>NC_044034.1:49186476-49831115 GCF_901765095.1 Microcaecilia unicolor
CCGATGATAACTGAAGTCAACGAAAACCAAGGTTTCACTGTATTTCATTCATAAATACTCTTGTTTAATAACATTGTAAGGATAACTTTGTTGTAAGAAATGATCTTTCAACTGCTGAGCTTGAACTTTAAATTCAGAAAGGTGAAACAAAATCAATGAATTATGCAAAAACTGATTTATAGGTAGACTCCAGCAAAATTTAATAGGGTGATGACTGGGTATCTCAGTAATTAATGTGATGTGTTGGTTTACAATGAAGTGTAATAAGCAACACAGTATTTTTGATATGACGTCTAAATCCAACTTTGGACATTTTGCTGAAAATGTCCCAAATTCAAGTAGTGAAAATGACCATTTTCAAACAAGAAAAGTGTCTTATCTTTCTTTCTTGGGAAATGACCATTTCCTAGATGTGGTGCTTAGCATGTCTATCTTTTTGGACCATTCCCCCCTCCCCCCCAAAAAAGTCCAAGTGAAAAATAAACAAAATCAAGCCATTGGGACATAGGAGGAGCAAACTTTCCTAGTAGACTGGCCACACAAGCATCCCTAGGGGGCACTGCAGTGGACTTCACATAAAAGGTGCTAGGTACACATCTCACCATTACCCCCTTATATTGTATGCTGAGCTCTTTAAAACCCATGAAAAACCTATTGTACACAACTATACACCACTACAATAGCCCTTATGACTGCAGGTTTCACCTATATGTGAGTACAATAGGATTTGGGGTTTTATTTTTTTTTTTGGGGGGGGGGAGGCGTTGACATTTTTTACCACAAGTGTAATAGAGTGGATTATGGGCCTGGGTCACCTTCTCTACAGCGCACTGCACCAACCATTAGGCTATTCTAGGAACCTGCTTGCTGCACTGATAGGACTGGCCATAACATCTGCAGCTGTTTCATTAACATCTTTGCAGGCTGGGAGGGGATCAGTGAACACTGAAGGAGTAAAGAGGTGTCATTTCTTAATTCCTGCAGTGGTCATCTGGTCATTAAACAGGTCTAGACTAAAACATCCAACTTATAGCTGGATGTTTTTGTTTTGTTCCATTATAGCAGAATAATGCCCAGGTACCGCCTTTAACATGCCCCTGACCTTGTGATTCAAATGCACTTCTGATGGACTTCATAGAAAAATGTCTAAAAATTGGTTTTGAAAATACCAATTTGGACAGTTTTGTGAGAATAAAACATCCAAATGCTGATTTATGCTTTTTTTGGACATTTTTTTTCTATTTTGAAAATGAGCCCTCATAGAGTCTCCTTTATAGATCTAAATATCTATAAAACATGTACAGTGTTTTTATCTTTCAGGAACCATTCCCTGATGCAGCTTTGTGAAACAAGTTGTGTCAGGTGGCTTCTTGATTGCTAGACCAAACTTAAGATGTTATATAATATATTTTTATATAAATAGCTATATATAATATATTAAAAGATCTTGGAAGATTAAAATGTTTGAAATCACTGAAACTATGAAGACGTTTGTGGTGATAAGTATCTGATAAATTCAGTTTAGTGCACCTTCTGATAATCCGACTACACTACTAATGTACTTTTAGGGGGCTATGGTTATTATTTTTGTGGTACAAAATATACGTATTTTTTCTTGATCTGTGTTTGCTATTTCCAGGTCACAGACCATAGTAGAGTGCCGTAGTTTACTTCCCAACTGCTGGATATGCTATCAAAGCCCACTCCAGCCCATCCAGATCTGTTTTTCCATAACTGGGACAAGACTATAGAAGTTGCCATTTTGTCATATTTGGAACACAGACCATATAAGTTTGCCTAGCACTGACCTTACTTCCTGGAGTTGCATCTAAGTACTGAAAGTTTTGTTTTAATGCCATCCTCTTTCCATATAGGAATCCTTTTATTTATTTATTTTATATATTTGGATTTTGCTCACAACTTTTTCAGTAGTAGCTCAAGGTGAATTACATTCAAAAGCACTGGGTATTTTTGTGTTTATCTGCTCATTTTTAATTCCATCACCATTTTTGTGTCCACTAGCTCCACCAGGAGGGCATTCCAGGCATCTACCTACATTTCCATGAAAAGCTAGAGATATTCCCTGTCTTTGAAAATTGTTTGCATATGAATACCTTTGAAGTATGTAAATATCTCTATCATATCTCCTCTGTTCTTCCTTTCCACTAGGGTATGCATATTCATTCATCAAGTCTCATGTGTATTTTGGCAGAACCCCTATACCATTTTTGTTGTTTTTCTCCGGATAACTTATATGCTTTTTTATGTGCAATACAGCCTCCAAAATTGAACCTAGTGCTCTAAGCAGAGCCTCACCAACAACTTGTACAATAGCATAAACACCTCCGTTCTTCTGCTGGTTAATGCTATCTTTATGCAGCCCAGCATCTTTCTGGCTATGGCCACCGCCTTGTCATATTTTTTCACCACCTTGAGATCCTCAGTCACTGTCACCCCAAGGTCTATCTCCTGAACTCTGCTTATCAGTCTCTTGCCCCCTATCTCGTATATCTCCTTTAGATTTCTATACACCAAGTGCATCATTCTGCACTTCTTCCCATTCATTTCAACTGCCAGACCTTAAATAATTCTTCTAATTTTTGTAGATCTTTTCTACCTTACATAAGAACATAAGAATTGCCATACTGGGACAGAACGAAGGTCCAACAAGCCCAGCATCCTGTTTCCAACAGTGGACAATTCAGGTTACAAGTACCTGGCAAGATCCCCAAGAAGTGCAATATATTTTATACTGCTTATCCTAGAAATAAGCAGTGGATTCTCCCCAAGTCCATCTTAATAATAGCTATCCAAACCTTTAAAAAAAAACCCGCTAAGCTAACTGCTTTTATCACAATCTCTGGCAACGAATTCCAAAGTTTAATTGCACATTGAGTGAAGAAATATTTTCTCTGATTTGTTTTAAATGTACTACTTTGTAGCTTCATTGTGTGCCCCCTAGTCCTAGTATTTTTGGAAAGAGTAAACAAGCGATTTATGTCTACCCGTTCCACTCCATTCATTATTTTATAGACCTCTATCATATCTCCCCTCAGCTATCTTTTCTCCAAGCTGTTGTGTCTGCTCTGTTGGATATCTTCATGTCATCCACAAGAAGGCAAACATTTCATTCTAACCCTTCAGCAATGTCACTCACAAAGGTATTAAATAGAATCAATCCCACATATATCTTTGAACAGTTATGTGTTTAGAAGTTAGAGCTGTTATTTAGCCATCAGCAGCTTCAATGGATAAGTCAAACATTTTGTAGATGGATTTCACTGTTGGGTATATAACTTTTTCACCCATGTTCATTCTAGCAAAAATTGTACCCCTTTTCCAGACAGAAAATATGGCCATTTTATATATAGAATGTCCAAACTTGTCTCTACAGTTACAACAGTCCTTTTAAAGCATTTGTGTGTTTGGCACCGTTGCTAGATGCACAAATGCTTCTGAATATAAGACCAAATACTTGATGACTACTTGCATGGCCTGACACAATTGAAATAGTAAAGGGTAAAGAGTAAGTTCATCAACAGTTGATATGCATTACTTTTCTTGCACAATTGAGCAATACTTTAACAGATAGGGTGAAGGAGTCAAGAATTTGAAAAACTGAATGTATCCGCAGAATACTCAATTATTCATCACATGTTGTGTGATTATTCAGTAACTAGTAAAAAAGGCCCATTTCCGAAACCAATGAAACGGGCGCTAGCATGTGGTTTTTTTTGTGTGTGTATGTGTCACAGAGTTATTTTGTGCGTGTGTGTGTGTGTGTGAGTGTGTGAGGGTGCGGTGTGTGTGCAGGTTGTTGATGATGGAGGTGGTGCGTCGGTGTGCGGTTGTTTCGTTAGTTTGGCATCCAGTCTCCAGCGATTCCTAGGCAGGGAAGGAGTACTCCTCCCTCTTCCTTGGTCGCTGTTTGCTGCTGGCTGGGTCACGGGTAATCCTTCCAGCTGGGCTGCAGCTTGTCCTGTTCGCCCACGTCCCAGATGGTGACGGGCGCGTTGTTTTCCAGCTCCTCTGACTCCATGTCAAGTGATCCCAAATATAGTCTGTGCTATAGGCCCTCTGGCACTCTTCAGTACTGGCATTAGGAATTTAAAATTTTCTCCCCCCCCCCCTCCCCCAGTCTATTTTTGCACATACCCACAGCAGGAATATTCTTCTCTCGTTCCAGCGGTGGTTCTGTGCTCTCTGTGCTGCACAGATAATGAGCCATTCTGCTGGGGAATGCTCCTCCCTTATTGTCACGTAGTTTCCTCTGATTGGTCCATCTTACGTTGCCTAGTGTTGCCTGGGAACGGTGTTGTGATGGTCCTTTGTGTTTCAGAATGTTGAGGGTGTTTTTTCTGATTGGTCCGTCATGCGAGGGCGGGGCAGAGAGACATGGTCAGTGTTGTGGCTTCACCACCATGAATCCATGAACCCTTCAGTAAGTGACTGAGTGACTTCAGAACGTTGTCTTCAGAACGTTGAGGGTGAGTTTTATTATAGTAGATAATTACCTTAACCAATGTCAGAACATGAAAGTAACTTGCCTTGAACAACTGAGGGGTCCTTTTACAAAGGTGCGCTGAAAAATGGGCTCCGCTAGTGTAGACGTGTATTTTGGGTGCTCGCAGAATCATTTTTCAGCGCACCTGTAAAAAAGGCCTTTTTAAATGTTTGCCGAAAATGGCTGTGCGGCAAAATAAAAATTGGCGCACGTCCATTTTGGGTCTGAGTCCTTACCGCCAGCCATTGACTTAGCGGTAAGGTCTCTCACGTTAACCATGTGGTAATCGCCTAAGCACGTCAACTCAGAGTTACCACCCAATTTTTGGCGTGCGCCAGAAAAATAAAATATATTTTCTGGTGCACGTTGCGGACACGCGTAAAAAAATAATACAACCGTACAGGCCAGGTGGTAGCCAGGCAGTAACTCTGAATTGACGTGCATTGGGCGTGCGTAGGCGCCTATGTGGCTTAGTAAATGGGCCACTGACGGAGGTGTGAGCTAAATCCAAACCCAAACATCTGAGGAAAGAGCAGTGTTTAAACTGCTGAAAGGATTTTCATGAAAATACCATACATTTTCAAAGCACTTAGACTTACAAAGTTCAGTAGGTTACTATGGAGCTTTGTTAATCAGTGCTTTGAAAATACACCTCCATGTCTGACACTCTGTGCTTTGGATTGTTTTTAATGGGGTAGATTGTCATAACCAAATCTAGTACAGTTTGACCTTCAATTATGACATTTGAAGAGAGAACCAGCTCATAATAATGCTTATTATTCTCTTAAATTTGCCTCCATTTCCATGTACTTGTGCTGGCTGCATGCTGCAGTGCAACTATATTTACCTTACAGCAAGTACAGATTAAGACAATATTTTCTTTTTAGAGTTTTATACATTGTTTTCACAAAGAGCACTGTACATCATGTTAAGGTTTTCTAAGCACAGAACAATTACATTTCATAAAATCAGACAGGGAGAAAAAGTATGACTTTGGAAGAATAGCAGACACTCAAATTGCCTGGCAGCCCCTCAATATTTCTATAAAACTACTGAAAAGCAATTTAATTCCAAATTGATTAAAGGCATTTGTGACATTTTATTAAAGACTGTCTTCAAATATGTTGTGTTCCACAGCTTGCTAATTGCAGTTTAAATAATTCTTTTCTGAACATCTTTTTCTCCCTTGAATGCATTTTGTGTTGGCATTTCCAATGAATAATGAACTGTAACTTCAGATGATTCTTTCATGGCTGGATCCTGTTGTTATACTCTTCGAATGCTTCACAAAAATGCTTTTGTACTTTGATCAGAAGATGATGAGAAATGTTTCCTCATTAGCAGATGTCCTTTCTGACTGAAATTACTTTAGGTGCGAGGTTAACATGACACTGCCATACCTTGATGATTGGATTTTGTATCAAGAAATGATTTTTTTTTTTATGTAGACCTTGCTTGTTGTATAGATCAATTTCGGAGTACTTTAATCACGGGCTGGCTTTTCAATTAGCTGCTATGACTAAAAAGTTCAATGTGCTAAGAACCATTAGAAGGTACTCTAAATGAAGTACTCAGTCTTTTGCGAAACCAGATTGTAAGGAATAAGGAGAGATCATCTCTTTAAGATGATCATCCTTTGTGATGAATTTGTTGGATTGTCTTTCCAATCAGCTGCTACCTTTAGAACATATTAAAATCATCAGAAGCTGAAGTTATTGTACTTTTATAACCGTTTCCCATCAAATCCCACTTTGCATTATTTTGTACATTTGTTTTAATTATGCATACCTGCTATATATTTATTGAATGTTTTTTTCTTGTGTGGTCTTCTCCATTCTCCCTTTACTTTATGTACATTTCCTAAGGTACACTGAACACAATTGCAGATTATCTTGTTCTCTGTATTTAAGCATGAGGGAATTCAAGCTGTTATTACATTGTACTAGATATATGGTAACAATACAAAATTAATCAATAAGTAAAAGAAGAACAGTAACTTCTGAGATTAGGACTAATATCATAAAATATGGGCAATAAACAAGCACACTTGATGAACATGCATGAAAGCAGCTCAAAAGAGAAATATTGTTTTCTATTAATTTTAAAGGATTGCTTACTTTCCCCCATTCCACACCTAGATAGGATTTTAGATAGTGCTGGGGAGGAGCCGGCTGTCTTGGTACATGTGGGTACCAATGACATAGGAAAATGTGGGAGAGAGGTTCTGGAAGCCAAATTTAGGCTCTCACGTAGAAAGCTCAAATCCAGATCCTCTAGGGTAGCATTTTCTGAAATGCTACCCATTCCACGCGCAGGGTCCAAGAGACAGGCAGAGCTCTGGAGTCTCAATGCGTGGATGAGACGATGGTGCAGGGAGGAGGGTTTTAGATTTGTTAGGAAGTGGGCAACATTCTGGGGAAGGGGGGTCCTATTCCAAAAGGATGGGCTCCACCTTAACCAGGGTGGGACCAGGCTGCTGGCATCGGCATTTAAAAAGGAGATAGAGCAGCTTTTAAACTAGAAACGGGGGGGGGGGGGGGGGGGGGAGGCCACCAGTCGCTCAAAAGTGCATGGTTCGGGATAAGATATCTTGCAAAGATATCACCAAAACAGGGAAGATAGGATATCCTGATTATGAGGTTGCAAAACAGACTGTAGTAGATCAGGTGTCCTTAAATAAAAATAAAAATCAGACAAAAGATTGCAAATTAATACTGTCAAGTACTAAGCATGATGTAAATAGAAATAAGATGGGAGAGTTAGAATATATTGCACTAAAATGAAAAATTAGATATAATAGGCATCTCTGAGACCTGGTGGAAGGAAGGCTTTAACGTAAGTATACACAGGAAATCAAATACGTTAGCATTAACTTTAAAAAAGGAGACTGATAAAATGAGAAGAATGGTGAAAAAAAAAACTTAGAGGAGCGGCTGCGAGGGTCAAAAATTTATATCAGGCGTGGATACTGTTCAAGAACACCATACTGGAAGCCCAGGCCAAATATATTCCACGTATTAAAAAAGGAGAATGGAAGACCAAACGACAGCCGGCATGGTTACAAAGTGAGGTGAAGGAAGCTATTAGAGCTAAAAGAAAATCCTTCAGAAAATGGAAGAAGGAACCGACTGAAAATAAAAAGAAACAGCATAAGGAACGTCAAGTCAAATGTGAAGCGCTGATAAGGAAGGCTAAGAGAGACTTCGAAAAAAATATTGCGTTGGAGGCAAAAACACATAGTAAAAATTTTTTTAGGTATAGAAAAAGCAGGAAGCTGGCAAAAGAATCGGTTGGACCGCTAGCTGACCGAGGAGTAAAAGGGGCGATCAGGGAAGACAAAGCCGTAGCGGAGAGATTAAATTAATTTTTTGCTTCAGTCTTCACCGAGGAAGATTTGGGTGGGATACCGGTGCCGGAAATGGTATTCGAAGCTGACGACTCGGAGAAACTTAATGAATTCTCTGTAAACCTGGAGGATGTAATGGAGCAGTTCTACAAACTGAAGAGTAACAAATCTCCTGGACCGGATGGTATTCATCCCAGAGTACTGATAGAACTGAAAAATGAGCTTGTGGAGCTATTGTTAGTAATATGTAATTTATCCTTAAAATTGAGTGTGGTACCGGAAGATTGGAGGGTGGCCAATGTAACGCCGATTTTTAAAAAAGGTTCCAGAAGAGATCCAGGAAATTATAGACCAGTGAGTCTGACGTCAGTGCCGGGCAAAATGGTAGAGACTATTATTAAAAACAATATTACAGAGCATATTCAAAAGCATGGATTAATGAGACAAAGTCAACATGGATTTAGTGAAGGAAAATCTTCCTACATTTCTTACTACATTTCTTTGAAGGGGTGAACAAACGTGGATAAAGGTGAGCCGAGCCAGTTGATATTGTGTATCTGGATTTTCAGAAGGCATTTGACAAAGTACCTCATGAATGACTCCAGAGGAAATTGGAGAGTCATGGGATAGGAGATAGTGTTCTATTTTGGATTAAAAGCCGGTTAAAAGATAGAAAACAGAGAGTAGGGTTAAATGGTCAGTATTTTCAATGGAGAAAGGTAGTAAGTGGGGTTCCCCAGGGGTCTGTGCTGGGACCATAGCTTTTTAACATATTTATAAATGACCTAGAGTTGGGAGTAACTAGTGAGGTAATTAAATTTGCTGATGACACAAAGTTATTCAAAGTTTTTAAATTGCAGGAGGATTATGAAAAATTACAAGAGGACATTACGAGAGTGAGAGACTGGGCATCTAAATGGCAGATGATGTTTAATGTGAGCAAGTACAAAGTGATGCCTGTGGGAAAGAGGAACCCGAATTATAGCTACGTCATGCAAGGTTCCACGTTAGGAGTCACACAGATCAAGAAAGGGATCTAGGTGTCGTCGCTGATGATATGTTGAAACCTTCTGCTCAGTGTGCTGCTGCGGCTAAGAAAGCAAATAGAATGTTAGGTATTATTAGGAAAGGTATGGAAAACAAAAATGAGTATGTTATAATGCCCTTGTTTCACTCCATGGTGCGACTGCACCTCAAATATTGTGTTCAATTCTGGTCGCCGCATCTCAAAAAAGATATTGTAGGATTAGAAAAGGTGCAGAGAATGGCGACGAAAATGATAAAGGGGATGGGACGACTTCCCTATGAGGAATGGCTAAAGCGGATATGGCTCTTCAGCTTGGAGAAAAGGCGGCTGAGGGGAGGTATGATAAAGGTCTATAAAATAATGAGTGGAGTTGAATCGGTAGATGTGAAGCGTCGTTTTACGCTTTCCAAAAATACTAGGACTAGGGGGCATGCGATGAAGCTACAATGTAGTAAATTTAAAACAAATTGGAGAAAACGTTTCTTCACTCAATGTGTAATTAAACTCTGGAATTTGTTGTCAGAGAATGTGGTAAAGGCGGTTAGCTTAGCAGAGTTTAAAAAAGGTTTGGATGGGTTCCTAAAGGAAAAGTCCATAGACCATTATTAAATGGACTTGGGGAAAATCCACTATTTCTGGGATAAGCAGTATAAAATGTTTTGTACTTTTTTGGGATCTTGCCAGGTATTTGTGACCTGGATTGGCCACTGTTGGAAATAGGATACTGGGCTTGATAGACCTTTGGGCTTTCCCAGTATGGCAATACTTATACACTTATGTAAGTAATTATGCACTTATGAATAGGACAGGGGACACATCAAGGAGCTGCTTGCCTATCATGCAACCATCAAGCTCCTTTTGGTGAAATCTCTAAAAGGCACCTTCAAACAGACCAATGAAGGGACACATCTGTAATCAGTGTTGAAGTTCCAGCTTTTCAGGTTGTAGTTTTACACCAGCTGGTTTCATTGCTCCTGATGCAGCCTGTACTTCTGGCGAAATGTGGCCATGTTGAGAACTTATTTTTGAGTCCTGGGAGCTTTGAACAACCAATAAAAGACTTTTTCTTCAAAAGATCTGCTTCTTTTTCTGTTTTCTGTTTGCCTTAGTAAAAGAACCCTTTATTATATTTCACTGAAGTACTTGGCAAATTGAAATCAATCTATGAAAAATTGCATTTCCTTTGAATAGCATAAAAATAGCTAAAAAAAAATACAAACACATTTCAATCATCAAGAAATGGCCTTCTCCAACTACAAATGTTTTTTTTTTCAGATTGGGGACACCCTTCTTTACACTTGGAGTTACATGATGATGTGCCTTTTTCTATAGATATTTACAGGGTAGATTTCTGGACGGGATTGAGATCCTTCTCAATGCAGTGGTTTCTTTTCTGAAGTCTATGACGGATTCACTGCTGCCACTCTTTTGACAATGTGAATATATTACTGTCTCTGTATCTTTCCTCTCCTTTAGTAAACACAATTCTGGATGACTCAAAAATGTGCAGGCTTTCACTCAGAAAGAACCTTACCAAGATTCCTGCTTGATGTTTCATGGCTGCCACAAGCATAGCTCCCTCCCATAAGCTTCTGGGGCTCTAACATTAAATACTAGATTACTTCAAAAGAGAGAACCCAGAAATTCATTCACTGAAATTTCAGTTCTATGATTTCTACTCAAACTCTAATATATTCAGGCATTTGGCATATGTCAATAACTATACCAACCCCCCCTCTCTGACTTCTTATTCGCATTTCTCCATGGGTATGTATGTCTTACTAGGAATGGACCTTTACATTCTTTTTACAGTGGTCTCCATTATTCACATTAAATCATAAAATCACAATTTCCAGATAAATGGGGTGTTCATTTCTTATAATAGTTCCATATTTCAAACTAATGCAAGAACATTGTTAAGCAGGGGCTTTTTGTTCCTTGCTGTTTTCTAATTTTTATTAAGTTAAATCTTGGCCAAAGACGAATACTGATTTATGTATTTATTATAACCCCCCCCCCCCCCCCCCCCGCCAAAATTCGTAAGAGTTAGGGACATGCACTGATAAAAATACCACCCTTTGTTTCATGTCTCAAAATTTTTGAATTTCTTTATTCTTTTTTAAAAATTAATCCTATATAATAATTTTCACCTCCAACATTCTGAGGCTGCCTGGAACCGTGGATCATGTTGGAGTAGATAATAGTGATGTCACACAACCCACACCAGATTGGCCAGTAGAAGGGAGAGGGGCGGAGCCACGATACAGGGAGCAGTGAATCAGCACAACAAGGGGAATGCACAGCAGCAGGAACAGAAGCCTCTCTCACACAGTCACTCTCTCAAAGATACACACTCAGAGGAAAACCTTGCTAGCGCCCGTTTCCTTTCAAACAGAAACGGGCCTTTTTTACTAGTTTTACATATTTGTGTTAACAAACATTTTAACCCATATGTGCTAACTTGAACAAGGGTTTGGCCTGGAACCAGGATAAACTGGGCCACACAGTGGATTAAGGCACACAAAATAATATTTTGTGAAGTTGTCAGTTACGAGCCCTGTTCCATTCACAGTGGGGAGAGGAAAGTAAACATAAACTAGTCCTTAGAATGTCCTTTTGAGGCCTGCACCTGCAGGTCCACGGCATTCATTGCCATCTTTCAACCAAAAAGCATACATTGTGGGCCAGGTTCCCAGAGTTACCAGCACAGACTTAGTATGAGCTACCCTGGCCAGGTCAAAGATATCAAGTTGTAAGGTCTGAAGTTGAACTTGGCCTACCTGCTGTCACAATTACATGGTGACCTCACAAATACATGGTGGAGTCATATGCAGTTGGATGTCACTTCTTCCTTCTGGGCCTCCTTAACCTGGCTCTGGCTTGAGCTTTTATACATCCTAGTTCTTGTTTCTGTGGCTCCAGCTCTACAACTATTGCTGAAGGAGCAATAACTCAGCTCTGACCATGCCTCTTGAAGAGTTGGATTCAATAAAGTTGGCACAATGTAAAGATCATATGGATGGTCATGCAGAAAAGTGGGATAACCCATTTTTGACATCTGAGGTGGCCAATGAGGATAGCCTGTTCAATCATGCAAAAATCTATGAAATTCATTGGATTTTAGCTTAGGCCACTTGTCCTTAGGCAAATATTGATTCTTGATGTACTAGCTCCAAAAAGCCACAAATCAGCAAAACTTAGGGTTAGCCCACTTGTCTATAAGACTATACATATGGAAGTACATTCAGGGGCTCTTTTACAAAGCAGTGGTAAGCACAATGTGGGCTTGCCATGTGCAAATTTGGAGCTACTGCCGGCCCAACGTGGGTACTGGTGGTAGTTCCAGCCCCAGTGTGCATCATTTCCTGTGCTGGGGAAAATAGGGCTTCAATTTTGTGCAGCAGTAAGTGCTCCCCCCGCATGGCCATGTGCTAAGAGCAATCTTACCACATAGTCATGCATTTTTGCAGCCTTTTTGCCCGCTGTAGTAAAAACGGCCTCAACACACAGTAAAAAAATGGCTGCTGCCACCAGGGGCGTAGCTACGTGGGGCCACGGGGGCATGGGCCCCCACAGATTAAGCCCTGGCCCCCTCTGCAATTGACCCCCCCAGCCGCCACCCCCTGCCACCGCCACCGCCCGCCACCACATCAGGTACCTTGTTTGCTGGTGGGGGTCCCCAACCCCCGCCAGCGAAAGTCTTCTTCAGCGCTGGTCGACTCCGGCGCCTTCGTTGAGTGATAATCTGTTTCTGATGCCTTACGTCCTGCATGGGGCTACATACAGGATATGCACGATGCAGGACGTCAGGAGTTAGAAACAGATCATCACACAGCGAAGGCGCCAGAGTTGACCGACGCTGAAGAAGACTCTTCGGCTGGCAGGGGTTGGGGACCCCCGCCAGCAAACAAGGTACTTGGTGGCGACGGGGGGAGGGTTGTGGCGGTGACGATGGCGGTGGCAGGGGGGGTGCGGTTGCGGCGGTGGCAGGGGTTCCAAAGTGGCGGCGGGGGGTCAGTGGCAGGGGGAGGTGGCTAAACAGTGACCCCCCCACCTCGGGCTCTGGCCCCCCTTCCGCTGAGGTCTGGCTACACCTCTGGCTGCCACTACCGCAAGGCACTTTTTACCGCAGCTTGGAAATTGTATGTACATAAAGAATGTGCATGAAATAAACCTTTTGCAAATATAACATCTGAATCAATGCTAATAGATTTACTTCAGTTCAAGAAAGGGGATTTGTACTTGTGTTAATAAAATTTGTCACTCATTTATTTCTGTGCCCAACTGAACAAAAAGAATCAAAATATTTTTACATAAACATACCTAAAAATTTACTATCTTATAACCATTAAAGTACAAGGGTAACAAGTACAACTTGCCTAATCTAATCTTAGATTTTATATTTTATCTTTGTGATATATCAAAGGATTAACCAGTGTGATTTCAAAAGGATTTTCCAACATAAGAAGATTAATAATGATGCAAAAGGGTGTTCAAACACTTGAATCTCAATATTGCTTGTTGGGAATTAAGGGGTCCTTTTAGAAAGGTGTAGTAAAAAATTGGCCTTAGCATGCCCTTATGTGGGTCTTTACTGTGAGTTAAGGCCATTTTTACCACGACTGTAAAATAGCCTATTTTCTATTTATTGCATTAATGGCCATGCTCTAATATTGCTATTAGAGCAGCAGGAGGATAACGCTGCGTGTGAAATGCCTTGAAACCCGAGTCCCTGACGAAATACTTTGAAAACCGCGGTGTCGGGCGTCTTTATTAAGGGAAGGCTATGGAACACTTTTTGGATATTTTAAGAAAGAACTTCCACGGATTATAAGATAAGTGCGAGTGGATTTGTTTATTATATTAGTAGCACTGGTTACTAGTTTTATATGTAGAAGATAAATCACAGGTAATCACAGGTGAAGGGAGGTTTTCATCACCTGACCAGCATATGTATATATATATATATATATATATATATATATATATATATAATTTATAAAAGTATTACCCGATGAATGAAGTGTTGATCCACCAAGCAGCGGTGTTATCATTCGCAGCTAAGAATGGCAAAATCTGAGGGTAATTACATAAAAACACTTTCCTCCCTCTCTTTTATTGGTAACCTTTGCTTGAATTTGTGCTAAACAACATTTTGAAGAGTGGCAATTTGGTGTCCTGGTTGGGATATTTTTGTATTGTATTTGGTGTACCAGAGACAGGAGGATTTTTGATATTAGTATTGCTATTAGTGCACGGCCATTTTTTGAAATTACCACATTAGCACTATTTTGTAGGCAGTAAGGGCTCATGTGGTATCCTTGTGCCAAACGGTCAGCATGCAGTAATGTAAATGTACCAACTGGTTAACGCAGAAATTTCCACTCTCTGTCCCTGGCACGCCCCTTCAAAATGTTAGAAAAGTAATCACCATGAGGATAAAGCAATGTGTGTATTATGTCAGGTTCTTACAACTGGATTAAACACCTATCTGTTAAGAAGTGGAATATGTTAAATTACTCTGTGCAATCTATCTTGGCTTTCTTTGTTGGTCTTAGAAAGTACATAGCCTCAAATGAAAACTTAAATGGCTTTTCAGTTATTTACTGCTGAAGAGAAAGGACAATACATATCAGAAGAGCATCAGTGGCGTTAAAGCATAATTCAAGTTGATATTTGTTTGTCATCCATTATTTCAATTTGTGTCTTCAGGCGTCAGGCTAAAATCAAGCCTCACAATAAAAAGCTGTTAACCTGAGACCCCATTTATAGATAGTGAGACAGAGAGTAGGTAAGGAGCTGTTATGCAACTGGGATGTGCTTTTGGTGTCAAGTTGTTTTATTTTACTGAGTGGTAAATGAAATGGCATATACCGAAAGGAGTCAAAGCATAATGGAATGACATAAAAGTGAAATAAAACCAAATAAATACAACAAATGATTGCTTGTATATCCTGATATTTAAAAAGTGGATATTATAAGCCTAATTTTGGATAAGTTATCTAGGGACATTCAAATTAGGGCGTTCATAATTTGTAGCCTGTTTTATAAAAGGTTCACTGATCATGGGTGATATATATATATATAAGGTCATAGTAAAAAATAAGGATGCCCATTTCTCAAATATGAGGCTACATCCAGCATAAACATAAATTTTATAAATTGAAACATCAAAGCTATGAATGTGGCAAAACAAGGGCATGAAAATCTTTGTGGCAGCATTGAAACATCCATATTATAAAATGGCTGCATTAAGAGCAATACAGAGGAGTAACCTAATGATTAGAGCAGACTGCTGAGAACCAGGACACAGAACCAGAGGGTGATGTCTCAATTCCCACTACAGCTCTTTAGATACATACAAAACACACATATTCCCCCGGATTCTATATAGCGCTCCTAGCATTCCGTGCCAAAATCCAAGTATATTCTGTAACAACACGTTCTACTGCTTTGTGGAGTGAACATGCTAGTGGACTACTATGAAACTGCCCGGGCATGACCAAACAAATGTCCAAAGCTAACCACAGAAGGAAGGAAACAGTTTCCCAGGGATCACTTGATAGCAACACTCAACATCCTGCCTAGGACACAAAAATCCAGGACAATGGCGAACAGCTTCAGTACCTGGAGAACAAGGCTAGTGTCGGGCAGACTTCTACAGTCTGTGCCCTGAAAATGGCAAGGACAAATCAAGATCAAGTATCACATCATACCTTATAATGTGAGTTTATCTTGTTGGGCAGACTGGATAGGTTTTTATCTGCTGTCATCTACAATGTTACTATGTAAAAAGGAGAAGTAAGACCACATTGATTTCAAGATCTGAGATCAATGATAACAGCTCCAGCTTATTCTCATCTGACTTTTAATGGTATGAGGAAGCACGTTCCAATATAAGCAAGGCTAACAAGGATTATCTCACACTTTTTTCAAATAGTAGCTCAAGGTGAGGTACATTTAGGTAGACTGAGTATTTCCCTGCCCCTGGAGATTCAGCAATCTTAGAAACAAAAGGGAGGTGTGCTAGAGGTTGTAATTGGAGACAACATCCCTAATCAGTTTGAGGATCTTTCTGATTCGGTATAATGATCTTTGTTTTCCAAGTGAGGGGCACGTATCCAAGGGTCAAACTATCCCGAATCATCTCAGAAATGAAAAAAAGAACGAATGCACTATATTGTTTCAGCAAGGGAGCAAGGAATGGATCATGGGGCACTGTTGAAGATCAAACCACTTTTAAGGCATAGGAAATATCAAGAAAGTGATGGCACAGAGAACCCAGAAAGAGTGATGTCTAAAAGGCAATGTGCTTCTAGAGAGTTTGATGTAATGGAAGACGAGGAAGCAGACACCATTCTAATCTGTTGATCTAATACATGGTGCAAAGTCAACATCTTCCCTGAAAAATGATCACCTAGATATCTGTTATAACAGCAGAAGAGGGAAGGTCATCCATTACAGGTGATGCTAACTCGTGTAAGATTGCATACAGAATTTTTGTATTGGGTGCCTTAGCAATAAGATCAAGTAATATTGCCTTTTGGCATTATAAATCTCCCATTTGTAAAAAGTGGAAGCCTCCCAAATTTCCTTTTATTGGTATCCAAATTATTTATCTTCCCTTTTCTCTCCCAATGGTGAAGCTGCTGTTTAAGCAACTGAAGATGGCCTGATGTTGTTTATGCGAAACACAGCCCGTGTCGGGTCTGATCTCAATAAAGGACTCCCGTTGTCTCAGTCTTGAAGGCCCAGTTGTGCTCTTTTTCCTTGTAAACCAAATGGGAAATGATTAAAAAAACTAATATTTTTTGGCTACCCTAGTCTTTGATAGCTAATCTTAATTTTGTCTGCAGGGTAATCATCATGGGAAAAAGATATCTTCACAAATTATCCTCAAAAATAGCTGGTATTCACAAGCTATCCCACTTCATTAGAGTTATAAACTCTATGAGGGAAGACGAGAATATGGAGAGTTTCTTGCAGAAGTTCAATAGTAGATCTATATAGCAGGAAACACCAGTATCTTGCATATATCAAATGGCCCTAGTTTAGCCACCCATTTATTTATCCAAACTGACTCTGTACCACGCATCTTGTCCCCATCTACATATGAGTTTGGCTCCTCAGTTATATGGTAAGTTGTATTGTAGAAAAGCATTAGTATCATAGAAATATTATTTAAATGTTCTAAGTGTGTGCTTATTAGATATTTCATTAGTATTTTGCTTACATCATATTATATCTCTATTATTTGAATTTCAGTGTTGTTAAATTTGTATATTTTTGATCCTGTTTCATAGTAGCCTTATTATTAGATTTCAATGAACTGTTTTCAAGTTTTCCTCTTTCATTGTATTCATGTTTATACCTGTACATTTTATTATTATTATACTGTTAACAAAATTGTAAGTTTTATGTTAAACTACTACTACTACTACTTCTTCTCCACCACCGCCAACTCCAGGCTCCGCCCATTCTGCCTCGCCTCACCTTATGCGTGGAATCAACTTCCTGTGGCCCTACGCCAAGCCCCCTCCCTACCCATCTTCAAATCTTTGCTCAAAGCCCACCTCTTCAATGTTGCCTTCGGCACCCAACCTTAGACTGCCCCAATTTGACTGCCACTACTTGATTGTCTGTACATTTGTCCATTAGATTGTAAGCTTTTCGAGCAGGGACTGTTCTTCTATGTTATATTGTACAGCGCTGCGTAACCCTAGTAGCGCTTTAGAAATAGTAGTAGTAGTAGTAGTTCTTAACATTTCTAGAGCGCTACTAGGGTTACGCAGCGCTGTACAATTTAACAAAATTTAACAAAAAATTTAACAAAATTTAACAAAAACTGTACCTGCTATACATCGCCTTGGGTGAATATCTTCATAAAGGTGGTTAATAAATCCAAATAAATAAAATAGTGTTAGGGTTCTTAGCAAGGGTCCTAATGCATAGTGTATCGATAAGTTAGCTAGATAGAAACAATGACCCCTGAGTACATCACCTTCCTGGGACTCTCCCTATCATTGTTTCCCGCTTTATTTGCAGATAATGGCCATGGAACTGAAGGGTGATTTTTGATCTGACAGCAGAGCAGTAGTGGATGGTATAAACAACCAGTTGTCAACCTGCAGAGTGAATTGTTCTTGTTTTTGCCTGCTGCTTAAGATCATATTCTGGTATTCATAACTGAATTGCTGGTTATTTTTGTCTCTTCACTCCAAGTGGCCTCATTTAAGGGAACTTGTCCCTCAGGTTGACCCAAGAGGAGCAGCTGTCCCAGATTACTCCAGGCTATTTGTAATATAACAGCATGGGCAATACTGAACCGGTCGGTCACTCCAACAATAAGGAGTGTTTATATATGAGGATTCTACAGACTGAAATCATTCCTGCATAACGGAGGATGATTGCAAACCACACACCAGAACAAGTGATCGAGGACTATATTATGTATGGCAAAGAAACACTAAAGATATGCATTTGATCCATTAATCTGCTTTAAAAAAAACCTGTAATGTGTGGTAAAGTAATTCAGAGCATTATTCTAGAAGCCTGATTTGTGATTTACAAGTAGAAATCCCAAGATTTACACATGTAACCGACATGAGTCACTCAAAGCATTACTTTAATAGGCAACATGTGCAATTGAAGCAGCCACAGCTCGATGGGTTGCCTGGTCTACATTTCAAAGCAACTGCCCCAGTCTGGCTGCTGTTGCACTTGTTATGTTATAAAGTTATAAAGCACTTGTCTCTCACCAATTCTCTCATTTGAGATTCAAGGCAAGTAACACAAAGCAAACTAAATACAGAGCCAGGGATTACACTGGACATTTGTCTGTATCTGTTTGGTGCAGGGGTGCTTCTATAACTGGCATTGGCTATGGTAGAGGCCAAGGAACCTTATTAAGTTGCATGGTGGGTGGTGTTTGCTTCATGACAGAGGCCATGGAGAATGGCAGAGAGGATTTTAGCTTTGCTGGTCCCATGAGGGGGCTGACAATGTGAAACTATTATTGCGTATTTTGCTGGCTCAGGTGTTGTTATACAGTTTGTTTAAATTATATTATAGTTAATAAAAGCTGTGGCCAAGGTTTATACCACCCATGCTGACTTGATTTATTTGTATAATCTACCCATCTCTTGGCCAGACAAAGGAGGGCCTACTTGGTGTAGGGTAGAAAGTATCTCAGACATGGGATTTTGGCTGCCTTATGTTATGGAGGACTCCTAATGAACACCACTGAACCAGCCAGTATTTATTTCTTTATTTAAAGCTTGCATTCTCGCCTTTTCTAAAAACAGCACAGTGAGCTAATATTACTTGATCTGATACTAATGCAGGTGAAGGACCAGAGGAGCAATCATTGTTAGAGGCAAAAAGGACGATGTTGGAGGAGGAAATGAGTAGGCTGTTGTTGTTATTGAAAATAAATGTTGATTGTGAGTAGTGCTTTTGCTTTTGCTTCATTCAACAAGAAGTAATTTCCTCTGTGCTGAGTTCTTTATAATGATAAGTGCCATGTACCAAATCCTTTTCTACGAGATGTCTAGCAGTTAGGTGACTTGCATTCATTTCTCTGAAGTATTGTGCAATCAACTGTAAAGAACAAAAGTTACAAAATATACACCTCTCTCTCTCTCTCTCGTTCTATTTCTCTACATATGTGCCCTTTCCTCTTTAAAACATACAATAAACTATTGGAATGATCTATTTTATAATGTTCCTTGACATATCCATACTATGTTTATGTTCCTTTTTGTACCCATACTAATGCGCAGTCAGATTTACTGTTTATTACTGTAGGATCTATGCAATTATGGGATCCTTTTACCAAGCTGAGGTAAAAAGAGCGCTGAGGTAGCGGCGGGGGCCATTTTTCCCACACGCCAGGGCCCTTTTTACCATAGTGAGTAAAAAGCCCCTAAAAAGCAAATGGCTATGCGATAAGATTACTCATATTGCATGACCATGTGGCGAGGAGCACATACCGCCACCCATTGAGGTGGTGCTAAGGGCTCCCATGGTAACCCAGCAGTAATCGGGCAGTGCATACACAGTAATATGTATTTAAATTCTACATTTAAATGGCAGATGTATATGGGCAGGGACTGACGTTGTCCTTCATTAGTACATAGGCCTCAAATGAGCAGTTGTAGAAAAGTAAGGTAAGTTTTGCAAAACACTGTGCAAACTTGTCCATGTCAATCATGCTTTACAATCAGGTTAACCTAATTTATACATACCCAATATATGCAAAAGTATATATTTTTCCACGTATGCCTAGGTCAAAAGGAGAAGCAGGTGTCTATTTTTTTATTTCGCAATTTTCTAAAATAAGTACATACTGTATCATCACTTTACAAGAAACTATATAGCCCACATCAAGGGCGATGGAGAACAGTACATACAGGGGAAAAATCCAAAAAGAAATTAGTAATACTATGATTACAATCAACCTGGAAAATATATAAGGTGATCTAATAAACATGTATGTATGTATTTATTTGTTTGTTTGTTCTTGTATCCCATTATTAACCAAAAGCAATTACAGTGATGTATATGACATTACAATTTTCAATTAGATGGCGTTATATAGAATCTAGCCCTATATGCAGGTACTTCCTCTGTCCCTAGAGAGCTCACAATCTCAGGGTCCTGTTTACTAAGCTGAGCTGTAGGCATGCTATCGCTTTTAACGCATGCTAAAAATTAGTGCACGCTAATGCTAAAGACACCCATAGGAATAGATGGGTGTTCCTAGTGTTAACGCACGCTAAATTTTAGCACATGCTAAAAACACTAGTGTGCCTTAGTAAACAGGTCCCATAGTGTTTGTACCTGAGGCAATGGAAAGCTAAATGACTTGCCCAAGGTCACAAGGAGCTGCAGTGGGAAACAAACCCAGGTTGTCAGGATCAAAGCCCACTGCACTAACCATTAGGCTACTTCTGTTCCCATACTTTTCCACTAGTTGGTATTCTATGAGGTCATTTACAGAAGTAAGAACATAAGAGTAGCCATACTGGGTCAGACCAATGGTCCACCTAGCCCAGTATCCTGTTTCCAACAGTGGCCAAGCCAGGTCACAAGTACCTGGCAGAAACCCAAATTGTGACTACATTCCATGCTACAAATTCCAGGGCAAGCAGTTGGTTCCCACAGGCATATTTTCAAAGCACTTAGCCTTCCAAACCTATGGAACTTTGGAAGCCTAAGTGCTTTGAAAACATGCATATGTTTGTCTCAATAGAAGACTATGGACTTTTCCTCCAGGAACTTGTCCAAACATTTTATAAACCCAGATACTCTAACCACTGTTACCACATCCTCTGGCAAACAGTTCCAAAGCTTAATTATTCATTGAGTGAAAAACTATTTCCTCCTACTTGTTTTAAGAGTATTTCCATGTAACTTCCTTGTGTGTCCCCTAGTCTATGTACTTTTGGAACAAGTAAAAAATCAATTTACTTCTACTTGTTCTACACCACTCAGGATTTTGTAGACCTCAATCATATATCTCTCATCATCCATCTCTTTATCAAGCTGATGAGCCCTAACCTCTTTAGCCTTTCCTCATATGAGAGGAGTTCCATCCCCTTTATCATTTTGGTTGCTTTTCTTTGAACCTTACATGCTTATGCTTATGTTTATTATTAATATTTTGCTATAACGCCTTTTCTGGTGCACAGATCAAAACAGTTTACAATGTCTATAAAACAGTGCAACATTTTTTAAAAGAACAGCAATATTTAAAACAACAGAACTCAAACAAACAACACGAGAAAATAGTAGGGAGGCTGCAAATGTGGGCAGTTTATGTAACAGCATCTGTTAGAGGCAGGGGTGTGCTGGTAAATTTTAACAACAGGCTCTTTCTCTGGACGTAGCCAGCTCTGCAGTCGGAAGGGCCAGGGGTGGCCGGGGGGGGGGGGGGGGAGCAACACTTGCCTCTCTCTCCTCCCTCCCTTCGTGCGGGCATGCTAGGCATACCTTTGCTGGCAGCCACCACTCCCAACGTCTTGCTCTGAGCAGCATGCTGGAACTTCTCTCACATGCTCGAGAAGTCCCAGCCTGCTGCCCAGAGCTGAAAACAAGGAGAGGGGAGCAGCAGTAGTCTATTTACTTGGCTGGCAGGGCTCAGCATCCCCACCAGCAAAGTAAAAGATAATTCAGCAGGGGGCCCAAGCCCACATTTTGGGAGCCAGTTGTTAAAGTAGCCATGGAGGGCCCTACTTTAACAACCGGCTCCCAAAATTCTTAAAAACTTAACAACCGGCTCTTGCGAGCCTGTGAGCGCCTGCTCCAGCACACCACTGATTAGAGGACATCCATATGTAAGCTCAAAAAAGTTTAAGGTGGGACTTAAACTTGGTGAAGGATAGTTTGGATCTAAGGAAGAATGAGAGATCATTCCATAGTTTCAGTGCTTGGAAGAAGAAAGTAGAATTCCTCATGGATTCAAAGAAGGTCTTTCTGGAAGAACAAGATGGGTGTCAAAAGACCTGAAAAAGCAAGCAACAGTTTAAGAAACTTTTAAAGACTTTTTATTTTGTACAGGAGTTTATGGAGATTTAGTCCTTGGACTGTCCTACAGACCTCATTGTAACATAAAATATATATTTTTAAAATTATAATCTGGTGTTTTGTGATATCTTATGAATATTTTTATGTAACCCACTGAGATTAAAGCGGGCTATAAATGTAAAAATAAATAAATAAATATAAGGATTGAAATTACATCCATGTGTTTTGCAGTTAGGAGGCATTTTTTCCACAATTTGTCTTGTAAATTTGTGATTAAAATACAGTCAGAATTTTTTTTTACTTGTCCATTTGGTGACCTTTTTAGACTCTAAACTGGCCTGTACACCCCTCCCCCCTGTAGACACCTATTATACCTACTCCGTAATGTATAAATGTATATTTGCTTGGTTTTGGCTTTCTGCCTTTTTCTTGTTAACAATGGGGCCCTGTTACAGAGTGGCGGTAAGCCCAACTTGGGCTTACCGTTCGCTCTTCTGAGACTACCACCAGCCCAGCACGGCCGCCAGTTCCTCTGGAAAAAGAAAATCCCCAGAATTGGCTTGTGCAGTGGTAATGCGATGGTAATCAATCATCGTTGCACACTGCCTGGTTACCGCTGGGTTAGTACGGAAGCCCTTATCACTACATCAATGAATTCTCTTACCACATGGCCATGTGTGTCTGGGGGCTTTTTACCCGCTGCGGTAAAAAGGGCCCTGGCACATGGGAACAACTGCCCCCACTGCTAGTGCAGGGCCATTTTTCCCTGCAGCTTGGTAAAAGGACCCCAATATTTCCTAGAATTGTGCCTTGCCTTCCTCTAATTGTGAACTTTAGATGCAATTCTCCATCTGATTTGTTTTGTTTGTTTTATTTTTGATCTATATAAGGCGAATGTAGTTGGATTTGTATTAATTATATTTTCTTTGTATGGGATTCCTTATTAATGAGATATTGCACTTTTTTATTGAAGAATTTTCTTGTATATTGTGGAAATTACTTAAAAATAAAATGTTTATAAAAGTATAAAAATGTATTATTATTTTTCTAAAATATAGTAGTTTGAACCAATACTTTGTTGGAACTGATGAATGATAGAATGAGCTCTGGAAATAACTTTCATATAACCTGTGATGCTCATTTTTGAAGCAGATGGACATCTCAAAATGGCCAAAAAAACTCCATCTGCCAACCCCCCCCCCCCCCCCCATCCAAATCATGATTTTCAAAAGGCAGAATTTGTACATTTTACACTGCAGTTCATCCAAATAGCAAGGGGGCATGTTGGAAACGTGTTTTGTGCAGCACTAGGGTGGGCCCAAAATTAGGATGTCTTTCAGCGATAATGGAGTGAAAAGAAGACTTCAAGCTGAAAACGAAGGATGTTTTGATCTAGACTTGTTTCAGTCAAGCCCAGGGATCAAAAAAGGTGCCCTGATTGAGCAGCTGACCATTGGAGGGTGAAGGCATTACCTGTCCTTAATCTCCCAGTGGTTAATGACCCCCTCCTACCCCCCTAAGCAGTTAAAGTGACAGTGGATACCAGGATCAATGACAGCTTCAGGCATTATGGCCGTTCCTAATAGAGCAGCAAGCAAGTGTAAGGAGTAATCTAGTGGTCAATGCAGTGAACAGGACTCATGTGTAACTCCCACTTACTCTTTTATCTCTGTACAAATATGTGAGCCCTCCTGGCACATAGAAATGCCTACCGAACCTGAATTTATGAGACACGTTCAAGCATGATGGCTATTGTACCTTTAAATACAGTAAGGTTTTAACTGTTCCTGGAGGGATCCCAATAACATAAAGGAATTTAGGTGGAATTTGTACCTGGGTTCCATTATTTATAAGCCACTGCATTGACAACTAGGCTGCCCCTCTGTTCTGCAGGAACATCTGTGTGACCATTTTTGTACAAATGATGCCAGACATACATTTTTGTGCCTGCTTTTTTGGCATTCATATTTTGGACATTTCATTTTGGAAAATGGTTGATAATTTTGGATGTTTTCAGTGTAAGAACATCCTTCTCACGTATTTTCAAACAGGAAATCCCAACTTTTTTGCTTTTCGAAAATGGCTATGACTTGGACATTGTTTTGAAAATGCCCCTCTATGTGATAATCTCTGAATGTTGACGGTCCCACCACAGTACTTACACATATCAGAGTCTCTTTTTTAGCCTTCATGTAATTGGTAATAATATAGGTACATTAAGCCCATTTCTAAGAGTCTGTTATAAAATTCCTGTTTAAGTAGTATATGTTATCTGAAGAGTTCATTTTTGTGAGTTTTAAATGGGAATATGACTGTAATCCGCCAGAATCGTTATACCCACACTTGCCCACTCCTCAAGTCACTTCACTGGCTCCCTGTCCGCTTTCGCATTCAGTTTAAACTTCTCCTACTGACCTTTAAATGCATCCACTCTGCAGCCCCCCATTACCCCTCCATTCTCATCTCTCCCTACATTCCTCCCCGTGAACTCCGCTCACTGAACAAATCTCTCTTGTCGTCCCGCTTCTCCTCCACTGCTAACTCCAGGCTTCGCTCCTTTTCTCTCGCAGCACCTTATGCCTGGAATAGACTTCCTGGACCTATACGTCTAGCTCCATCTCTACCTGTTTTCAAATCTATGCTGAAAACCCACCTTCTCACTGCTGCTTTTTAGCTCCCATTACTTCCCTCACCCGTAACTGTCTTGTATGTCTGTATTATTTAGATTGTAAGCTCTTTTGAGCAGGGACTGTCTCTTTGTATCAGGTGTACAGCGCTGTGTGCGTCTGGTGCTATACAAATGCTAATAATAATAATAATCTAGAGCAACGGTTTTATGCACCTTGAAGATTCATAGAGAGATTATCCTTCAATGCAGACATTCTGGCTTCCTACAAACTATTTGATCTCCCACAGGGAGTCAATGCAGAAAAGTATGCTAGTTTTGCACACCTGCTAGCTCAGCTGTAGCACACAAATTTGTGGGCTCCCTAAACAATAATGGGTTTGCATATATGAGCTAACCATGTGCAAAACCTAGCCTATACACCAACACATAGCATATTTAAACTCATAGTAATGAGGTTATTGGCTAGGCTATTCAATGCAAATGCAGAAAAGTGTGCAGAAAACCAAAAGGCTGAGAACAATACCAGGAGAAGGCAGGGCCGCTGGAGGGGGCATGGGGGGGCAAAATTCCCCTGGCCCGGGCCTCCAAGGGGGGCATGGCACCAGGGTCTCTCTCTCTCTTTCTCCTGATTGCTTGTATTGCAGTTGTAGCGGCGGCAATGGCGGTGATCCGGGGGAGGGGCTGAGGCAATCCTAGAGGGCGGCAGCGGCGATGATCATGGGAGGGCGTTGGCTGCTGTGATCCTGGGGGGAGGCAATGGCGATGGTCATGGGGGTGTGGCGGCCCAGCCCCGGGCCCGGCTAAGTCTCTCGGCAGGCCCTAGGAGGAGGTGAACTAGGTTAGCTTGTAACTTCTGTGGTAGCCTTAGTGAGGATTTCCTGCCCATTTCTTCCCTTTAGTGTCAGCCTAATGAACCATAACTCCTTTAGAGCAGGTGAGAGATGAGCTGGTACAGAGCATAAGTGCTGGACTGTGGGGAGACGTGGGTCTGCGCATATAAAATTGTATTGTGACCTGAGCTGCATGCAAATGCATTTGTGTATGTGCTGGAAAGGTATTCTCTGCATAGATATTAGCATCAGAAAAATGTTATGTACAGAATATCATTCCAGCCCATGTGCAGGTGCAAGTTACATAGGACTAGATTCTGTGTGTGGCACCTGAAAAATCCATGCGGAAAAAAATTACACCTAGGTGTATTCTCTAAAGTACACCTAAATGTTATAGAATAGACTTAAATTTCCACGCAGTATATAGAACATGCCGAATGGCTTGCCATGCAACCAAATTTGGTCATGTCCATTGAGGCCAGATCAGGTGTATTCTAAGTGCATAGGTTTTAGAAAAGACCATGCCCTGCCCCAATGCCACGCCCCCTTTTCAACTATGCAACTTAGAATTTAGGTGCACTTAGTAAGTTGTGCATGTAAATCTCAATTAATGCCAATTAGTGCTGATAATTGCTTGTTATAATCTAATTAACAGTGCTGATTAGCTACTTAACCAATTAAGTTATATGCATTGTTATAGAATACACTTCGATTTCCACGCAGATTGTTAGGCGCCATATTTAGAATCCAAGTGTTAGAAACACATGAAACTTTGTAAATCGAAGTGCTTTGAAAATGAGCCCCTAAGTAAGGGGTAGGGATAAGACTATAAAATTTTGATTGAAAAATCAGTCTTCTTTTCTGATCTACTTTTAACCATTTGTGACACACACACACAAAAATAAACCCCTCAAAGAACAGAACAATTGAGAATCCTGCAACTAATTTGAAAAAAAGGTAAAGCTATTTTAGGCCTCCCAAGCAAAGGCAAAGCACTTTTACAGTACAAAGATCTTGGTAAGTGCAAACAGAAAACATTGTGGGCATTATTTACAGTCACTAACTGAAGAGAACAAGAATTTGAATTGTAATTTGTGAATTCTTTGCCTTAGGGACTGCTCACAACATTCACAAACCAAGTAAGACATCCAGCTAATTTGAAGATGATTTTGCCCGGTGTGAATGTCACCTCCTAGTTCCCATTACATTGCTACAATGTTTAATAAAAGAGGTCTAAATGCAGTTGAACATAACAATCTTACAGAGGGTAAAAAAAAAAATGTTCATTAGATTTCCTCAGCATCAGAAATTAAAGCAATCTCAGTAGGACGAGCAAGGTGTGGGTAATAATTTGTCTATACTTGAAATATATTTTACAGTAAATTAGCAAGTTTTATAATTTACATATTTTATTTAAAGGTGTGCTCAAGAATTGTATTGCAAGAAGGTTGTGTTTGTATATAAAGAGGCTGGTTTGGGATGTTGCACATGAAGAGGTGGTTTTAGCAAAGCGTGCTGACTGAAGATAAAGGCTTCACACCAAGGCTAACAACGCCTTTTATTGATAATCTTGCACCATCTGTTCTGATGATTTATTCATGGTGCGGAAAAGGTAGGTGAGAAATAAGAATGCAAATAAGTAGCAACAGATAAGTTTGAATCCGGCCGAGATTGTGGAAGGAGGATCGATGTTACTGCTGCTCTTTAAAGCAATTACACTCCTTTAACCAGCAGATGTGCTTCAATGTTTTGATATTTATCTCCCAGCTAATCCCACAGGGGGAAACTTTGCCTTTCTAATTTAAAAGTTACAAGCAGGCCCATGCAATGTTTTGGGGGATCGTGAACTCTCTGCGTTATTGGTATAAATGTTAAAAATGATATCAAGCCTTTTGAGGTCATTATGAATGGCATTTTAGAAAGAAATTACACATGGGAAATCAAACAAGCAAACCAGGCAGGGGCGAATCTGTAATGGGGCCACGGGGGCCAGGGCCCCTGTAGATTTGGCCCTGGACCCCCCCTACCAATGGCCCTCACAACCCCCCTTCCGTCGCCAACCTGCCTTCACCTACCTGTGCTGGCGGGGGACCCCAACCCCCGCCAGCCGAAGCCGTCATCCTTCGTTCGTTTGTTTTGTTCTTTCTGAGTCTGACTCGTCTCTGACGTCCTGCACGTACACAATGTACACACCCTCCCCCCTCTGGAGTGCACCTCCCCCCCCCCCCCGGAGCACGTACTTATGAGGGAAAGCGACGAGGGAAAGCGGCGAGGGATGGACGGGAGGGCCGAACCGCCCCGAGTGCATGTCGCTGGGAGCTGCGTCGGCTCCGCTGGTTCCCTGCTCTCTCTGCCCCGGAACAGGAAGTAACCTGTTCCGGGGCAGAGGGAGCAGGGAACCAGCGGAGCTGACATCCCCCCAGTGGCGTGCACCTGGGGCAGACCGCCCCACTGCCCCCCTTTCCTACGCCACTGCCGTTACCATTTTCATCTCCACCACCTCCCACGGGAGGGCATTCCAAGTATCCACCATTCTCCCCGTGAAAAAATACTTCCTGACATTTTTCTTGAGTCTGCCCCCCTTCAATCTCATTTCATGTTCTCTAGTTCTACCGCCTTCCCATCTATGGAAAAGGTTCGTTTGCGGATTAATACCTTTCAAATATTTGAACGTCAGTATCATATCATCCCTGTTTCTCCTTTCCTTCAGGGTATACATGTTCAGGTCAGCAAGTCTCTCCTCATACATCTTGTAACGCAAATCCCATACCATTTTTGTAACTTTTCTTTGCACCGCTTCAATTCTTTTTACATTCTTAGCAAGACACAGCCTCCAAAACTCAACACAATACTCCAGGTGGGGCCTCACCAACGACTTATACAGGGGCATCAACACCTCCTTTCTTCTGCTGGTCACACCTCTCTCTATACAGCCTATCAACCTTCTAGCTACGGCCACCACCTTGTCACACGTTTTGTCGCCTTCAGATCCTCAGATACTATCACCCCAAGATCCCTCTCCCCATCTGTACATATCAGACTCTCACCGCCTAACACATATGTCTCCCGTGGATTTCTACTCCCCAAGTGCATCACTTTGCATTTCTTCGCATTAAGTACATAAGTATTGCCACACTGGGACAGACCAAAGGTCCATCAAGCCCAGTAACCTGTTCCTACAGTGGCAAATCAAGGTCACAAGTACCTGGCAAGATCCCAGAAAAGCTCAATACATTTTATGATGCTTATCCCAGAAATAGGCAGTGGATTTTCCAAAGTCAATTTAATAATGGTCTATGGACTTTTCCTTTAGGAAGCCGTCCAGACCCTTTTGTAACCCCCGCTAAGCTAACTGCCTTTACCACATTCTCTGGCAATGAATTCCAAAGCTTAATTACATTTTGAGTGAAGAAAACATTTCTCCGATTCGCATTAAATTTATTACTTTGTGCCTTCATCACATGCCCCCTAGTCCTAGTATTTTTGGAAAGAGTAAACAAACGAATCACATCTACCTGTTCCACTCCACTCATTTTTTTATAGATGTCTGTCATATCTCCCCACAGCCATCTGTTTTCCAAGCTGAAGAGCCCTAGATGCTTCAGCTTTTCTTCACAGGGAAGTTGTCCCATCCCCTTTATCATTTTTGTCGCCCTTCTCTGTACCTTTTCTAATTCCATTATATCTGATAGTCAACCGACAGTGGTCAGTGATCTTAAAGGCGCTGACTGCCACAGTTGGAATGTGACCTGGATTATTCATTGCTGGTCCTAATCCTGGAAGTAATGAATATCCAGTTCTTGGTATCTGCCAGACTTTTTGCAGTCCTTACTTTATCGGGGCACCTACCCTGTTAGTGGTCTGAAAATCACCACTAATTATGCAGATGGATTCATTCAAAGATTCATTCACTGTTTGGATTCATTCACTGCTTGGATGAATCAGCTTGGTTAACTCTTTGTGCATTTACCCCTGGATTCTATATAGCTTGACCTAAATTGAGCATGCAAATCCAGTCGTATTCTGGATTTGCACATGCAACTTAATTAACTAAGAAGTCAATCAGCGCTGATAATTGCCAATTAACAAGCAATTATTGACACAAATTGGCTTTAATTAGAATTTACATGCATAACTGTTTAAGCATATTCTATAACGTTATATTCATAAACTCTAAGTCGAATAGTTGAAAAGAGGGTATGGCCATGGGCGTGGAATGGGCAGGTTGTGGGCATTTCTAAAATCTATGTGCATTGTTTCAGATATACCCAGTCTGTGTGTAATTTAGGCATCGGCATTTACACCGATATAACTTGGCGTAACTGCCCATGACTAAATTTAGTCACACAGACGGATTCTATAAACTGCACAGAAATTAAAGCATATTTTAAATTTAGGTGCACTTTATAGAATACGCCTAGATGAATTTTTTTTCGGTGGTGATTTTTTAGGTGTGATATATAGAATCTAGCCCTTATTGTATCACGACTTCACTATTATGATGTCATCAACCCTGCTCTCAGTTCTTTTCTGCTCAAAAGGGTACTATCAGTCCAGAGCACTGCGATATAGATTCTATCTCAGGTGTGACAATTTGACCACATTACCCCACTCCTTGGGACCTATTTACTAAGTGGTGCTGTAGGTGCACTAATGCTTTTAGGGCGTGCTAACACTAGATACACCCATAGGAATATATGGGTGTCTCTAGCATTAGTGCACACTCATTTTTAGCGTGTGCTAAAAATGCTAGCGTGCCTTAGTAAATAGGGCCCTTAGGGGGTCTTTATAAAACAGCGGTAAGCCCAATGTGGGCTTAGCACTCGCTAAAACGGAAGTATCACAGGGCTACTGCAGTTCCCACCTCCAGTGTGTGCCATTTCCGGAGTTACATACTGAAGTAATTTTTAACTGAAGTCATCCCCCCCCCCCCCCCCCCGAGCCCCTGACGTGTTGCATCCCCTCCCTCTCCCCTCCCCCTCCCTGGGCACAAGCCACTCTCTACTACTACTACTACTACTACAAATTATTTCTAAAGTGCTACCAGTTGTACGCAGTGCTTCACAATTGAACATGAAGAAAAGACAGTCCCTGCTCAAAAGAGCTTACAATCTAAATCAGGACAGACAGGCAGGACAAATAGGGGATAAGGGTAGGACAGACAGATAGGACACATAGGGAAAAGGGACTATTGCAAATGCTGCCGTCCTCGCCCCAAATTCCCCCTCGGAGCCATGCAGGCCCCACTGGGCCTGCCATAATCCCTGGTCATTCAGTGGTGGTCATTGGGGGCAGGAGCAGAGCCCTGTTGCCCCTGCCCCTTGCATCACCTTTGGAAAATGGCTGCCACAACCTTTCACAGCAGCTTGCGGTTCTGGACCATGGCCATGGACGTGGAATGGGAAGACTGTGGGCATTCAGAAAATCTTCCTGCACAGTTATAGAATATTCCTGCTCCATGTCAGTATTTATACGCTACTTGATGTAAATGGATGCGCCTAGGTTTAGGTGCAGGCATGGCCGCTAGGCATATTCTATAAACTGGCTATATGTATTCTATAAATCACACCTAAATTTAAGCATGGTTTACAGAATACACCTAGGTGGAATTATTTTTGGTGCCAATTTTTCAGGCACCATATATAGAATAGGCAATTAGTGCAAGTTAACTGTTACCGTGCTGGCATGACAGCACGCACTAATTCATGTGATAAATGCATGCTGTGCTAGGAGTGGGAATTGGGCACAGGGGCACTTACTGCCTCCTTAGGAGGACAGGATAAGTGAATCTGTACTAATTGCTATTTATCATAGTATACAGTAAAGAACTACTTTGTGTGGTAATTGCAGGTACATCCTGGGAACACCACCAATTACCAAACAGCCTTCGCACTTACTGTACATTAGTGTTTGCAGTGAAAAAGACCCTTATAATTATAAAAGACTAGTAAAAGAAGCCCGTTTTGAACAGAAAGGAAACGGGCGCTAGCAAGGTTCCAGGGCCCCCTCCTTTCCCCCCCTCCTCTTCTCCCCCCTCCCCATCACCCCATCCCCCTCCTCCCCCTCCTCCTCTCCCACTCCCTCCCCCCTCCCCCCTCTCCCCTCCCCTCTCTCTCATCTCAGGACCCCCTCCCCCTCTCTCTCTCTCTTGTCTCAGGACCCCCCTCGTCTCAGGACCCTGCCCTCTATCCGCGCCCCCCCTCCTCCAATTTCCACCACCCAGCGCTTCCTTCCCTCTGTGTCTGTGGCCTGCGAGTGCAAGGAGGACGTGTGCTGTTTAAAAAGTTTTACCTCCTGCTTGGCCACCAACAGTGAAGTACAGCAAGTACAGACGCCACTTCGGACCAGAGCCACCGAGAGGGGGGGACAGGGGGGACAAAAGTCCCGGGGCCCGGGCCTCCAGGGGGGCCCGGCGCCACCGCCTGGCCCACCCTCCGTCACTCCCAGAACTAACCTTAAGCCTCCTTTCACTTCGCAGCAAGCAGCAGCAGGTCAGGCCACTCCTTCCTTCCATGTCCCGCCCTCGCCTGACGTAACGTCCGTGAGGGCGGGGCACGGAAGGAAGGAGGAGAGGTCTGCCCTGCCGCTGCTTGCTGCGAAGTGAAAGGAGGCTTAAGGTTAGTTTCGAGGGCCCGGCCCGATAAAGATGGAGGGGGGCCAGGCGACCTCGGGTGGGTGGGCGGCGGGGGGGGGGGCCCGCGATATCGGGTGGGCGGCGACCTCGGGTGGGCAGGGCCCAGCGATCTCGGGTGGGAGGGGGCCCGGGGGCGGCCTTGTCCCGGGCCCGGCTCCGGCTCTGGCTCTCAGCGGCCCTGCTTCAGACAGGCTGTGGTTTCAGCTGTTCCTCTGGTCCCACCCTCATTTCCTGTTTGCGGAAACTGAGAACGATTGTGATTGCCTGTGGTTGGTCCCTTCTCCTTCTGACATCGTGCTTCTTTCCCTGGCAACTATACAGAGTTCCCTCAAGGGCGGGGCAGTGATCGGGAGTGCGATTACGAACCCTACGAATACTACATGGCTTCACTGCCACGGAGTCAGCTTCAGAACGTTGGAGGTGCGAATTATTATAAAAGATAGTTAAACTTTCTTTCCTTTGCGAATGATATATAAAAAGTACTGTAAGCTAGGGAGTGTAGGCTTTGATTTAACAGTTTCTGTGCCTGCAGAGTTATTTGGGTGTGAATAAAATCTGCTTTATTCTGCATATTCCCAAACATGCACTTACTCTCAAACTTGGGGTAATGATACTGCTCTCATGCTATTCAGCAAAGACTCACCCACCTATGCTAGAATCAATGAAAGAGGCCCAGCTCCGTTGGATCGGAGCCTCACTATCATTACTCAATCTGCTAGCTGTTCCCCATTTGAATCAATGAGAGGTCAAGAGGTCTTGACAAGCTATATTTTTCTAATATTGATCTTGATGACCAAGCTGGTGCCCTACAGTCTAACCATTGATTTTAAAAGGGAGAGCTGTCAAGTTGGAAACCGATTTTAAGCTATTAAACACATCAGAGTTTGTAATTAAAGAAAATGTCAGCCTGTCATATTTTACAAGACTGTCAACAGGAATCTTGTTCACACACTTTCAGAAAAAAAATTACTTATTAGAGGCTCACGTGATTGTAAAGATCAAAACAATTTGCGTATTAATCTATAGACAACTAAGACTACGGCCTTGATAGTGCTTCCAGGCTCAATCACAAAGAATACATTGTCCTTCCAAGATTTAATGATATATTGCATATTTTAGCTTGGAAGGCATTACTGCTGCTTACTTCACAAAGGAAATAGCATGCTAATGATTTCTTTTAAATCAGATGCATTTTTACAGAGAACCTAATGAACCTCCATTTATTTAGACTGTACTTTTTAGAGCATAACGGCCTAGCTTGGGTGGATCTGAGAACAACCTTTTAACCACAGCTTACTTCTTTTCAAGCACAAATGTCAAGAACCAGTTCCCATCATTTATACAACTGATGAATGTACTTTTAACATATTACTGTGGGGTTTTATGAGAAGCTTTGATGTGGGTTTTCTTGCAGTCACAGAAACAACCATATTTATAATCATCTGTTTGGTGGATACCCCTGATGAATGGTCTATGGACAGGAATATCACAAACAGCATCTTATGCACAACATAGCCATATCTATACTTGTGATTTGTTTTATTTTTGTCATGATGGATGCGGTCAAGGTTACAGGAATATCAAACGCAAATGCCCAGGGAGGTTTTTACTGCACACAAAGTACAGCTTATTTAGTATAGGTTTAAATCAAACCCCAAAGGGGCAAATAGAAAGCAAAGAAGAATTTAAAGGAAGACCTTTTTTGTCTGTAGTTTGTTTTTTTTAGCAAAGTGCACATATTTTCATTTCTAAAGTGAAAAAATTGTTGTAGGTTGACAGTCATCATATTTTTTAATGAAAATCCCCTACAACTCTGTTTTCCACTGTCTTAAACACTACTAGGCCCTTTTACTAAGTGCTTAAAATACAGCTTAAAATGGCGTCCTGCAGGACATGCCCAAGCATCCAGCTGTAACTGCCATATCATCGTGTGCTAAATAGTTTTTTGAGGAGGGGATGTGTCTGGGGGGAGAAGGCATGGGTGTTTCTGCTCTAACCAGTTATTGCAGCTACATTAGCATGTGCTAACTGGTTGGCCCACAGATACTACATGAACCCTTACTTACCACCTATAAAATGGTTGACGGTAAATGCTCACACGGTAAATGTTTTAATGGTTGTGTGCTATTGGCAAACACAATTATTTCAAATCGAATCTGTTGGTACGAGGCAGTACACTTTATTTTACTCAGAGACAACATTTCATGTGCTTCATTGTCAATCAGTATACACTTTGTGCATCCACTGATCGACCCCTGATGAAGGCTTTTTTAAAAGCCGAAACACGGACCGTGTAGGGTCCCAATAAAGCTTTCCTGGAGCATCTCACCCTTTGTCTCGGATTGATCTCTTGAAGTTGTGTTTTCCACTTCCTTTTTTTTTTGTTGTTGAATTTTTGTGGAAACTGCGAACCCCTTTTGTTTCTGTGTGCTATTGGCAACATTAGCGCATGAGGAAGTGAAAAACAACAAAAGAGTCTACAAGAATGGATGGAGATCTTTAATAATAATTCTTCAATCCTGACGACACAGACCGTGTTTCGGCAATAGGGCCTGCGTCAGGAGTCACTCTCACAAAGAGAATATAGATCTAAGATCACAAGAGACCTGTATCGACTGAGTCATCAACCTTTCAAAGCTATAGACCATTGTGAACTGCTAACACAACTAATATAAACAATGCATCAAGCAATTCTCCCGCCAAACACATTAGCACATGTCCATTAACATAAAAAAAATACAAAAAGGACACTTTTATGGCTGCATTAAAAATGACAGTGCATTATGGCCACTTTTTATCGCAGCTTAGTAAAAGTGCCCCTACATTAATGAAGGATGTGAGGAGCTGGTTGTTACATTTCCTGAGCCAATATGTCAAGCTCAATCTCTGGCCATCTTCAAATCTAGGCTAAAAGCCCATCTTTTTGAAGCTGCTTTTAATTTCTAACCCCTGTTCACTTGTTCAATACCCATGTCTGTTTTATCATTCCCACCTTAAGTAATTCTCTTATCCCTTATTTGTCCTGTTTGTCTGTCCTAATTAGATTGCAAGCTCTGTCTAGCAGGGACTGTCTCTTCATGTTCAAGTGTACAGCGCTGCGTATGTCTAGTAGCATTATAGAAATGATAAGTAGTAGGATATTTCCTTCTATGGTTATATAAGTGCATAAGTATTGCCACACTGGGACAGACCAAAGGTCCATCAAGCCCAGCATCCTGTTTCCAACAGTGGCCAATCCAGGTCACAAACACCTGGCAAGATCCCAAAACGTTCAATGCATTTTATGCTGCTTATCCCAGAAATAAGCAGTGGATTTTCCCCAAGTTATTTTAAAGGGACAGAGGAAAGAATCTAGGACTGGGGAGAGGTAAAGAGAGAAACCAGAGGGTGTTTGGATCCTGTAAGGGCATTCCTGATCCCCCTGGACCACTTTACATAAATCTCCTAGCCTAGCCTGATATTGTTCAGCTTTGTGTGCTAATATTTAATATATAAATAATTCAAATATATGTAAACATGCCACAGAATTTTAGACATTTTGTTGCAAACTCCATCTTGATCTGTAACAGGGAAACTGGCAACTGTGACTATAATAATGTTACAGTTTACTCAGAACATATTAATATTTTATTCCACAAATGCCATAATATTAGCTTATGTGTTTCAGCAGGCATGGAGAACAGGCATAGCAGAGAGAGAGCTCATTTCTCAGAGGTTTGTGCTGGTGGCAATCTATTTTTATTTTCATTTGTATTTTTTTAAAGCAATGTAACAGTCTAAAGTAAGTAAATGCTGAGATTAGTGAAAGATTCACTAAAAGTAACACATTTTCAATTTCTGAGTAAGTGTTCTCCATCTCCATTACATGATACAGGACCAACAAGTAATCAATGCAAATGTGAAAAAAACGGTGCTTTACAAAGCTTTCATAAACAAGCAGCAGAAGAATCCAACCTCTTCCACAAAGGAGCAGCAAGCAAAAGCCAAAGGAAATACAGTTAAAATAATCCAAACTATGTATTCGCCAATAATGGATACAGGCAAAACCCAACAAAGGCCGTGTTTCGGCATGCTAACCTTCGGCATGGGTCCTTTATTCTAAGATACACCAGACACTCCTGATGCACCACATACGGAAGTGAATTCTCAGCTGCATTTCCTTGAAACTTGTGGTCTTTGAACTTATGGTTTTGGTGACTTCCACCCCTTTGGCTTTTGCTTTACAAAGCATTGCATGGTCCTGTTTAACATACACCCAGAAATTTGAGGCTCCACTTACTCAAACTATCCACATTTGTTTGACTTCCTGCCTGCTTTTCTTTCCCTCTGAGGGCCAAAACTAATGTTCAAGCTTTTATAACACCGTTTTCAGACACATTCAGTTTAATCAGCATTTGAATTGTGCTTTGCTTGATTAGTTTAGTACTGGATAACAAATTCATCCACTTCTAATTTACTCAGGCCACCACACTGCAGGGCAATTTACTTCTAGCGCCTGCATAAATATTGTCTGCTTGATAAATGAACCACAGTATACTTACTGGCTATGAAAAATTATTCTCCTTTCTTGATGGGATTGGAGAAAGTGATGCATAGAAAATTCCTTTCTGTCCACTCTCCCCCCCCCCTTCCCCTGAAAGAGAGCAAGCTGATTGAAATTTTAGAAACATGATGGACTAATTTATCCATCCATGTCAACTACTAATCTGTACAATCACTTCCTTTTACTCCGAAATCCTATGTGCATGTCCCATGCTTTTTTGAATGCATATATTGTCCTTGTTTCTACAATCTTCATAACTGGAACCATGACCCCTAGCAGTAGTATTGTGAGACTACCATTAGGAGTGACGGGTAACATTTTGAATGAAAGTGCCATCAAGGGCAGGAGCAACTGGGGGGGGTCACTCCTGCCCAGACCACTAGATACCAGGGATGTTACTACAGCAGGCCTGGGAGGGTGGGCTTTGGGATGGTGAGAGACCTTGGGGGGGTTAATGTCTTGGAAGGTCTTCGGTTGGGGGAAGGAAATCTTCTAGGTGGGGAGTTTGCCACTAAGAGGGCTTTTTGTGTTGGGGTGGTCTGGTTGTGGTAGGGGCACTATCCAGCTCATTTTCGAAAGAAATTGCCGGCCATCTTCCCACACAAATCGGGAGATGGCCGGCGATGTCCTGATCCTGGCCAAATCAGTATAATTGAAAGCTGATTTTGGTCGGCCAACCTTCAAGGCAGGGTACAGAAGGTGAGATGTGGGGCGGGACGGGGAGGGGGCGTGGTTACAAGATGGCCGGCTTCACCCCATAATGGAAAAAAGATGGCATTTCACCGGCTGCACTTGGTCCATTTATTTTTAGTTCCAAGTCACAAAAAAGTGCCCCAATTGGCCAGATGACTACCGGAGAGAATCGGGGATCACTTTCCCTTACTCCCCCAGTGGTCACCAACCCCCTCCCACCCAAAAAAAATTAAAATAAAACATTTTTTTGCCAACCTTTATGCCAGCCTCAAATGTCATACCCAGCTCCATGACAGCAGTGTGCAGGTCCCTGGAGCAGTATTTAGTGGGTGCAGTGCATTTCAGGCAGGTGGACCCAGGCTCATCTCCCCCACCTGTTCCACTTGTGGTGATAAATGTTGAGCCCTCCAAAACCTCCCAAAACCCACTGTACCCACATGTAGGTGCCCCCCTTCACCCCTAAGGGCTATGGTAGTGGTGTACAGTTGTGGAAAGTGGGTTTTGGGGGGATTTGGGGGGCTCAGCACCCAAGGTAAGGGAGCTATGCACCTGGGACCAATTTTTGAAGTCCTCTGCAGTGCCCCCTAGGGTGCCCGGTTGGTGTCCTGGCATGTCAGGAGGACCAGTACACTATAACTGCTGGCTCCTTCCATGACCAAAAGACTTGTATTTCTCTGGGTTTGAGATGGCCGGGCCCGGTTTCCATTATGGCTGAAAACCGAACCTGGCCATCTCTAAACCCGGTGATCTCAACATTTGACCTAAATGTTGATATTTAGCCAGTGCCAACCGTATTATCGAAGGAAAAGATGGCCGGCCATCTTTTTCGATAATACGGTTTGATCCGCCCCTTTATGGCGCCTGCCACATAGATGGCCGGCCAGCAATTTGTCCGGCGCTGTTCGATTATGCCCTTCCACGGGTGGGCAAGAGGGGCTTTTCGCTTGGGGGGGGGGGGGGTGCTGGCCTCTTTAACATACAGCCCAAGTTTACAAAGCTGGTATATGCATATCTAACATTAAAAAAAGTATAAACAGCAAGGGGGCATGTTTTTGGTGGGACTAGAATAGGCCTATATAATGAACATTTATTCCCACTTTCATAAGGTGAATGAACATCTATATCCTAACAGATTTATATCTGAACTTAAACCTGCTACCTAGGATATCTAGGTTTCAGAAAAGTGCTCCTAGCAGTGCTTTACAGCACAAAACAAAGGGCTACTAGCGATTCCTGTACGGCAAATGAGAGGAAGGCCATTCAATTCCTATGGGTTTCCTATCATTTTCTGCACAGGAATTGGTAGCACAGCTTTGTAAAATAAGCCCTAAGAGAGGTCAAAGCAGCCCTACATATATGATCCAAGTAGACAAAAGTAGGCATTGACAATGGTCTTCCGATAGAATTCAGAGGATGCATTTGAGAGTGATTGGAAAATAGCTTTATTGGTGATCTCAACTGTATCAGGATTCTGTATACATCAAATTGTACTTGTTGAGGTTTTCTATGCTGGAGTGTTGCGTACATTAACTCCAATGCTGTTTTTTTCTGAATTTTGAAGTTTATACCATGAGGGAGGGGCCCTTGTAGAACTGTAACCATTGTGGTTTGCTAGTGTGTGGGGAACCTTTCTTACATTCTGGCTGGCTCTAATGTTCCCTGCACCTTTTGTAATCCTGTTTGTATAGGGTTGCCAACTAGGTCCAGATTTGCCCGGCAGGGTTGTGCCAGTCCTGGGCTTACCCCATTGCAAGCTGGGACTTGTGGTTCTGATTTCCTGATTGGATTCCCTAAGAAAAGCAAAGCTACAAGTCCATGAATGCTTTGGGGTAAGCCCGAGACTGGAGCAACCCTGTCGGGCAAATATGAATCTAGTTGGCAACCTTATGTTTGTACCTATTTTTTGGGAACAGTGGGCTTTCTCTTTTGAAGTGCAATGTTAAAGCCAGAGAGTTTTTTCCCAGTGTTATTATATATTTATTTTCAGGCTGGTAAACATGATATATACTTACATCCTGGTGTTGAGGTTTCTTTTTTTAAATGCTGTTAAATGTAGTGGACCCCCCCCACAAAAAAACAACAAAAAACAAACAAACCCCACTATGAACGTGAAAGGAAGATAAAGGAGTAGAGTATGCAACAAAACACTTCCACACTCAATGAAAAATGACAATACAGTCAAGATGTTCAAAAAAACGGTGATCTTTATTCTGAAGGTGTGACTCAACATGGCACCATGTTTCGGACAAATGCCTGCCTCAGGAGTCTTAATAACTTATCACAAGTGATATGTAAGACAATATAATATATGCTGATAATGCAGCAGTCTTTAAAAAGATTGTGATGCACTACTAAAGCCTAGTACAACAATGTACAGAGTTGCAGTAAAAATGTTAAATGTAATGGTGTAGGGGTCACTAGTAGTTAGATCTAAGTAAACATTTTATTGTAACAAAACTTTATCTGGGTACTCCTGGATTTGGGGTTCAACCTGGTTGGAGCCTCCCGAAGGCAGTCTCTGTCGGTCCCTTACTCTCTTGGTGCTCGGTACCTCTACCTGGGGAAAGAAGCATTAGTGTGTGGGATTACCCTCTTCTCCCCCAAGAACTCACAAAACCAGTCCAAGTGCAAACTGTGGAGAACTAAGCTGGCTGTTAGAATAGGCAGGCTTGAGTGACTTTTTATATTCTCTCAAGTCCAAAAACACTCTGGAGTCAGCAGTTTATGAAAACTGTTTATTCTTCAACTCTGCAACAGCAGGAACATCCAACCAATATCAATTCTCCAACATTTAAAGGAAGTCTTAAAACCACACTCCTTTTGGTATTCCCCAGGGGAACTCCTGTATTCTCCTTCTTTGTATCTATGTACAGAGGCCTTTCAGCAGGACTATTACACATTTACAGACTCCTGTCCATGCCTATCCCAAAGAACAATGTCCCAAAGGCAGTATTCCCCTCTTATTCTCAGGTCCAGACCCCCTGTGGCCTGACCCCCTCCAAAGTGTCCTTTGTGTTGGCTCACCCTGGTCTTGGGATGAGCACTCCATGGTTCTGATCCCACACTCCCTGGCTGGGTCTCTCCTCTGCCCACCCATAGGTCTCCTCTGTCATAGATGTCAGTTTGGTGAGCCACAACTCCCCTTCACAGCCAGTGGTCTTATTTCTCCTATTTGGGATGCCCCTTACTCCTCCAGGTCAGTAGCATGGGACCATCAGGCAACCAAAGACCTCCCTAAAGGGCATAACCTTAGCTTTATCTCCTTCCAAACTCCTCCCCCTGTCACTCTTCAGTCCCAGGGCACTATCTGTCTGCATTTTATTTCAAAACTACTCCCCTTGGGCTGGGCTTCCTCCCACCCAGGGACCTCCCTGTCACTCCCCCCAGTGACTCTCCATAGGGATTTACTCTCCCAGCGGAGGCGTAGCCTAATGGTTAGTGCAGTGGGCTTTGTTCCTGGTGACCTTGGTCTGATTCCTTCTGCAGCTTCTTGTGATCTTGAGCAAATCATTTAACCCTCCATTTTCCCAGGTACAAAAAAGAAAGATTGTGAGCCCTCTAGGGACAGAGAAAGTACCTGCATATAATGTGTAGAGTGCTGTGTATATCTAGTAGCATTATAGAAATGATTAGTAGGTTGTTTTTTTGTTTGTTTTTTTGCATTTCTAAAAAGCATGGAGGGGATGTAGTAACTTGCACTCAGCAGCAGTGTTATCTTCCTTTGAATCTTTTCTGACTAAGCACAAGCAGAGATTTTTGAAGAGAGTGGATCTATCAAGAATGCACTGCCTGCGGTTCTTCATGGATTGGATTTTTCTGTGTTTAATATCTATTTTCAGCAACGTGCTGCATTGTGGTCAACAACAGGATTCCATTTTTTTTTTATCAATGCTGATGGAATTCAAATAATCCTTCTGGTTTAAAATGTTTCTGACTTTTCTCATTCAACCTCTGTGACTGACTCTCAGATTAGTTTTGTATTGAATGTGGCAAAAATGGAGGTTTTATGACTTTGCACCCACTGAGTTACTATGAAAAATGCAATCATCCCTGTTTTGGTGTCTGCTAGAGATTTAGGGTTGAAGGCTAACTCCGAGTCACCTCTTGAAAAAATCCAAGCTATTGTTTCTTCTTCTTTTTCAAGTTAAGATTCTTGCAGAAGCTATGCCAATATTTGCAATACAATCATTTCTAGACAGTAATGCAATCCTTGGTTTTTATGGCTTAGATTAGTGTACTTCCCTTTATTGAGGTCTTCCTGCGTATGTATTAAGATCATTGCAGGCTAGAAATAAGTTTCATTAAAGTGCATTTGGTTCACTGGTATATCTTAAAAAATTAATGTGTGCTAAATTGATTCTATGTATGAATGGAACTCTGACAAACATCATCTGATTTAGAGCATGGATTTAAATTAAGAGCTCCACAAACTAAGCATTTTTCCCATTGACACTAAATGTTAAGAGCGTCAAGCCCTTAGGCAGGACCACAGACATTTTACCCTCATGTAAGATCTACCTTGGCAGTGGAAGAGTGGCCTAGTGGTTACAACACCAGTCTTGACATGCAGAGGTGTCTGGTTTAATTCCCACTGCTGCTCCTTGTGATCTTGGGCAAGTCACTTAACCCTCCATTGCCTCAGGTACAAACTTAGATTATGAGCCCTCCAGCGAGAGGGAAATGCCCAGTCTACCTGAATGTAACTCACCTTGAGCTGCTACTGAAAACGGTGTGAGCAAAATCCAAATAAAAAACAATCAGTACAGAATTTGAAACAAAAAGCTGTATGATATATTCAGAATTGGAAATTAGTTTAAAAAAAAAAGAGAGATTCTTAATTCTTGTTCCCTATTGTTAGACCATTTATGTTACAGTTGGTTCTTATTTTAATAGCTAAGGGCTCAGGGGAGAGAACAAAGAAGAGGAAAAACAATGGATATCCTTTTCTGGTACCTGAAGATAAATGGAATATTTGGAAAGAGAATCCGAAAAGCTGTATTATAATAATGTTGGTCTTTATACCCATAAGTAATTACCATAAGTCTGATGGTGCCAAACAATGTGTATTATTCTGAAACACAGCTAAGACAAATGGACCAAAAGACCTTTTCAGCAAAATGTCATAGTGCATAAATGTTTAAAATGTATTGATATCTGGGCCATGCAAAATAAATTAAGGTCATTTTATTTTCCTTTTAAATTGCTTTTGTTTTGGGGTCCAGCAGTATCAAGCTGCTCTTTTAGACTTCAATATAAATTGAAACTAGTTCCTGTGACTTCATGAGATTTCATTCACAGCTGTTTGTGGTCTTTCACCCTTATTTTAACCCACTTTCTAGCTTGTGGAATAATTGCAGTGACAATCCTTTGTGGCCTACGATCCACAGCTCCCTAAGGAATTAATTATTCCCTGGATTCTATAAGGTTGGGCAACCACATTTCGGACTAGTATGCAAATTTGGGCCTGTAAGTTATAGAATAGGGCCAACTACTTGCCTAAGTTTAGGGACCCTTTTACCAGGCTGCGCTAAATAGTGGCTGGCGATGTTCTCAGTGCATGAGTTTTCCACAAAGTGCAGCCACTTTTAGGTGTGGTGTAAAATGGCTGCATTTGCCATATTTTTCTTTAATGACCAAGCACTAATTTCCCAATTAGTACATAGCCATTACTGCAGGAGCCCTTCCAACACCTATTGTGTTGGAACTAAGTGTTCCTGCGCTTACCCTGTTGTAACGGGTAGCATATGGCAATGTGCCCATGTTATCTTATTAGCACAGGGCACGCCTACTCTGTGCCCATAGCCATGCCTCCCGTGCTGAAAAATAAAAAATATTTTTCAGCACAGGATTAGTGCACACTGATGGGCACACTACCGCAGGATGCCTCAGCCCGCCCCGTGGCAATTCTTTTTGCTGCACTGTAGGCACATATTAGGGCCTACTGCAGCTTAGTAAAAGGGCCCCTTAACTGTTAAGTAAGGTGCCAGTTGGCCTTAGGTACCAATAATAGCCCTTAAGTTGCATTAATTGGTGCTAATTAGCACTAATTTGCAGTTATATGCATAACTGCACATAGGCGTTATTCTAAACATAGTACCCTAGGGGCCCTTTTACTAAAGGGTTATCACGTGGCAACCTGGAACTACCACTGGCCCAACGCGGCCACCGGTGGTAATTCTGCCTTCAGCATGTGCCATTTCTGGCACTACAGAAAATAATTCTGTAATTTCTAGTGTGGCGCTAACCCGGCGGTAATCAGGCAGCATGTATGTTAACTCATTTTCAAATAGCCCATTAACATAGATAAATATCCATTTGCATGCCAAATGACTGGGAAAATTGCTTTCCTCCAGGACAATTTTACTGCAGGGTGTCTATAACATTTTGAAAAACACACCTATTTAATGCTTATTTTATAAAGCCTGGAAATATCATATAACATCCAACCATATACACCAGTACTAAATATTAATAGCGTGTTGTGTCAATATTGTGCATTTGCATTGATATGCTCTCTAATGGGCCATCATATTTCAATGGAGACGTCTATGGATCATAACTTACCATCCTCCATGTATATTCTAATCAGAGGTCCTTTTAACAAAATTTTATTTTATTGCTATGTTTCTAATAATCGGCATCCTTATGGATATTGCCCATCCAACATCTCATATGTGGATGACTGAATATTTCTCTGTATTAAATCCTGGTCCTTTCAAATAACCTCTTAGCGAGATCTTTACTAAACGCATTACATTTTTTGCACTTAAACACCTTAATAGCAAAAATCAGAACATGTTAGTTGCAAGAGCTGCACCCTAATTGTTGTGGATTTGCCCAGCATGTTCCATGCAATTAACACATGGACATATGCATTAGCATGCGTAGTACTGGTCACCATTAGCATGGCTGAACTTAGCATCTCTTGTTGAGGAGATGTTGATTGAAATTGCACTGATTGCACAACTAACAGTGTGTGGTTTGTTCCTCATCGTAACTGCTGTATCCCATCCACACCCATTCTCCACCCATGCCCCATGTAGATCCCACTCCCTGGCACAAGAATCACTTAACAAGCTCCTGCTTATCTGATTTGATGTTTTGTTTTGTTAAATACTATTCCTACTTCCAGGTCTATAAATTTATTCTCCTTTCCATCAATGAAGGGTAAACTAAGAAAGAAAGGTATACATTTTCTGCTTTCTTATCAGGCAACTAAATTAGGCAAAGAAGTTTCCCCTCTGATACTACAGGAGTCAAGTTATGTACATTTTAGATGATTGTTCAAGACATATTTATTTAGGATTTATGAAAAGAGGTGAATGTATTAGTCTTTTTTATTAACTGTTTTTTGTTGCTGTATTTCCTGAGACGTCCTGTATGTAATCCACATTGAACTGCAATGTATTGCGGGCTATAAGAAAAAGGTGTTATGTTAAACTTTGGGAGCGGAATTAGCACCTAACTTTAGGTGACATTTATAGAATTCTCCAGTAACCCCCAGATTCTGTATAGTGCGACTAGAGTTATGCATGCAAATCTAGGCATATTCTGATTTGCGCACGCAACTCAATTGGTTAACAAGCTAATCAGCACCAATAATTGGATGTTAACAAGCAATTATCAGCACTAATTGGCACTAATTAGAATTTATGCGCACTCCTTGCTAAGTGTTTTCTATAATGAAGTCCTCATAAATTCTACCATGTGGATTCCAAAAGAGGGTGTGGCTATATGAGGAGCATGGGAGGGTCATGGACATTCCTAAAATTTGCGCACAGTTTTATAGAATAACCCGCTTCATACCTAAAGTTAGGCATGGGCATTTACACCAAGTTTTCATTGACATAATTTGCTGCGCCTAAATTCTAGTCATGTGGACAGGCTTTAGGCACAGCTTATAGAATACGTCTAAGTGTATTTTCAATTGGTGCCAATTTTTTTAGGCACCATAAATAGAATTAGGTCTTAACACACTTTCATAAAAAGGCCCCGGTGTCTCTTCTACATTTTCATCTATTGGGATTTAAGAAAAATATGTTGACAGCATTTCTCCATTTTAAAAGACTACCCCCTTCCAAACATAAGAGCTCATCATGTGATTCAATTTCACCTATCATTAAATGGAATGGCATTCCTGTCAATCACTCAGCCATTCATTCCTAAATGAAAGATGATATCTACTCTATCTCCACATTCATATTGTATGGGAAAACTATATTCAGTATGAAAATTCAGAAATGAGAATGCTTTCTTGATCCACTCATCTCAGTTTCATCCAATCAACAAATCTTTATGTCAATTCTGAAAATTGATGACGGTGCTGTATGTAGTGTTCCACAACGGGAGCTGGACATGTTACAATTGTCAAACAAATTTGATACTTATTCAACTGCAGTCTCGTCAGGTATTTAGTACATCCCACATAAATCATTGGATATGAGCAATAAGCAACAATAAAAAAATAAACAACATAAGATATTTTGCTTTTTGCTTGATGTATGGAATTTTGTCTAAAAAAATCTATTCAGTCTGAGGATATTGGCAATTCTGTCCCTCCAGAATCTGTGCTCACTAGGTACAATATCCACAAGCATCATGACCTTTTCTTTGATCTACCTCAGTTGGATTTGTACTTCTCAAGGATGAATGAGCAATAAAATCTTCAATATTCCAACCTCTCATATGCTATTAAAGGTCATTGTGCAAAAATTTCATATAAAGACAAAATCTGCCAATGGCAATGTTTCAGTTCCACTAGTTGTACAGATGCAGCTGAATACAATATAAGCAGAGTTGGGAAGGCAATTCTATGACTTGGCATCAACCCTTACAACTTACGTATGTCAAAAGTGCCAAAATTGGCAGGTAAATGATTAAGTGCACTAGATGGCATTCTATAAGGTCATGGCTAAGTGCTATAGTGCATATATATGGGCAGAGCATGGGCAGGCTATGGGCATGTTTCCAACTTACGCCCATAACTTATAGAGGGACCCTTTTACTAAAACTTGTGCATACTAATAGATATTCGCATATCATATGGTCAATGGGTATAAAATAGGAAAAGAAAACAAGGGTGGAAAAAGTAGTTCCAAGTACAACTGGAAGTCCAAAGTCTTCAAATTTGAAAATAACAGTCACATACACTGTTCAGACCCTACATGGTCAGTGTTTCGTCATTGTGTCTTCTTCAGGGGTCACAACTTGATGGGTACTTATCAACAATATGGAGAATAACCATATTGTTAGCAACAGGTACAACGAAGCAACAACTGCTTATGCAGCGATTCCATAAAACAAGCTGAGCTTTTCAGCTTGTTTTATGGAATCGCTGCGTAAGCATATTGTAGGATTGTAGGATTGTCTTGAGCTGGAAACATGCCCTGTGAAACATGTCTCCTAGAGCTTCATATTCTGCCCACTGCATCACAGCCAAGCAGGGAAGGCAATGGACAGGACAAACTTTTGCAGCACCTACCTCTCTTGCACCCTGTGCAACCTCACTGACCGCACATAGATCACTATGACTCTGGGTTTGACAATGGTTAGGGAGGGAGGAGAGAGCAGCATGGCTGTAGGTTCAACTACAGGGATGGGAGAGCACAGCTGAAGGTACGCCCAGGGTGTCTAATACCCTTGAGCCCACCCTGTAAACAATGAAGTACAAATGCCACCAAGCTATTTAGTTTCCAGTGGAAATTTGATGAGTGGTCATTAGAAACTTTAAATTGTAACCTAATGGTTAATGCAGTGGGTTGAGATCCTGGGAAACTGGGTTCAAATTCCCACTGCAGCTCCTTGTGATCCTGGGCAAATCACTTAACCCTCCATTTTCCCAGGTACAAATAACCTCAGATTGTGAGCTAATTAGGGACAGAAAAGTACCTGCAAAAAATAGTAAATGTAAACTGGTTTGACTGCATCTACAGAATGGTGGTATATCAAGTGTGGAATAAACATAAATAATGTGCACTTTCAACTAATTTGCTCCTGTAAAATGTCTAGATAAATATATATCATCCAAAAATCTTTCCCAAGCAAAAGTAGTAGTGAACAAATCTAATGGACATATAAATTAAATTTCTCAAATTGTGATACATACTAAGTAATTGCTGGGGGGGGGGGGGGGTCAATGCAGCCCCTTTGACCCTTTGATGTTAGCCCACTGAATCACTACAGCAAAATTTGACCAAAAAATATATATATACATCTCAGAATGGTTCACTAACCTTATTGGTCTGGAAAAGACAAGGCATTGCAGTTGATGCTGAATATAAGCTGCATTGATATACTGAGAAAAGAAAGATCCATGGCATGAGAGGAAAGAAATGCATGGTGACAAGGGAATGGAACAGCACACTACCAGTTTCCTGTCACCAGCAGCAGCAAGGACTTGGTTTTGCAGCCTTTGCTGCTACTGTGAAATTGTCAAGAACTGTGATTGCAATGTTCCTTTTAAACCTTGCACTTTAGAAAGACCGGAGCAGGGTTAAATAATTGACTTGCACATGCAATGCTTTACTAGCTAACTGGATTATTTTTAGTACACACCTCATTAGTTCATTTTTTGTGGGGAAACCTTTTCATCAGTCTATCATCTAAAATATATTGGCAAGAATAATGTAAAAGCTTACCACGTAACACCAAGCGTTTCACTGTTCTAGGGTCTGATTCTTTACCTTCCCTCTTTACTAATTGAAATCTATACTTGCAGAGCAGAAAGCAAGTGAAATAAATGAGACAGACAATGTACTCCAAAGAGATGGGGACTGAATTAGAACTGATGAACCCAACATGAGTAGATTTGCCGTGTCACATTAAATACAATAAAGTTTCATTCATTTTCTCCTACCCAATCTGTCACTACAAAACACAAAATCTCCCATTTGAAAGATTTTCTATCTAATTTACTGCATGCTAACTGTATTGAACTGAGGTAGAAAGAGTAACAAATGTCAGGGAGAATAATATCCAAAAACTTTGAGAAGCATAACATTTTCTGATTAGAACTTAAAATTATGATAAACAGTCAACTTGTCAATAACATTAAAAACATATTCTTTTCTTCAAGAAAACTGTACTAGGTCTTCTCAATCACTCAGGAAATAGGATTCAAACCTTGTGTTGTTTTGTCTGTTTTACTACACACGAGGAGAAAAAAATGTCAAAACTTTTTACAAGGGAAATAATTTTGGATTTAGCTCACACAAGGTGAATTACATGCGGACAGTAGGCATGCTTCTGTCCCAAAATGGCTCAATCTAAATCGTCGCCTTAGCCAATGGAGTTGTTAAGTGGTTTGCCCAGCATCACAAGGAACTTCAAGGGAGTTTGAACCAGGCTTCCCTGATTCTTAACAAACTGTTCTACCCATTAGGTTACCCTTTTGTTAACAGCTGTTTACCTTGTAAAAAGCCCCATTGAAAACTGCCTCACTGGGTACAAAATGTGGAAGATAAAACAAAGAGGCAGACCTTGTAGAAAGCACACAGATTTTATTTGATAAACCAAAGGTCCCCAGAAATTCAGACATCTGTGCCTGACATGGCCATGTTTCACCTGAAAACCAGATGTGTCAGGGGCAAGATCACCAGATGGTGTAAAACTACAGACTTCATCATGGCTGCTCCAGCAGATAAAAGTGAAGCAAGCAATGATCCTGTTCCTTGGTATGTTTGTACACATAAAGACTGTCAGGCTTATTTTCGAAAGAGAAGGACGCCCATCTTTCGACACAAATCGGAAGATGGGCATCCTTCTCACAGGGTCGCCCAAATCGGCATAATTGAAAGCTGATTTTGGGCGTCCCCAACTGCTTTCTGTCACGGGGACGACGAAAGTTCAAGGGGGCGTGTCGGAGGCATAGCAAAGGCAGGACTTGGACATGCCTAACTCATGGGTGTTCTCGACCCATAATGGAAAAAAAAGGGCGCCCTGACGAACACTTAGACGACTTTACCTGGTCCTTTTTTTCTTATGACCAAGCCATAAAAAGGTGCCCGAACTGACCAGATGATCACCGGAGGGAATCGGGGATGACCTTCCCTTACTCCCCCAGTGGTCACTAACCCCCTCCCACTCTAAAAAAAAATTTAACAAATATTTTTTGCTATCCTCTATGCTAGCCTCAAATATCATACTCAGCTCCATGACAGCAGTATGCAGGTCCATGGAGCAGTTTTAGTAGGTGCAGTGCACTTCCGGCAAGCAGACCCAGGCCCATCCCCCCCCTACCTGTTACACTTGTGGTGGTAAATGTGAGCCATTCAAAACCCACCAGAAACCCACTGTACCCACATCTAGGTGCCCCCTTTCACCCATAAGGGCTATGGTAGTGGTGTACAGTTGTGGGGAGTGGGTTTTGGAGGGTTGGGGGCTCAGCAGACAAGGTAAGGGAGCTATGTACCTGGGAGCTTTTTCTGAAGTCCACTGCAGTGCCCCCTAGGGTGCCCGGTTGGTATCCTGGCATGTCAGGGTGACCAGTGCACTATGAATGCTGGCTCCTCCCACGACCAAAGGGCTTGCATTTGGTCATTTCTGAGATGGGTGTCCTTAGTTTCCATTATCGCCGAAAATCAGAAACGACCAAGTCTAAGGACGACCATCTCTAGGGACAACCTAAATGTCAAGATTTGGGCATCCCCGACCGTATTATTGAATCGAAAGATCGACACCCATCTTCTTTTGATAATAAGGGTTTCCCACCCCTTTGCTGGGACATCCTGCGAGGGCGTCCTCAGGAAAACCTGGGCGCCCCTTTCGATTATGCCCTTCCACGTGTTTTCTACAAGGTCTGCTTCCTTGTTTTACCTTCCACATTGGTTTTGGTGGACCATTTGTCTTGTTGCTTTCTCACTGGGTAAAAATATAATGTTCATAGTGTGGATATTTTTATCCATGTCAGAAAAGGGGCAGGGAACAGGCGAGATTTATATTAAGGGATGGGAAATATGTTCAAGGTTTTCATTTCAAACCTGTTCTTTCTAAGCCCAGTAACTGAAGACTGGTCTGACTATTGGCAACTAAGATTTAATGCTAAGAAATATAGGGTCATGCACTTAGGCTACAATAATCCAAGGGAACGGTACAGTATAAGGGGTGAAGTGATTCTGCGTATGAAAGAAGAGCGGGACTTGGGAGTATTGTGTCTGAAGACCTTAAGGTGGCCAAGCAAGTAGAAAAGGTGATGGTCAAAGCCAGAAGGATGCTTGGGAGCATAAGGAGAGGGATGACCAGCAGGAAAAAAAGAGGTGATAGTGCCCTTGTAAAAGTCTCTGGTGAGTCCACACTTGCAGTACTGTGTGCTGTTTTGAAGACCGCACTTACGGAAAGATATAAACAGGATGTATTCGGTCCAGAGGGCGGCTACTAAACTGGTAAATGGTCTCTGTCATAAAACATAGACCTCAACATGTATACACTGGAAGAGAGGCAGGAGACAGGGGATATAATAAAGATGTTTAAATACCTTAGTGGCATTAATACACAGGAGGTGAGCCTTTTCCAAATGAAGTAAAACTCTGGAATTAGAGGGCACAGGATGAAGTTAAGAGGAAATAGGCTTTGGAAGAATCTGAGAAAATACTATTTTATGGAAAGGGTGGTGGATGCGTGGAATGGCCTCCCAGTGGAGGTCATGGCGTTGGGGACTGTGTCAGAATTTAAGAAAGCATGAGACAGGCATGTGGGATCCCTTAGAAAAAGGAGGAACTAATGGTTATTGAGGAAGGGCAGACTGGATGGGTCATCTGGGCCTTTTCTGCCATCATCATGATTCTATGTTTCTACAGCAAAATGAATCTGATTTGAAAAATCTGAGACATAATTACTACTGTCATCCTGTACAAATGCAATTCAAGTCAGCCCATAGGTGTCACTGTTGGTTGGGACACCTCTCTTCACATTCCCTGGTTAAATCCTTAGGGAAGGGATGTGTGACTGGTAGTTTCAAGAAAATTTGACAAGTTTTTGTATGTGGTGCTGACATATCTTGCTTTTGGTAATTTTTCCTGTAACTTATGCAACTAAACTACAGGCATACATTAAGTAAAAAGAAGTTATCCTGAATGAAGAGTACCTTGTATGTTTGTGTGTTAGGCTGACACCTAGTGGTGCTATTGAGAATGACATTTGATTTTTAAAAAGACATTCAAAAGTTTTGTTTGGGTAACATACTACTAATCATCCAGCATTATACAGACATATGTTAGATTTTGAATTCCCTGCCCTACAGAATGGTTAACATTTTTCTGAATAACTTGTCCAAGTGAACGCTAATCAATCAGTTAAATATGTGATTGGAGAAAGGCTGGCTAAGGGTACAGGGTGAAGTTAAACTTCAACTTTATAGTGTTAAGATGGACCACACAAACAACTGGCTTAACCTAAGTCAGTTATATTCAATGACAATGTCTTAGGGGGTTGTTTACTAAAGCTTAGCTCTAGTTATCTCCAACAGGGCCGATAGGAATAAAATAGGCCCTGCAGCAGATAACTTAAGCTAAGCTTTAATGAACAACCCCCTTAATTGGTAAATGTTTAAATATCTAGACAAAGAGAACTAGATAACTTTAATCAGGTGTGTCATAGCTGAATATAAACTCAGTGGGGTGGTCAGCACTATTTAAAACACAGACATTTGTGGACAGAATTAGTCCCCAATATTCAGTGTGAGACATGTCCGGTCATCATCACTGAATATTGGGGGTGATTTCGGTGGGGCTAGCTGCTGGAGCTTATGCGGGTTCTGCTCCATATTCAGCCAGGACCTGCATACATTTGTTTTTGCCCCTGAGGCAGACCCCCTCCTGGGTGCTCTCCCATTCCCTAGCCTGTGACATTGTCAATGTCTTTCTCCCCTGTAACATCTCCCCAATCCCCCAGGCTCTAGAGGCTCCCCCATGGTTTTCCTCCTACCTTTGGTGGTCTAGTGGGGTGATGGGGAAAAGAGCAAAGCCCACTCAGCCTGCCCCTTGCAGCTGCCTTAAGAAAATGACTGTGATGAGGGGGGGCAGTACCTGGAAGGAGTGGGCTGCTCTAGGGGCTCAGGGAGACGGAAAAGAAAAAAAACAAGTTATGTGGGCCCCGGCTGATATTCAGTGTCAGGACCTGCATAAATACCCCAGCCAAGTTAGGTCAGCCTTTGAGCTGTCCTAACTTGCCCGTTTAAATATGTGGGTCTCAGCACTGATTATTTCCAGCACCCACATAATTGCCGTCTCCTCACCAATAGCGCCCCCTGTACCTCCCCTGACCTGCCCATTTTTTTGTGCTTGGTCAGAGGCTATATTCAGCAACACTGCCCAGTGAAGTGCCACTGAATATTGGCGGTTGGGTGGCCCCAGGAGATTTAAGCGGGTCAGAGCCTCTGACTGTGTATCTGTCAGCAGAGGTCTTTTCTGGAGGCAGTGTTTTAGAAATTTGGCTTCAATATGTAAGACCCCTCAAATTTAGAAAACATTCTTTAAAGAAATCTTTAGAACTATCTGCTTATTACCCCTCTCCCTTTTATTTTCTAATTCAGCTGAATAGTCAACAATAGCTCTTTTCTATTGGAGAAATTGTTTGTTTGAGCTACTCATGTTTCCATTTCAGCCTTCGTTAAGATTTCACTTTTACCAGTTTACATTATTCAATAAATGCTTTGGAATTTAACAAGGCTGTGCATTTGTTAGAAAAAATAAATGCAGGGCATCATTTATCAATAGCACTGTACTGAAGAATACTGCATACTACTAAGCAATAGAATGCACCTATTGATGCACAATTGAGCAGTAGGGTGAACTACTGAGGAATAGGGTGCACTACTGAGCAACAGAACACACAATTGAGCAAAAGGGTGCACTGTTGAGCAATAACGTCAACAGAAAGAAGAGTTAAGAATCCAATTGCCATATCTACACTTCTAAAGCAACTTCATGTATTGTGCACATGCCATTTGTGAATATGGACAAATGCGGCCAACAACTACCAGATCAAGCATAAAGCTTATTTTAAAAAAATGAGAATAATAATAAACACAAGGAATTTATTTGGTGCCATAAGTAAAACATTGAATCAAAGAACTTGCAACCAAATCAAATGCTTCCTGCATTCTTAACTGTTGTGGTAAGCAACCACATAAGCTCAATGCCAGATAAAAATGAGTGCGGAAGGTCTCATTTCCATATTATACAAACAAAATACAAAAAAGAAAAAACATTGTAATGTAGATTTACTAAGAGCGTGTCCTAAAAGTATGTCATGGAGTACCTGAAGAAATAATAACGGTGTATACAATAGCGTGAGAAAAAATTTGTGCACAAAGTGCAAAGCATTCATAGGATCAGTACATGAATAACCTCAAAAAGGAAGTAAAACACATATACCTACATCTTAGAAACCAGTAAGCTAATGTTCTTGCACAACTGAAAAGTTTCAGGCATGATGCAGGTGCCATTCAACATTATAAGTGGGTGCGGCATGCACCTATAAAAAAAATTGTAAAAACAGATCCCACACATGACGCTTTATCAAAATAAAAACAGCACCAAACTTAGAAAAGAAAATTACAAACTTATAGACAATACTAGTGGCAACCTCTCTTTTTGAACAGCACCATCAAGAAACATCACGGTTGCTCAGTGCTGAATAAATAGTGAATGCAAATGGTCTTACAGCCACGTCAGCAAAAAAAAGCTGGTAGCAGGGGTGGACTGACAGTGAACTGGGCCTTGGGTAGTAAAGGTCATTGTCTCCCCCCCCCCCCACAGCTGCTACCCCCCCCCCCCTACTACCATGCTACTCAGGGCACCACCACACCCCTCTCACACACTACAGCTGCCCCTACTGCCACAGCTGCAGTCCTGCTGCACACTACAGTCCCATGAGCTTCAGTGAGCCCTTCCCGGTCCTACCTTGAAGGGCCCTGATGGTAAAGTGGCATCTTCAGGGGCAAGAAGGAACCCCACTCTTTCCTACCCACTACCACTATTCTGCCCAGCACCGTGGTGTTTTTAAAATGGGTGCCAAGACTTCTTGTGGTAGTCTGCAGGTTTCGACAGTCTCAAGAGACTGCCACAGGGAGTCTCGGCAGCCATTTTTAAAACACAGAGGTGCTGGGCACAATAACGGCAGTAGGACGGAATGAGTGGTATTCTTTCCTGCCCCTGCAGAGGCTATTAGACCACCAGGGCTCTTCAAGGTGGGACTGGGGTGGGCCCACTGAGGCTCAGAGTGTGCAATGTCTATAGTGTGCAATGGCAGGGGGGAAGAGCCTCTGAGCCCTTGAGCACTGTCCGGTTGCCCAAATGGTCAGTCTGCCCCTAGCTAGTAGCAGCAGAAAACCAAAAAGCAATTCCCTGTGCACAATGAGAGTAAAAAAGAAAAGACTAAAATACAAATATAGGGCCCCATTTACTAAGCTGTGCTAGAGGCACGTTAGTGCTTTTAGCGCACGCTAACCATTAGCATGCGCTAACTGTGTAGGCATCCACAAGATTCCTATGGGTGCCCACACAGCATGCGCTAATTTCGTGCACGCGCTAAAAACGCTAGCGCACCTTAGTAAACAGGGCCCATATTGCAACAATTAAAAATAACTAAAAAATAGATGCACCAGATGATAACAAACCTTCATGTCACCTATTGCTATCAGAATTAGCAGTGATTCATTTGTGCACTAGCCGATAAAAACTATAATGAAAAAACACACGAATGGCACTAACTGAAACGCTAATAACTAAACATAATATGCACATTGTATTCATCTAATCTTTAACCAGAGAGAAACACAAAACAGAATAATCCTGCCTATAGAAAAACCCAGAAATAGGAATATAATAACCAGATAACGTCACACATTTTCTTTAGAATACATGCACTACATAAACAATACTGACCAAAGGAAGACCTTTGAAAAAGTACACTGTTCAAGCAAAATGCAATTCAAAAACAGATCTCTGTACTGCACATTGTAACATGCAATATACAATCAGTATAAACTACAGAAAAAAACATTTAAATCAAGGTCACTGTTCAAGCCATCTGGTGTGGTGGTATTTAATTCAAAAATACATTTCTGCTCTCCCTTAAGAAGTAAATCATCAACTACGGGTGCAGCAGCAGCCAAAAAAGCAAATAGAATGCTCAAAATTATTAGGAAAGGGATGAAAATAATACCAAGAATATTATAATGCCTCTGCATTGCTCCATGGTGCGACCTCATCTTAAGTATTGCGTTCAGTTCAGGTTGCCGTATCTCAAAAAAGGAAACAGCGGAATTAGAAAAGATTTGAAGAAAAACAACCAAAATGATAAAGGTTATAGTACTCCTTTCATATGAGGAAAGGCTAAAGAGGTTAGGGCTCTTCAGCCCAGAAAAGAGGTGGCTGAGGGGGGATATGATTGAGGTCTATAAAATCCTAAGTGGTGTAGAATGGGTAAAAGTAATCAATTTTTCACTCTTTCAAAACATACAAAACCAGGGGACACTCAATGGAATTACATGGAAATACAATATTTTTACTGCTCTAATTGCCTATTGCTCATGTTTGTTCTATTCCTACTGTACACCGCCTTGAGTGAATTCCTTCAAAAAGGCGGTAAATAAATCCTAATAAATAAATAAAATTAAGACAAATTGGAGGAAATATTTTTTCACTCAAAGAATAGTTTAAACGACATCATACTGTGGGTGTAAACACACTCGGTGCTAAAATAACCGTAAGTAATGTTTTTGCTCCATTGGGGGCCATATGTGGAACTATGAAACATACTTTAATGAATTCTGGTTTTTTGCTATAGAGCAGTTTTCTGGTGATATCTATGGCAGTAATTGTGACCGCTGCCTTCTACAATGAGAACAATGGTGGATCTTACATTTGAAGTCACTCGAACCGATCAGCTTAAAGTCCATTATTGAATGGTTAGCTTTCCTGTAAAAAGTAGCTTTTCAAGAACTCTTCAGTGGACAGTTTTTGAGAGACATCTTCCAAGTGTTTGGGTTTCTTGAACCCTGAATGCTACCACAGCTGAATGACGCTTTGTGATTTGATTGGATATCGATAGCTTGCATCTATATGAAATATAGTGCTTGGGAACTACTTAAAGCAAATTTAAGTCAAGTCTGAGATATATATGATCAATATGCATGATTGAATTTATAAGAACAAGTGAAAAGATTTTGGAGGTTTTTCACCAATGATGAGTCATTTGTCTGGAGGGTACTTTATCAATTGATGTAATATTGTCAAGTACCATTGACTTTTGAGGTCTTTTCTTTTACTTAAAAAAGACATTTTTTAAAGTTATTTTTAGCATCAAGTGTGTTTAAAACCACAGCATAATATAGTTTGAATTATTAATTTGTTTTTGTATGTGGAGTGTTCTCGACATTTGTTAACAAAGGTTTAGACAAGTTCCTGGAGGAAAAGTTCATAGTCTGTTATTGAGATGGATATGTCCCAAGATTGGTAGCATGGAATGTTGCTCCTAATTTAGCTTCTACCAAGTACTTGTGACTTGGATTGGCCACTCTTGGCAGCAGGATACTGGGCTAGATGGACCATTGGTCTGACCCAGTATGGCCATTCTTATGTTATTTCTTCCTCCAAGTGCTCTTAATAACTTTACTAACACAAAATTCCAGTTCTTCAAATTAATGCTTGAAGTCACTACAATGTTGTTTCAAAAGTGTACTAACAATCTTTTGTTTTTAGACAATTCGTGAGTTTTAAAAGTCTAGTTCTGGTTTTTCTTTTAGTCTTCTCTATGTATAGCAGAGGGCACGGACACACTATAATATATACAGCATTATTGGTGTTACAATCAGAATGATGACTTATCATTATTCTTTTTATTAAGTGTTGGATACTCAAAATCTGAAATTGACATAGAGATACAGCTTATAGAACTTGCTCTGCAGGGGAAATGACCAAAAGAAGGCATTGCTTTTTTTTGATAGTCTGATAACACAGATGGGACAAGGTGGTCACAAAGATTCTTTCCCCTACTGTATGCAACCATAATCTTGCTTCCTTTAAAACATTCATGATTTTCCAATAAGTGCCACTTGGTTCTTATTATCTAGTGGTTAGTGCAATGGACTTTGATCCTGGGGAACTGAGTTTGATTCCCACTACAGCTCCTTGTGACTCTGGGCAAATCACTTAACCCTCCATTGCCCCTGGTACAAAATAAGCACCTGAATATATGTAAACAGCTTTGAATGTAGTTGCAAAAACCTCAGAAAGGTGATATATCAAGTTCCATTCCCCTTTCCCCCTTTCCTATTGAATGCTGTATGCTAAATTAGAAAACCACAGACTACTGACAATTCCGGGATCTTTCCTTCTCCTCTCATACTTTAACCACCCACCTCTACTTGCAAATGTAGCCTTAGGAGCTGAGTTTCAAAAGAGAAAAATGTCCAAAAAGTGTCATAAAGCACCATTTGGCTGAATTTTCTTCTGAAAGAGTCCAAATCGGTATTTTTGAAACATGTTTTGCAAATGTCTATCAATGCAATTTGTATGCAGTGCCTTCAAATCACAAAGTGGCATGTTAGGGGCATTTTGAAGGTGGGATTAGGGCATGCCTAACACTTTGATGTTTTACAGCCATAATGGAACAAAACGAAAACATCCAGGGTGAAAATCTAAATGGTTTGGTCTAGACTTGTTTCTATAATGAATAAGGCACAAAAAGGTGCCCTAAATGACCAGATGACCACTGGAGGGAATAAGGGGCTCCCCCTCCTAACCCCCCAAAATATTAATAAAAATAGTACTTACCAGCCTATATGACTTATGATCACATACACTTCAGGAAAAAACTAAAAACGCACCTGTTTAATAAAGCTTACCCTCCCGACCCAACATAAATGCCTGAACTCCGCGACACTACAGCTCGTAATGATCATCAAACTATCTTTTCCATTCTTGTTTTCCTTTATGTGGTCCTACCACATGAACCTTCAAGTGGCTCCTACCACATGAACCTTATCCTACAACAACATAGCCTCATACTTGTATTTGTTTACTCCGGACTCTACAAACCCTCCGGCACCATGTAAGCCACATTGAGCCTGCAAATAGGTGGGAAAATGTGGGGTACAAATGTAACAAACAAACAAACAAATAAATAAATAAATAAATAATAAATGACAGCCTCAGATATTATAGCCAGGTCCAGTAGAGCAGCATGCAGGTCCCTACAGTAGTGTAGTGGTTGGTGCAGTGCACTGTAAACAGGTTGACCCAGGCCCATACCTACCTCTATCTGTTACACTTGTGGTGGAAACTGTGAGCCCTCCAAATCTCACCAGAAAACAAGTGTACCCACAAAAAGGTGCCCCCTTCACCCATAAGGGCTATTGTAGTGGTGTACAGTTGGGAGTAGTGGGTTTTGGGTGGGTTTTGGAGGACTCAGCAGACCAGATAAGGGAGCAACTGTGAGATGTGTACCTGGGAACATTTATAGGAAGTCCAGAGCAGTGCCCCTTAGGGTGCCCCATTGCTCTCCTGGGATGTCTGGGGGACCAAGCTGCTAAAATTGCTTGCTCCTCCTACATCCCAATGGCTTGATTTTTTATGTTTTTCACTTGTATGCTTTTTGTTTTGAAAATGTCCTGAAAAGATAAATGCATAGAGCACAAAACCTTGTTACAAATGCTATTTTCTGAATAAAAAGATAGACGTTTTGCAGTTTCAAAAATGACTATATTTCCTATTCAGATTTTGGAGGAGTGGCCTAGTGGTTAGGGTGGTGGACTTTGGTCCTGGGGAACTGAGGAACTGAGTTTGATTCCCGGCACAGGCAGCTCCTTGTGACTCTGGACAAGTCACTTAACCCTCCATTGCCCCATGTAAGCCACATTGAGCCTGCCATGAGTGGGAAAGCGCGGGGTACAAATATAACAAAAAAAAAACGTCCAAGGTCTGACTTAAATGCCCCTCTTAGTGTATCCCTCATGTATACTTTTATTTTCAAATGCTTTATTCTACAGTTAATTTGACATTTTGAGGTGTTTTTTTTTTTAGATATCTTTGTTTTTTTTAATCTATGTGCTGCTGTTTATATCACTGACTAGCCGTTAAGTCCCCCCATCCCCACCACCGCTCCCTCCCCCCTCCGTGCCGGGCCCCCTGCACTGACCTGACAGCGCCTCTCACCTCCGTGTGAAAGCGCTGCAGGCAGCAGCAGCAGATCGCTCTTCTGCTGCCTGAAGCACTTCCACACGGAGGTGAGAGGCGCTGTCAGGTCAGTGCAGGGGGCCCGATACGGAGGAGGGTGGGAGCGGTGGTGGGGATGGGGGGAGGGGGAGGTTGGTGCGCGCGATGTTCATTTCCAGGCGGCAGCGTCCAACAGTGACTCCGACCCCGTTTCCCTCTCTGTTCCGCCCTCTGACGTCATCACGTCTTGACGCGAGGGCGGGACAGAGAGGGAAGTCTCTACTGCGCATTTGCAGGTGAGTTGGTCACTTGCCGTTTATATGTTTGATGTTTTCTGTTTTTTGAAGTTTTCTGTTGATCAATGCATCACACCTTTTCAATTTATGTTTTTTTTTATGGTTATCAACAGAAATAAAACAAAATAAAACATGGAAAAGAAAATAAGATGATACCTTTTTTATTGGACATAACTTAATACATTTCTTGATTAGCTTTCAAAGGTTGCCCTTCTTCATCAGATCGAAAATAAGCAAATGTTGGTAGATGACAGTATATATAAGAGAAAACATCAAAGCATTCCAGTGACAGTCTAACAGGATGGGGGTGCATAGGTGAGAGACAGGAGGAGGGACAGGTGAGATACGCATGGAGACAGGAGGGGGACAAAGCAGTATGATTTTCAAAGCAGTACAATTTTATGGTTTATAATGGGCTAGAAAACCCAGATCTTTGTTAAGTCCTGTCTGGTGGGTGTCAAAATATTTAATCATTCTGACTTCAAAGGTCTTACGTTTCTGTATTGTTTTAAAGTTCCCTTTTAAGATTCTTACCATGAAGTCACTGATACAGTGTTCTGGTTTTGTAAATTGCTGCCCCACAGGCGTGACATCTTTATTAGTACTGGCATTTTTCATATGGTGTCTATGTAAATTAAATCTCTTCTTTAGCATCTGACTGGTTTCTCCAATGTAGCAGCCTTCGTTGCATTTTTTACACTGAATGATATATACCACATTGGAAGATGAGCACGTGAAAGATTCCTTAATGTTGAATATTTTTCCTTTGTGAATGGCCGTGGGGTCCTGCAAAATGTTTTGGCATAGTTTGCAGCTGAATATATTGCAAGGATGTGTGCCATTCTTTTCTTTTTGAGTCTGTGTTGGGAGCTTACTTCTAATTAGCTTGTGTTTTAAGTTGGGTGCCTGTCGGAAGGCCTGCACTGGTGGGGATGGGAATATCTCTTTCAGTAATTCATCCTCCTGGAGTAGAGGCTGTAGATCTTTTATGATTTTTTTTCTTAATTTTTCCAGCTCTGGGTTGTATGTCACTATAAGGGGGATTCTGTCTGTGGCTTTTTTTTTTCTTTGTACTGTAGCAGATTTTCCCTGGGTGTTTTGAGGGAGGAGGCAATATTCTTGGAGATTATTTTGGGGTTGCAGCCTTTCTGTTCGAAGGATGCAGTCAGGATTTCAAGGTGTCTGTCTCTATCCCTTGGGTCAGAGCAGATATGGTGGTATCTGGTGGCTTGGCTGTAAATAATGGATCTCTTTGTATGTGAAGGGTGGAAGCTGGAGTTGTGTTTTTTTTATATATAATTACTTTTCATAATTACTTGCCATAGTTGGGTTTTGGCATTCTTATATATTTTTTGATTCAAATTGATAAGCACAAAAACTATTGCTGTTGCATAATGTCCAGAGGTTGCTTTTAATGGATAATAAAGGCATCATACATTATCTTCCATATCACAATGAATTCTCTGTGTCATAATATTTTTATGCTCTTTGAGTTTCTGTTTTCATACATTCTTCATTCCATATAGTTTATGTGTTATACTGATCATTTTCATTTGTTCACAGGACAATTTAATTTGCTGATGGTGTTTTTTATTTCTTGTTTTGAAGAATCTGATGGTAACCTTTTCTGTTGTCTTTGTTTTTATATTGTGCTTTTTCTATTATTTGCCCACCTTTGATTTTAACTGTTTTTAAACGTTGATATATGTTTTTACACTCCTGATGAAGGCAAAGCTGAAACTCGGCCAAGTCGGGTTCTTCTACAATAAAGTCAGTTTGGTGAACTCCTGGCTTTTTCCTCCTTCCATGAACCACCTTTGCTGATTGTGTTGTCATATCCTTTAGAATGTTTCCAGGAGTGATGTCACTGGGGAGACAAACCGTTGAGACAGTTAAAAGCTGGGACCGGTAAGAGAGGATGATATTAGATGAGGTGCTAGTGAAAGAGGTTCTTTCTAAGTCTAAAACTTCTGAATTTGGTGCAAGGATAATTTATGAAAGCTTATTTTAGTTTGGGAAAACTTGTGGAGCATTTGAGATGAATTCTGAACTGTTTTTCTGTGTTTTGTTTAGACGGGCTGTGTTGAGCGAAGCCTGCAAGAGTGCATGATGTGGAAACTGGGGTCAGCATGAGGACAGCTTAACTAGTTAGGTGAGAATAAGTTGTGCGAGCTTGTTTTGGGTTCTTTTTGGTAAAATTAGAGATTTCTCCTAAGAGCACTAGCTTTGAGCTCTGAGGTTTGTGAGAGAGCTCTGAGGTTTCCTTGAGGTATACCAGGGAGAGCCTAAGTAGTATTTATTAGAGAGTTTAAAACAGGTTCTAAAGTTTTTTAGCTCTCTTGCACAAAGGCAGAGCTGCGCTATAATGAAAGCATGCCTGAGGCACCTGTGCTGCCCAGGATTTTAAGACTGCTGTTTTAAGTTCAAAGAGTCAGAGGTGCTGAGCAGTGGCGTTCCGACCCTAGCTGACACCCGGGGCGGATCGCTGATGCGCCCCCCGGGTGCAGCGCGACCCCCTCCCGGCGAAATGACACCTCTCCCCCCCCCGCGGCGAAATGACACCCCCCCCCCCCCGGGTGCACGCCGCTGGGGGAGGGGTGCCGCGGTGCGCGCCTGTTGCCCTGTCTCAGTCCGAGTTCGCAATTCGCATGTGTTCACTGCTCCCTCTGAGTCTGCCCCGGAACAGGAAGCAACATTTCTAGTTTTGGGAAAAGATAATACTTACTGATTTCGTCAGCTGAAGTTTGGTTGGTCCTGGGCCTTGCAGGACTGTTGTCAAATTTAACTGTGTTTATGTTAGCACAGAGCTAAAGCTTGATTGTAGAACTGCTTTTCTAAGCAAAGTACTAAACATTTGTTCTTATAATAAAACAATTCTTAAGTTCAAATTTATTGGTAGCAAGACTCTCTCTCAGTGCAAAGTCAGCACACCTCTGTAATCAACACTGATTTTACTTTAACGCAGCTGTAGCCAAAGTGGAAGTGTGCTGTTACTCAGGGGAACCTGCCTACCACCACCTCTGTGGGCTTAATGTGTTTTAACATGGCCATTTCCACACACTAAGATTTAACACTGCATTTTTAAAAAAAAATTTGCAAGATATGTGCTAATGTTCCCATTAGCACGCAAAACCAGCAAAATAATAATGCGGGAGTACTTACCACCTCCGATTTGGCTGGCACTAGGTGATACCATGTTAACTGTATTATTCAGTTAGCATGCACCAATCATTACACATTAGCTGGATAATGCAGGGACACCCATGATCCGTCCATAAGATGTTCCATCTGAAAAATATTTTTTAAAATCAATAATTCATGGTTAGCATGCACAAACAGGTAAAATACTCTGAGATGCGTTAAAGCGTTTCTGTGGTAGCCTGTTCTCATGCGCAAGGGCTTAACATCATTTAGTAGAAGGGTCCCTGAATGATGCTTTTATTTTATGATTATAAAGGGATCCATTTTGCACTTTGAAGTGATATTTTCAGAGCAGGTTACAGTTTTAGGTGGTGTGAGAATCTTGCACTCATCACTTAGAAGCACACTAGGGAAAACTACTCATTTAAATTACACCTGTTTATCTCCCTCTGTGCAATTAAAATAATTTGGAATCATCAGTTCTATCAATTTGTTATTTGGAAATATTAGAGTCTGTTCAAAGCTATTTGTAGAAAGGGCAGTACAACCCAAAATAATTTTGTATTCGTATATTGCTACAGACAGTCATGCCTTTCCACCTCTGCAGTGAGGCTTGACAATGGACATAATGGAGATGAGTAGAACAGACTTTTCCATAGACTGAGCTTTCCAGGTCATTTAATTCTTTCCAGCATCTTCAAAACCTTTCCAGCAGAGTTAATAATAACAGATTGTCCTATTATCTAGCTCATGTTGATCTGGTTTGGTGGTTGATAGAAATTCTACCTACTCATAACTATGGATAAAATAACATTTTCAGGAGCATCTGTTATTAAGGGCAATGCGATTTTCTTGTGATTATATAGCTAGAAATAGCTATTGGAAAGAGGGGGATAGAGATATAGATGTTGGAACATTTCATTTTGTAGAATAGATTTAAAGATGAGATAGCCCCAGTGATATACCCCCAGTTTCTATAAAGGTTGCCCAAATGTGCAAGCCAAAATTTAGGCATGATTCTGATATGCGCATTCAACTTAATCAGTTAATGAGACAATTAACAGCAATAATTGGGCATTAACAATCAATTATTTATGTTAATTGGAACCTATTAGGATTTGTGCTTGCATTTTGGTTGCGTGCTATTCTATAACACTGGGTGCTCGAATCCCATAGCGTGCAAACTAAAATGGGGGCATGGTCATGGAAGGGGTGTGGGTGGGTTGGGTTGTTCGAAAAATTTGTGTGCAGTGTTATAGATTACTGGAGATGCATGCTCAAATTGAGTACCAGGAATTACACCTGGTTTCATCAGACATAAGTCCAGTTGCCCAATTTTGGGTATGGGAATCAGTGCTACATGTTATTCTGTAAAGGACACTCTGCCTGGGGTGACTTCATAGAATAGATTTTTTTTCTGGCAATGATTTTTGAGAGTCATTTACTGAGTTTGAGTGGAGGAGTGGCCTAGTGGTTAGGGTGGTGGACTTTGGTCCTGAGGAACTGAGTTCAATTCCCAGTACGGGCAGCTCCTTGTGACTCTGGGCAAGTCACTTAACCCTCCATTGCCCCATGTAAGCTGCATTGAGCCTGCACGGGGTACAAATGTAAAAAGAAAAAATTATTGCTCATGTTTGGCTCTATTCCTTGTGGAGTTTCTCAGGGCAACATTTTGTATTCCTTGCTCTTCAATATCTTAAGCCCTCTGACTACCATCATACAGGATTCTGGGATACAGGTATTTTATTAAGTAAATTATATCTTGCTTCTGCATTGTGTCAATCCCCCTCTTTCCTGATTTGTCTAAACTCAACCCTGACTATGACTGTATCTTGGCTTAAGAAAACTCAGCTTATTATGTATCCTTCTAAAACTATTGCCTGCTGGATTACAGGTAATTGCACTCCACCGTCACTTAGTCCCATGTTACATGGTAACCTTATCACTCTGGTCATATACTTCAAATATCTTGGCATCATTCTTGATCAGGAATTATCATTTAATAAACACCTGGCCAAAGTATGTTTAATTTCTCTCTGGCAATTTAGAATTGTATTACTGTTCCTTGATCTTACTTCTCAGAAGACTATCTCTATGTAATTTTGATGTCACGATTAGACCATTGTAATATAATTTATTCTTGTCTCCCACAACATTTGATTTGCCGACTTCAAACTATCCAGAATACTACTGTTCATATTCTCTCAAATGCCAGCAGATCTGATTGAATTACTCCCTTGCTCATTCAACAGACCTAGGTACTCATTCTTGCACTCACTCATTAGGTCATCCACACATGTACTACAGCGAGCATTAGCAGTAAATTTGAGCGACTGAGACTATACTTCACATGGCCTGGATTAGGAATGAGGTTTATTTCTGTCATGGTGTGCACAAAACTAACCCACTTGGAGACATTACCCCTGAGAGATACCCCCTTTTATCTGGGTGTCATGCCCCTTACCTTGCCGGTAATGGCATTCCCGGTGGCACGGGTTCCCGCCATCTTTGCTGGGGCAGCGTTCCTTCCAGCAGCACGCTCTTCCGTCCACCAGCTTGTGCGTACGCATGCTGCCCTGTCCATCACACCAGCATGCATGCATGCACTACCGGCACCTTCGACCCATGCTGCTCTATTTCTCTCCATTCGGCGCTTCTCTCCTCTCCCCAGCACATGCTGGCTAGGCGACTCTCGATGTGGCCAGGAGCTCGGCCCCGCCTCCATGCTTCACGGGGATTGGCTGTCTGTCACGTTTGTGGCCGTGACCACCCTCATACTTACCCTGTTTCTGGGAGTCAGTGGCTGTGCTGGCTTCTGCTTGTCTCTGTGTCTGTCTCTGTCTTAGTTTCTCTCTGGCTCTGTGTGCTGATTGCCCTACTGAACCTCACCTGTGTGGGCTATGCCTCTTCCAAGATGGCTGCCGCCTCTTCCTCCTTGCCAGTTTCCAAGATGGCTCCCGCTGTTCCTTCCTATGGAATGACTGCTTTGTGTGTCAAGCCTCTGTTTGGTTGCAAGGTGATTGCTGCAGCTGTGGCTCTGGTCTTGATGGGCTTTATTAGTCACCTGAAGACTACAGTCCTGGCCTTTGCATTGCCATTCCCTCCGCAGTGCTTTAGGTCCCGAGGTTAGTGTGCTGTTAGCACCGTTGCTTTCCTTGTCTTTTGCTCTGTGGGTTTTCAGCCCTTCTGTGTTTATTGTTCTGTGGGCTTCCTACCCTTCTGTGTTATTTGCTCTGTGGGTCTCCTACCCTGCTGTGGGTTTTCCGCCCTTCTGTGTTTATCGCTTGTGGGTTTCCAGCCCTTCTGTGTTTATTGCTCTGTAGGTTCCCTGCCCTTCTGTGTTTATTGCGCTGTGGGTGTTCAGCCCTTCTGTGGTTATCGCTTTGTGGGTTTCCAGCCCTTCTGTATTTATTGCGCTGTGGGTTTTCAGCCCTTCTGTGTTTATTGCGCTGTGGGTTTTCAGCCCTTCTGTGTTTATCGCTTGTGGGTTTCCAGCCCTTCTGTGTATTGCTCTGTAGGTTCCCTGCCCTTCTGTGTTTATTGCGCTGTGGGTGTTCAGCCCTTCTGTGGTTATCGCTTTGTGGGTTTTCAGCCCTTCTGTATTTATTGCGCTGTGGGTTTTCTGCCCTTCTGTGTTTATCGCTTTGTGGGTTTCCAGCCCTTCTGTGTTTATTGCGCTGTGGGTTTTCAGCCCTTCTGTGTTTATCGCTTGTGGGTTTCCAGCCCTTCTGTGTTTATTGCTCTGTAGGTTCCCTGCCCTTCTGTGTTCTTGCTCTGTGGGTTTCCAGCCCTTCTGTGACCATTGCTTTGAACCTACCTATTGCCAGAACCCGGACATTCCCTGCCTGTCTGCCTTGCCATCACCTAGGGGCCAGGGGGCACTCCAGGACCTTCATTCCTGCGGTTCCTGTAAGTCCTACCGGCTGCCAGAACCTGAGGGCTCAACCCGAGGAGGAAGGCAGTCAAGTGTAGGTGAAGCCTAGGTCCAGTCCGGGTTCCAGTCCAGTGTGTTCCAGTCCGGGGGATTGTAGTCCAGTGTCCCAGTCCTGTGTCCTCCAGTCCGGGGGATTCTAGTCCAGGTGTTCCGGTTCGCTGGGCAGTGCCTGCAGTCCCTGCCGTTGTTCTTATCCAGTGTGGGTTGGTGGGTTTTGCCTGCTGCTGTCGCTCCTCGTCAGCAGCCCAAGGGCTCACGTTTGCTCCAGAGCCCGGTCCCGCGGGCTCAGAACCTGACAGAACCTGACAGAATGCAAAGGCCATGAGCCCGGCAAGAACCCCCACCCAGCTGACCCAGCTGGGGTCCAGCTCCATCGTTGTTCTTGATCCTTCTATGACTCTTCGTCAGTATCGTGGGAAACTTTTGTCTCATCCTGTTTTGAAGAAGACCCCTGAAGCGGCAGCTGAGAGAAAACGTGTCCGGTGGCTTGGAATCGCTGAAAACCCAGTTTCAGATATGGACCCTTTTATCACGCTCGCTGAATATCGCCGCAGCCTGGTCTTGAATCCAGCTTTGTGGGATACTCCTGAAGCTGTCGCAGAGAGGAGACGTCTTGGGAATTCCATGCTCTGGGCCCAGCAGGGGTCCAGTCCCATTCAAGCAGCGCGCCCAGACAAGCCTCTGAATCCAGTCCGAGCAGCACGTCCAGCCAAGCTTCAGAGTCCAGTCCGAGGGACGCTTCTGACCGAGCCTCCGATGCCAGTTCAGGTGACGCTTCCATTCGAGTCTCCGAGTCCAGTCCGTGGGGTGCTTCTGACGGAGCCTCAGATTCCTATGCAAGTGGCGCTGCAGGTCGAGCCTCCAGTCCTCGTTCAAGTGGCACGCCCCTTGAAGTCTCGGAGTCCAGTCCGTGGGGTGCTTCTGACGGAGCCTCAGATTCCTATGCAAGTGGCGCTTCGGGTCGAGCCTCCAGTCCTCCTTCAAATGGCACGCCCTTTGAAGTCTCCGAGTCCAGTCCAAGGGAAGCCTTCGATGGAGCGTCAGATTCCTGTGCAAATGGCGCTTCGGGTCAAGTCTCCGGTTCTTGTTCAAGTGACCCGTCCAGTCAAGCCACTGAGTCCAGTTCGAGGGGGGCTTCTAACCAAGCCTCCGATGCCAGTCCACAGGGTGGTTCAGGTGGCACCTCCGCTTCCAGTCTGGAGGGTACCTCCAATCAAGCTCCGAAGGCCAGTTCGAGTGGTGCTTCCGCTCGAGCCTCCGATCCCTGTCCAAAGGGTGTGTTCTGCCAAGCCTCAGTTAAAGTCCAGTTCGCGGGGCGCTCCCAGCCAAGCTCCTGAGTCCAGTTTGAGGGGCCCTGCCAGTCAAGCTTCTGATTCCAGTCCGGGTCCCAGTCCCGGTTCAACTCCTGTTCCAAGTTCCAGTTCCAGCCAAGATGCTGACCCTGCTCCTAGCTCCAGTTCCAGCCAAGATGCTGAGTCTGTTCCAAGTTCCAGTTCCAGCCAAGATGCTGACCCTGCTCCTAGCTCCAGTTCCAGCCAAGATGCTGAGTCTGTTCCAAGTTCCAGTTCCAGCCAAGATGCTGAGCCTGCTCCAAGCTCCAGTTCCAGCCAAGATGCTGACCCTGCTCCGAGCTCCAGTTCCAGCCAAGATGCTGAGTCTGTTCCAAGTTCCAGTTCCAGCCAAGATGCTGACCCTGCTCCAAGCTCCAGTTCCAGCCAAGATGCTGACCCTGCTCCGAGCTCCAGTTCCAGCCAAGATGCTGAGTCCGTTCCTAGTTCCACTTCCAGCCAAGATGCTGACCCTGCTCCTAGCTCCGGTTCCAGCCAAGATGCTGAGTCCGTTCCTAGTTCCACTTCCAGCCAAGATGCTGAGCCTGCTCTGAGTTCCAGTTCCAGTCAAGCTTCTGACGCCCACCTGGGTCCCAGGCCCGGTTTGCTTTTTGACTCTAGTCCGGGTCCCAGTCCCGGTTTGCTTCCTGAGTTCAGTCTGGGGTCCCTCGGAGAAGGGTGCCTTTTGAATGAGGTTCCTCTTGATGCTTCCAAGTTCCTGAGTTGGCCCAGCGGGGATTGGAAGGAGCCTCCTGTTGACAAGTTCCGCTCCTGTCTGCCACTTTGGAACTTCTTTGTGACTTCCAGTCCAGTGATCTATGTCGGGCTTTTGAGACCCATCAGGAGGTTTCACCATAGTTACCCCTGGACACCTGAACTCCTCAGGGGGACCGAGAGGGGGGTCTTGAGGAGGGGGTACTGTCACGTTTGTGGCCGTGACCACCCTCATACTTACCCTGTTTCTGGGAGTCAGTGGCTGTGCTGGCTTCTGCTTGTCTCTGTGTCTGTCTCTGTCTTAGTTTCTCTCTGGCTCTGTGTGCTGATTGCCCTACTGAACCTCACCTGTGTGGGCTATGCCTCTTCCAAGATGGCTGCCGCCTCTTCCTCCTTGCCAGTTTCCAAGATGGCTCCCGCTGTTCCTTCCTATGGAATGACTGCTTTGTGTGTCAAGCCTCTGTTTGGTTGCAAGGTGATTGCTGCAGCTGTGGCTCTGGTCTTGATGGGCTTTATTAGTCACCTGAAGACTACAGTCCTGGCCTTTGCATTGCCATTCCCTCCGCAGTGCTTTAGGTCCCGAGGTTAGTGTGCTGTTAGCACCGTTTGCTTTCCTTGTCTTTTGCTCTGTGGGTTTTCAGCCCTTCTGTGTTTATTGTTCTGTGGGCTTCCTACCCTTCTGTGTTATTTGCTCTGTGGGTCTCCTACCCTGCTGTGGGTTTTCCGCCCTTCTGTGTTTATCGCTTGTGGGTTTCCAGCCCTTCTGTGTTTATTGCTCTGTAGGTTCCCTGCCCTTCTGTGTTTATTGCGCTGTGGGTTTTCAGCCCTTCTGTGTTTATCGCTTGTGGGTTTCCAGCCCTTCTGTGTATTGCTCTGTAGGTTCCCTGCCCTTCTGTGTTTATTGCGCTGTGGGTGTTCAGCCCTTCTGTGGTTATCGCTTTGTGGGTTTCCAGCCCTTCTGTATTTATTGCGCTGTGGGTTTTCTGCCCTTCTGTGTTTATCGCTTTGTGGGTTTCCAGCCCTTCTGTGTTTATTGCGCTGTGGGTTTTCAGCCCTTCTGTGTTTATCGCTTGTGGGTTTCCAGCCCTTCTGTGTTTATTGCTCTGTAGGTTCCCTGCCCTTCTGTGTTCTTGCTCTGTGGGTTTCCAGCCCTTCTGTGACCATTGCTTTGAACCTACCTATTGCCAGAACCCGGACATTCCCTGCCTGTCTGCCTTGCCATCACCTAGGGGCCAGGGGGCACTCCAGGACCTTCATTCCTGCGGTTCCTGTAAGTCCTACCGGCTGCCAGAACCTGAGGGCTCAACCCGAGGAGGAAGGCAGTCAAGTGTAGGTGAAGCCTAGGTCCAGTCCGGGTTCCAGTCCAGTGTGTTCCAGTCCGGGGGATTGTAGTCCAGTGTCCCAGTCCTGTGTCCTCCAGTCCGGGGGATTCTAGTCCAGGTGTTCCGGTTCGCTGGGCAGTGCCTGCAGTCCCTGCCGTTGTTCTTATCCAGTGTGGGTTGGTGGGTTTTGCCTGCTGCTGTCGCTCCTCGTCAGCAGCCCAAGGGCTCACGTTTGCTCCAGAGCCCGGTCCCGCGGGCTCAGAACCTGACAGAACCTGACACTGTCCCCATGAGTAACCTATGGGCTCTCCTTTTCTCTCTCTCTGCACTCTCCTATTGGGTACCTAGCTGTTCCTCTTGCCTTCCTCCAACCAATGGCTGCTGTCCCTCCCAGCTGTTTCCAGTTGATGCCTGATCCCTGCACTATTTCTGCAGAACTCATCTCTGCTTAAGTGCTTCGGCTTCTTTGCACTGTTGTTTGCTTCCTATCTGTTTTGTCACTCGTGTCTGAACTCTGCCCACCCTGGATTACTCTCGTGCCTGCTGCCTGCCTGCTCAATGCTGCCTTTACCTGACCACTCACTTTCCTGCTGCCTGCCTGTTGATGTTGTCTGTGCTTGGATTCCTTTCTTGCCAGCTGCCTGCCTGTTCGACGCTGCCTGTACCTGGACCACTCTCTGTGGCTGCTACCTGCCCAGCCGATCCTTCGAGCCCCCACTTCCAGCCTTATCTTGTAAGTCCTGCAGGCCGCTTGCACCTGGGGGCTCAACCTCTGGGGAACGGCAGCCATCACAGGTGAAGCACGGGGATGCCCGGCCGCCAAGCAGAACCAGGTCCGCTTCACCGGACTCAGCAGTGCTCAACTTGGTACAAGAACTCACACACCTGACACTGGCTTTATTAATTCAAATTTACTCACCACCTAGGCCACTCTGTTTCATCAATGGTCTATACCTTTGTATTTCATCGGTACATCAGGCTCACTACCAAACTACAAGGACTCAAGCCTTATTCTGCACTGGCCCTTCCTTGTGGAATTCCATTCCTCAATATTTAAGACTTGAATCCTCTTATCAAAAATTCAGATCCACCTTGGAAACCTATTTACTTCAGAAAACTTTTAATTTACAGTTGGGTAGGTTGGCGCTCTTTGAAATTCACTAACTTCTGCAAGTTCTTCCCTTGACTCTCATGTTCCTTTTGTCTTACTATCAACTGTTGATGTCTCTATTGTCAAGTCTTCTCTCTGTTTAATCAGTTCTCCCTGCCACACTTAATATTACTTTGTTTCCTTTCTATTTGTGCTTTCCTGTCATGGCATGGTCTTTTTTTTTTAATTTTGTTTTTAAGTATTGTGCACAGTATACAAGAGGGGGCATGTTATGGGAGTGGAAGTGTTATCCATCTAATGCACTGACATTAGTGTGTGCCAACTGGAGACTTAAGGTGGTAAGTGATCCCACGTTAATATTTTTGCAGGTCTCATACGCTAATGGAAAAGTTAGCGAAGGACCTGCAAAAAAAAAAAAACACCTTATTTTAGGGACACTTTAGAAATGGGCTTAGCACACAGGAAAGTCCCACGTTAAAATGCACTAAGTCCATTTTTAGTGCATTTAAAAAAAAGGACCCCTATTTGCCTATGGGACTCATTTTCAAAAGAGAAAAAACATTTAAAAAGTGGCATAAAGCAGTATTTGAACATTTTGCTTACCAAAATGTTCAAATCACTATTTTCAAAACCTATTTTGTAGATGTTTTTCTATACATTTAGCCTGCAGTGCATCCAAATCACAAGGGGGCATGTCAGAGAATGTTGGGTCTGGATTAGGGCGTTCCCAACACTTGGACATTTTTCTGCCATAATGGAATAAAACAAAAACGTCCAGGACTAAAGCTAAGATGTTTTGAGCTAGACCTGTTTTAATAGTGGCTAAGCCACAGAAAAGTTCCCCAGCCAGCTTATTTTCGAAAGTGATCGCCGTCTATTTCCCGACATAAATCGGGAGATGGCCGGTGATTTCGGAAAAGTGGCGAAATCGGTATAATGGAAAGTGGCATTTTTGACAGCATCGCCGCTTTCCTGTCGCTTCACCAGCGAAAGTTCAAGGGGGCGTGTCGGTAGATTAGCGAAGGCAGGACATGGGCGGGCATGGGCGTGGCTACCAGATGGCTGGCTTTCGCCGATAATGGAAAAAAAAGCGGCATTAAGCAGTATTTTGCCGGCTTTACTTGGTCCTTTTATTTTCACAACCAAGCCTCAAAAAGGTGCCCCAACTGACCAAATGACCACTGAAGGGAATCGGGGATGACCTCCCCATACTCCCCCAGTGGTCACGAACCCCCTTCCAAACTAAAAAAATAAAACTAAAAACCTTTTTTGCCAGCCTGTATGCTAGCCTCAAATGCCGTACCCACCTCCATGACAGCAGAATGTGTTGTATCCTCCGACAGCCTTTCCCTGGTTGCGATGTGGCTCTCGGGTGAGTGTGACACATTTTCTGTTAGGTGCCCTGCAGAGTCACATTACCAATGCATTGTGTTGGGTGTAGGATACTGGGCTCTACTCCCATGGTGCTTTCCCCCCCTGCTAACCAGGTCAGAGTGTGCCCTGTTTTGTTTCCTGTTGTAGTCCATGCGGTAGTGGCCATTTTTGTAAGCCAGTTTTAGTTCCCTTTCCTGTGTTACCCATGTTAGAGAACGTAGTTCTTACCTTGCATGGTGCTGAAAGAGGGCATTGTACACCATTGTGCCAGCTCTGACCTACTGCTAATCTTAGTACAAGGGGACTCTTTGCCAGTGGGGCACAACCTCTGATCTGCAGTTAACTGTGAGTAAACGTGCTTATTTCAAGAAAGGACTTTTTCAGAGAGATTAGTCTTCAGGTGTGAACTGGTGTGCCAAAGTTATACAGCAGCAATAAGTCCTAGAGGCTGTATGCAGGTCCCTGGAGCAATTTTAGTGGGTGCAGTACATTTGTGGGTAGTGGGTTTGGGGGGCTCAACTCCCAAAGTAAGGGAGCTATGCACGAGGGAGCTTTTCTGAAGTCCACCGCAGTGACCCCTAGGGTGGCTGGTTGGTGTCCTGGCATGTCAGGGGGGCCAGTGCACTAAAAATGCTGGCTCCTCCAACGGCCAAATGCCTTGGATTTGGCCGGGGTTTGAGATGGCCGACATAACTTTCCATTATCGCTAAAAAACAAAGCCGGCCATCTCAAACCCCGGCCAAATCCAAGGCATTTGGCTGGCCGGAACTGTATTGTCGAAACAAAAGATGGCCGGCTAGCTTTTTGAAAATACGGGTCTGGCCAGCTGTTTGCGGCGCCACCAATATACATCGCCGGCCATGTATTTTGCCGGTGCCGTTTGATTATGACCCTCTAAATGACCAGATGACCACTGGAGGAATTTGTTGATGAGGACCCTCCTGGAGTGTTGTTTTCACTTTTGGAGACCGTATCTTGTTAAGGATGTAAAAAGACTTACAGCAGTTCAGAGAAAAGCAACAAAAATGGTATATGGTTTGCATAGCAAGACGTATAAGGAGAGGCTTCTTGACCTGCACATATATGCCCTGGAGGAAAGGAGAAACCAGTGTGATATAATATAGATGTTCAAATATTTGAAAGGTATAAATCCGCAAACAAACATTTTTCAGAAACGGGAAGGCGGTAGAACTAGAGGACATGAATTGAGGTTGAAAGGGGGAAAACTCAGGAATAATGTCATGAAGTATTTTTTTCACAAAGAGAGAGTGGTAGGTACCTGGAATTCCCATCTGTGGGAGGTGGTGGAGATGCAAACAGTAACAATTCAAAAATGCATGGGAAAAACACAAAGGAATCCTGTTTGGAAGGAATGGATCCAGAGAAGCTTAGCAGAGATTAAATAGAAGCACCACTAAATGGGAAGCAAAACCAGTGCTGGGCAAGACTTCTATGGTCTGTGCCATTATCGTGGCTGAATACATTTGGATGGATTGCAGTGGAGCTTTTCAGGGGCTTCAACAACTTCAGAAATTTAGGGCAGTGTTGGGCAAATTTCTATAGTATGTGCTCTGAGAATGGCAAGGACAAATCAAGATCAATTACATCATACCATATGTAATGAGTTTATCTTGTTGGGCAGACTGGATGGACAATACAGGTCTTTATCAGCCAACATATACTATGTTACTATGCTACAATGAATAATTAGAATAATGGGTTTTACAAAAATGTATTTCTGTTTTTATGTAGCACTGTAACAAAGTCCTTTTGCAACAAATAATCAAAATACATTTTCCATTTTGTTAATTTTATACTACCAAGATTCTGTACTAGAAGCATCCATTTAGTGAACAATAACACAGTCTTTGGGTGTGCATTTAACTAATGATTTCAACAGATGTCCTGGGAATATACAGAGGAAATAGAATGTGAATGGAATCTCAAATGTTAAAAGAACAGAAGGTGGCAAAGATAAGCTCTCAATAATTTCCTATGTGATGAAAATTATGAAACATTATGGTTGGTATTTTTTTTAAGTCAGCATGGGATTTAACTTATTCAAATATATTAGAGCAAATAGTGAGTGCATTAAACATATGTAAAGAGTGGTCAGTGCCACTGCTATACAAAGACCCGCTAATTCTATATATGGTGCTCAAAATTACACATGCAAATTTGAGTGTGCACAAGTTAATTGAACAATGAGCCAATTAGTTCCAATAATTGGGTGCTAACAATCTTGGCACCAATTTGAATGTATGCGTGCATCATTGTAGTCAGTACTTTATAACGATGTGCTCGTAAATTTCATTGAAACTTTTGAGTAAAGTGATATTCTGAAATTTGTTAACATTTGCTTATTTCCAATCTGAAGAAGAAGGGTTACCTTCGAAGCTAATCAAAAGATGTATTAAAGTGGTCCAACAAAAAAAGGTATCATCTTATTTTCTTTTCTATGTTTTGATTTAATTCTATTTATTACATTGAAACTTTTGAAACCATGCAACAAAGGAGACTTATTGCCCTGAGGCAGGCAATGAAACATAGCTATGTCAGCCCTTAGGTCTAGGATGGAATAAAATCCCCCCATTTTCTTGGGCACAAGGAAGTACCTGGAATAGAATCCCTTCTCTTCTTCCTTTGGTGGCATGGGTTCAACTGCATTGGCCTAGAGAAGTGTGGAGATTTCCTCTACACATACCTGCTGGTGCTGAGAGCTTAGTGGTCTCAGACGTCAATGCAGGGTGTTAGTGAGATGGACTATTTGAAGAACCTACTGGTCAGACATCATATGGGGCCACTTGTGATGGAAACAAATCTGCCTCCCCTAACCAGTAGGCCATCTGGGACAGTTATTTTGAGTGTTGCAAAGCTCTTTTGGAGCCAGTCAAAATCTTGTCCCTTGCTTTGACTAGGGTGAGGTTCATTTGAGAGTAGTAGGTTTGCTGTTTAGGCACACTCAAAAAATGTCAATAAGGAAGAGGATGAAGCTGGAGGGTGCCAAGACAGAGTTAAGATGGTGTCCATATGTTTCTTTATGTGGTCAGTGACTTGCACCATCTACCTTATCTCCAAACAAGGAACATCTACCAACCTCTCCTGAACTGCTGGTTCTAGGTCAGAGACATGCAGCTATGAGAATCTGTGCAACCCTACACCCATAGTGGAGAGTCTGGATGCTATATCAAAAACTTTATATGCACCTCTGGCTAGATATTTTCTACACTCCAGCTGCTTGCTGGCCAACTGGTGCAGCTCTGCGGCCTGATCCTGTGGAAGAGTATCTGCAAAACTTAGCGTACTGCAGACCTAAAACTACAAGTGAAAGATAAAAGATCATGGATTTGACATACCATTTTTCTGTGGGTACAACCAAAGCAGTCTACATATATTATATGCAGGTAGTTTTCTGTTCCTTTTTTTTAAAAAAATCTTTATTTATTATTTTAATATACAATTAACAAGGATTTCCTTGCATAGAAACACAGGCAAATAATAAACATCATTAAGATTCTCATCCCATTCCTTCACACTTAAGGAAAAAGAAAACTAAAGAAAAAATTCTTACAATGGACAAGAAAGTTAACAATTGACTATTCATTAAACTTAAGAAATACTTTAACCTTTCTTAGACCTCAATATAGAGAAGTGTTCAGGAATAAACAATATTATTAAGTAAAAGCTGTCTTATTCTCCAGATTATCTAATTACTTCAACTGTTTCATTTCTAGAAACGATTTCAGTTGTTCTGGTGAAAAGAAATTATATTTGTTTTGACCTTATTTAACTACACATTTAGACGGATGTGCCAGGAAGAAAGAGTCTCCAATATCAATTGTCTTTTGCTTCAAAGCAAGAAACGCTTTTCTTTTTTGCTGTGTTTGTTTAGTCACGTCTGGATATATCCAGACCTTAGATCCACAAAATTGAGCCTTGGCATTGTGAAAATATAATCTTAAAATATTGTTATAGTCCTGTTCAAAAACAAGAGATATTATTAATGTAGCTCTATCAAGTATAGTTTCTGAAGATTGTTCCAGTATATCAGAGATATTTTGTATATCAGGAATATTGTTTTCCATTCCTTGCTGTTCCCCTTTTGATTTAGGAATAAAGTAAATTTTGTTCACCGGAGGAATAGCTTCAAGGGGAATTTTGAGTATCTCATTCAGGTATCTTCTAAATGTATCCATCGGGGTGTCTCCCGATAGTTTAGGAAAATTTAACAGGCAGAGATTAAGCCGCCTGTTATAATTCTCTAATTGTTCAATTTTTCTTCTCATATCCATATTATCTTTAACAAGCATGGCCTTAAAGTCCTTAAACGAATCTACTTCTTTGCTAAGATTAGTCACTTGCTTTGTTAAATCTTCTTTAACAGATTCCACAGTTACTTTTAGCTCTTCAAACTTGGCATTTAGATTTACAACATCATCTGAAGTTTTTTGCAGTGTAGTGTTCATCCGGTCCAACATCGCCCAAAGCGTTTCCAATGTCACCTCCGGATTTTTCACTGAAGGAAACCAAGTTCCTTCAGGCTTCAGGGTCGATTTTTGCATGCCCGGGTCCTCGCTGGTTACCCCTTCTGATACACTTCCGGGATCGATGGGGTTTCCCTCTAGGGCCACTATTGATGCTGGACACGGAGGGATTAACAGCGTAGATGGTGGTGATAGAGAGGTTTCTTCTCCCAGCGGGGATCGCGCTTCTCCGGGACCTCCCGCTATGGGATCCTCCTCCCTCTGGGTCCTGGAGAAACCGGGGAAGTACCGCTCAAGAGACGTTTTGGCTGGGGAAGACGTCAAGGTAGGCTGAGGAACTAACCTTAACGTTCCCTTTCTTTTAGAATGAGGCATTTTATTTAAAGAAAAGTAATTTTCCTCCCCAAAAACACTCAGAGCTCTCTAACATCCAACCGGTTAGGCAGCCATCTTGACACGCCCCCCTCTCTCCAGTTTTCTGTTCCTAGTGAGTTCACAATCTAATCTTGTACCTGGGTTAAGAAACTTACCCAGGGTCATAAGGAGCTGCAGTGAGAACTGAACTCAGTTCCTCAGGTTCTCAGTTTATTGCACTAACTACTAGGCTAGCCCTCACTTCCCAAAGCCAGATAGAGCAGGATTTGAATCAGTAACCTCTGGGCTCTCAGACCTCTGCAGTATCCATTATATTACACTACAGTGTTAGTAAAGGCTTGTGAAGAGCTTATAGGACTGGATGCAGGAATGAGCATCGAGGCCTGAAAGGTTTTCATCCCAAATGAGTCTAGTGTCCTTGTCTTTCTACTGGGTGGCACTGAGGCATGAATCCTGGAGCTCCTAGCTCGTTTCAGAGCAGATTTGACCACCAGAGAGTGGTGTGGCAGTTGATTCTACTCAAATCTGGGAGTCATTTGGATACAATAATGTGTATTCACCATCTTAGATGCAACCTGCACTGAGAGGGGAGATTCCCAGTTCTTCATCAGTGCACCCTTAAAGGGGAAAGGGAAATGGGACTTGATATACCGCCTTTCTGAGGTTTTTGCAACTACATTCAAAACGGTTTACATATATTCAGGTACTTATTTTGTACCAGGGGCAATGGAGGGTTAAGTGACTTGCCCAGAGTCACAAGGAGCTGCAGTGGGAATCAAAACTCAGTTCCCCAGGATCAAAGTCCACTGCATTAATCACTAGGCTACTCCTCTACTCCCCCCTAAAGATAGGGTGCAATGGTACACTGGTCCCTTTCTTAAGAGGAGACTCAGTCTGGGACAGTCAACATCTTCACCCTGGGCTCCTCCTCTGTTTCTATCTTAAATTGGATGGCAGAAGCCATCTCCCTGGTAAAACCAGTGAAAGAGACCCTCCCCATCTCTCGAGGTGGGGAAGAATCAGAAGGTATCCAATGACTCTTCCTCCATGAAGTAATGTGGCTCCTCCTCTGAATCCTATGAGCAGTACCATTCAGACTCTTCACCGCACACAGGTTGTACTGAATGAGTCTGTGCCTGCCTTGACTCAGTGGATCCATGCCCATGCCCCAAAGAGCGCCAAGGTACACCTCTTACTCCAGGGAAGCTTCCTCTTCTGACATTGAGTGATACTGTATGCATCAAGGTTGACGTCGACACCCTACACGGTGCCTGCATTGAGGATCCCTGCACCAGCATGGAAGGAGTCTCAGAAAGAATCTGGGCTTGATCCACAGTTGATGCCAGTGCCTTTGATGCCTGAGTGGTTTGCAACTGCAGCATCTGCACCAGCTTCACCCTGAGCATGGCTTAGAACTGCTCATTGAAGGAAAGCATCAGCAAAGGTGGGGAAGCTGGAAGAAAGGCAGACTGAAAATGTGTCAGTGTTGGACTGGTAGCAAAGACCTGGCTGCTGAGAGACTTGCACACTGGCTCCTCTTTCGAGGAGAGGGAGCACTCCATCTGGTGCCAGTGCTTCTTGGGTACCAGCAATACCTATGCCCCAGCACTCTCAGCATTGTGCGTCAAAGAGGACCAAAGTTTATGCTTCCATCAAACCTGTACATGCCCTTGGTGTCGGGTCCAATGCTAACCAGTCCTGGGGCCTTTTCTCAGCATCCAACGTTGAGAGAGATGGAGACCACCTCAATGCCAGTGCTCTCCTAGTGGATGCTGAAGTCTTGGCAGCCATCAAGGTTGATGCCTCCGGTGCTCTTAACCACGGGCTACCACAGCAGCCTGGTAGTAATTCCCACCCCCAGCACACCTCATATCTGGCACCACAAAACATTTTTATTTTTGTAGCGCTGGTATGTACCTGGTGGTAATCAGGCACTGCCACACGCTGCCCGGTTACTGCTGGGTTAGAGTGTGGGCCCTTACGGCCACCTCAATCAGCCTTTGAGGAGTCAAAAAGATTCTGCAATGCCCTCCGTATCCTCATCAGCATTTGCAAACAAAGAGAACAACAGTTAGGCTCATGGTCAGGTCCAAGTCACCCGATGCACCAGTCATGGAAATCACCCGATTACATTGGGCACACCTTTTGAAGCAACTGGGGGGTCTTCTTAGACATCAAGAAAAGATTCACAGCCAAATTAAACTCCTCAATCCAAAACCAGAAAAAGGTTCAGTGTTCAAATCAAGGTTGGGACTCCGGCATAAAAAGGCCTAGTAATAAGCGAAAAATAAAGGAAACTTTAAGAGCCAAAAAATTAAAAGAAATGAAATGAGAAACTGAACAAAGTGTAAAATGAAGAAAACAATGATCTGAAAGGACATGAAAACCTGCATGTGAAGGCACAAGAAAAAGAAGCACAAATGTGGAAAACACGAAGATGCATCCTTCCTGCTCCGAGGGACCCGTGCTTGTTCGTCCAGCAGGAAGCCACCAACGCATGCATGGTATTACCAGTGTGCTTTTTCTAGCAAAAAAGGTGCCAGTACTCAAATGCTAGGCCACCCTTCAAGGGTGGGGTGATCACTGAGGGACCCACTCCACAATAGCCAGGCCCCCTGCAACCAGTCACAGAACCTATGACAAGGCAGAATTGGTGTGTAGAGTCTGAGCTCTTTCATTAAAACTTGGGGTCCGCAGGTCAATTTTAGCAGACAGTGCAAAAAGTGCCGGTACTCAGTACCCCCAAGTACCCTCTCAAGAAAAAGCCCTGGGTATTACACTGCTAGAAAGTTCGTGATCTTGCTAGTCAGTAGCTGCACTGGACTCTGTCAGATGATGTGGCCAAGTTATTTGAAAAAAAAAACAAAACAGCCTGCTTGTCCTCTGAGAAAAAGGTGTGACCTATAAAATAAACGATCTTTGAAAAGAAAGCATCTGCACACACAGCAGTAAGAAAGTATGGGAAAACCATTTAATGTAGATAAACACAGAGGAACATTAGATGTGAAGATAACAGGGAGGTTCTGAGCATTGTATCAAATCTATGTAGGTTCAAATGGGCCTTTGGACTTTAACTGCTATTATCTTGTCTGATTTTATGGACCATTTGTGTGCGAGGGATGAAAGGGCAGCAGGAAAGAGCAACCAAGAAGTCTATTTTACTTTGCCACATTTTTGTTTACTAAATGTAGTTCCATATAAAACAGGCTTTAAGTAAAGCTTCTTGAACTTAATAATGAGAAAGTAACTCCCCTCCCCCCACACACATTCTGTTACCTGGTAGATTAGAATACATATTTATTTTTAAAACAACTCAGAGTGTTTTTCTCTAGTTTTATTGAAGTGGGGATGAGGAGAAAAGGGAATTGGAATTAAGACTAGAACTAAGGTTATTATACTTTTGCAATTGTTTAATTTACTGGTATATTAGATTGTTATAGTTCCTCGGTGCCTGAAAATTAATTACAACAGATAAATGCTTTTTTTCTCTCATTTCTATGTGTGAATGTTTTCAAGTTTCCTTATTAACATGAACTGGATAGAAGCTCACAATCCCTAGTGAATCTGTGGATCCTATGATTTAGGATAAAATTTAATGAGGAGAACCTAAACACCCTTGGTACTTACACTTTAATTACTGTTTCTGTTATATTTTTAGCGTCAGGCCCTCTATTTCTAACATGCAAGTAATTGGCAATTTTTCTTCCGCTACACTGTTCATCAATGCATTGTTAAGAGGCTTATGGCACTTTAAATATCAATCAGCTTGTACTTAGTAGGGCTTAGGGCCCCTTTTACCAAGCTGCAGCAGGTAAAAGGTAGGTCTTTCTTTTTTCCAGGAAATGGCCATGAGGAAACTGAAGCACTTGCCCCACGGCTATTTCAGTGGGAAGCCCTTACTGCCACCCATTGAGGTGGCTGTAAGGGCTCCCATGCTAACCTTTCAGTAACCAGGCAGCATGCGGCACTGCCCGATTACCGGCGGTACAAAAATTTAAAAAATATGATATGAGGTACGCAGGGGGTGGGAACTACTGCCAGTCTGCTGTGGTAGCTTGGGAGTTCTTCCTTTTTAGCGAGTGATAACCCACATTAGGCTTAACATCGCTTTGTAAAAGGGGGCTTTACTTTGTAGAGCTAGGTAAGGGGGTAGATAGAATTGAGCAGGAGCAATAGCAGAAGGGCTGATTTATTTATTTATTTATTTATTTATCTCATTTGTACCCCACAGTTTCCCAACAGTGTCAGGCTCAATGCGGCTTACAACGGACCACAGAGGCAGATGCCAATGCAGTAAAATGAAGCTAATACAGCAGAAAAACCTACACGAGATATTGGGGAAGAGTAGGAATGGACGGAAGGATTAGGGAAACCTAGAGGGAAGAGGGAAGGGGAATGTGTCCAAAATGTCTCTAGATCGATGCGCTTCCAACAGTGGAGACAGATGCAGAGGCAGTGGGATAAGCACTTCCAAATAACATGGTCTTTAGAGATTTCCTGAAAGTTAGATGGTTGGTGGCGGTGAACAGCGCGTTCAAGTAACTTGGAAAGGAAGGGGAGGAGGGAGATGGGTCAATAGTTGGAAGGACAGGTAGGGTCAAGTAAAGGCTTCTTCAGGAGTGGTGTGACCACAGCATGTTTGAAGGCATCAAGAATGGTCGCAGTGGAAAGACAGAGATTGAGGATATGACAGATAAAAGGGGTGAGAGTAGGAGAGATGGTGTTAAGAAGGTGGGTAGGAATGGGATCAGAGGAACAGGTAGTTCGTTTTGAGGAGGAGAGAAGACGTGATGTTTCTTCATCAGTGACTTCAGGAAAGGAGGAAAAGGATGAAGGGGTTGAGGGAATAGGGGAACGGACAAGGGGAGGGGCAAGGGGAGGGAAAGGTGGGGGTGGTTTGGTAGAGAATTCAAGGTTTATCTTCTGAACCTTGTCGTGGAAGAACTAAGCTAGGGTCTACATGTGTATGCCCTGGCTACATTAAGATACCCATGTTTAGAACAGAGGTGTGTATGGGGCATGGTATGAACTGTGCTGAAGTCTACATATCTATGAGTAGTTCCGCACAGGCTGTTCACGTGAAGGGCAGAAAAGCTAAATGTTGGCATCTGCACTTGCTATAAATCATGAACAAACACCAACATCATTTGTCTTTTGGATCTGCTATTTCTGTTGGTGGCTGCTGCATGAGATTTGAGAGTATTTTAATAGCCCTATTATATTCCATGTCCACGTAGATGTGTCTTTGGTGCCTTTACATTTCCTTGCTCTGTTCCCAGATCTCCTCATCACTCTTGTAGCCCCCTCATTCAAATTCACTGTTTCCTTTCCCCCATCCCACAATGCACACATATCAGGCTCCTCTCAAACCCATTTCCATCAGGTCTGTGTCTGTGTAGTGGCTGTCTGTGGTGAGCAAATGTTTAGCACTTCATTTGTGTGTGTATGTGTCTGTGCATCCCTAATTGACTGTTTGTCTCACAGTGATCTTCTCTGAGTGTATCAGTGTGTGTAGACAACCACCATGCAGCACACACACTGCTGCTGGAGGACCACACAAGGTTGCTGGTAATGAAACAGAGGCGTCAACATGACTGACTTCAGTAACTGGGCTGTTTAGGCCATATTGCAGCAAACACATATGGCACAGAGAAGGGCCAGGAGGAGACAGCCTTCTCAGATGATATATAGGCTCTTCTCTTAGATTATATAGGCCCAGGACCCAATTCCTGGATTTTACAAATAAAAAGTGCCTCAGCAGGTTCCACATTGATTAGTGTGCCATCCACCATCTCTGCTAGCAGCTTGACCACCTCCTCTGCTCCATCACTCAGAGGGTACAGTCCATGCTAATCTACCTAAAGATTGCCATAGCTCTTGTCTTTCTTGCAGCTTTCAGTCTATGTCGGCAGTATGCAACCTCACTTCGCCTTTCTCTAGACCTTTCTTACCCCCATCTCAAGCCTTCTCACACACTGTGTTGCTCAGACTGCAAACTCTGACCCAGTTTTCTGAAATAGCCCATTTTTCATCTGTTCTGTGGGGGGGGGGGGGGGGGTCATATATTACGTACACATGGCTGTCTAGCCACGACAAAGAAGGGAAAGGACCTACAGGAACAGAAAAGCCTTTCACTCTTTCAACATTCAAGTTGTAATACCCAAGGGCACATCAGAGATGTCTTTCCAGGATTCCCAGGATCCTGTCATAATGCATTCATCCTGACTCATTCTGGCATGCTTGACAGCTTTGAGATTGGCCAGATCACCAGGGATGGCTGCAAGTACGTCTTGCGCTTTGCAACACATACATCACTGCATGAATATGCTAGAAATTTTTACTGCCCTCCACAAGCGTAGCCAAGTTGAGGGTGTGGGGGGAGTGGAGAGCAGGCTGCTGATGGCACAAGCGCGTATTTTAAATGCAACAGATTGCATGAAAAATAGGCACTGGTGCCATCAGAAGTCCATTTGGGGGCGTGTTTGCTCCCCTGGTGACTCCTTAGCTATGCCTCTGCTGCCCTCCTTTCTCCTTTATGTTGGGGTCAGTTTCCAAATTCATCTAGTTGCCTAAGTAAGCTGAGAGTTCAAATTTAGTCATTCAATTTTATATAGACATAGGTTAGGTTTAGGCTGGTGGGAGAGGAGTTAGATAGCTTGGGCCCAATAGTCATAAAAAACTGAGCTCCTAAATTTAGACTGTTAAGATAGGTTCCTTAATTTGTGCCTTATTTTTAGCCAAATTTAGGAGACTAACAGGCTTATTTTTGAAAGTGATCGCCGGCGATCTTCCGACATAAATCGGGAAATGGCCGGAGATCTCGCAAAAGCAGCAAAATCGGTATAATCGAAAGCTGCTTTTTTGACACCATCGCTCTCTCCTGTCACCGAGACGGCGAAAGTTCAAGGGGGCATGTCGGCGGCGAAGCGAAGGCGGGACATGGGCGGGCATGGGCGTGTCTACCAGATGGACGGCTTTTGCAGATAATGGAAAAAAAAGCGGCGTTAATCAGTATTTCGCCGCTTTTACTTGGTCCTTTTATTTTCACGACCAAGCCTCAAATAGGTGCCCGAACTGGCCAAATGACTCCCCGAGTGGTCACCAACACCCTCCCACACTAAAACAATAGCATTAAAAACCTTTTTTGCCAGCCTGTATGCCAGCCTCAAATGTCATACCCAGCTCCCTGACAGCAGTATGCAGGTCCCTGGAACAGTTTATGTTGGTTGCAGTGGACTTCAGGCAGGTGGACCCACGCCCACCCCCCCTATCTGTTACACTTTTGGTGGTAAGTGTTGAGCCCTCCAACCCCCCCAAAAAAAACCCACTGTACCCACATGTAGGTGCCCCCCTTCATTCATAAGGACTATAGTAGTGGTGTAGAGTTGTGGGGAGTGGGTTTTGGGGGGGGGGATTTGGGGGGCTCAGCACCCAAGGTAAGGGAGCTATGCACGTGGGAGGTATTTGTATATATTTTTAAATTTTTTAGAAGTGCCCCCTAGGGTGCCCGGTTGCTGTCCTGGCATGTCAGGGGGACCAGTGCACTACAAATGCTGGCTCCTCCCACGACCAAATGCCTTGGATGTCGCCGGGTTGGTGATCACCAGCATTTTTTCCCATTATCGCTGAAAAACAAAACCAGCCATCTCAAACCCGGCGAACTCTGGCATTTGGATGGGCTAAACCGTATTATCAAAAAAAAAGATGGCCAGCTATCTTTTTCAATAATACTGTTCCGGCCAGCTGTAGCGCCGCTGCCAAAATAGATCGCCGGTGATCTATTTCGCCAGCAACGTTCGATTATGCCCCTCCAAGTTGCTTAGTTTAGAAGTGCTATTCTGGTTTTAGCCATGCATAATTCAGCATTTAGGGCCAGATTCTGTACATGGTGTCTAAAATCTAGATGCATTTGAAAAAAGCGATTAGCGCTAATCTATATAATTCTTCTAAAGTTTGGTGGGAAATGGGACTTGATCTACCACCTTTCTGTGTTTTTTTTTTTTTTTGAAACTACATTCAAAGTAGTTTATATGGAGGGGCATAATCGAAAGGGGCGCCCATGTTTTCCTGAGGACGTCTGGGGTATGCATCCCTGCATGAGCTATGACTGAGAATTCCCCTTTAAAACTTTAAGTGCACATACTAGGTGAGCTTTTCTATATGGTCTATATGTTCCATATATGTAGGTTGGCATTTTTTGGTCAGTTGTTTTAAATACTGGTAATAAATTTAAAAAAGAAAATTCATGTGTAAAATAATGTTTTGATAATGAGTACATGTTCTCAAAAAAAAATTTTAAGTGGTACCCCAGTTTTTGTATTGGTATATGTGGTACCGGTGGTTTATTTGGGATTTTTATTATCAACCTGTTTTGTGAAGGCAGATGCATGTGAATGTTGCCTTTATAAACTACTAGTAAAAAAGGCCCATTTCTAACACAAATGAAACGGGCGCTAGCAAGGTTTTCCTCGGCTCCCCTGCAGCCACCCATGTCCAGCGAACCTCCTTTCTCCCCTGCCCCTCTCCTGCTACCCATGTCCAGCAACCCTCCTCTCTCCCCTGCCCCTCCTCCAGCCACCCATGTCCAGCAACCCTCCTCTCTCCTCTGCCCCCCCTCCAGCCACCCATGTCCAGCGACCCTCCTCTCTCCCCTGCCCCCCCTCCAGCCACCCATGTCCAGCGACCCTCCTCTGGACATGGATCAGCTGTGAGGCATGTTTTTTTTTCCCCGGGTTCTGAAGTTGACATCATAATGGCTACAGTGATGTCAGCCTGATTTACGGAGCCTAGCAGACCAACTCGGAATGAGCCACGGTCCCAGGCAAGTCAGAATGTTGGAGGTGAGAATTATTATATAGGATAAACAACCAAAGGTTCTATAAAATCAAACACCCCCCAATAAAAACGTATAAAATATATAGGAACTTTCTTTGTAGGTGCTCTGTTGGAAAATTAACCTCATGTGGGAATTTTAAAAAAGCCATGTAGCTGTAAAGTACATGAGTACCACCACCTTCACCTAAAGTGAAGTTTGAAATAGAATTACCCTGGTTGTCCTTGAAAGTTAGCTGAACCTGCAGAATGAGGGAGGAGAGGTGAAGGAGGGAAATAGTAGGAACTTCACTTTTCAAAATCTCAAAAACGTGTGCTGTTTTACTCCTCCTACCTAAACACAGCCCTGGGTATGCCTCTTTAACCAAGCTAATACTCTGTTCAGCGTAAAACCCTAAGAACTTTATAGGAGGGCAATTTTCAGAAAGATCATTCTGCTTATATAAATCCAAAGGCTTTGAAAATTGCCCTCTTTATCAATCAGCATCATGAAATCCACTGTCTTTCTCCTCATCTTTTGCTCTAACTCTTTAATCACAACACAATTAATGGATTTCAGTAACATAATTACCTTTACCAAGAAAAGCATCAGCAGATAATAACACCTAGATGGGCTAAGGTCTATCTGCATTGTATATGATTCAAATCCTTTGAGCATCAGCTGACAGTTAATATCCTGCTAACAGATGACCACAGTTTACGTAAATGAGAATTTGCTACTGGATTTCAACAAATTGCTACTGAAAAATTTTTTTATTGGAATGGCTGCATCTGCACAGATTTTAAGTGTTGGAAATAATTTTGTAAATTAAATCTTTGTTACAGAACTTTCCCTAACCATCGTGGCAAGCAAACACCATTTATAAACCTCCAATTAAGCCTGAAAGGTCTAAACGGTTAATATCAACCCTCTTGGGTTTAAAATGGCCTTTTCTAAACTAATACACTTTAATTAAGATGGAGCTAATGCTGTTCTGTGTTCCAGATTCTAAGACAAAAATCACATCAGGTTAATTCTATCAAAGACTCGGGGAACAGGCAAGATTGTCCAGGTTTGGTCATAATTGCAAATATACAATTTCCACGAAAGGTTCCCTAATTTGATACACAGTTACAAAGTAAGTAATTAGCTTATTTGTTTAATTTAAAATTAAGCTTTTTTTTAATGATTGCTTAGGGCTGTACTCTGCACCTATTTTTTGTTCACTGGAACTGTATAAAGGAATGTGCATTTATCAGTATACATCCAGTTCATTAAGAAGTCTTTAAAAAGTGTATGCAAAATCATTTTAAATTGCATTAATCTCTGAGGGGTCCTTTTACAAAGGCCCAGTAGGCTGTACGCACGTGCAGCATGCACCAAAATAAGACTACCGCCAGGCTAGCGCCCCCTGATGGTAATTTCGGATTTGGTGCACGCCCATATCACAGGGACAAATAATGTTTTTTACATTTCCTACCGCTTGCAGCATTTCTGGCATTAATCAGCAGTTGGTGCGTGCTGACCTGTCACTGCATGTGTAGTGCATGAGACCTTACTACTAGATCAATGGGTGGCGTTAAGAGCTCAGGCCATAAATAGACACACCCTGGTTTCAAATTTACCACATACCCTTTTCCTGGTCCATTGAAAAAAAAAAGCCCTTTTCCCCAGATGCAGTAAAAACTGGCCCAGTGCGTGCCAAAAACACGTGCCCACACTACTGCAAGACTTCCTATGTATAGTTACTTCAAGGTTGATATCAAAACTGATCATATTATGATCACTGTTATCAAGCGGCACCAGTATACATGTAGGTCATTTTTTACCACGTCTTAGTAAAAGGACCCCTAGGTTCCTATGGGCTTCTTCTCATTTGTCATGTGGAAATCGCTAGCACGGCTTTGTAAAAGAAGCCTTGAATGTCAGGCCATGTCTAGGATCCAGCACTGAATTTCCAGGTATACAGAGCTGGTGAAAAACATAGCTGGTTAAGGGGTCCTTTTACTAAGCTGTGCTAAAAAGTGGCCGGCACTGCTGTCAGCGTTTGGGTTTCCTGTGCGCTGCAGCCACTTTTAGCATGGGAGTAAAATGGCTATGTTCAGGGTTTTCTTTGTAATGACCATGCACTAATTTCCCCTTTAGCACATGGCCATTACCACCGGCAGCCCTTACTGCCACCTGTTTAGGAGGCAGTAAGGGCCCCCGCGCTACTCCTGCGCTAATCAGGTAGCGTGCAGTAATATGCCCACACTACCCGAGTAGTGTAGGCATGCCTACTCTCCACCCCCAGGCACACCTTCCTTGCTGGAAAAGAGAAAAATACTTCTCAGTGCAGGAATAGCGCATGCTAAGCAGAGCATCACTGTGGAATGCTTCAGTGTGTCCCGTGGTAGTACTCTTGCCACATGGTAGGCCGACCGTACCTTAGTAAAAGGGCCCCTAAGTGAGATATTTGGCACTTAACTAGCTGTGAGGTTCCACATACAGATAGGACTGTGTTTTATGCAGTCCTGTTTATACCAGTGGCGTAGCTACGTGGGGCCTGAGGGGGCCGGGGCCCCCGCAGATTCACCCCAGGACCCCCCTCCCGGCGAACCCGCCCCCGCCGCCGCCTACCTTTACTGTTGCTGGCGGGGGATCCCACTCCCCGCCAGCTGACGTCTTCTCAGTCCTTCCTGCACTTCAATTTGTTTGCTGACGTCCTGCACGTAATTGTACGTGCAGGACGTCAGCAAACAAATTGAAGAGCGGGAGCGACTAAGAAGAAGACGTCGGCTGGCGGGGAGTGGGATCCCCCGCCAGCAACAGTAAAGGTAGGCTGCAGCGGCGGCGGGTTCGCGACGGGAGGGGGGGCGGCAATGTCGGCGGTGGGGGGGCGGCGCCGGGGGGAGGGCTAAAATGTGCCCCCTCCCCCTGGGCTCTGGACCCCTCTCCCACGGAAGGCTGGCTACGCCCCTGGTTTATACGGTTATCTTAGCTGGTTAAGTGCTGATGATGGCCTGAGTGCAGACTCTGCCCTTTCAATGCCTCCGAAAGAGCCAGTTTTGCCTTGGATGCTAATTGTGGAAGCTACGGTGTATAAGATCAAATTTTACGCTGGAAGTGTTTAGATCAATTGCACAAGAAATTGTGCTGTCACATATTGATTATTGTAACATTATTTACCTAGGTTGTAAAGATGTCGGGTTAAAAAAAACATCAAACTTTATTAAATACCACTGTGCGATTAATATTTAGGGTTTCTGGACTGAACAGTTTCCCCATTATTGATACATTGCATTGGTTGCCAATGTAAGCGTGAGTTGTCTATAAGCTTTGTTGCCTTGCTTTTCAAATTGTGCATGGCGAAGTATCGGATTATATGTTATAAATCTGATATTTCTACAGATTATCGCATAGAAATATTATGTCTGGATCTAGATGTTTTGTACTTTTACAATATCCAGATCCAAAACAGGTGGTTTATAAACAGGTTTTCTCTGGCACATTTGCTTATTTGACAGCTAGCTACTGGAATGGAGGAGTAGCCTAGTGGTTAGTGCAGTGGACTTTGATCCTGGGGAACTGGATTTGATTCCCACTACAGCTCATTGTGACTCTGGGCAAGTCACTTAACTCTCCATTACCCCAGCTACAAATAAGTACCTGTATATGATATGTAAACCACTTTGAATGTAGTTGCAAAAACCACAGAAAGGCAGTGTGTCAAGTCCCATTCCCTTTCCCTAAAGATCTACTCTGGGATATGATAACAAGGCTTAGCCTCCAGGGGGTTGAGTCTGCATGGAGTTAGGAACAACAATTGAAGGGTATAGATTGGTGGGGAGGGCAGTGAAACTCAATTGGAACACAGAAGGCAGAAGAGTTCAGAAGTTGTTTTAGCGGGCTCGCTTTGTTGTTGCAAACCCAGACGAGTTTGTGAATGGGGGGGGGGGGGGGGGGTTGCATCCCTCCCAACCCAGCCCTTCCTTTGTAGATGGCTGGACAGTTGGGTGTTTTTGGAGCATAGTTGGGCAGTAGTGAGGTGATAGGTTGTTTGTTGGGGGAACAGGGGGTTTGTTTGTTGCAGCAGGAGTTGGAAGTACATTTTCATTATCACTGGGACTATGGAAGTGAAACAGTTGGAGAGTTTATTGTAAGGGGTTGGGAGGGGTTCATGTGCGGTACCATCCTGGACTTGGGGGGAGGGTAGTAGGATGGTTCAGCGGTACTGCAGGCCATTCCTTTGGGGACAGTTGGATGTTTATATGTCAGTACATTACCGTCTAGTTGAGATTATATATTATTGTTATGACCAGTTCAGTATTAAATGGATTACAATGTTTAATGGAATAATAATAAAGTTGCAGTCAATTTTAAATCACAATTTAGTGTAAAGTATAAAAGGGAAAAGGACGGTGATAGGAGTGTACTACCGTCCGCCTCACCAGGATGAGCAGGTAGACGCAGAAATGATAAAAGAAATCAGAGATGCAAACAAAATGGGCAATGCGATAATAATGGGTGACTTCAATTACCCAAATATAGACTGGGTAAATGTAACACTGGGACATGCTAGATAGGTACAATTCCTTGATGAAATCAAGGACAGCTTTATGGAGCAGCTGGTGCAGGAGGCAACGAGAGAAGGAAAAATTCTAGACTTGGTCCTTAGTGGAGCACCTGATCTAGTGAGGGACGTTATGGTACTGGGGCCGCTTGATAACAGAGATCATAATATGATCAGTTTTGATATCAACCTTGAAGTAACTGTACATAGGAAGTCAAATACATTAGCGTTTAACTTTAAAAAAGGAGACTATGATAGAATGAGAAGAACGGTAAAAAAAAACTTAGAGGGGCAACTGAGAGGGTAAAAACTGTACAACAGGCGTGGATGCTGTTCAAAAGTCGAAGCCACAACAAAAACACATATGAATAAACACATTTTTGGTATCCTCATTTGTTCTCCTCACTTTTTTTCTCTACATCTGCTGTTCAAAAGTACCATCCTAGAGGCCCAGTACAAACATATTCCGCAAATTACAAAAGAAAGATGGAAGTCCAAAAGACAGCCGGCGTGGTTGAAAAGTGAGGTGAAGGAAGCTATTAGGGCTAAAAGAAACCCCTTCAGAAAATGGAAGAAGGAACCATCTGGAAATAACAAGAAGCAGCATAAGGAGTGTCAAAGCAAATGCAAGGCACAGATAAAGAAGGCACAACATTTCAAGTCTTCAAAAGAGTGTTTCATTGTAAGACAATGTTCCACTAATGGCTATTTGATAGCCTAACTTTTAATGTTTGATTTATGTTCCAGTAGTCTTACTTTCAAAGGACGTGTTGTCATTCCAATATAGACTTTTAAACGTGGACATGTGATGGAGTAGATCACATGATCAGATAAGCAGTTGGTGAATTGCTTTAATTTATAAGTTTTATCTGTGGCTTTATTATAGAAGGTTTTAGTCTGTGATGTATTGCGACATATGGGACATTTACCACATTTGTAATGACCTAATATAGTTCTTTTCTTCTTTGGAGCAGTGTCAATCTCTGCAGGGCATAATAAATCTTTCAAATTATTGCCTCTGGAGAAAGCTATACGTAATGTTTTGTCTGGGAGGACACAATTAGAATGTAAAATCTCCCATCTATTTCTGATGATGCATGAGATATGAAGGCTGGATTCATTATATTTCATGACCATAGTCAAAATGTTTTGGTCTGTCTCTCATACTGCCGGTTTTTGCAGAAGCAGATCTCTATTGTTGTATTTTGCCCTTTTATAGGCTAGTTTCAACGTTTGGTGTGAGTAACCTCTGTCAGTCAAATCTGACCTTAATTTCTTCACCTGTGTTTTTTAAATCTAGATGATTCTTTGCATATTCTTCTTAATCTGAGCATTTGGGAGAATGGGAGATTTTTCTTCAACGCTGGTGGGTGACAGCTGGTATTATGAAGAAAAGTGTTTCTATCTATATCTTTTTTAAACACTTGAGTGAAAAATTGTTGATTAGGGTAATTTCTACGTCTAAATAATGGATAATTGTTTCTGAATGTTGTTCCATGAACTGGATGTGGGGGCTACAACTGTTTACCATTGCATAAAAGTAGCTAGCTCATTGCTTGTGCCTTTCCACAACATAAATATATCGTCAATGTATCTCCACCAGCACATGATCAGTGCGTTGAAAGGTGAATTATAAACCCATTCCTCCTCAAAGTTCGTCATAAAGAGGTTAGCTATGGAAGGGGCGAAAGTCGCTCCCATTGCTACTCCACTGGTCTGAAGGAAAAATTTCCCATCAAACATAAAATAATTTTCTTTGAGTGCGATCCTTGCTAGCGTCATCAAAAAGTCTATTGGGATCTGATGGGGTCTTTCCCTGGATTCTAATGTTGATTTTATAGTATCCATTGCTTCGTCTTGCGGAATGGATGTGTTTAAAGCACATACATCAAGTGTACTCATGAGTATAATGCTATCCACCTGTAGCTCTTCCAGTTTTTGTAGGAAATGTGTGCTCTTATAAAAGATGCACTTTTCATAGCTGCTGGTTTTAAAAATAAATCTACATATGTTGATAATGGTTCAAGTATTGACTATTTTCCTGATATTATTTTATTTATATTACATTTGTACCCTGTGCTTTCCTACTCATAGCAGGTTCAATGTGGCTTACATATTATATACAGGTACTTATTTGTACCTGGGGCAATGGAGGGTTAAGTGACTTGCCCAGAGTCACAAGGAGCTGCCTGTGCCTGTAGTGGGAATTGAGCCTAGTTCCCCAGGACCAAAGTCCACCATGCTAACCACTAGGCCACTCCTCCACTCCTCAAAGTTGTTGGTCTTCCAGGAGGTTTCAGTAGACTTTTGCGTATTTTCGGTACGAAGTATATCACTGGTACTTTAGGGTTGTATCGTACTAAGAATTTCTTATCTTTTAAAGTAATGTCCTCATTAACTGCTTTAGTTGTTATTCTCGCTATGGTTGATTGTAAATGTTTAATGGGGTTTAACGGTAACTTTTTATATGCTGTGGTGTCATAAAGTTGACGATAACCTTCTTCCACACAGTCAGTTTTATTGAGTATAACAATAGCTCCCCCTTTGTCCGCTTTCTTAATTACAATCTTCTCGTCAGACTGTAAGATTTTTAAACCGCTGATTCGTATTTTGAGAGATTGTATTTATACCGGATTTTATCATTTTCATAATGATCAATATCTTTAAGAATAAGCTGTTTAAATATCTGCAATGCCGGATCTAAGGGTGTTTGTGGAATCCAATTGGATTTGGGATTTATGATGGTTCTATCTGGAATATGTTCCTCATCTTTGAAAAATAATCTAAGGTGTATTTTCCTAATGAATTTCTCAAGATCAACTGTGAATTGAAATTTGTTGAATTGAGTAGATGGGACGAAAGAAAGCCCTTTGGTGAGTATATTTTCTTCTAAGAAGCATAACATTCTATCCTTACTGTCATTATGCTTCTACTTATACTAAGAAATTCTATTTATTCACTATCTTTACCAAGCTCTCAGTGTCCTCTGTATTTCATTGTTCCATGTACATAAAATAAACAAAAGCAGCCTACATTAAGAGAAAATGCCAGCTGTTAAGAGAAGCTGTTCAATATAAATTTTGTATGAAATGTGCTAAATGTTTGCTACAGGTTCCAATGTATGTAGTCGGACCTCATTCCTAATAACCTGCGATTGCAGCATTGACAAGTGCATATGTATTAGCACTCTATACTAAATCTATCACTAAGGTTTTGTACCTGAGGTAACAGAGAATATCGTGATTTGCCGAAGGCCACAGGGAGTATCATTTGACACTTAAATCCTGGCTTCTCTGGTTCTCAGCCCACTTTTCCTTCTAAACCTACCTATTCTCTCTTTTCCTGGGCCCTTTCCCTGCTCCCTGTCCCCAGTCATTGATCTAAGGAAAAAGACAGGATTTAGTCATGTAACTGCAGTCCTTTGCAAGTGGCAATAAAGAGGACTGCGGGGGAGGGGGGTTCTGCTCCTGTTCCTGCTCCCCTGGTGAGGGAGAAAGGCACTGAGGTTTTCCGGGGGAAGCTGATCTGAAGCAAGGTCAGACTGGGATAACTGTCAGCCATACCCTTCACTACCAATTATAATGTTCTATTACGTATTGTGTTGTCATTGCAAGTAGTTTACCATGCCATATTTTGTATTGTTATTTGAATATTTTTACTGCTGTAATTGCCTATTGCTCATGTTTGATCTATTCTTACTGTACACCGCCTTGAGTGAATTCCTTCAAAAAGGCGGTAAATAAATCCTAATAAATAAATACATGATTGTACATATAGGGCTAGATTCTATAAATGGCGCAGAAAAAATGGCGCCCAAACCCCCCATATTTAGCGCTATTCTGTAAACCTCACCTAATGTTAGTCAAGGCTTATAGAATACGTGTAGCAGCAGTCCCATGACTAAAATTTAGACGCAGGCATTTATGCCAATGAAAACCTAGTGTAAGTGCCGACATCTTATTTAGACGCAGAGCTTCACTTCACTTCACTGGCTTCCAATCAGATACCACATATAGTTCAAGCTTCTCCTTCTTACCTACAAATGCACTCAGTCTGCAGCCCCTCATTACCTCTCTACCCTCATTTCCCCTTACGTTCCCGCCCGTAACCTCCGCTCACAGGACAAATCTCTCCTCTCAGTACCCTTCTCCACCACCACCAACTCCAGGCTCCGCTCATTCTGCCTAGCCTCACCCTATGCTTGGAATAAACTTCCTGAGCCCTTACGCCAAGCCCCTTCCCTACCCATCTTCAAATCCTTGCTCAAAGCCCACCTCTTCAATGTTGCTTTCGGCACCTAACCTTTATACCTTTCAGGAAATCTAGACTGCCCCTATTTGACTGACTGTACATTTGTCCTTTAGATTGTAAGCTCCTTTGAGCAGGACTGTCCTTCTATGTTAAATTGTACAGCGCTGCGTAACCCTAGTAGCGCTTTAGAAATGTCAAGTAGTAGTAGTAGCATGCATATTTTGTATCACTGCACATACATTTTTGGAACACCCTTGATCCGCCCGTTCCCCTCCCATGGCCACACCCCCTTTTAAATCTGCACGGTCCGATTTACATGCATCACTTTATAGAATACACTTAGCGAGTTATGCGCTTAAGTCCTAATCAGTCCCAATTATTACTGATAATTGCTTATTAACATCCAGTTATCAGCGCTGATTGGCTTGTTAACCAATTAAGTTCCACATGCAAATTTGTTACATGTGCTGATATGCACATAGAACTTGAGTCGCCATTTTATAGAATCTGGGAAATAGTAACCATAGCTAATATTGCTTGTAATAAAAATTGAGGGTCGAGAATTCCTTTCAGTAGCATCTGCCATGTAGGATAGTTTTATAGCTGAGTCATGGCCACTTCTAAAGTAATTCATCACTGCTTCAGTTATTCATAGTATATTGCGTAAGTACCTTTCCCCTGCAGTTTTACTACTAGGTATGCAATGTCATCAGATTAGACCCAGAAGTACATTAGAATTAGTAGCTCTAGCTGTCAAGGAATGCATCACACATTGAGTGTTTGACTGATTTTTTTTTCTAAACCACAGTCAATAAAGAATAAACAAGAAAAGCTTGCAAGGATCAGCATTAAGTTCCAGACAAAAGTGCCCCCATTATTTTCTCCATGAAGAGCAAAAAGCCTGCATGTCCATTTGCATAAGGAATGCCACATTTTCCTCCCAAGGATTTAATCTCCTTAAGATTTCAGAACAGAAAGTAGTATGCATAAAGTTGTGCAAAAAGTGATATGCATCTGGTTTTGACATCGAAACGAACCAAATCAGGTTCATTTCCCAACAGTACCCCTTAGTCTTCATGCTGGCAAAGGCTGTGAATACCGAGGAGGAAGCATTTTCAGCTCCTAGGGAGAAACTTGTCTTAGTGATTAATGAAAAGCAAATCTCAATCAATCGATTCAGACTTGGAAAGGGGGTTATTGTTTAGTCATATACATACTGTAAAGGGAATGTGGAAAACCGTAGGGACCTGGGAGAAACACAGGGAACCAGATCCTACAACCCCCAAAAAGCCACAGAGGAGATTCTCCCTTACCGGCCGCTTTTACCCAAGAGACAACTTAGGGGCAAGAACTACAAATCCCAGCAGCCACCTTGGGAAAAAGAGAGACAAACCAGGGTGCATTCACAAGAGTCACCAGAAGGGGGCTGCAGGAGAAGGAGTAATACTAATTCTCCAACCTGGGGGAAAGAGAGGTGGAACAGGTGGGAAAAAGAAGAGAAAAAACCCGAAAGGGTTAATGAGGAAGAGGAGGAGCAGCTGGGAAGAGGGTGGGGTGAGGAGAGTATGGACTGGGCTCCTGAGAAGGAGAAAGAGGAGTTTGGGCCTTGGTCCATGGAGCTGACAGTACCCGAGCCAACCCTGGAGGAGCCCATGGATGTATCAGCTCTGGCCCAGAGAAAGCCACAGAAGTAAGACAATCCCTGGCTAAGCAGGCCAGAGAAAGAAAGGGGTCATGCGGGAGGAGGTCAGAAGAGTAAGTAAGAGTCTGACCAAGTGGGTGGGACCCCAGGCTTTGAGCCCGCGCAAAGCCAGAGGAACTGTGAACTTGAAAAGCCAAGGTATAGTGCTGTTTTGAGCGCTTGGCTCCCTGAACTGTGGATTGAAAGAGCCAAGTTATATTGCTGTTTTTGAGAGCTTGGTTTCCTGAATTGTGGATTTATAAAGCCAAGGTATAGTGCGGTTTTGAGCGCTTGGCTACCTGAACTGGGGATTTAAAAAAAACCAAGTTATATTGCTGTTTTGAGAGCTTGGTTGCCTGAACTGTGGATTTATAAAAACCAAGGTGTCCTGAACTGTTTTGTTTTTGGGTGGTTTTTTTTTAACCCAGGCTGTATGGTGCCTGGGTTATAACAAGCCCAGGTGGGACTGAACTAGAGTTTCTCTCTTTTTGGAGCCGCTCCGCCCCAGGAATCCGAAAAGGGGAACCAGCGTCTGAAGCCTGGGCTGAGTTCTCCCAAGCTGAATGTGAGAACAATAAAAGGGAAAAGTTGTATTTGATCCTGATGTGTTTTTTTTGTTTGTTTGTTTCTTTATTGAACAAGACTTGTATGCTAAAGGCTGCTGAGAAGGGCGGATAGCCCTAGAGGCTGAGCAACGCCTAGCAACCTATTACAATACATACATACAATAATATTCCTCACCTCATCTTTTTCTTCCTAAATAGAAAAAAAAGGGGGGATTAATTCAAAACCATCAATAATTACACACTAATCCAAAAACATGAATGAATAATGTACATCTAAAAGGAGGGGGAAAAAACCCTCAGAAATAGTCTGTAGACTCTTAACCAATTCAGTTTATTTTAGTCACAACAGACTTACATGTGATCATTGTCCAAAAACCTCCTTAAAATGTTTTATCAAACTAATTCTTTACTTATATTATCTCATAATTGTCTTTGAGTCATTCTATACTCTAAAAGTATAAGGTATCAAAACGCACTTATCTTAACAAATTCCTGTGGAGTTCCAGTTCCATCTTACAGCTACTTCAGGGGAATTTGTGCACTCAAAACATTTTCTGCAAAAGAAAAATATCATATCCTGTTCTGTACGTTTGCAAAACCAATGAGTCCTTGTTGGCTAGTTTGCCACTTCCTGCCAAGGATCTATCACAGTTACAGTTTGTTGCGAAGAACATAATTTTCAGATGTAGTGATAGACATGAGATGATGAATGCATAGGACCTTGTTGATGAACAACGTTTTGCAACAGAAATAAGATCTTAAAATCAATCCAGCAGATATGCAGCCCATGGTGGTCAGCGTTTTTTAAACCACTAATAGCTGAAGACTGAATTAAGCCAGATATTCAATTCTGGGTCGTCAGGGGGAACCACCATCAGGTCAGCACAGATACACGAAAGTTATCCAAGCAGCGGCCAATAACCATATATTAAGAATGCAACCAAATACTGATGTCTGTGGTATACCGCTGGTAAGATGGTCCAGTCCTCAGACTGAAATTACCATTACCATCTGTTTGTTTTGTTCTAATTTGTTCTTCCTGAATAGATTACAGCCTATTATGACTATGGAGCTCAATTTTGAATGAAAAAAAAACCATCTAAAAAGTGGTATAAAGCAACATTTGGCAGTAGGTTTTGGGTGAGTTTCAGAGAGCTCAGGGGACAAGAGAAGGAAGCAAAGGTGAGATGTGTACCTGAGAGCATTTGTATAAAGTGCACAGAAGTGCCCTCTAAGGTGCCCCATTGATCTCTTGGGATGTCTGGGGGACCAGTCTGATAAAAATGATGGCTCTTCCTACATCCCAATGGCTTGATTTTCTACATTTTGCACTTATTCTTTTTTTTTTTTTTCGAAAATGGACCAAAACCAAAACATCCAAAGCACAAAACCTTGTTCAAAATGACATTTTTCAAAAAAAAAAAAAAAAAGACGTTTTTCTTTTTTTGTAAATGACCTTCTTTCCTATTTAGATTTTGCACGTTTTTTGCAAAACATCCAAAGTTGGACTTAGGCGTCATATCTATATCCCATTCATAGGTCTTCACATACCACTATACTGAAGTAAAATGGCTCCCTGTGACCATCACTATATTCAAACCAGTCTCTTCATTTATAGCTTCTAGATCCAGAACTTTATTTTATTTACTATGGAAATTAGTTTGCGTGTTTTCCAAATTTTCCTATTACAATTTTCTCGATCCTTTACAATTATTTAGAAAATAAAAATATCTCTTTAAACTAGAGTCTTTTCAAATTTAAACTTTCAAGTACTACTATGAAGTTCTTTCTCACAAAAAAATATATATTCTACAGTTTGAGAGATGGAGACATCTTTTTCTTTCTCTAAAATTGTTCCGAACCTATCTGACCCCATGTCAAACATCCCTCTACTTTTTTTTTAAATAAAACCCTCAGAGTAGACATGTTTAGCCAATTACTAGTTGAAGAAAATTGTTTTCAGCTTTCAATCTTGGGAACTTCTTGCTGTTCTTTTACAACTCTCTCTAGTCGTGTTCAATCAAGATGTCAAGGTTCTGGCAGTTGAAAGAAAAAGGGTGAAACCTTGTCTGTCACTCTAACAGGTGAACACTTCAGCTGTATCTCCTGCAATATTTCAGTAGAACGTCTTTTCTATTTGTGTATTTCCTATAATGCATTGACTATAGCAAGAGTAATGGTACTAGATAAACTGACTTTATTTATGCAGGGTGCATATAGAGTCAATGTCCCTCTCTCAGGAACATGTTAATAATTACACAGAATAAAAGACTAAGAAGTCCTTTTACTAAGCCGCGTAAGTGTCTATGAGTGCCCAACGCGTGCCAAAATGAAGATACTGCCAGACTACCGAATGGCTCTTGTGGTAATTTCATTTTTGACGTGCGTCTGATACATGTGGCTGAAAAATATTTTTTTTTATTTTCGGAAGTATGTATTCGATGCACACCAAGTGGCATTTGATGCGCTTAGGTCATTACCACCCAGTTACCATGTGAGACTTTACCGCTAGGTCAATGGCTGGCGGGAAGGTCGCAGACCAAATATGGACGTGCGGCAATTTTGATTTTGCCGCATGTCCATTTTCGGCAAAAAGTTTAAAAAAGCCCTTTTTTCAAGGCGTGCTGAAAAAATGGATCGGCGAGTGCCCAAAACCTGCGCCTACACTACCACAAGCCATTTTTCAGTGCACCTTAGTAAAAGGACCCCTAGCACATCTTTGCTATTACCCCACCCCCAGGAGCTTATTACAGTGGTTGATTCTTTCTAAATCATATTAGTCAGAGAATTTTAAAAGTTATATGATATTAGTTGGGTTTGGTAGGTGCAGGATATCTTCCCTGCTTCTCACTTGAAATTCTGAGTTCAATTTGGTTGGAGTAGGGCTCTTTCCTTCTGATTACCTACCCTGCAGGACATTTGATGTAAATTGCAGTTAAACTTGTTCCACCCTTCCTGTCCATTGGAAAGTTTATACATGTGGCTCCTACTCCAAGTAAGGGCGCTGAATATCACCATTAACCAGATAATGGCATTGTACCCAGGTGTTCAGTGCTTACTGTGGAGTTACAAAGTAGTTATTAAGCTGCTTTTCAGCCCAAATGCATGTTATTTGGTGTTTGGTAGAGTATTCAACTACCGGAGTTCCTACAGAGACTTTTCTTTTGCCAATTTCCATCAATCTGCTAAAGGATTACAGTTGTGATACACCTGATTGTCTAGTAATAAAGACCCTTTGAAATGTGATTATCAAGAAAGTGATTTTTGTGCCCCTGATGCAGGTGTAAGCTGAAATGTGGCCCTTTTGAGCTCGGTTTAATAAAAGCAACTGTTGCCACACTACCACAGCATGTGTGCTTTCATATCTAACTATCTGATACGTTGGAATCTGCTTCTATTCTTTTAGTCAATTGTATTATAATGCCTGATATTTGCTTTCAGTGCCATTTTAGGTAAGTTGAGGAATTGGGAATATAGACATCTTTGCGAAAATGTCCAGAGCCTGTGACATTATTTACAAAAGCTTACCATAGGACACTAAGAGGTTCCTTTTCAAAATAGAAAAAATACCCCCCCCCCCCCCCACCAAATAAAATAGCACAAAGCGGCAAAAATGTCCAAATCACTATTTTTAAAACTCAGTTTTAAGTTGTTTTTCTATGCAGTTCATTCTAAATCTCAAGGGGGCATAGTGGAGGTCTGTTTTTGGTGGTGATTTAGATGTTTCTCTGCAATAATGGGGCATTGTAAAACCATCCAGGGCAAAAAAATTGGACTTTTTTGGCTAGAGCTGTTTCAATAACGACTAAATACTAAACTGACCAGATGACTACTGGAGGGATAAAAGCATGCCCCCCCCCCATTAATCCCTCAGTGGTCACTGGCCCCATCCCCCCTCCCTAAGAGGTAAAAGTGACAGTATGTACCAGGCCTTATGACAGTTGCAGATATAATGGCCATTCCTATTAGGAGTCTTTTACTAAAGATTAGCTTTAATTCCATTATGTTCCTTTAGTAAAAGGCCCCCTTAGAGCAGCAAGTAAGTCATAGACCTGCTTATAATCGAAATAGAGAAACGCCTATATTGTGACCCAAATCGGGAGATAGACGTTTATCTCACAAAAACGAATAAAGTGGTATAATCGAAAGCCGAATTTGGACGTTTTCAACTGCACTCCGTCGCGGATGCGGACAAAGTTGATGGGGGGCGTGTCGAAGGCCTGGTGAAGGCGGAACTGGGGCGTGGTTATCGGCCGATCAGAGATGGGCGCCTTTCGCCGATAATGGAAAAAAAATATGCATTTTTAGCGAGAATTTAGGGCACTTTTCCTGGACCCTGTTTTCCACGAATAAGGCCCCAAAAAGTGCCCTAAATGACCAGATGACCACTGGAGGGAATCGGGGATGACCTCCCCTGACACCCCCAGTGGTCACAAACCCCCTCCCACCACAAAATATGCCGTTTCACAACTTTTTATTTCACCCTCAAATGTCATGCCCACCTCCCTGGCAGCAGTATGCAGGTCACTGGAGCAATTAGGGGGTGCAGTGGACTTCAGGCAGGTGGACCCAGGCCCATCCCCCCCACCTGTTACACTTGTGCTGGTAAATGGGAGCCCTCCAAACCGCCCCCCAAACCCACTGTACCCACATGTAGGTGCCCCCCTTCACCCCTTAGGGCTATAGTAATGGTGTAGACTTGTGGGCAGTGGGTTTTGAGGGGGATTTGGGGGGCTCAACACCCAAGGGAAGGGTGCTATGCACCTGTGAGCTCTTTTACCTTTTTTTTCTTTTTTTGTAAAAGTGCCCCCTAGGGTGCCCGGTTGGTGTCCTGGCATGTGAGGGGGACCAGTGCACTACGAATCCTGGCCCCTCCCACAAATAAATGTCTTGGAGTTATTCGTTTTTGAGCTGGGCGCTTTCGGTTTCCATTATCGCTGAAAAACAAAAACGCCCAGCTCAAAAAAAGATAAACGTCCATGTTTTTCGAAAATATGGTTCGGTCCGCCCCTTCACGGACCCGTTCTCGGAGATAAACGCCCATGGAGATAGACGTTTCCGTTCGATTATGCCCCTTAGAGTAGCCTAATGGTCAATGCAGTGGACTATACAGAAGGGGACCAGGTCCATATCCCACTCTAACTGGTACACTTGTGGTGGAAAGTGTGAGCAGCCCGAAAATCACAAAATACCCACTGAATCCAAAAAGGCCAGAGCAGATTTAAACAAATTAAAAAAAAAAACAGCAAAAAAATGCAAGATGCATTACAAATTGTTTTTAAAAATTGGTCAATTATACCTGTACCACAAATATAACAACTTTAAAAAACCCCAAAAAGATACATACAAAGCATAGATGCATATTTTAAGAATTATCTAAACATCAAATACAAAATACTAACAAATTAATCCATTGGAAATCTTATGCAGGGCCCTTAAAATATTCAGCTCATACTATCTTAAACTGTATGGCACATAGTGGTGATGATTATACTTGAATGTTTCAAATACTGTTGTCAACATGTAATTAAAATGTCGGCTACAGGGATTAAATATTAACCCATTATTATCCAATATCACAGGAAGCACTATGATATAATAACTAATACCAAAAAAGGGAATAAAACTTGCATTTATTCTGTTAATGGGCATGATCATCTAATTTGAAAATTAAACTAGAACTAAATGATGGCTTGAGAACACAATCATAGAAAATGCTTACCATTTGAATGCTTATTTTAATTTAATGATTTTTAAACTGCCTTTTCAGAATAAACAATTGTCCAGAAATGCTTGATAAATCATATGCAAAGCATATTGTGCAGTGTATTGTGACATTTTAATGTGAGTGTTAAATTTTAACTGACTTGCATAATAATTTTCTTGAAGAAATTATGCAGGTTAAATAATTTAAGAGGCTCTTTTACTAAGCTGTGGCAAAACATGACCTTAGCGTGCCCTTGGTGTTTTTCTTTTTCCCTGCTCACGAAGGTCATTTTTACCGCAGTCGTAAAATGGCTGATTTTCCATTTTTTGTATTAATGGCTATGCACTAATGTTGCAAAACTTTGCCAAGTTCGGTGTGGTGTTAACTCCCTCAGTGTTGTTGCTAATTGCAATGCTTCCCTACCCAGAGAGTATGATTCGGTCCTGCCAAGGCAGCTCCTCCTCCTTCTAGACGGGTGGTACGCCACCCAACGAGAATGACGTTCTCTGATATCATGAGCCTTCCCTTCTTCTGTGGGTCTCTGTGCCTCATTCAGCGCTACAGCAATGTGCCCGGACACCTTGGTTTTCAGTGAGTTGCTACTTTGGAATCTGACTTGACCCATGCCTTGTATCTGACTTCTCCTGCTTGCTGCCTGATATTTGATTACTCCTGCTTACTGCCAGACCAGATTATGTCTGGTACCCGACACCATCTACCTGCTACCTGACTAGTTCTGCACCTGGTTCCTGACTCTCCTGCCATTGTCTGTCGGACCTTCTGTTTACTAGTTCACTCCTCCTACCAGCCAGCCTCTGAACCCTTGCCAGCTCTACCTTTGAGGGATACTAAGTCCTCCTGGCTGCCCAAACCCTAGGGCTCAACCTTTAGGGAACAGTAGTTGGTTAGGTGAAGACTAGGGGCTACATCAGCTGCCTGCCTCCCATTCTGGGTGATGACACAGGAGCTCACCACTTCCCCCCTGACACAGGGTGTGACACTAATAAATTGTATTTTGGAATACTTTGGACTGCTTCAGTCTGTTCTTTCGTCTGCTCACCTTCCTGCCAAATATGGGAAGGACAGATCAAAATTAAATATGTGTATTTTATATCACATGCACATCATATGCTATGAGTGAATCTCAGAGGGGGGGGGGGAGAAAATGGTCGATAGTGACCAATTTGCTTCATTTCTTTGAAGGCATGAATAAATATCTCAATAAATGTGAGTCGTTTGATTTAGTGTATCTAGATTTTCAGAAAGCTTTTAACAAAGTACCTAATGAGAGACTCCTGAGAAATGGATAGGAGGCAATATCCTTCTGTGGATTAAGAATTGGTTATTGGACAGAAAACAGAGGGTAGGATTAGCTGGCCATTTTTCTCAATGGAGGAGGGTCAATAGTGGAGTGCCACAGGGATCAGTACTGGGACTGGTGCTATTTTACATATTTATAGATGATCAGAAAATTGGAATGACAAGTGAGGTGATTAAATTTTCAGATGACAAAAAACTGTTCAAAGTTGTCAAAAAACATGCAGAGTGAAAAATTGCTGGAAGACCTTAGGAAACTGGAAGACTGGGCATCCAAATGGCAGATTAAATTTAATGTAGACTAATACAAAGTGATGCACATTGGGAAAAATAATCCGAGTCATAGTTATCTGATGCTGGGGTTCACTTTAGGAATCAGCATTCAAGAAAAGACCTAGGTGTTATTGCAGACAATACACTGAAAGTTTCTGTCCAGTGTGCTGTGGTAGCCAATATAGTAAACAGGATGCCATGAATTATTATGAAAGGGAAGGGAAATAAGATGAAGAATGTTATAATGCCTCTGTGTCACTTCATGATGCGACCTCACCTTGATATTGCATGCAATTCTGCTAGCTGTATCTCAAAAAGGATATAGTGGAATTAGAAAAGGTTCAAAGAAGGGGGAGGGAGACCAAAATAATAACGGGAATGGAAGTCCTTTCATATGAGGAAAGGCTAAAGAGGTTAGGGCTCTTCAACTTGGAAAAGAGACAGCTGAGGGGAGATATGTTAGAGGTCCACAAAATACTGAGTGGTGTAGAACTGATAAAAATTAACTGATTTTTTTACTCTTTCATAAAGTACAAAGACTAGGGGACACTCAGGGGCCCTTTTACTAAGTCACGTAGGCGCTTATGCGTGCCCAACGTGCATAAATTTGGAATTACTGCTCGGCTACTGAGTGGCCCGGGCGGTAATTTCATTGTTTACACACGTCCACTACGCATGCTGGAAAATTTTTTTTATTTTCCAGCGAGTGGGTGGTAATCAGCATTTGAATGCGCGTTGACCATTACTGCCCGGTTAACGCATGAGACCTTACCACTAAGTGAATGGGTGCCAGTAAGGTCTCAGACCCAACATGGATGAGTGCCAATTTTCATTCTGATGCATGTCTATTTTTGCCCCCCCCCCCAAAAAAAAGGCATTTTTTTACAGGTGCACTGAAAAATGGATCTGCACGCGTCCAAAACTCGTGCTTATACTAGCACAGGCCACTTTTCAGCACACCTTGGTAAAAGGACCCCTCAATGAAATTACATTGTAATACTTTAAAAAAAGGAGGAAATATTTTTTCACTCAACGAATAGTTAAGCTCTGGAACTCATTGCCAGAAGATGTAGTAACAGTGGTTAGAATACCTGGGTTTAAAAAAGGTTAGGACAGGTTCCTGGAGGAACCTTCTATAGTCTACTATTAACATAGACACTTGCCCTGGGATTGGTAGCATAGAATCTTGCTACTATTTGGGATTCTGCCAGGTACTCTTGATCTGGATTGGCCACTGTTGTAAGCAAGATTCTGTACTAGATGGACCATCAGTCTGACCAAGTATAACTATTCTTATGCTCTTATGTTCTCAAACTGTTGCCTCCTTCCTCTGCTGTAGCTACTGGATTGCAAAAAGCTACACCTGAGTGATAGCATAACCAGGAAACACCAATGAAAGTGGTCCAACTTCTATATCAGACTAGTGTAGCACACTGCAGTTTAATATTTCGACATCCTCACTTTACCGGGAAGGAAGCCATTTGCTGGGAAATTTCTTCAAGACTTGATGAGAAACCTTCTCAGATGTTGCATCCTACCTTTTGCTGTGTTTGATGAATCACAATAAGCTCTGCTCCTCAGTGATTTCAATGTCTGGGTTTTACTGACTCCAATGGTACTAAGATTGAGGTACTACTGTATAGTATATGTAAGTAGGTTTCGTAAGAGATCCCAGCAAGAAAAGTAGTAAAAGACTTAGGGGCCCTTTTACTAAGCCGCATAAGCATCCACGCACACCCAACATGCACCAAAATGGAGTTAATGCCAGACTACTGCGTGGCTTTTGCAGTAATTTTTCATTTTTGGCACACGTCTGCTAGGCGCATCTGAAAAATATTTTGTTTTTTTGGGCACGCGTAGTGGATGTGCGTCAAGTGGCATTTGGCACACGTAGGTCATTACCGCCCGGTTACCGTGTGAGTCTTTACCGCTAGGTCAATGGCTGGGGGTAAGGTCTCAGACCCAAAATGGATGCGCGGCAATTTTGATTTTGCCGCACGTGCATTTTCGGCAAAAAGTGGATTGGTACGCGCCCAAAACCCGTGCCTACACTACCGCAAACCATTTTTAGCGCACTTTTGTAAAAGGACCCCTAACCAAAGAAATGTGTAGGTTTTTGTGGCTTTGGGTGGAATTATTGTATTATTAATTTGAAGGACAGGAAATTTGGGAGAAATTTTGAACAGTGTCATTTGGTTGGCTATTTTCTTTTATCATTATTGACAGTGAGGGAGTTATTATAAATCCTGGTATGCTGGGAAAGATGTTCAAAGAATCCTTCTAACTCAGAGGACAAAGCTGTCAAGTTTCATTGGTAATATTTAATGGGACCGGGTTTGTACATAACAGATGGAAACTTACTATGAAAATGGAATAGATTAAAGACTGTTCGTTGCACTCTAAGGATCAATTGATTCAGGATCTTATCACTGATTATGATTCACAAATTTTGTGTATAATGAAAAATTGGTTAGAATGGCTGGTGGATACCCGTATCCATGTATTTTATAAGCAATACTCATAAATCATGCCTCTCCCACTCTCTGCCTGAAGTCTACCCCTTAATATAAATACATGTGGGTCATGTAAAAGTACATACCTTCTCGACACTGTGCATGCACATCTTCAATGATTGGGTAAAACAGAAGCCTTAACTGTGGAGCACTTTTGGAAAGGGGGGGGGGGTTGCACAAAAGGCTTTTTTATATGCATAAAAGGGCTTTTATAAAATTACCTAAGAGTTACAGGGAGCTGTCTTAGGGCCTTTTTTTTATCAAGCTGTGCAAGCAGCTCCCAGTGTGGCAATGCCAACAAAGCCCATTCACTTTGAATGGGCTCTGTTGACATTGCTGTAAAGGAACTGCTATTGAGATTTGAAAAAAAAAGCCATAAATTTAGGTGGCAAGAACGTGCATAAATGTTGGTATTTAAGCCATGTTCATAGTATGTTGACACATACGTGCATAAATGCATGTATGTTAATATGCATATAAATTTAGTTGACATGAACATTCAAATCATATACACATGCGACCGCACCTTGAGTATTGTGTTCAATTCTGGTCGCCGCATCTCAAGAAAGATATAGTAGAAATGGAAAAGGTGCAGCGAAGAGTGACGAAAATGATAGCGGGGATGGGACGACTTCCCTATGAAGAAAATCCAAGGAGGCTAGGGCTTTTCAGCTTGGAGAAGAGACGGCTGAGGGGAGACATGATACAGGTATATAAAATAATGAGTGGAGTGAAACAGGTGGATGTGAAGCATCTGCTCACGGTTTCCAAAAATACTAGGACTAGGGGGCATGCGATGAAACTACAGTGTAGTAAATTTAAAACAAATAGGAGGAAATGTTTCTTCACCCAACACGTAATTAAACTCTGGAATTCGTTGCCGAAGAACGTAGTGAAGGCAGTTAGCTTGGCAGAGTTTAAAAAGGGGTTGGACGGTTTCCTAAAGGACAAGTCCATAGACCGCTACTAAATGGACTTGGGAAAAATCCACAATTTCGGGAATAACATGTATAAAATGTTTGTACATTTGGGTAGCTTGCCAGGTGCCCTTGACCTGGATTGGCCGCTGTCAGGGACAGGATGCTGGGCTCGATGGACCTTTGGTCTTTTCCCAGTATGGCATTACTTATGTACATATGTTGAGATGTATAAGCTATACTGTAAGTATACACTAATAGTTGATGGTATGAACTTTGCAGGTGGGTATTCAGATAGTCAGAATTTGGATGAAGTGTGGGTGGGACACATATTTACACATGGGTGCTGTGAGATGGATGGGGGTTTTTTTGACATTATGAGCAGGATATCCGAATTCTGACTTGGATGTTCTTTCGAAAATGCCCCTCATGGTCATTATAGAATACTGAAGTCCAACAAAATCAGAAAACCAAACAAACCCACAGAAGTCAAAGCAAACAAAGAGGAAGGGTGGGAACAACCAATGTGATCTATCAAGATAAAAACACAAATCCTTTATTAATGTCCACCAGCATTTCCTTGAAGACAGCACATTAGAAGTATGCAGCAAGCTTCACTTGAAGGGGGACTCATTAGAAAATACTGTAATGTGTACAAGTTTAGAGGATTTATACCAGCTCTATGGCTAGTGTAAGTGATCATACTTAAAATATAAGTATATTTTTTTTATCTTTTTCACTAGGATTCTATGGAGAAAAGAAGGAGCCTACTTTACTGCAAATTTGACCTTGTTACTCTCTTCCTCAAACTAGAACACTGGTTACCTGTATCTTACCATATCACTTACAACCTACTTCTTTTGGTTTTTAAAGGTTTACTTCCATCTGCTCCAGAATATATTTCCACTCTACTCATTCTGCATTCCTCCCCCGGACCTTTATGTTCCTCTAAGCAGACCCTTCTTCTCCCACTGGATAGTCCATGTTGGTCTTTATTTTTGGTGCTTTCTTTTGCTGTTTGGTCTTTATTTGCTATCATCCACTATAAAGCTTCTATTTCACCTTATTATTCTGATATTTGCATCACATACACAGATTTAACTGAGGAAGAGAAGAGTCGCCCTCCTGGCAAGATGTGGATAAATCATACTCATTGCCAGATAGTTTATTGTTGGAAATCAAAAGTTAGCACAGTATGATGTCTAAATTTATATTGATTACTGCAGCTGAACTGCAAAAGATTCTTGTTTCACTGAATACAGCTACATGTTGTTTTGATGTATTGTCAACAAGCTTGGTGAAGTGCAGTACAGAGGATTTCATTCCATGGTTACTTATGGTTGAACACGTATCAGTAACTCAAGATAAATTTCTTGCCTTTTCAGGAAGATGGTTATAATGCCATATTTTAAAATAGATAATGCAAAAAGAAAAGGGGAAAATAAATTCATCTTACCCTAAATCCAAACCAAAACATTACTAAGGACCATTGGCAACCTATCACTTAAAAAGCCAAAAAGAATATCTAAACAAAATCTTAAACCAAGATAATAACTGTACTTCCTGCAAAAAAAGGCGCAGAGAATTCCACCGAAAAGGTACCAAATAAAAAAGGCTCCTTTTCTAGTAGACATCATGCGAGTTTCCTTAACCAAAGGGACAAGTAATAATAACATATCTTTAGACCTCAAAGATTTAGCTGGTACTTATTCATGAGTTAAACTTGATAAGAATGAAAGGAATTTTTCATAAAAGTCCTGATGAGTTAAAACCAACAATTTAAATTGAATACAATGAAACACAGGCAACCAATGATAATGTACAAATAAAGGTGTAATATGATCAAAACGAGCCATTTTACCCAGAATCCTCAGAGCAGCATGTTGAAGTAGCTGAAGCTTCTTGATGTTGTCAGTACAAATTCCAGCTAGAATACTATTAGCATAATCAAACTGTGACATAAAAAGTGAGTGAATCAACCCCTGAAATGCTTTCTCATCAACAAAATCTCTCACTGTTCCTTTGGTGATGCAGGCTCACAGTGTTCCATGACACTTATTTGCAGCTAAGAGTCAGAAACAATATTGTAGTTGAGCTACTGTTTAGAAAATGTGTTGATGTGATATTAACTACAAAATTAATAAAAACATTTAAATATATTAAATAAGTGTGTCTGACTGATTAAAAGGCCATTGATTAAACTTAATGAAGCAAAATCAGACTTGTTATGGTTGAATCAATAAGGCATTTTGCTTTCTCACTTTATTACAATGGGGAAGTGATATTCCAGCCCAAGATGAATGTTGATGGTCTTGAATCCAAGTTGATTTGGGTTTGATGATGGAGAAATAGGTTAAGGGCTCTATTTACCAAGCTGCAGTAAAAGGGGCCCTGCGGTAGCATCAGCATATGGATTTGATACATGCCATGGTCCTTTTACCTCAGCGGGTAAAAAGCCAAAAAAAGGAAATGGCTGTGCGGTAAGTAAACACTTGCCTTGCAGTCATTTCCAGGGGGAGCCCTTACCGCTACTTATTTAGGTGATGGTAAAGGCTCATGCGCTAACCCTGCAGTAACTGCCAGCTAACCCCTCGAAATTGTGCGTGCTGGGGGCGGCACTACCGCAGCTCCTGCATTAGGTCAACAGTAGTGCCCGATTGACACAGTACAAAGTGGTGGTAGCTTTATCACTCCTTTGTAGAAAGGTCCCCAAGGTAGTAGCTCATTCTTTCATAATCAAGTTATGAAATTGTCATCACTTCTAATTCCTAATAATTTGAGGAGAGTTACTCAGGCATTTGTTATCAGTAGAACTGACTATTGCATTAATGACTGAGCAGAAGCTGCTTCTATTGCTTGGTGAACGCAAACTGTGAGTTGCTGTTTGGGGGCCTACGCTGTTTTTGGCACATGTTTTTACTATTTAGGAGGTGGTATGGAAGGGCATAATCAAACAGCGCCGGCCATCTATATGGCCGGCCATCTTCGGGGCCGGCTCCGCAAAGGGGCGGTGCCAACCGTATTATCGGAAAAGATGGCCGGCCATCTTTTCTTTTGATAATACGGTTGGGGCTGGCTAAATCTCAACATTTAGGTCAAATGTTGAGATTGCAGGGTTTACAGATGGCCGGCTTCAAAAAAGTGGGAAAAAAATCCAAGTGCTTTTTCAGTAGTACCAGTGGGATTTGAACCAGCCACCTCTGGATTACAAGACCAGTGTTCTAACTAACCACTTGACCACAACTCCACTTACTTGGATATCCCACCCTTTTGATTATGCCCCTTCAGGTCTCTCTCAGCCACTCACAGACAGCTAAATACGCTGTGATTGGCTGAGAGAGAATCCTGTCTGTGATTGGCTGAGAGAGACCTGAAGGGGCATAATCAAAAGGGAGGGACAGTCAAGTAAATGGAGTTGTGGCCAAGTGGTTAGAGCACTGGTCTTGTAATCCAGAGGTGGCTGGTTCAAATCCCACTGGTACTACTGAAAAAGCAGCAAAAGTAGTTTTGATTTAGGACGTCCCTGACGAGCACTTCGATTTTTTTTGGGTGGGAGGGGATAGGTGACCACTGGGGGAATAAGGAGAGGTCATCCCAGATTCCCTCCAGTGGTCAGTTGGGCTCCTTTTTGAAGCTTGGTCATGAAAAAAAAAAGGGACCAAGTAAAGCCGGCCAAATGCTCGTCAAGCCTGGATTTTTTTCCATTATTGGGCGAAGCCAGCCATCTCGTTGGCACACCCCTGTCCCACCCATCCCACTTTCACTACCCTACCAACACGTCCCCTTGAAATTTTGCCGTCTCCGCGACGGAAAGCAGTTGAAGCCGGCTCAAATCGGCTTTCGATTATACCGATTTGGCCGGTTTCAGGAGATCGCCGGCGATCTCTCGATTTGTGTTGGAAGATCGCCGGCGATTTCTTTTGAAAATAAGCCTGATGGGCTCCCGCACTAACCCAGTGGTAACTGGGTGGTGCAGCCTGATGCTCTGGAAATGGCGTGCGGTGGGAGCAGGCATTACCGCTGGGCTCCTGCAGTAGCCCAGCAGTAGTGCCGAATTGGCATGCAGCAAGCCCACGGTGGGCTTGTTGTGCCATTGTAAAAGGGTCCCTATACAATAAGGTACATATGATCAGCATCTCAGAGACCTGGTAGAAGGAGAGCAACCAGAGGGACACTTTGATGATAGTGAGGATCACACTGGTAATTAAAAGCATAACTATAAACATAATCAAGGTCCTGTTTGCTGTAAAACTAATCCAATGTGGAATATTAAGAAGTAATTTTATAAATGTTTTTTTAAATCTTATTTTGTATGTAAACTGTTTTGTATGCATATAAAATGCCTCATATAAAATTTCCCCAAAATATAAAAGTATGTGCAGTGATAAGGAAATGCATCTCATTATCCTGCTTATAATCGAAATAGAAAAACGCCTATATTGTGACCCAAATCGGGAGATAGACGTGTATGTCACAAAAACGAATAAAGCGGTATAATCAAAAGCCGAATTTGGACGTTTTCAACTGCACTCCGTCGCGGATGCGGGCAAAGTTGATGGGGGCGTGTCAAAGGAGTGGTGAAGGCGGAACTGGGGCGTGGTTATCGGCCGATCAGAGATGGGCGCCTTTCGCCGATAATGGAAAACAAATATGCGTTTTTAGCGAGAATTTAGGGCACTTTTCCTGGACCCTGTTTTTCTACGAATAAGGCCCCAAAAAGTGCCCTAAATGACCAAATGACCACTGGAGGGAATCGGGGATGACCTCGCCTGACTCCCCCAGTGGTCACAAACCTCCTCTCACCACAAAATATGCCATTTCACAACTTTTTATTTTCACTCTCAAATGTCATACCCACCTCCCTGGCAGCAGTATGCAGGTCACTGGAGCAGTTATTAGGGGGTGCAGTGGACTTCAGGCAGGTGGACCCAGGCCCATCCCCCCAACCTGTTACACTTGTGCTGGTAAATGGGAGCCCTCCAAACCGCTCCCCAAACCCACTGTACCCACATGCATTGGAGCCGACTCTGTGGTTGCTGTGGGTGCTTGAGCACCCCCAATATTGAGAAAATTGCTTGTAGGGGTCCAGTGAGGGGTTATTTCCATTGGGCTTAGCACCCCCAATAATTTTGAAAAGTTGGCTCCTATGCCCACATGTAGGTGCCTCCCTTCACCCCTTAGGGCTATAGTAATGGTGTAGACTTGTGGGCAGTGGGTTTTGAGGGGCATTTGGGGGGCTCAACACCCAAGGGAAGGGTGCTATGCACCTGGGAGCTGTTTTACCTTTTTTTTTTTGTAAAAGTGCCCCTTAGGGTGGCCAGTTGGTGTCCTGGCATGTGAGTGGGACCAGTGCACTACGAGTCCTGGCCCCTCCCATGAATAAATGTCTTGGAGTTATTCGTTTTTGAGCTGGGCGCTTTCGGTTTCCATTATCGCTGAAAAACAAAAACGCCCAGCTCAAAAAAAGATAAACGTCCATGTTTTTCGAAAATACGATTCGGTCCGCCCCTTCAAGGACCCGTTCTCGGAGATAAACGCCCATGGAGATAGACGTTTCCATTCGATTATGCCCCTTCACGTGACCCAAAGGCAGGTGTATTTGGGTGGAACATGGCTGGAGTTGTAAAGTACATGTATAATTAAAACATACTCACTGAAAACTGCATTCTTTTCATCTTCAGCTGGTGTAAATGTATGTGGACACATTTTAGATACAATTTCTAAAGGGTTTTGTGATGCTATTGTAAGGATTCTTTCTAGTCCAGTATGCTTCTAATGTGAGGTCATGCCATTATAGTCTAAAGAGGAGGTGTATGTCATTCTGCTACAGCATATCTTGTTGGGATGGCTATGATTGGAAGGTCTTATGGACAAGTGCACAAACCCTTAATTTTGCCAACTTGTGACTTTTTGGGTCTAGTGCATTCAGCTATTAATATCTTCTTATGGAGAAGTGGACTAACCTAAAAGCCAATGAGTTTTACAAATTTTTGCATGTGGTTGAATAAACTGTCCCTTTGGCCATATGGACAACTGGGTCAACCATCTCAGGTGTGAAAATGGGCTATTCCACATCTGTAAGCCCATCCAATTATTCTTCTTTTCCTTATTTAAGCCAGAGACCCCTACCCCCAATATTTAACTCTATTTGAGCAACCAGGATTGGCACCTTCCTGGTTAAATTTATTTATTAGGATTTATTTACCGTCTTTTTGAAGGAATTCACTCAAGGTGGTGTACAGTAAGAATAGATTAAACATGAGCAATAGGCAATTACAGCAATAAAAATATTCAAAAAACAATACAAAGTATGTCATATTTGGGATAACCAGCTATCCGCCAATATTTAGTGGTACAAGGCCAGCCATATAGCGCTGAATATTGCTGGTTAGTGGCTAGCCAGTTATATCAGGCAATATAATGGGCTATCCACCGATTTTTTAAAAGTCAGACCGATCATATTTGGCAGCCATATTTGGTCATGTAAAACCCTAGAATATGTTTGTCTGGTCTGACTTTAACCGGGCAGCACTGAATATCGACTTGGCTGGTTAAAGTCTGACTGTCCAAAGTTAAACCGGATATTCAGTGCCAGTTACTGGATATAGCCTGGCATTGAATATTGGCTCTCAGTGCTGACCATGAGCTTGACTACATGAAAAGATACTGTGTTGAGATATTTCAGAAAAAGAGAGACTCTTTGTAAAGAGGATTCTTAAGATGAGGGATTATGAGGTTGCATGCAAAATAAAATATAGATGCCCGGGCATGGGAAACCCCAAATCACAACAGAATGACAATCTTTGAAAGGGATCAAAGACCCAGATGAAGGAAATATCTGTACAATCTCAGGAAACAGAGAGTTCCATAGAGCAGGGGTTGAATTTGCATACAATGGAGGTAGAGCATGAAAATCTGTCTCATGCATATTCATTGTGGATATCCTGAAAATCTGACTGGCTAGGTGTGTCCCAAGGATTGGGTTGAGAACCCCTTCCTTAGAGAGACACTGGATTTTGCATCAATCATTAGTAGTCAATTGGAGCACCCATATCTGTCTCTGAGTGTTTATACAGGAAAAGGGGAAATCTATGCCTGGGTCTTGAAGGAATGTCACTTCCAGCTGGAGAGGACCTGCTTCCTTGGGGAAGAGTGCATATATGCTGAGCAAAGGAGGGGTGTGGACTGGGAGACAAACAATTGTTCTGAGGGCTCTTTGGGGTGAGAGCCACCTGATGGTCTACCTCAAGACAAGGTACTCCCTACAGTATTTTGTAAAGACAAATTGGTGTCTTTACAAAACAGATTCAATTATCCTCCATATGAATGTGGGACGGAGAATAGTGTAGTGGTACGGTACATTTCAATTTACCAGGACAGGAAATGAAATTCTAACAGAAGTTAGGGAAGCTAACATATTTGGTAAAACAATAGTAATAGGATAGTTCAATTACCCCAATAGTGATTGAAGACATATCTTAGCAGAATATTGAGGCAAAGCTTCTAAATGTCACAAATAACAGGTTTATGGAGCAACTGGTCCTGGAAACACTGAAAGGGGAAGTTACTTCAGATCTAGTCCTTTCTGAAATGAAGGACCTAGTGCAGTGGTTAATGGTGATTACAATATGATCATAATGTGATCAATTTTATCATAAAAGGTGGAAGGAAGACATTAAAGGAAAGCACTGTTGGTTTTAATTTTAAAAGAGGAAACTTTGATCAAGAGAGAAAATTAGAAAAAAAATAAAAGGTTCAGCTGCCATGCACATAATGTAAAAATACCATTGTGGAAGTTCAGATAAAACATATTTCACATTCTATAATAAGTCAAAAGCTGCCAGCATGGTTTAGTGGTGAAGTGAAAGCCAAAAGAGCATTGATGAGAAAACAGCAAGCAGAATCTAATCAAGAAAACATGGATAAGCAAAAGGACTGCAAAGTTAAATGTAAAAGAGTAACAAGGTGGCCAGAAAATACTTTGAAATGAATATTGCCAAAAGAGACACAAGACTAATCTAACAATTTTTTGAATACATTCAAAACAAAACATCTGTCGGGAAATCAATTGATGACTATATGCCCAAAAGATAAAAAGAGAGCTCAGAGATAAGGCTATAGCAGAAAAAAAAATGAACACGTTCTTTGCCTTGGTCTTTACTTTAGGAAGATGTTGAAAATCTTTATTGACGGTGGTGATTCAGAACAACTAAATCAAATCACTATAAACGTACCTAGAAGATGTAATAGAGCAAACTGACAAACTAAAAAAAAGTAACAAGTCACCAGAACAGTATGATATGCAACTTAAAGATCCAAAGAGCTCAAACATGAAATTACTAACCTGTTACCTGCAATCTGTAACCCATCATTTAAAATGGTCATAATATTTGAGGGCAGGAGGGTAGCCAGCATGACACCAATTTTTAAAATTGTTCTTGGAATGTACCAGGAAACTATAGGCAAAATAGTAGAAGCTATTCTAAAATAGAAAACTACTGACTATATAAAATAGATATGACTCAATGGCAATGAGTCAGCTTGGGGGTTGCAAAGGCAAGTGTTGCCTTACCAATGTATTAGATTTTTTGAACATGTAAACAAACATGGATAAAAATAGGCTTGTTGATATAATGTATCTGAATTAGTTTACTGTATTTGGATTTTTGGAAGGCATTGTCCTATTGTATATTAGAAACCTGCTGAAAGACAGAAAACAGAACGTAGGATGAAATGATCAATTTTCCAAATGGAAAAGTTTCAATAATGGAGTGTCCCAAGGGTCTACTCTGTACTGGGACTTTACTGTTCATTATATTGATACATGATCTGGAAAAGGAGCATTGAGTGAGGTGATCAGATTTGCAGATGTTCATTAAAACAAAAGAGGATTATTAGGAATTGTAGAAGGATCTTGTGAGACCAGGAAACCGGGCATTTAAATTACAATGAAATTAATGTGGGCAAACTAAAAATGATTCATGTAGGCAAAAATAATCCAAACTAAGGGTAGAAAATACTGGGTGTGGAGCTAGGGGTCAACAGCTAAGAAAAAAATTCTGGAGTCATCATGGACAATATGTTAAAAATTTTAGTCCACTGCACCACAGCTTCCACAAATAGAATGGTAAGAATTATTTGAAAAACAATGAAGAACAAAACAGATTCCCCTGGATTTTATACATGGTGCTCAGACTAGAGCGCACAAATTAATTGAATAATGATCCCTTAACTACCATATAGTTAAACTCTACCCAGTGCATCCCAAGATGCACTGGGCAGGATGCTGCCATTTTTTTGTTACATTTGTACCCTGCACTTTCCCACTCATGGCAGGCTCAATGCAGCTTACATGGGGCAATGGAGGGTTAAGTGACTTGCCCAGAGTCACAAGGAGCTGCCTGTGCCTGAAATGGGAATTGAACTCAGTTCCTCAGGACCAAAGTCTACCACCCTAACCACTAGGCCACTCCTCCACTCTGAGGAAGTATCAGGCAGGAAGAGGAAGTCCTAGTTCCTCTTCCTTTCTTTGCGGTAGGAGGGGGTTGGGGGGACTGCCACTAGACCACCAGGGCTGGCCCTGCAGGGGGGGTTGGGGTCACAGCCAGGGGAGTTAGGTGTTCGAGGGGGTGGGGGACTTGAGATCCACTGTATCACCAGGCCCTCATGTCCTTGGGGGGGGGGGGGGGGGTGGATCATGGCTATCCCTGGGCATGTGCTGAAGAGCTATGCTTAATGCTCATTTCTTGAGCGCATTGCCAGGCACAATCCTCCTGTAGTTGTCCCTCATGCTTAGTGCTACAACTGTGGTTAAATTTGCACATCATTAGTGTTGAGTATGAGGAAGCTGCTCAGCAGCACTGATTGTGCAATATTTCTCTAGTACTATTCTAAACAGCGCTGGAGTTTTGAGCATCTGAGCCTTAATAGTTCCGAATAGTGGAGTTACCTGTGTCTCATAAGGAAATATGAAGCAACCATTGCATCAAAATTTCATAACAAAATCTCAGTTAACAAAACATAGGCACCATTTGACTCTTTTTACGATACAACCAGTCAATAGTCTCCTCTATTATAATTATGTTGCTGTAACCAAATATTGTGCTATTAAATGTAAGTGTGTCAACTATGAGCTAACAGTTGGATTCATCATTGTTACCTGTTTGTATTTGTTCTATTTTTATACTTTGTAAACTTTTCAATAAAAGTATTGAGAAAAAAAAATGTGCACTTATCTGGCTGCATGCTATTCTAGAAGGCATAGTGCCTAACTTAACAAGGGACCCTTTTACAAAGCCGCAGTAGCACTAGTACTTGGCTACCATACACTCAAAAGCACTACCGCATGGCTACAGTGCACTCAAAAACACTAATCACACACTGAAAAATATTTTTTTTATTTTTTTAGCATGGGGGTGTGCCCATGGGCGGAAAGTAGACATACCCTGCACTAATCAGGTAGCATGGGTTCATTGCCACGCTCTGCTCGATTACTGCGGGAGCCCTTATCACCAAGTAAAATAGGTGGCGGTATGGGCTCCCGCGGTAATGGTCATGCACTAATTGGGACATTAAAGGGGGATATAGCAAATATAGCCATTTTACTGCTAAAAGTGGCCACAGTGTGTGGTAAACCCATACGTTGACAGCAGTGCTGGACACTTTTTAGCGTTCAGTAAAAGTACCCTCTAGTGTGTGACCACATGGGTGTATCACAGTTATAGAATACTGCCCCACCCTGCCTATGGACCCATGGGGGCCCTTTTATTAAGCAGCAATAAGCCCAATACGGTCTTACCACACGGCAATCTGGAACCACTGTCGGCTGAATGCGGATGCCAGCGATAGTTCCACCCCCAGCACATGGCATTTCTGATGCTATGGAAAATAGGTCCCTATTTTTTTTACCATAGCAGTTACCTGGCGGTAATCAGGCAGCGCCACGAGCTGCCTGGTTATCAGCAGGTTAGTGCGGGATCCCTTACTGCCACCTCACTGGATGATGGTAAGCACTCCCCCTCACATGGCCACACTGTAGGTGCAATCTTACCACATGGCCATTTCTTAGTTTTTTTTACCCTTTATTTATTTATGTTACATTTGTACCCTGCGCTTTCCCACTCATGGCAGGCTCAATGCAGCTCACATGGGGCAATGGAGGGTTAAGTGACTTGCCCAGAGTCACAAGGAGCTGCCTGTGCCTGAAGTGGGAATTGAACTCAGTTCCTTAGTTCCCCAGGACCAAAGTCCACCACTCTAACCACTAGGCCACTCCACCTGCTGTGGTAAAAAGGGCTTTAGCTTGTGGCAAAAATGGCCGATGCCACAAGTGCTGGGCCCCTTTTATCGCAGCTTAGTAAAAGGGCTCCTTGAGCACCAGTATTTATACCAGGTTTCAGCAGATGTAAGACTGGTACCTAAAGTTAGGCATGGGAACCAGCGCATGTTCCCTTTATAGTATAGAACTTAGTGCTGAATGTTTTTGCAACCATTTTTAAGTGCCATTTATAGAATTTCCTCTATTATCATTATGTCTTTGTATAGATCCATGGATAATGCCATTGAAAATCCCTGCAGACTGTCCAGGCACCATCCGGGTAAAGCAGGGCAGTCTGAAAGCAGAGACAGGGCAGAATTTATCTGGAGCAGTGGCGTTCCTAGGGGGGCAGACACCCGGGGCGGCGCCCCGCCCCCCCGGGTGCAGCACCCCCCCCCCCCCCGGTGAAAGACCCCCCCCCCCGGGTGCATGCTGCTGGGGGGGGGGGGGGTGCTGCAGCGCGCGCCTGCTGCGAGTTTACTAACTTTGCTCGTCCGCTGCAGCGAACGAGAGAAGTTAGCAAACTCTCGCAGCAGGCGCGCGCCACGGCACCCCCCAGCGGTGTGCACCCGGGGCGGACCGCCCCCACCGCCCCCCCTTGGTACGCCACTGATCTGGAGACTGTTGGATTATTTGTAGTAAATAATTAGCAGATTTTAGTACACACAGCTTCAGCTTTAGAAATGTTAATTTCTTTCTTCATCTCTCTCTCATTCACCCCTGAATAATTCACTGCTGAGTCACTTTAAAGTTGAAGTAACAAAACATCTGTTTACTCACAGTTTGTAGTTAGATTATAATCAGACAGGCTTATATATACATATTACTATACATTTGTATTATCAGCTCCTTCCATGTGCTTAGATGGTAATGGATGCTCACACCACCATAGATCCTCTCAGGTTAGGAGAGATCATGAGCTCCATGTGCTCCATGTGCTGCATGTGCTGCATCTAAACCCCCACAGGAAGTTGCATAGCTGTGTGACCTCTCTAAGTAATTCACATCAGAGGTCACAGAGTAATCACAGAGAAATAATAGGTGACAGGCAATGCATGTAAAATACAATTACATTCCAACAAACCCCTTCTCATGCATAACTGTCATGCAATTATTTATTCATACAAAGTCCAAGCTTTATACGCAGATTCACAAAATGTTCTCTGGGTAACGGTTTGGTCATGATGTCAGCTGTCATCTCACTGGTGTGACAATAGTGTAGACTGATGACCCCTTCTTTTGCCAACTCTCGCACGTTGTGGTATTTCGTTGCGATGTGCTTGGTGCGTGACTGAACCTTGTCATTCTGTGACAGTCGGATGCAGCTCTGATTATCTTCCATTATCTGGATTGGTCTCTTTTCAGCTATACCAAAATCCAGCAAAAGTTTTTCAATCCACATCAGTTCTCTGCACGCTTCCGATACGGCCACGTATTCAGCTTCTGTAGAAGACAAACTCACAATACTTTGTTTATGACTGGCCCATGAAATTTGTACATTTCCATACATAAACACATATCCACTTGTGGATTTATAATCAGAATGATCCCCTGCCCAATCTGAATCACAGTAACATATTAGTTTTGGATTACTATTGGCTGAAATCTTTAATTTACAATCAATGGTACCCTTTAAATACCTTACCATCCTTTTAACTGCAGTCCAATCTGATTTGGTAGGTGAGCTGACCCTTCTGCTCAAAATTCCTACTGCATTTGCTATATCAGCCCTGTATGTGGTAGCTAGATATAAAAGCTTACCTATGGCTGATCTATATTGGATGTTATCTGGTAAAGGTTCTCTTACTGTTTCATCCTTCAGAAAATCAGTGATCATGGGAGTGCTTACAACTTGGGCATCTTGCATACCTAAACTTTCAATAAGCTCATTTATTTTCTGCTTCTGGCTTAGAAGATAAGAACCATCATTTTGTTTCTCAATTTCTATACCAAGATAGTATGACACATTACCAAGTTCTTTTATCTCAACATTGAGGTTTAAACACTTTACAATGTCCTTGTACTCTTGCTCACTTTTGCTTGCAATGAGCAGATCATCAACAAAAGCTAAAATGTATGCATACTGTCCATTTCTGCACCTAGTGTACAAGCATTTATCTGCTTCACCTTGCTTAAATCCTAAATTGGTCAATATTTCATGCAATTTATCATTCCAACATTTTGCACTTTGCTTTAATCCATAAAGACCTTTGTTTAATTTACACACTAGCTGTCTTTGTTTTGTATTTATGAAACCTGTTGGTTGTTCCATGTACAAGTCTTCAGTTATATCTCCGTGAAGAAATGCTGTTTTCACATCAATGTGTTTGACTTGCATGCCTTTTGAGACTGCAATGCTCAGAAGTGTTCTGATTGTCGTGTGTTTCACTACAGGTGCAAACACTTCATCAAAATCTTCTCCATATTTTTGAAGATATCCCTTTGCCACTAATCTGGCTTTATACCTTTCCACTTTTCCTTGTGCATTCCTTTTTAACTTGAATACCCATTTGCATCCTATAGCTTTCTTGCCAGGAGGTAATTTTGTAAGAATCCAAGTATTATTTTTATCCAATGCATCAATTTCTTCTTGTGCAGCTTTATGCCATTCAGCAGCTTCTTCTGCTGGCATTTTCTCAATCTCATCCCATGTTAAGGGCTCTTGAGCTTCTGCTGACTTTGTTAGGTAAGACAGTCTTGGGGGTGGAACACCTTTGTTTTCCCTGGATGAGCGTCTGACAACAGGTTGTTCTGACCGTTCCGCATCCTCTAAATCTGAGAGTTCTTCTCCAATTGATTCCCCTTCTCCAACTGTACTGTCTTCTTCAATGATCCTTTCTGTGTCTGCTTCCTCTGCCTGTTCCTCGTTAGATACAGGTGAGTTGCTTTCAGACATCTGCCTTGGTATGGCATTTATATACACTGGCATGTCTATTATGGTTCTAGTTTCATATTCTGGATGATAAGGCTCATCTGGGATAATCCAGCCTTTATCAACCCTTTTGTTTTCATCAAAATATGTAACATGTCTTATGCCAACAATGCCAGTTTTCAGATTCAAAATTCTATATCCTTTGTGTCCTGGAGCATAGCCAACTAAAATGCCCCTTTCTGTTGTGGAATCCAGCTTATGCCTTCTTTGCTTTGGTATGGCATATGCTGTACTTCCAAATGTTCTTATGTGTGACAGGTTTGGCTTCCTACCATGCCATGTCTCATGTGGTGTGCGCTGAGCGCCTTTAGTTGGCATTCTGTTTTGTAGGTACACTGCTGTGAGAATGGCTTCCCCCCATAGTCTTTTAGGGAGATTGCTATCTGACAGCATACATCTGGTCATTTCCACAAGTGACCTAAATTTTCTCTCTGCAACAGAATTTTGCTCTGGTGTATAAGCTACTGTTGTGATATGTTGAATGCCTTCTTGTTCTAGAAATGTGCGCATGCTTTGTGAAGTGAACTCACCACCATTGTCAGTCTGAAGAACCTTTGGTTTTCTTTCAAATTTATTGCTCACCATGGCTACGTATTTCTTCAGCATGTCTGTGACTTGACTTTTCTCTTTCAGCAAATAGGCCACACAATATCTAGAGAAATCATCCAAGAATATTAGCACAAATCTGTTATTTCCCAATGATGGGATATTAAACGGTCCACATAAGTCACTGTGTATTAAGTCCAGCACTTTATTACTCCTATTTCCTGTGTATGCAGGAAATGAGGGTCTCACACCTTTTTGAGTAACACAGTCTATGCATTTCTCCATATTACCAGCATCTGCACTTATCTGAATGCCGGTGGCCAGTTGCTTACTGTAAAGATCCTGGATCACCTTAGAATCACGATGTCCCAGGCGGCGGTGCCAGATTTCCGGACTACATTTACCATCATTCTTCCTTACTTGCGCCATATGTGAGGCTTCACCTGAAATGTTCAGCTTATAAACATCATTATGCATAAAAGCTTCAGCATACACTTCATCATTTTTAGAGATTGTGCACTTACTGTTTTCAAAATGAATCACAAATCCCTTCTTATCTAATGTAGATACACTAAGCATATTGCAAACTGCTTGGGGAATATACAAGACATCACTTACAGGAATTTCTTTAACTTCATTAGACACTTTGCATTTTAAGAATCCAATACCTTTTGCTTGGATCTTAGCAGTCCCTGCGTTTGCAGTTTTAAGAATACCTTCCTCTGGACACATTTCCTGAAAGAAATTCTTACAATTGGTTAAATGGCATGTGCTCCCTGAATCCAAAATCCAAGTACTTTCATTTGAATTATTATTTACCATAGTCAAAGATTTTTCTGCCATTAGAAAGCCCTTGTGTTTATCTTTGTCCTTCATACATTTCCTGGTTTGAAAATTCTTTAGTTCCATTGGCTTAGGTGAGCTAGAGGGAGTGTTTTGTGTTTCCTTACACCATTTAGATACATGTCCCTCCTTTCCACATGAGTAGCAAATCAGCTTGCCCTTGGGTGGAGTTTTCCCATAGCTCCGCCTTCCTCTGTTCTTTGCCAAGAAATTTGTTTCATTTCTCTCTGACTGACTTTGAGAACACATCTCCTCAGAATCATTTATTATGCATTCCTGCCTTAGTTTTGATGTTGCCTGTTCAAAAGATTGCCCTTCAATGGCCTCATTTACAGACCTAAAAACATCAAACTTCTTTGATAGTGAGGTAAAAAGAAATGCTCTTTTCAATGCATCACACATGGGAATTCCAGAAAGTTCTAGCTTTTGAAATGAAGACATAAGATGCATAATGTGATCATTACATTTACTTTTATCCCTTAATTTGGTTTCATTCAACTCTGCCAACCAAATTGGTTGCTGCTTTGCATATGTAGTTGCATACATAGTTCTCAGTTTATATAAAATGTCCTTTGGTGTATCTTTTCCCTCCACTAATATGGCTTGTTTCTCTGAGAGAGCTTCCAAAAGCATGCACTTCACATAATAGTTTGCACTGTCCCATTCAGCCATATTTTCAGCTGTTCTGTCTTGGTCTAAGCATATATCTAATCTTTTTGCTCGAAGGAGACATATGAATCTTAGTTCCCACTGCCGATAATTAAACTCAGTTAATTTAGGCACCTTGAGAGAATAGAACAATGGTGAATTTCTTCCCTCAGCCATTTTCTTAGCCTTCTGTCTGCTGTGTGGGGGGAGAGAGAGACAGACTGAATCTTTCCTTTAAAACTTAAGAGAAAAATGTGGCCTTTTTTTTTTCTGCCTGGTAATATTTCTCTTCTTTTTCAATTCCTGGACCCTGGGCCCATAACCCTTTTGTTGGATTATTTGTAGTAAATAATTAGCAGATTTTAGTACACACAGCTTCAGCTTTAGAAATGTTAATTTCTTTCTTCATCTCTCTCTCATTCACCCCTGAATAATTCACTGCTGAGTCACTTTAAAGTTGAAGTAACAAAACATCTGTTTACTCACAGTTTGTAGTTAGATTATAATCAGACAGGCTTATATATACATATTACTATACATTTGTATTATCAGCTCCTTCCATGTGCTTAGATGGTAATGGATGCTCACACCACCATAGATCCTCTCAGGTTAGGAGAGATCATGAGCTCCATGTGCTCCATGTGCTGCATGTGCTGCATCTAAACCCCCACAGGAAGTTGCATAGCTGTGTGACCTCTCTAAGTAATTCACATCAGAGGTCACAGAGTAATCACAGAGAAATAATAGGTGACAGGCAATGCATGTAAAATACAATTACATTCCAACAGAGACCAGCTATATTCAGTATCATTCTCCAGATAGTTATCTGGACAACTTAAGACAGCAAGAAGGGATATCCTAAGTTGCCCAGATGGCTATCTGGATACTACCAGTGCTGAAAATCATCAGTATCCAAATAATGCTATTGGCCCCCACTATCCCCCAGATTCTATATAGCATGCGTGGAGGGGCATAATCAAAAGGGGCACCCAAGTTTTCCTGAGGACCTCCTCACAGGACATCCCGGCGAAGGGGCGAGGAAACCCGTATTATCAAAACAAGATGGGCGGCCATCTTTCGTTTCGATAATACGGTCGGGGATGCCCAAATCTTGACATTTAGGTCATCCCTAGAGATGGCCGTCCTTAGACTTGGTTGTTTCTGATTTTCGGCAATAATGGTAATCAATAGAAATAACACAAAATAAAACATGGAAAAGAAAATAAGATGATACATTTTTTATTGGACATAACTTAATACATTTCTTGATTAGCTTTTGAAGGTTGCCCTTCTTCATCAGATCGGAAATAAGCAAGTGTTGGTAGATGACAGTATATATAAGTGAAACATCAAAGCATTTCAGTGACAGTCTAACAGGATGGGAGTGGATAGGTGAGAGGAGGGTGACAACCATAAAGCCTCTGCTGCTGGGCTGCTGTAGGATTCTTCTCCCATGGGTGTGTCTGAACCTCCGACCTCTGCTGCTGTAGGATTCCTCTCCCACTTACATAAGTACATAAGTAATGCCATACTGGGAAAAGACCAAGGGTCCATCGAGCCCAGCATCCTGTCCACGACAGCGGCCAATCCAGGCCAAGGGCACCTGGCAAGCTTCCCAAACGCACAAACATTCTATACATGTTATTCCTGGAATTGTGGATTTTTCCCAAGTCCATTTAGTAGCGGTTTATGGACTTGTCCTTTAGGAAACTGTCCAACCCCTTTTTAAACTCTGCTAAGCTAACCGCCTTCACCACTTTCTCCGGCAACAAATTCCAGAGTTTAATTATACGTTGGGTGAAGAAAAAGTTTCTCCGATTTGTTTTAAATTTACTACACTGTAGTTTAATCGCATGCCCCCTAGTCCTAGTATTTTTGGAAAGCGTGAACAGACGCTTCACATCCACCTGTTCCACTCCACTCATTATTTTATATACCTCTATCATGTCTCCCCTCAGCCGTCTCTTCTCCAAGCTGTATAGCCCTAGCCTCCTTAGTCTTTCTTCATAGGGAAGTCGTCCCATCCTTGTCCTTGTCCACCCAAGCCTCTGGGCTCTGCTGCTGAGCTGCGTCTGCCTTTCTTCTTTTCCACAATGAATTACCTTAGGAGGATAGTGGCCCACCCAGCAAAAATCTTCCAAGCCCTTATCCTCTTTCCCAAAATGGCTGACGCCCCCACTTAGTCTGTCCCCCCCCCCCTTGATGAAATGCAGTACCAGTCCCACATGACTGTAGCTTTGCAGTTCAAACAGCCAGTCCTAATAACTTTTTGTCCCTCTGCTCACCCTTTCTCCCAAGGGAGCAGGGTTTTAATGTACTCCAACAACAGTTCATTCAGTGCTTCCTCTCTCTCTTTGTCGCTCAAAAACACAGTCCAAACTCCTCACTTCTTCTCCTCACATTGTGTTAAGGAAAAGAGACCCTCCTCCCTCACTTGTCAGTCAATAACCTCCTGACAGTCACCCCACAGGTCAATTTGGCTGTATTCAACTCCTCCACAACAGTCTACCAAAATTAGTACAACAGCTGTAACAGTCCTTATCACTTATTAATCCTTTCGGCTGTACCTGAGCCAAGACTTCCATTAGCCCTTCTTCTTCCTCCTCCTCCTCCAGCTGGTCTCCCTCTCCCTCAGCTACCTGTACAGCCTTATCCCAGTCCACCAACTCCTCCCCAGGCTCATCTCCCAGGTGCTCCTCCTCTACTTGATTGGACCCCATCTCCCAATCTTCCCCTGAGGACTGCTGGGAGTTGTAGTTCTGCCCTTCCTGTTCCCTGTTCCGCTCTAAGGGCTTCTGGGGTCTGTAGTTTTCGGTCTTCCCTTTGAACCTCGACTGATCCCTTCCCACAAGGGGGCGACCCACCCTACCTCGAGAACTCTGGAATTTATAGTCTGTTCTTCTTGAAGGAAAAACTTTTCCTTTACTTCTTTCTTGAGCCCCCTCCTCTTCTCCAAAACCTGACTTCTCACAGCGCCTAAATCTATGCGCCATCATTTATGCCACATTTCCTTTTATGTAAATGGTTGCTCATAGTTTTAAGCACTGTATACCACTGTATAGCACTGTATACCACGCCTAAATATAGGCGCAGCTTGCAGAATATACTTAGGTGGAAATTTAGTCGCCATATATAGAATCTGGCCCTATACCTGCATGGATATTCCACATCAATATTTGGAAATGAACTGATACTGACTTAGGGTATATATTTAAATGCCGCAGACAGTGTTTGAAAGGACTGCCAACCACAGAATTTAAATATTGATCCGATAATGAGTTTCTTTTCTAGGCTATATTAATCTCACAGATTCAACAATAGCAAAATTCCAGCCATTTTTTCAGAAGCTTCAAAATAGAGTGCAGTAATGCTTATATGATCTGCCACATAGTAGTTAAGCAGCTCTGTTGCTGGCAGACAAGTGATAAAACAAGACTTTTGTAATGTATGGATCGGTTCAATTCCATCATGACACAGCATTAATCTCCAGCAACAGATTGGAGGGAAGAAGCATTTGTCACCATGTATTAGCCATTTCTCATCACCACTAGTGGAAAAATGCACCAAAAGAAAGGGGAATTAATTGGAGCACACCAAAAAGCCATCTCTGTGCAGGAAAAGATTAATTTCCTTGATGGATTTTAAACTAAAGGCAGAGGGCATTTCCTTAACAAAGCACAGCAGATAACTGACACTTAACCCAAGTGTCATTGGGAAAGAAAATTGGGCATCTAAACATATAAATCTAGATGTATACATGTCTAGAATAATATGACCAAAAAAGGGGTTTGAAACATTTCAAGGGCAGTGTCATTTGTAGGTATAATATTTGCATATGAGTGACAATATTCAGGTGTGTACATTATGAGGGTCATTTTATAATAAAGTGAAAACTGGTTCTAAGCCAACTCCCCAGATCCCCCTCCCCAAAAACCTATTGCCAAAGTAACCCCCAGGGGATTCTATCTATCTATCTATCTATCTATCTATCTATCTATCTATCTATAGATAGATTTTTTTTTTTACATTTTTTCAGTTTTGAAAGAGAATGTTTTATCATTCTCATCTGCTTTTAAGAATCTCCCTTAACCAGAGAGTGCTTCCAATTTCTACTGATCCAAATCAAATTCTTGTGTTCTTCAACTGCTTACCAAGCCCTGGGGGAGAAGGAAGGGGTCTATGAGTGAAACATGCAAGGCTTATGTACCCACACCTGTACTCTTATCCTGAAAGAACTTGTCCTCTGTCATTCCTCTTGACTTACTCTTAGAAATAGACACACTCCTTGAGCACTAACCATTGTTGGGACTCGGACTCTCTGATCCATGACAAAAATAGGGAGATAAGCAAAGAATGCAGATGGTCTCTCTTGGTTCCCAAAATCCCTTCAGAGCCCCAACCAATAGGAAACATACCTCAAAAATGTCTGCCTCCTCATCACTCCGGCTGGTGATATTCTCCCTTTGGCAGTAACCCATGGACAAAGGGGAAAGAAGGGAAATACCTTAGCAGGTTCAGTGCCGTAGACACCACTATCTTGCACCATTACTACCTTCTCTTTCTTACCTGACTTAGGAATGCTGCACAAGATCCTCCTACTCATCCAAGATTCTTAATGCAAAATGAACAAATTTGTATAAACAGAAAATATGCCATACTGGGTCAGACCAAAGATCTACGAACTCAAGCATCCTCTCTCCAAAACCATGGTTATAGCTATGGTTTGGCTAATACTTTGAGAACAAGGGACTAAGACTGTGGCTGTGTCATTGGGAGTTTTGCTAATGTTCAAGTAGGTGCATAGTTTGATGATTTGGGATTAATTTAGTTTATTGATGATAATGGGTTATAGATATTAATTTAATTAAGTTCTGTAAAGGTAAGTGGGATTCAATATAATTTCAAGATGTGTTGGTTATTTGAATCTTTATTCACAGTAATTTTATTGGTAAATTGTGGCTTTTTATTTAGCTTTGAATTTAATTCCTACAATAATATCAGCTGCAACACGGCATAAACTACCATTAGGTTACCAATTAAGACCACAACTTTTGATTGATTGTTATGAGTTTATGCCAAATTATATAGAGATATTGATAACTCAAGGTCATTCCATGGACAAAAGCAAGTTCTAAATTTTAGAGGCCACCTAATGAAGGAGCTAAGAAGGATACCATGTGAGGGACAAAACAAATTAGATATTGTCCCCATTCCTGGTTATTATTTGAGCATTAGATCAGTAGGCAACAAAGCAATTCTGGTTAGAGATTGGTTGGACAAACATCAACCAAGGTTTCTAATTTTAGTGGAAACCTGGACTTTTTCAGAAGATGATCAAATTATATTGGACCTTTGCCCAATTGGTTATAAGATTAAAAACAAATTCCAGGAAGTGTAAAAAAAAGTGGGGTTAGCTATAATTTACAAGAATTTTTTTTTTTTTAATTTAAGTTATATGTCTTGATTAGTACAGATTTTCTGGTAAGGATAATTCATTGACGATGCTTTAACTTGTATGTTTGAGGCTAAAGATTTTTTTTTTTAGTGGTTAATAACCCATTGCATTCTAGATATAATCTGCTGCTTGGTGATATTAACTTTCATTTAGAGGATTGTTTTGATGTAAAGGTTAGGGAACTTTCTACTTTCTAACTAATTTGGATTATTTTGTACCAATCTCTCAGAGTACTCATTCTCAAGAGCATCATCTAGATCTGGTAACTTATACATCTCATATAGAATCTAATATTACTTTTACAGATGTAACGTGGACTCCTAATTTATGGTCAGATCATTTTAACAGTTGAAACCCATTAATAGTTATTACTAGGAAAAGAATAGATCCCTATCGATTTTGGGGAGAGTTGAAGCTCAGAATAAACAAATTTGGAGAAAGTCTATTTCTCATTATTTATTTATTTATTTGCTGCATTTGTATCCCACATTTTCCCCACCTATTTGCAGGCTCAATGTGGCTTACATTATGCCGCAATGGCGATCACCATTAACGGAATGAGAAATTCGGAGTATTGTTACAATTAAGGTGCATAAGAATATCAGGTAGATTAGAAGTAAATAAATAAATAATTCATATCAGTAAATGAGATCAAGGACAAGGTATAACATCCAATAATAATAATGTGATTAAAGTAACCAAATTATAAAAGTTCAAAGTTGGTTTGTTCAGGTGTAGTTTTTAAAGTTAAGTCTTTATGAAGGATTTGTTTTATAAGTCTCTTTAAACAGGTTTGTCTTCAGGTTTGTCTATTATAAAAATAGACTGAAGGTGACTAGAAATTTAGTGGCAAATGCTCAGCTGAAGTAAAGAGTTTAGTTTAGCTTTTTTTTCTCAGCTAACTTTGACTGAGGTTATAAATTCCCCAGGGACCTCTGATACTCCTAATGTGTATCAATTAGTACAGTTTTTTAGAACAATATTAACAACATGAAAATGCAGTTCTCATGTAGCTAGGAACACCTTAATATTAGCAGTTCTCTGACCCGAACAGATGTTTATCCAGTTGATAGATCATAGTCCGAGTTTACATTAATTCAGTGGTCAGAGTTGAATCATTTTTTTTCAAAGTCTGTACATTCATATTATAGTTTTGATGCTTGTCCAGCTTATTTGATAAAGACTGCTTCCCCTGAATTTAAAATGTTATTTAACTGCATAAATCAGTTGCTTTTTAAAGGTAGCTTCCCCCCTACTATGTGAGAGATTATGTTAACACCTATTGTAAAGAACTCTTGGATTCTGTTTACAAAGGCGTGCTAACACTTTTAGCGTGCGCTAAAAATGAGCACACACTAGCCATGTAGATGCACATAGGAATATTATAGGCATCTGCATGGTTAGTGTACACTCATTTTTAGCACACCCTAAAAACGCTAGCATGCCTTTGTAAATAGGGCCCTTATTAAATCCCTGGTCATAGATTGTATAAAACATATTAAAATCCTGACTTCCACCCAATTTAGATTCAAAGGGTCCATTCTTTGGGAAAGGGAAATGGGACTTGATATACCGCCTTTCTGTGGTATTTCGCAACTACATTCAAAGCGGTTTACATATATACAGGTACTTAATTTGTACCTGGGGCAATGGAGGGTTAAGTGACTTGCCCACAGTCACAAGGAGCTGAAGTGGGAATCGAACCCAGTTCCGCAGGATCAAAGTCCGCTGCACTAACCACTAGGCTTAGAACATCTGACCTGGTATCTTTATAAACTATTTATTTTCTCAAATTATTACTGTGTGTGTTTTGTCCAATTGTTCTATTAATTATTGCATAACTATATATTACAATTACATTATAAGATATTTACACCATCCTCTGGATACTATATATGGCACCCAGATTTGCACATCCAAATTTGTGGACATGCACGAGATGCATGTGCAATTTAATTGAATAACAAGCTCAAAAAGCATAAATAATTAGGTGCTAACAACCAATCATTGATGATAATTGACATCCATTAAAAATTTGCAAGTGACTCTAGCTGTGTGCTGTTCTATAAGGCAGGGCATCTGTCTCCCATAGAGCATATTTCTAAAGATAGCATGGCCATGAGAAGGACACAGGCACCTTAGCAGCATTCCAAAAAGATGCACCCATAGTCATGGAATACTGGCTCAGTGCATCTAACTTGGGCACCAGCATTTATACCAGGTTTCATCAGGCATAGGTTTAGGGCACGGAAATTGACAGTACGCACTATTCCTATAAAGGGTGCAAACCCTTTATAGAAAAGCATTTAGCAATTGGATTTTTTTCAGCGCCCACTTTTGAGTGTCATTTTGAGAATCCGGCCTTATGCACGTATGTGGAGTGGAGGAGTGGCCTAATGGTTAGAGTACTGCTTTTGACATCCATAGGTGGCCAGTTCAAGTCCCACTGCTGCTCCTTGTGATCTTGGTATAAGTCGCTTAACCCTCCATTGCCTGGGGTACAAGCTTAGATTGTGAGCCCTCTAGGAACAGGGAAATACCCAGTGTAGCTGAATGTAACTCACCTTGAATTACTATTGAAAAGGTGTGAGCAAAATCTAAATAAATAATTAATTAAAATATCCTAAATAAACTGCAAGATAAGAAATGGAATCCTTGTTCTCTTGAAAATTCTATATAAACACATACCATAAGTCTGCAGAGATTTTTAAGTTCTGGAATACAAAAAATTGTTTATATTATATGCTATGGGAAGAGTATACAGTAGACTTCCTCTTAGAAAAGCATTCTTCATTGTTTAAGAAGCCTTCAAGGGTTGATGGATTACTAGACAATATTTAAGTAACTTGCTCAATTTAAATGCCACCTTTCATTTATATTGTGACTCATGTGACAGTAGAGGATTAGTACAAGCAGCATTTGGTCAATACAATTTGAATTGCACTGGCTGAAGGACAAACCTTGTAGTCTGCAATAAAGCAAATGAGTACAGACAGTATCAGGGTAGGGACACCTCAAGTGAACTGTGAAAAAATGTCTTACATTGCTTAGAAATATAAAATAGATTTAAAATGGGATTTAAAGCACAAAGGGAACTTTTCTTCTTTCCGTAACATATCTTCTGTAGCACTATCCCATAGAAAAAAAAAATCCATTTTGTTTTTGGATGTTTTTGGACTTTTTCTAGTTTTTCTATAATTTTTTTTCTGTCAGTTTATAAGTTTTAAGCACATATTACAGCTACTTAACATGTACAAATTGATTGTACATACATGAATTTATACGTTATTATGCATTAAATCAATTTTGTATTCACTAAGAGCTCCTTTTAGAAAGCCACACTAGTGATTCCAGCAGCTCAAATGCAGCAAAGCCCATTCCATTCCCAGGGGCTTGGTCGCATTTGCCATGCCGGAATCACTAGTGTGGCTTTCTAAAAGGAGCCCTAGATTTTTAAAGTGCACCAGCAAACTGAATATACATTCCTAGCCTTTCAAATTTGGGGAACATTTGCACAGGAAATCAGTGTTTACCTGATGTAGAAGACTATTAAAAAGATTTCCTCTCTGCTAGAAAAAAAAGTATTCATATTGGGCTCCTTTTACTAAGTGGTAAGCCCAATGTGGGCTTACCGCACGCTATACAGGAAATACCGTTAGGCTACCACAGCAGCCTGGCGGTACTTCCAACCCCTAGTGGACCGTCATTTCTGGCACTACTAAAATGTATTTATTTTTGTAGCGCCAGAGTTTACCTGGCAGCAGTTGGGCAGTGCCGCGTGTTGCCCAGTTACTGCTGGGTTAAAGCGAGAGCCCTTACCGACACCTCAATAGGTGGTGGTAAGGGGTCCCCACAAACTGGCCATGCAGCAAGTGCTTTACTTGCTGCCTGGCCATTTCCTGTAGGAAAGTGAGATTTCCATTTTACTGGCTGCGGTAAAAGGAGGCCTCGGAGTGCGTGTAAAACATGTGTTGATGCTAGTGCCGGCTCCCTTTTGCCGCAGCTTGGTAAAAGGGGCCCGTTGCTAGTAGCACAGTTGTATTCTCCTAGCTAGAAAAAGGATAGTGCTGGAGGTGTGATTAAGGTGGAATCAAGGCTGACCCTGCAAGCTATTTCTGAGTAATTTATTTTTAACTCCCTTCATATCTTTCCCAGCCTGGAGTTTGAACCTCTAGGTACTTTTCTCCACCTATGGTGTTTAAAGGAAAATGCCAAGAGGGATTTTCCCTTCAAAAATTGACTCTCAAGGAAGTTAAATTTGTTCCCTCTATGTTTATGAAATAATTTTAAAAATAAATATTGCCTCAAGGTTTTCATTCATGATCTTCATTTCAAGACATATAGATCCTCTCTATGTTCACTAGAGAAAGGATTGACAAATCTCCCTTGTTTTTGCCTTCATCTTCCCTCATCAGTGGCCTTCTCATTGTGGCAGAAAAAATGGCTGCCATTAATAATATGTTCAGTAAACAGAAATGTCTCCAGGTGTGTGAAAATTACCCTACTTGGAGTGATTAAATATTAGGCACAGTCTTCACAATGTACCCACTATAATGTGCACTAATATAGGGAAATTTGTTGGTTGTGTTTAGATTTGGAGAGTAAAACAGACTGTGTACTCAGCATTTAAAAAGTGTAAATTTTGTTATTTTTACTCCCTTCTGCCATTTGGACAAATAGCAGGTACGAAGTGCAGAACTACTTTCAGTGTGTCTACTCCGTGCTAGTCAATTTTTAAAAAGAAAGTAATCTCATTCTCTTTGAAAATTAGCTGCAAAGAATGTACAGAAAAGATAGCCATATATTCAGAAATTATGGTGGCTCGTTTTCAGAAAAATGATGATTGCTGGCGGCTGAATATCAGGCCCTTGGCGCATAGTTTATTCATAAACCTCCTGTGAGAAAATTCTCTAAAAGCGTTACAAAAATCCATGTATACCAGTTCCACTATTAGCCCTCATCTAATTATCAGTGTTTGTAAAAACTACTTTTGCATTCTCAAGTCTATGTTCTGGATTGTTTGAATAGGAACATTAATTTGTAGCTTGATGACCTCCAGTGACCTTTGAATTGCCTTCCTGGTTTTGTGAATTAATTATCTGTATCCCTCAGTTGGCTGGTCTAGCAATGTCACACACAACTACCTGCTATTAGGAAATAGAAGGACTAAAATGCCTGGTCTTATATTTTAGATATTTGGAAAACAACTTCAGACCGTTGACATTGCTTTTCACATTAGAATGGGGTTAAAGGTGTAAAATCTCCAGTGTAGACATGAGTGTACTACATCTTCCCCATGTCAACTGAAGAAAAATAATTAAGGAGGCGTATCCATCAGTCAGTACTTATTTTTTAGCCTTGCCTGCTCAAAATGGACAAACTCATCAATTCACTGTATGGCAGCAGCTTACCAATATGATATTGCTGAGGTTTTAAAAAAAATAGTGGTCTCTCACCATTGATTTTATGTCAGTATCTGCAACGCATTCTATGTCACCCTCTGAATTTGAAAAGTGAGTCCCTGAAGGTAATGTAATACAAGCTGAAGGTGTGCTCTGTTTTTGTAACGTGTTATACAAAAATGAAATAAAGAGAACATTTAAAAAAATATTTTCTAATGAAAGCGCAAGGACAGAAAATAGTTTTGCTCTCTCCTGGAACAGTATTCTCATGACTGCTGGATTAGTAAATAATATTTGCCATATTGCAAATAGACTTAACTAAGGTTACGTTCACAGACTTTGAAAGACATTCTTACTAGGTAGTTTTACGCAAACACGGATTGAATAATGGTGAGGGGTCAATTTCAAAGCTGGACCAATCAAAAGATGGAAAGAACAAAGTCCACCCCTGTATACACTACTACTACTACTTATCATTTCTATAGCGCTACTAGACGTACGCAGCATTGTACACTTGAACATGAAGAGACAGTCCCTGCTCGGCAGAGCTTACAATCTAATTAGGACAGACAAACAGGACAAGAGATAAGAGAATATTAAGGTGAGGATGATAAAATAAGGGTTCTGAACAAGTGAATAAGGGTTAGGAGTTAAAAGCAGCATCAAAAAGGTGGGCTTTTAGCTTAGATTTGAAGACGGCCAGAGATGGAGCTTGACGTACCGGCTTAGGAAGTCTATTCCAGGCATATGGTGCAGCAAGATAAAGGGAACAGAGTCTGGAGTTAGCAGTGGAGGAGAAGGGTGCAGATAAGAGAGATTTACCCAGTGTACCATCATGTATGTCATTGTGCATACTTTTATGTCAGTCGTTATTTTATGAGATGCCATGAAATTGATTTTATTAAATTACTTCCAAAAATACACTGGGTGTAACTTAAGTGGGCAGGAGTCTCAGGGAAGGACTAACCATTGGGACAATAGGGCAGCACAGAGGACCTACTCTTACCTAGCTTCCATCTAGTTTAATCATTTTTGATAGGAGCCCATGACCCTTAGATCACTGTAAGTGCCCCTCTAGTGAGACTGCTGCTAGAGGTTTGGCAGCTATTTTGAGACTGTAGCTGACATGGGCATATGCAGCTGGAGATCACTTCTGCCCAAAGTCTCTGCTGGACAACCAGGAAAGGTTAAGATAGACCCAGGGGACCTATAGGTGTCTAACAATCTAACACCATGACAACCATACAAATATACAAACCCTTATAATCCCCACAGTCCACAGTTTATCAAAAGGTACACTGAATTGGTTGATAGGGGAGGAGCTTAATCAAGATGGCCACCTGTTGAGTTGCTCTACAAGACACTTGTTTTTTGTCTCTTGAAAAGGAACTCTAAGACCTGGGTTTTCCTGGAGGAACCTGGTTTCACAACACTTTTACCTGGACCGATGGATGCTTTTGTGGTGCATGGTCCGTGTTACATGAGAACATAAGAATAGCCATACTGGGTCAGAACAATGGTCCATCTAGCCCAGTATCCTGCTTCCAACAGTGGCCAATCCAGGTCATAAGTACCTAGCAGAATGTCAAATAATAGTACTATTCCATTCTACCAATCCCAGGGCAAGCAGTGGCTTCCCTATGTCTGTCTCGATAGCAGACTAAGGAATTCTCCTCCAGAAACTTGTCCAAACCTTTTTAAAAAACAAAATATGCTACTCACTGTTACTACATCCTCCGGCGAGCTGCAAAGCGAGCTCCAGAGCTTAACTATTTGTTGAGTGAAAAACTATTTCCTTCTATTTGTTTTCAAAGTATTTCCATGTAACTTCATTGAGTGTTCCATAGTCTTTGTATTGTTTGAAAGAGTAAAAAAATTGATTCACTCCTACTCATTCTACACCACTCAGGATTTTGTAGAACTCAAACATCTCCCCTCATTCATCTTTTTTCCAAACTGAAGAGCCCTAACTCCTTTAGCCTTTCCTCATATAAGAGAAGTTTCATCCCCTTTATCATTTTTGTCGCTCTTCTTTGAACCTTTTCTAATTCTGCTATATCTTTTTTTTTTGAGATATGACCAGAAATGAATGCAATACTCAAGGTGAGGTCACACCATGGAGTGATACAAAGGCATGATAGTATTCTGAGTCTTACTTACCATCCCTTTCCTAATAATTCCTAGCATCCTGTTTGCTTTTATACCATCGCACACTGAGCAGAAGATTTCAGCATATTGCCTATAACTACATCTAGATCTTTTTCTTGGGTGCTGACCCCCAAGGTGGACACTAGCATCACATAACTATGATTTGGATAGTTCTTCACAATGTGCATCACTTTGCATTTGTCCACATTAAATTTTATCTGCCATTTGCATGCCCAGACTTCCAATTTCCTAAGGTCTTCCTGCAATTTTTCACAGTCCACATGTGTTTTAACAACCTTGAATAGCTTTGTGTAATCTGCAATTTTAATCACCTCACTTGTCATTCTGATTTCCAGATCATTTATAAATATGTAAAATAGCACCAGTCCCAGTATAGATCCCTGGGGTACTCCACTATTCACCCTCCTCCATTGAGAGAAATGGCCTTTTAATTCTACTCTCTGTTTTCTACCCAATAACCAATTCCTAATCCCCAACAGAACATTGCCTCCTATCCCATGACTATTTCATCTCCTCAGGAGTCTCTCATGAAGAACTTGGTCAAAAGCTTTCTGAAAATCTAGATATACTACATCAATTGGCTCATCTTTATTGACATGTTTATTCATGCCTTCAAAGAAATGAAGAAAATTGGTGAGGCAAGACTCCGAAGCAGACTTCGGCTGGAGGAGTCAACATGGCGGAGGTTAGTCCTTCCTCCCGTGGTCAGCTTGTCTTCAGAGATACAGAGTCCAATGGCACAGCTGCACCCACCAGCGCTCTTGAGAGATGGCGCCGAGTTGGGCAGTGAAGAATCTGCAGCAGAGTCATATGGAAGTAGAAGAACCTGCAGTTTCTGTGACACAAGAAAAATCTATGCATGTGCCAGCAGTGCCAGAGATTTTACAGTCTGAAGTGGTGCATTTACAGGAAGATGTTACTTCTGGGACTGCAGGTAATTATTATCAGTTGGGCCTAGGCCTTAGTTAACCTCCTTGCACAAGCCATTGGTCTTTAATTTAGGATCAGTATGGGAGGCAATTTCATCCCTTCAGACTTCACTGGGTACTCAAATACAGAACTTATCTGAACACTATAACTTAATAGTGACTGAAACACTGGCTCTGAAAAATAAAGTTTCTGATTTGGAAAGTAAGACTAGTAGAGGAGTGTGGTAGCCGTGTTAGTCCACTCTTAAGGTTATCAATAGAAATCAAACAAAATAAAACATGGAAAAGAAAATAAGATACCTTTTTTATTGGACATAACTTAATACATTTCTTGATTAGCTTTCGAAGGTTGCCCTTCTTCCTCATCTGCCCTTCTTCCGATCTGAGGAAGAAGGGCAACCTTCGAAAGCTAATCAAGAAATGTATTAAGTTATGTCCAATAAAAAAGGTATCATCTTATTTTCTTTTCCATGTTTTATTTTGTTTGAAAGTAAGACTGAAACAACTGAGACTAAGTATTTGGCTTTGGAGAGTAGAGGCGATACCCGGATGAAAGACTGTGTGAATATTCACAATAAAGTGGAAAATTTGTAAAATGCTGTTAAACATCAGAATCTTAATCATTTTTCCTAAAGTATTTTCAATATCAGCTTCTGATATGTTTAAGAAATATCTGTCTGAAGTATTAAAGGTTCCGGAAGCCTCTTATTCTCCAATTTCAAAGATTTATTATCTTCCTCTTGGGAAAAGGAAGTCCCTTCCTAGTCCACAAGGTCTCTCTGTGGATAGTTTGAATATTAAGTTGCTTGAATATTACCTTTGCTACAGTAGGCATGAATAAACATGTCCTGCTATAGTATGTTGACTAGTAAGTTAGTTACTTCTTCCATTAAAGGCCTTGTTGAAGAGCCAAGCTGTAACCTGCTTCCTGAAGTAGAGATTGTCTTGTGTTTAGTGAATCCTTTCAGGGAGTGCATTCCAGAGTGTGGGGGCTACTCTGCAGAAGGCTCGCTTGTGATGTCCTTTGGAGAGGGTGTGGTTAGGTATACTACTTGGGAGGACCTTAGTGACCTTGGAGGAGTGTAGAGGGAGATCCTGTTCTTCAAGTACTTTGGGCCATTTCTTTAAGTGCCTTGAAGATGAGACACTTTTAAATTTGGCCCTGTATTGTACTGGTAACCAGTAAAGTTTTTGCAAAAATGGTGTGATGTAGTCACATTGCTTGCAACCTTCTATAAGTCTTGCTACAGCATCCTGAATCAATTGGAGCTGATGCAGACCCTTTGTAGTCATCTTGATATTATCATGGCATGCACAACTGAGACAAGACTTGCCTTCTCAATGTATGGAGACAGGCAGCGTAGTTGTCACAAGTGAAAGAAGTTGGTCTTGAAGGTTGCTTGAATTTGGGGATCAGAGTATCGAATTTAGCTGTATTTCAAGGTTTCTGAAGGGGAGTTCATATTTCCCAAAAGAGATTTTGATGACTTTAATTGGCTTTAATTAGAATATTACTCACACAACTTAATAAGCATCTTCTATAAAGTGACATGTGTAAATTCAAATGTGTTGCCAAAAAGGAAGCATAGCTATGGACGTGGAATTGACAGATCATGCCATTACTAAAAATTATACGTGCTGTTATAGAATACACCCATTCTACACCTTAGTTGTCGGCATTTACACCAAGTTTTACTTGACATAAATTCCCACAACTATATTTAGTCGCGGGACAGGCCCTAGGTGTATTCTATAAACCACTCCTAAAGTTAGGTTTATAGAATACAGTTTATAGAATACGCCTAGGCATATTTTTGGTGCCAATTTTACGGTGCCATATATAGAATCTAGTCCTATATGTTCAAATTATCTTTATTAACACAAACTACTGTGCACAATAATAGAAAATCACACCAGCATAAAACAGTGCACCAGCTGCAGTCAGAACAAAATGTGGAACCACAACAAATATCAAATTTCAGAATTTATGTTGATTAGCATATTTTATAATCTACTTGTATACTACCCACACTCTGCCCTGAACATGCATATTGGCAAAATCATGGTGCTTAATTTTACTGCAGTCAGTATTTTATAAGAGGCCATTTACAGTATACATTTATGTGGTCAAATATGTGCAAAATCATTATGAGGTTGTCATTATGTGATCTGCAGTGGTGCAGACCATATAAATGCATTTAAAAAATTCAAACTTCTAGGCACTTAAATTAATAATTTTGTTTAAGTAGGGAAATAGTTAAAGTTGATTAGAGGTGATTGGAGGCAGAGCTAAAAGTTATCTATTGAACAATGATATACAGCTGTTTATCAGATAATTTATTCATCCAAGTCTGATCGCTCAAATATAAGGTAATTAAAGTGTCTTTTTACATATATAATATGACATAGACCCCTGATGCAGGCTTTGCTACTGAAATACAGGCCATATTGGGTCTACCTGAAAACCAAAAGGTAACCAAACAGGGAAGTCCCACAATAACAACAGCAGTGTACAAATGAGTGAATGGAGGAAGGCTAGACAACCATCAAGTAGATTGATGCACTATGTAAAGACAATGGTATCAAAAACCAAAACCAGATACTCTTTACATAGTGCATCGGTCTTCACACGCATGGTCTTTTTAAAGACGTCTTCGCTATTCTCACCTACTCATATTATGTTACTCTGTACTGTTTTTATATATATTGAATCTTGAGTACCGATTTTATGTTGTTTTGTAGTTTTTTATTCATATCATAGCAAAACACTTTTAACCTTATTGATCCTGAGGGTTGTCTAGCCTTCCTCCATCCCCACTGATTTGTGCACGGGTCCATCTGAAAAAAAACACTTGGAGGTGCATAATCAAAAGGGACGCCCAAGTTTTGCTGAGGACGTCCTCGCAAAACATCCCGGTGGAGGGGCAGGGAAACCCATATTATCGAAACAAGATGGACGTCCATCTTTCGTTTTGATAATACGGTCGGGGACACCCAAATCTTGACAATTAGGTTGTCCTTAGAGATGGTTGTCCCTAGACTTGGTCGTTTCTGATTTTCGGCGATAATGGAAACCAAGGACGCCCATCTCAGAAACGACCAAATGCAAGCCCTTTGGTCGTGGGAGGAGTCAGCATTCGTAGTGTACTGGTCCCCCTGACATGCCAGGGCACCCTAGGGGGCACTGCAATGGACTTCATAAATTGCTCCCAGGAACATAGCTCCCTTACCTTGTGTGCTGAGACCCATCCCCCAAAACCCACTCCCCACAACTGTACACCAATACCATAGCCCTTAGGGGTGAAGGGGGTACCTAGATGTGGGTACAGTGGGTTTCTGGTGGGTTTTGGAGGGCTCACATTTACCACCACAAGTTTAACAGGTAGGGGGGGATGGATCTGGGTCTGCCTGCCTGAAGTGCACTGCACCCACTAAAACTGCTCCAGGGACTTGACATTAGAGGCTGGCACAAAGGATTTTTAAAGATGTTTTTTGAGGGTGGGAGGGGGTTAATGACCACTGGGGGTGTAAGGGGAGGTCATCCCCGATTCTCTCCGGTGGTCATCTGGTCAGTTCGGTCAACTTTTTGTGCCTTGGTCGTAAGAAAAACAGGACCAGGTAAAGTTGTCCAAATGCTCGTCAGGGACGCCCTTTTTTTCTATTATGGGTCGAGGACATCCATGTGTTAGGCACGCCCAAGTCCCGCCTTCGCTATGCCTCCGACATGCCCCTGTGAACTTTGGGAAAGCAGTTGGGGACACCCAAAATCAACTTTCGATTATACCGATTTGGGCGACCCTGTGTGAAGGATGCCCAACAAGAAACATTCTTCTGAGAGTATAGCATAGAAAGAAAAAAAATACCCTAAATGGCAATGCTTTGCAGTCCCCAATGAGAGGGGAGTAGAATTCCACAATTCAAAGCAACTTTGGGGTGCTTTTACTAAACAACGTTAAGAAATGGGTTTAGTGCGTTTTAACACGGGACTTTCCCCGCACTAAGACCATATTTATGGCACCAGTATTTTAAGGTTTAAGCTGCCAAATTCCTTGCAATAGAAAGAGAAACTCTTTCCTTCTTTTCTGAGTGGCTCCAGGGACGTCCAGATACATCCTAACCTTTAAATCATAAAATAAACTATAATCTCTCTTAATCAATGCATTTTGTTACACATAGGGCATTATAGACACCCTTGAGAATGTTCAAGTCTGGACTTTTAGCCTTGAAAGCTTGTTGAAATTGTGATTCTGAAGTTGGCATGATTTCACATCTCTAATTGAACTGCCCTTTTACCAAGGATCATTGGTCTAAAATGTGGAAAGCTTTGACATTTTTGGACTAAGCATGGAGCTTTTCTATAAAATAATGATGTTCAAATCCACTCTGCTTAAAGGTACTGTCACAGGAGAGTTGTATAAACTGTGTGAGCTGTTGTGAGCCATTGAAAAACCTAATGTTAGAAGATTGGCAGGACAGTAACAAATGATTCAAATTAATGATGGAATACGGTGTCAATAAAAATGCTAATAAATTAATGAAATGAAATCTGAAGATACATTTTCTGAAAAACAAACTAAAGGTGGGGCAGTTTGTCCAAATATACACCCCAGTAGAAGCATATCATGGTAAATTGAGATGTGCACAAGCAAAAACAAAGAAGGGAAGAGAAATGGGACTTGATATACCACCTTTCTGAGGTTTTTGCAACTACATTCAAAGCGGTTTACATATATTCAGGTACCTATTTTGTACCAGGGGCAATGCAGGGTTAAGGGACTTGCCCAGAGTCACAAGGAGCTGCAGTGGGAATTGAACTCAGTTCCCCAGGATCAAGGTCCACTGCACTAACCACTAGCCCCCCCCCCCCCCCCCCATCAGCTTGGACAGCATTTTTTGTCCACCACCAGCACTAAAACCGGAAGTTCAATACTGGTCCCTGTCCAGCTTTGGCATTGAATTTCTGGGGGTGGGGTGGTTAAGCTGGCTATCACATGACCAGCTTAGTTAATATTCAGACCTAACCGGCCATGGGTTAGTGCAGCGTTTTTCAACTTTTTTTCATCTCATGGAACACTTACAAGGTGTGAAAATTGTCAAGGCAAATCACTGGAATCTAACCCATACTCGCCAGTCCCCACGAAGATCCATTCCATCCCCACTTATACTCAGAAGTAGTTATTTCATTTAATTATGCTACTGAAATACATACCTGCCACTGGGAAACTGAAACAAGATGGACTGTTACAGACACCGCATGCCAGCAGAAACCTTCACCTCAGTTGCAAATACAGAGCATGACTTTCATCTGATACAAAATAGGGAACTGCAAAAAACATGCAGACAAAAGCTGAAAGCAGAGATACCAGACTCTGCATGTTGTACAACACCAGAGAAATAGAAAGAAATGCATACTGTCCTATACAGTGCAAAGTAAAGCCAACAAATGTAAATTCTCAACACCAACATAATTCAGTCACTAAACTGAAAATAAAATAATATTTCCTACTTTGCAGTCTGATGATTTTATGATTCCCATCATCTTGTTCCTAATCTTTGGTTCTGCTTTCCTCTGTGTGTGCTCTTAACTCTGTTTCCAGGGTCTCCTTTTCATTTGCTATTTTTTTTTTCTTACTTCCTGCTCTATGTCTGTTTGGCCCTGATCGTTCACATTCAGCTTTCTTCAATTTCTCTGCATCCTTAACAGATCTATCTTGTTTTCCCTCTCTCTTCCTTTCATGTATAGCCTACTTTCTCTTTTATCTTCCTTACATGTGTGGCAAGTCTCCCATCTTTCCCCTCCTTATGTGCAGCCTTTCTCCCCTCTTCCTTTCTTTTATGTGCAGCATGTCTCCCCTCTTTACTTCCTTTCCCTTTCTGTTCAGTCTGTCTCCCCTCTTCCTTCCTCTATATGTGCAACATTTCACTCATTTTCCTCTGTGGTATTGTCTCTCCTCCTCCTCCTTCTGTCCCTGCAGGTCCTGGTACCTCTCCCCCCCCCCCCCCCAAAGTCCAGCACCTTTTTCCCTCTCCACAGTCCCTCTCTTCCTCACCCAGCTCATTGGATCTCTCTCTTCCCTAACTGACCTTCCTGTCCAGCACTGTTTTCTCTCTCCTTGCCCCTCATCCACAACCTCTCTCCCTCCTTGACCCCTTGATGCAGCACCTCTCTCTCTCCTTGACTCCCTGAAGCAGTATCACACTCCCTCCTTGCCCCCTGATGCAGCACCTCCCCCTCCTTGCCCCCCGAATCAGCACTGCTCTCCATCCTTGTCCCCATGTATAACTTCTCTCCCTCATTCTCATGTTCCCCCAGCCTTAATCCAGCACCTCTCACTCTTTCTCAAAACCCCAGACCCAACATTCCCCCTCATTCTCAAACTCACATCTTCAGTCCAGCACTTCTCCCTCATTGTCACTTTTACACAGCCCCAGTCCAGCACCTCTCCCTCATCCTCAAACACCCAGGGCAACACCTCTCCCTCATTCTCAATTTCCCCAATCTAGGACCTCTCCCTCATTCTCAAGCCCGCAGCCCCATTCCGGTACCTCTCCGTCTGTCTTGCACTCTCCCATTTCCAGTGTATAAGAACATAAGAATGGCCATACTGGGTCAGACCAATGGTCCATCTAGCCCAGTATCCTGTTTCCAACTGTGGCCAATGCAAGTCAAAATTACCTAGCAGAAACCCAATTATTAGCAACATTCTATGGTACCAATCACAGGGCAAGCAGTGACTTTCCCATGTTCATTTCAATAACAGACATAGTAACATAGTAGATGACGGCAGAAAAAGACCTGCACGGTCCTTCCAGTATGCCCAAGAAATGTGCCACTTTTTTGTGTATACCTTACCTTGATTTGTACTTGTCTTTTTCAGGGCACAGACCGTACAAGTCTGCCCAGCACTATCCCCACCTCCCACCATTGGCTCTGGCACAGACTGTATAAGTCTGCCCGGCACTATCCTCGCCTCCCAACCACCAGCTCTGAGGCTCTGTTATCCAATCTCGGCTAAGCTCCTGAGGATCCATTTCCTCCAGGAACTTCTCCAAACCTTTTTTTAAACTCAGACACACTAACCCCGTAACCAAATCCTCCAGCAGTGAGTTCATGTAATTTCATTGAGTGTCCCCTGGTCTTTGTGAAAATTCTACACCACTCAGGATTTTATAGACCTCAATCATATTCCTCCTCCGCTGTCTTTTTCTCGTACCTCTCCCTCATGCTCAAACACCTAGCCCCAGTCCAACACCTCTCCTTCAAACCCCCAGCCCCAGTCCAGCACCTCTCCCTCATTGTCACACTCCCCCAGCCCCAGTCTAACACTTCTCCCTCGTTCTCAAACTCCCCACCGCCGTGTACCACCTTCCAACTTATCTTTAATGTCACTGGTGACAGACCCCGCAGCTTCCCTTCTCCAGCGTCCTGCCCTCCTTCTGATTCAATTTGCTGTTTTTTTTCCCAGTAGGTTGGGATGTAGTTGAGGGAGAGAACTTGTGTCAGAGGGGGCGGTGCACCAGAGAAGGAATGCTGTGGGGGACCTCAGGCATGAGTTTGAATGTAGGGAGTAGCTTGAGGGGAGAGGTGCCAGATTGTGGACAGGGAGAGATGGCAGACCACGGCATGAAGACTGGTCCCTGAATGCTTGTGAAGAGGTGTGCTCGGCTTCTGAGGACAGCCAAATGCATGTTGACTTGGTATCTCTGCGGAAGGGATCCCTGCGGCACACCTAAAGAGGAGCTGCCACACACTGGTTGAAAAACACTGGGTTAGCAGATAAAGATAGAACAGCTATTTATGCAATCTTATTTATCCACTAAACGTGGCCAGTTATGTCTGAATATTAGGACGCAACTGGACTCCATCCCTGGAACACCCTCAATATAGCTGACTTGAAGTTTGGCATTAACCAGTAATTTTCAGAGGCATTAATCGGAATTTGTTGCCGGAGAATGTGGTTAAGGCGGTTAGCTTAGTAGAGTTTAAGAAAGGTTTGGATGGCTTCCTGAAGGAAAAGGCCATAGAATGTTATTAAAGGAACGTAGGGAAAAATCCACTATTGCTGGGACAAGCAGTATAAAATGCTTTGCTCCGTGGATCTTGTTTGGTGATTGTGACCTGGATTGGCCACTGTCGGAGACAGGGTGCTGGGTTAGATGGACCTTTGGTTTGTCCCAGTGTGGCGATGCTTATGTCTTATGTCTTAAGTGCTGCTGAAAATGACTGGATAGCCATGAACAAGTGAGTTAACCGGTCAGCGGCCATTCCCAGCCAGTTAACTCACTTAGAAAATCGGCCACTATATTTTTTGGAAATATTCTTGATGTTCAGCCACCTGATATTTAGCGGAAGTTATCAGATAAGTGCTGTTGATCAAGGCCACACTAATATTTTCTGCAACAATAATCATGGATCTGCCCTTTGTAGCTGCATATTCAGTGCTGATATCTGTGTAGAAGGTAATTCTGCAAAATAGGAACTAACACTTAGGGGCCCGATATTCAGCCGGTGACGAACAGCATTTTGCTGGGCCATGTCCGATCTCTGGCACTGAATTTCTGGGTATATGGAGCCAACAAAAACACAGCCCACTAAGTACAATATAAAGATAGGACTGTGTTTTATGCAATCCTATTAACCGGTAAAGTGTCGACTCTGCCCCTGGAATGCCCCCAAAATAACTGGTTTCGGCTTGAGCACTAACCAGGCATTTTCAGTGGCACAATCCAGTTAAATGCCACTGAAAATGATCGGTTAGCCCCAAACAGGCAATTTAAATAGCTAGGAGCCTCTCCTGACCATTTAAATCCTTTTTGAGTATCAGGCCAATTGTGTCTTACTCATGCAAATGATTCGAATATTTTGTTTATTTGTTGGTACTTACTATACCGCTTAAGCTGGCAGGCATGATTTGCTATTGCAATATATGTCTTCAATGGGGATTATAGGAGGTGTTTTCAAGTTGTTTGAATTCTATCTACTGGGGAAGAGGCAGGTGCTTAGAATTAGACACAGGCCATCTCATGAATGACTTTTACAACAAGGTGTCTCAAAAGGTCTTCTTATTTATTCACCGGCTAATATTCAGTGCTATTTAACTAGCCAGGAATGGCTCCTGGAAGGTTAAATAGCATTTAACTGGCTAACCGCTAATATTCAGTGGGAGATAGCCGATTAATTTTGCTGAATATTCACAGTTAGTGCATAGCGGCTAACTGGCTATATCGTGAAGATTCAAGTGCTGATCAGCTAAGTTTAGCGGCCATATTGGTCAGCCTAAATAACAGTCCTATCTTTGGCCGCTATACACTTAACTGGCCAGAGCTGAATATTCACTTAGACGGTTAAGTCTGAGCTGGCAAAGTAACCCCGGATATTCAATGCCAGTCACCGGAAATGGCCTGACATTAAATATCCAGTAGAAATTAGAGATATTCTACATGGTAATAAATTAGGGCTTGGATAATCTTGAATAAATATCAACGATAAAGTATATATGTGATATCCAAATAGTAAATAGTGATGCGAAATATTGAATGAGGAAAAAGCCTCAATTACCGAGGAGAACTCCTATGTTGGATAACCATCCACCATCTGCGGCCCGACTTCGGCCCGAGTTTCGGCGACTGCCTCAGGGTCCGTGGTATCAACCGACTAGCTGTAATGAGTACAGCTAGTCGTTTGATACCACGGACCCTGAGGCAGTCACCGAAGCTCGGGCCGAAGTCGGGCCGTGGATGGTGGATATGATTTGATAGCTGTCCTAAGATAAGTGCAAGATAATTGTAACTTAGAGCCGTGAAGATTTAACTATCAGGTTCAAGTGTGAAATAATTATTGAAGAGGTTTTTTAGCCTATGATGATTGAGGTGGCTCCCTTAACTTGGTTATCCAACATAGGAGTTCTCCTTGGTAATTGAGGCTTTTTCCTCATTCAATATTTCGCATCACTAATTACTATTTGGATATCACATATATACTTTATCATTAAATATCCAGTGTCAACACCGATCACAGAACTTGTGCGGGCTGCTTCCCACAGTCCAAATATTGGGCCCTCAATCTTTAGCTGGTGCCCAGGCCAGCTTTCATTTTTATATTTGCGCAGATGGCTTCCATGTACTAATACCTATGCCCCATAATGTTAAGGATATGGAAGAAAATGTCTTTGTTGTCTTCTTGGTTTCAGTTGCTTGATTTGAAACCAAGATTGAATTAAAAAGTAAATGTGATGGATCAATGAAGATTTGCACATTGTTGCTCTGGAAAGTCTAGTTAAAGCGACGTTGATGCTGTGAACTCTGATGATCCTTATAAGAACAATATTAAAATGTTGAAAAGTTGTAATAAAATTTTGCAAAACGGTTGGAGAAACATATGAAGGGATTTTGAAATGTGAATAATTTTTGTTGCTGCATTGTGTCTAAGGATGTATATGCTTGGGACAATTATCAAGGTATTTTATATCCTTGTTCCTTCTCACCCAGTACTTTCCTTGCCCTTAATTGTCTTGTCTGTCTGTATTTTTAGATTGTAAGCTCTATAGAGCAGGGACTGTCTCTCTGTGTCAGGTGTTCAGCGCTGTGTGCGTCTGGTAGCGCTATACAAATGTTAATAATAATAATATGTCCCCGCATAGTAATTAACATGGTCCTATTTATTGAGTCCCTAACTTTAGGCACGGCAATGCTGACTTATACTAGTATCCTAACAGTATCTTGGTGCCAAGAAACTGTTATATAATTGGCATAAGCACATGGCATTGGGGCACCTATATCTTGGAGTCATTTTATAGAATTGCCATCTTAGACTTCACTTACTATTTATGGCTATTTTCCTTAAAGGAGATCAAGTGATGCAGTTCTCTATGTGCTAACATGAAGTAGGACTAGTATAGTCAGTGCTGCTGTCTAGTGGTGATATTCAACCACTATCTATATAGCTAATCGGTTTAAGGTGGGTCAGCCCTTTTTCTGGTCTGAATTTATCTACATAACAACGTAGATAGGAACTGAATACCACCGACTCTGCTTAGAATTAGGCAGAGTACCCATGCTATACCCTTGCTTTGCCTCGGCACTAACCAGTTAATTGCTGAGATGATTTGTAAGAATTTTCCGTGGCACCATCCAGATAGCGCAGCTAAAAACTGGCAGGCGGTTCAGTTATCCGTAAATCAGCTGCTGCTTTATTGATATGGGTTTTTGGAAAATCTGGCCTACTCTTGTTAATAGTTTAATACTAATTTCTTTGAAGGCAGAAAGGACTCAAACCAAGGACCTGGTTAAAGGTAAATTTGTATGAGCTGTATACACGCAGCAGTAAGAAGACAAAAGGAAGCAGTGATACAATTGTTGTTTCCATGCCTCCTACTATTCCATCTACCTTTTTTCTTCCTCTTATTATCACAGCGAGGCAATTTTCTTCAGTTTGTTGTTACCAATTCTGCACTTAATGGTGCTGTTCAACCTCATCTCACTCATTTTGTGTGATTTAGACTTTTTATTTTTAGACCAATTGAGAACCCCTTTGATTTCCTATAAATAGGGTTATACTGCTGGCAATGATTGTGTAACAACTGTCACAAAAACTATGCTATTCAGACATGTGTAACAGTATTATGCCTGCAGATAGAGAATTACAAATAAGTCTCTTGATTCTTAGCAGATAATAAGTGAGATAGGCAGACACTGGCACACAGGCAATAATGTATACCTAATAGTACCTGCACAACAGATGAAAAAGGTTTTGTTTTGTTTTTTTGGGAGGGATATGAACACACCTAAAACACTTTGCACACAATTCATTCCTCAAATCATCCGAACATACCTAAAATTCTCGCACACAACCTACCCAACATCCGCCCATCTACTACCTCTTTTACATCAGCTTAGGATCAACTGTATTTAAATCATGTATTGACTTGATCATAACCTTTTACATTAGCCTATGATCAACTGTATTTAAAACATGTATTGATTTTAACATAACCTCACTCTGTAAGCCACACTGAGCCTGCAAAAAGGTGGAATAATGTGGGGTACAAATGCAATAAATAAATAAATAAAACATAGAATAGGTATAACCCAAGGAGGTTTGATGAACAGAAGATGCTGTGATGTCACAAAGCTGAAGACAGTCCACCCAAGGATGTTTTCATTCTCCCAAATGCAATCTTGTTACACCTAAAACAATGTAATTGATAGAGTGGCAAGCTCCGCCTACTAGCTTCAGGCCAGATAATGGTCCAAGCACACTCCTGCTGTCTCCTGGTCATCAAACTTCAAACTTCCTTGATATAACCAATAGGGGTGAAGTAGTCACATCTGTTGATCTGAGAGCAGGGTTTTGTATATCCCATCCCATTTCCAGAACTTAAATGTCAACATCAAAACACCTCTGCTGTATTCTCCTAAGAAACATGAGCCAGAATTCGTCATACATTCAGCAATCAAATATTGTTGTTCCCACACCATCCTGTAACTGACGATTAGAAAGGTGCTGTCATAATATATACAAACAAAAATAAAATGACTGTAAATCCCTAATCCCGCTAAAGACAAATGGCAAAGAATGTAACTATTGTAAAACTCTGACAAGCAGGACAAGCATCAGAGCATGGCTTTGAGAATGGCATGCTTTACTATATACATTTCTAGGAGTGAGTGCTCATTTTTTAGTGAAAGTTGGGGGGAGGGGCAGTGATGTGGGTTTAGGAGCTGCAGGTACAGTATGTGGAGGGGGGGATGTGGTAGGTTGTGAGTTAGTATGTGTGGGGGGTATAGCTGTGTTGCCATCAGTGTGCACTATGAATTTGTTTGTGGTTGTGGAAAGGTATAGGGAAGTATGTGAGCTATATCAGCAGGAGGTGTGTAACATAGTAACATAGTAGATGACGGCAGAAAAAGACCTGCACGGTCCATCCAGTCTGCCCAACAAGATAAACTCATATGTGTATACCTTACCTTGATTTGTACTTGCCTTTTTCAGGGCACAGACCGTACAAGTCTGACCAGCAGTATTTCCCACCTCCCAACCACCAGTCCCGCCTCCCATCACCGGCTCTGGCACGGACCGTATAAGTCTGCCCTCCACTATCCTCGCCTCCCAACCACCAACCTCTCTTCCCCCACCTGCACCTGGTGTGATACTATAGGAGTGTGTGGTTTGTACATGTTTGGGGTGAAGAACAGACAGAAAGGGGACAATTTAATAAAGGGTGGTAAAAGTTAGGCTCCCCAAATCTAGCCACTATTAGTATTCCATAACAGCAAATGTGTGCACCTATTGCCTTATAGAATACTAATTTAAGTCAGCAATTAGATGCCCAAATTTAGTTCCACAACTTCCACCAGTTCTTCTGCAGGTGCATCTGTGAGTGACTAAGGGGCACTTTTACTAAGCCCTGGTAGGGCTTACGCACGGGTAGCGTGTGTCAAATTGACACTACCTATGGGGCAGCGACGGCACACAGCAGTTATTTCAAAGTTGGCGTTTGCTGTTTCCCACGGTAGAAAATAATTTTCTATTTTCTACTGCAGATGGCATTCTCATTGGTAATCAGCAGTGCGGTCGCATTGGCATGCGCTGCCTGATTTCCGCACGAATAGCCCGTGAGCCCTTACTGCCAAGTAAACAGGTGGCAGTAAATAGCCACGCTCTACTTTTAATATTAGCACATGGCCATTTACTGCCCCATTTTAAAATAGGCATTTTTGCCCATCACGGTAAAAAATTACCCAGTACATGCCAATTTCACACACCCAAACTAGTGCGGGCCACTTTTTACCACAGCTTAGTAAATGAACCCCTCAATGCAGCAGTTAGGTGACTAACTGACATTCAAAAAAGTGCACAGTTACATTTTGGAACACCCATGACTCGCCTGTGCCTCTCCCATGTAAATACCCTCCTTTGAGCTACTCAGTAGAACACTTTTATATGCCCAGTTAAATAATAACACTTAAGTACTCCTAGTCCTCTAATTGCTGCTCCCCCATTTTGGCACTTAATTAAGGTTAACCTCCATTTGAAAGTCAACCTAACCTTTGGTGTACTATATAATATTACCCCACAGGTGAACGGAGGTACAGTATGCTGGTGTGTATGTGGTGTGCATGGAGCACTGTTTGTGTACGGTTGACAAGTGATTCGATAGGTCTGAGGACTTAAGTTGTGCATGGAAGAGAGATTATATGCAGTGGCATATGTGGGGGGCATAGATGTGGCTATGTACGTGTGGGATATCTATGTCAGATTTTGGAAATGTAGGCGGTGACTGATAGTGTCTTTTTGTGTCACCAATCACCAGGTGTTTCAGTTGACAATGGTCAACATTCTGCAATTCTATCTGTTTCCCGTTGAAAACAATGGTGTTTTTTTTTTTTTTTTTGGGGGGGGAAGACTCAATGCTCTATGAAAACATTAGCTTGTCTGAAATATTCACATTTTTTTCCTGCATGCCTGTGTTGGTAAATTTATGTCCTGTTTTTTTTTAGATATAATCCATTTAGAAATGGACAGATATTGTAAACATAAAACTGTTATATATTTCAAATGTATTTGAAGAAATGGCATAAAACATCTGTGTTCAACATTTATACTGCCATGACAATTTTACCATTAGTTAACATGTTTATATTACTATGGCATGTTTCATCATTAGTTTTGTAATCTACTGTGAGAGGTCCTTTGAGTGCCTTTCCAAACAAACTGCTCCTGTCTTGCCAAGTGTAGTTCCCCTAATCCCTGAATAAGAACTGACAGCTCACTAGTAGATGTCTGACTAAGGCATCTCTTCCCAGGCCTCAAATTCTTCATTTTAACCCTCCTTCAGTCACTTCTGATTTATTTCTTCTACTCATGAACATGCTTTGCTTTACTGTCCAGTGCATCTGATATTCCAGCTCTTTCTCTCTCTGCTGGCCTCTCTAAAACAAGTCAGCATTTTTTGAAAAAAAAAATCTATTTTTTAAAATTAATAACCATGTGCTAATTTTCCCATTAACATGTGGCCATTAGTGTGTGAGCCCCTACTGCTACCTATTTTGTAGGAGGTAATGGTTCACATGCTAATTCACTGACGCTCAGTGAAATAGCTGCACTAACCGATTACTGCGGTACACGCCTACTCAAAGGAACATAAGAATAGCCATATTGGGTCAGACCAATGGTCCATCTAACCTATATCTTGTTTCCAACAATAGCCAATCCAGGTCACAAGTACCTGGCAGAAACCCAAATAGTAGCAACATTCCGTGCTATCAATCCTATGACAAGCAGTGGCTTCCTCATGTCTATCTGAGTAACAGACTCTGGACTTTTCCTCCAGGAATTTGTCCAGGTCTGTTACCACATCCTCTGGCACTAAGTTCTAGAGCTTAACCATTCATTGAGTGAAAAAAAATATCTCCTCCTATTTGTTTTAAATGTATTTCCATGTAACTTCATTGAGTGGTCCCTAATCTTTGTACTTTTTGAAAGAGTAAAAAATTGATTCCCTTCTACTCCTTCTACACCATTCAGGATTTTGTAGACCTCAATCATATTTCCCCTCAGTTGTCTCTTTTCCAAGCTGAAGAAACCTAACCTCTTTAGCCTTTCTTCATATATGAGAGGAGTTCCATCCCATTTATCATTTGATCATTCTTCTTTAAACCTTTTCTAATTCTGTTATATCTTTCATGAGAAATGGCAACCAGATACTCTGGGTGAGGTCTGCCCCCCAACTCGTCCCACTGCTAAAATGTAGAATACATTTTTTAGTGGGAAGTGCATGCAGTTGCCAAAATTACCACAGGATGCCTGAACACGCCCCACACTAAGGTATTTTAAACAGTGGTAAGCATGTGTTAGTGTTTACTGCAGCTTAGTAGAAGGACCCCAAAGTTAGGCAGAGAGGTTGAATGAATTATTTAGCTTAATCTTTACTGAAGAAGAAATAAGAGATCTACTTGTACCAGAGATGATTTTCAAGAGTGATGATGCAGAGGAGCTTAAAGAAATGTTGGTGTACCTGGAAGATGTACTGAGCCAAATCGACAAATTAAAGAGTAGTAATTCATCTGGTATACACCCCGGGGTACTGAACACTCAAATATGAAATTGCAGATGTCCTGTTAGTGATCTGTAACCTGTTGTCAAAATCGTCTGTTGTACCTGAAGATTGGAGAGTGGCCAATATAACACCTATTTTTAAGAAGGGATCCAGGTGTGATCCGGGAAATTACAGACTGGTAATCCTGATGTCAATGCTGAGCAAAATAGTGGAAACTATAATAAAGAATAAAATCACTGAACACATAGACAAACATGGGAAGTCTTGCCTTAACAATTTGTTTCATTTTATTGAATATGTGAATAAACGTGGATAAAGATGAGCCAGTTGATGTAGTGTATCTAGATTTTAAGAAAACATTTGACAAAGTCCCGCATGAAAGTCTCCTAAGAAAATTAAAAACCCATGGTATAGGAGGCAGTGTTCTGTTGTGGATTAAAAATTAGTTGATGGATATAAAGCAGACCAATTCTCTCAATGGAGGAGGTGAATAGTGGAGTGCCCCAGGACTCTGTACTGGTACCAGTGCTATTTAACATATTTATTGATGATCTGGAAATGGGAACAAGTGAAATGATTTAATTTGCAGATGAGACAAAACTATTCAAAGTTGTTAAAACACATGTAGTTTGTGAAAAATTGCATAAGACCTTAGGACGTTGGAAGACTAAACATCCAGATGTCAGATGAGGTTTAATGTGGACAAGTGCAAAGTGATGCACAGTAGAGGAATAATCCAACTCATAGTTATTTGATGCTAGGTTCCACCCTAGGAGTCAGCACCCAAAACAAAAGATCTTGCAGCTGTATATTCCTGCCGGATCATTACAACCAGAGAGTACTCTTGGACTTGTTATTCCTGATCTGTAATGGCTAAGCCTTAGGAAACCAAAGTGCCTTTTCTGTAGCTGGCCCAAGAGAATGAAACCAACAACCCAAGGTGATCGAACAGCAACAAGATCCTGCTTCTTAAAAAAAAAAATGTTGAAAAGTTGTTTTTTTTTTTTTTCGATTATCCTATGTAATGGTGTGGGACTGATGTGAGATTTGGAAGTAGTCCAGTGTTTGAAGAGATGACCTGTGATATTTTGAATTGTATTTGATTATTTTATTTGTATGTTTAGTTTAAGTACTTTAGTGTTTTTATGATTGTGTATGTTTCTTTGTACTTCATCTTGGGTAAAGGCAGAATATAAGTAACAAACTATAATAATAAAGTGTATTTCCCTATCAGGTATCTCATAAGAACATAAGACTTGCAGTACTAGATTTGATCAAGGGCCCATTCAGCCCATTATCCTTTTTCCAACAGTGGCCATTCCTGATCACAAGTAACTGGCAGAGACCCAAAAGGAAGCATGTTAGATGACCCCCAGGGACAAATTGTGGCCTTTGCCAGGTCTACCTTATTAATAGTTTATGAACTTTTCCTCAAGTACTTTGTCTCCTTATTCTGTAATATATATCTTGCATGGTTGACCATTTATTTAAATTTGATTACATACCTTTCAAGCAGTCATCACAAAGTAAGTTACAAAAAGTCGAAATACATATGATATTACAGTGTTTCAATTTTCATTTTGTTCCCTATTTGATATACTCCTAAGAGCAATAGAATCATAGCAGTTTACAATAAATCTGCATATAACAAACATCAACCCACTTTAACCAGACTCGTACCCTTCACGTCTAGTCATTGAAAACCATGAAAGGAGAATATATCAGCAGTTCAATTGAACTAACTTCAAGAATGTCTCCTATCTTTTATACCTCCTGAAAATGTGTTCAAGGACTCATGTTTTATTGCCTTTCCAGAGACAGAGAGAGAAACGGTCTCTAGGCACAACTGTAAGAGCAGAAGCAAAAGAAATGAAAGCTGTATGTTGCAAAGTTGTCAGTTTAATCAAAGTTGTTGAGGAAACTGACAAGAGGGCATATTGAGAGGACCTCAGGGTTCTATTTGAATTATAGTGGACCAGAAAATCGGTCAAGTATTTAGGACTCAAATGATGAAGACATTTGAAAGTAATTGAAAGAATCTTAAATTTTGCTCTACTTTCCACTGGCAGCCAGTGTTAATCTTGCTTCCCTCGGGGACTGTGAGATGCCAGTAAACCTCTCCAAGCTGGTAGACTAATCTTAATTGTGAATCAAGGCATTCTTTAGATTGTAAGCTCATTTGAGCAGGGACCGTCCTTTTTTGTTTATTTTGTACAGCGCTGCGTAACCCTAGTAGCACTCTAGAAATGTTAAGTAGTAGTAGTAGTAGTAACTCGAATTCTATAAAAAAATGCTAAAAATTGTGCATACACCCAATTTGTGCATGCAATTTAATTGAATAACAAACATTAGCACTGATAAATTAGCTTGTTAACAAGTAATTGTCACTAATTAGATTTAATTGAAATGTACACGTGTAATCTTAGGTACTGGATTTGTGCCTAAATTTTGCATGCAAGTCCAAAAATGGGATGCAGAAATGGGAGGGTCATGGGTGGATCGGGGGGGGGGGGGTCTAGAATTTATGTGCATAATTATGGAATAAGGGGATTCCATGTCTAATTTAGGCACAAGGATTTGCACCACATTTCATTGGGTACAAATGGCTGCATGCTAAAAAGGCACTACTGCGGGAAGTACTCAGGTGTCCTGCGGTAGTTCTAGGATCGGCATGTGCCAATCCTGCGCTAAAAAATATAAAAGTATTTTTTAGTGCAGGGGTGTATTTGGAAGCAGAGAGTAGGCGTGCGTTGCACTAAATGGGTAGTGTGAGTAAATTGCCGCATTGTGCCCAATTAACATGAGAGCCCTTCAGGCTTATTTTCGAAAGAGAAGGGCACCCATCTTTCGACACAAATTGGGAGATGGGCGTCCTTCTCCCAGGGTTGCCCAAATCGGCATAATCGAAAGCCAATTTTGGGCATCCTCAATTGCTTTCCGTTGCGGGGACGCCAAAAGTTCACGGGGGCATGTCAGAAGCATTGCGAAGGCGGAACTGGGGCATGCTTAACACATGGGCATCCTCGGCCGATAATGGAAAAAAGAAGGGTGTCCCTGACGAACACTTGGCTGACTTTACTTGGTCCTTTTTTTTTTACGACCAAGCCACAAAAATGTGCCCTAAATGACCAGATGACTACCGGAGGGAATCGGGGATGACCTCCCCTTACTCCCCCAGTGGTCGCTAACCCCCTCCCACCCTAAAAAAATTTAAATATTTTTACAGCCTCTATGCCAGCCTCAAATATCATACCCAGCTCCATGACAGCAGTATGCAGGTCCCTGGAGCAGTTTTAGTGGGTACTGTAGTGCACTTCAGGCAGGCGGACCCTGGCCCATCCCCCCCTACCTGTTATACTTGTGATGGTAAATGTGAGCCCTCCAAAACCCAGCACAAACCCACCATACCCACATCTAGGTGCCCCCCCCCCCTTCATCCCTAAGGGCTATGGTAGTGGTGTACAGTTGTGGGGAGTGGGTTTTGGTTTTTTTTTGAGGGGGCTCAGCACACAAGGTAAGAGCTATGCACCTGGGAGCTTTTTCTGAAGTCCACTGCAGTGCCCCCTAGGGTGCCCGGTTGGTGTCCTGGCATGTCAGGGGACCAGTGCACTATGAATGCTGGCTCCTCCCACAACCAAATGGCTTGTATTTGGTCGTTTCTGAGATGGGCGTCCTCGGTTTCCATTATCACTGAAAATCGGAGGCGACCATCTCTAGGGACGACCATCTCTAAGGTCAACCCAAATGTTGAGATTTGGGCGTCCCCGACCGTATTATCGAAACAAAAGATGGATGCCCATCTTGTTTCGCTAATACGGGTTTCCCCGCCCCTTCGCAGGGACGTCCTGCGAGGACATCCTGAAGAAAACTTGGGCGCCCCGTTCGATTATGCCCTTCCTTACCACCTAGTAAATAGGTGGCGGTAAGGGCCCATGCGCTAATGGCCACATGCTAATTGGGAAATTAATGCATGGCAATTAAGGGGGAAATAGAAATTGTGGCCATTTTACTGCCATGCTAAAAGTGGCCTCAGCACATGGGAAACCCACATGCTAAAAGTATCACAGGCCACTTTTTAGCACTACTTAGTTAAAGGGCCCCTTAGATTGTAAGCCCTCTGGAGATGGGGAAATATCTAGTGTACCTGAATTTAACTTGCCTTGAGCTACAACTGAAAAGGCATGAGTAAAATTAAATAAAACATAGTGCAATTGCCCTGTGAATAGCAGGAATTTAAGCATCAAACCTTGATGAATTATACAGAATCTTTTCATTCTGCGAAAGGTCTCTATTGCTCCAAAGTCCAGAAACATAATAGGCATGTTAAGCCTCACAGCAGTCTAGAACCATAACATTTAAAAAAATAAAAAACATACATGATAAATACACAAGTCCCTTATGGGGAGGGTAGTTAGTAAGGTACAGTACAAGTTGGCCTTTTGCTGTACCTTAGTTTACTGTGGGACTCACTAACCTGGAGTATCTCAGTATTGTAGGCTACTAATTCCTGTCCTACATGAAAAATAGTTTGTGAAATTTTCAAGCTGTTTTATTCATCCTCGACGGGAGTATAAGGCCGCTAACCTGTGACTCAGTGTTCCCACGTACCATTATTTAAGAGGCCTGAGCAATCTTGTTTCATCCTCCTCTTTCCCCTCCCTCTGAAGATAGCCACTATATATCTGTCCAAAGAGCTGTCCTGCATACACCCCTCACCCTCCCATAGATTCTAAATACCTACTTCCTGCATTACCTGGTTTGGAGGCAGGTGCATTCTCTAGTTGCTCCTGGCCCGACTGGCAATGAATTCAGAATGGTACTGGTGACCCCCAGCAGTACTCTCATGGTACTATCAGTAGGGTTCAAGCTGCCATATAAGAGCAAGCTGCATTATTCAATTTACATAATAATGAGATGTTATACAGATGCATTCTTTGTGTTTCATTATATTACCTACAGTAATCAAAACTACCATGCATTACAATAATATAACATGTTTTTGTTGTTTATTATGAAGAGGCAGATAATGTATTATTGCCTTAATTCACATTGGTAAATGTCTCCCTTCTTCGTTTTTTTTCAACATGAAATTTACAATTATTCCAATCAATCAACTAACATTAAAATGTTTAAACAGACACATTAAAAAAATAATTAATAGATTGCAATAATAAAACAACATCTTAATTTTGTGAAATACTTTTGTTTGGAGAGCTAACAGCAAACTTACTCCCCTGTTTACTAAGCCGCGCTAGCTGCTGCCCTGCGCTAATGCCGACATGCTTTGGATAGACTGTGTTGCATTGTTGCACAGCTTAGTAAATATGGGGGCAAACAAATACAACATGAATATATTTCTCAATGCTACTAAAATTGTATGCACAGACTCGATTTTTCTGTGCCAAAGTATTTTAATAGTATACAAAATAACAGTGCTACTTAATTTTCTCATGGACAACTGTAGTAAATGCTCTTATTTTTCTTTTATTTTTAGGTTGAGCACAAAATATCATCTAAATTAAGGATTAATTTCATGTTTCTTGATTTCACCTGGGATAGTCCTTATAGTAAGTACTGTGCAGATTTCTATACTATTATTTCAAGTCAAATACTAAGGGGCCTTTTACTAAGTGGCGGAAACCTGTGCTTACAGCAAGATAAAAAGCATCCCCGCAGGATATGCTCAGGCATCCCGTGCTAGTTTTACCATCTGAGCGTGCTTCCCATGTGCTAAAAAATATACTGGGGGCATGTTTGGGGGCAGAGAGTAGGCATGCCCAACGCTATTCAGTTAGCGCAGTTACGCTAACCAATTAGCATATGGCTAGTGCATGAGCCCTTACCACCTACAAAATAGGTGTAGTAAGAGCTCATGTGCTAATGGCCATGTGCTACTGAGAAAATTAGCCCATGGCCATTAATGGAGTAAATGGAAAAAGCAGCCATATTACAACCATGCTAAAAGTTGCCTCAGCAGGCAGGAAACCCACACAATAGTCATAGCACAGGTCACCTTTTAGCACAGCTTAGTAAAAGGGCCCCTATATGTACCTCACTTGGGCAAACCATCTTAAAGGGTCCTTTTAGTAATGGGTAAAACCATTTTCCTTTTTGTTTTTTTTGTTCAAGGCCATGTGCACGGTATCTGCAAAAAGTAACACATGAGCACTTACTTAAGTGTTCCTCCGTTATGGGGCCCTTTTACAAAGGCACGCTAGCACTAAATGCTAGACACACCCTATGGGCGTCTCTAGCATTTAGCATATGCCCGACCAATATTGTAACCTTATTCAACTATGTTGTAACTTTACTCGACCCTCTCTGTAACTATCTTTCAATGAAGCATGGAAGCCCCATTGAGCCTCCTAAGGACTTAACCTGGCTCAATACTTCCGCGTGAAAGTTCTACAGACTCTCACTGTCTCTCTTGAATTGTTAACCTTGCTCGATACTTTGTAACTGCCTCCCATTGTTCCATGTAAGCCACATTGAAGCTTTCAATAGGTGGGGAAATGCAGGATATAAATGCAATAAATACATAAATGTGTGTTCACTAAAAACCCTAATGCGCCTTTGTAAAAGACCCCCCCCACTCTGCATTATCCAGTTAATACAAGCTAATCAGAACGCACTAGCTGTATAATGTTTTCATGATCATTCCCCGCCCATGACACGGCCCCTTTACAAAATATTTTTTTTAAATAAATAACATGCAGTTAACATGCAGACAAGTGGAAATTACTGGAAATGCATTAATGCATTTTGTGATAAACATTTTCTTGCACATTAGCACATATTAGGGTTTAATGCCCTTTGGTAAAAAGGCCCCTGAGTCTCTGAATCTATAAAACATGGCTGAATTCCTTTTTTGTATTTCTCAATCTGTGGTTTCTGATTTCATAAGTGGTCTTTGTGATACATGTGTTTTTTTCTGTGCTATTTTGCTGTATAGCATATTTTTGCCATTTCTTATGAGCTCTATTGTCCTTGAGTTTTATTTAATAATATATATATTTTTATTACTTTGCTTGGAGAAATGGTGAGGTGGCTGGGCATAGCTGCTGAGGGTAACAGGTGTTCAGGGGAAAAGAAGAAGAGAAGGTAATATGTGAGATGGAGGTAAAGAGAAGATTCTGCTAGGGAGGTATTAGTTTTCAAATTCTTGTCATTAGAGGTTATGGCAGTCTCCTTTAGTTGGCTGCCCCGGGGAGTTATAGGAGATGGTGAGGATGACAGGGAAGAAAGAAGCAAGACATGGTATTTTTCTGCTTCCTTAAGGAAGAGAGACAATTCACTAGATGATCTACAGTCTTGGCATCAATTTTTCTTATTTGAATGAATTAACCACATTGGTTTTATATTTATGTGTGTTGGCATTGCCTACTGAGATTGAAAGGACAGAGAGTATTATCAGATTGTATTGCTAATATTGACGACCCCTGATGCAGGTGTTCCACTGAAACACGGTCCATGTCAGGGGTCTTGATAAAGTGCTGGATGTCAACCCATACTTGGAAGCCCATTGTGCTCTTTTTGCCTGTTTGGATTTCTGTGTTTCGGACCCCCTTTCTCTTGTTAACTATTCTCTTGTAGGAGTCATAATTGAGTGACAAACGGCTCTTCGATTCCACCTCTAAAGGCCATGTTATATCTGTCTAAATATTTTACTAAATATGGTATTGACATTTTTGATCTAGTTCAGTGGCTCCCAAACATATTTGGTTCACGGTGCCCTTTGGGGCCCTTTTACTAGGGTGTGAAAGGCTAATATTCATGTACCATGTGCCAAATTGGCACTATCATCAGGTTAGTGCATGAATCTGGCAGCAAGTCTGAGTTTGGCATGCGTTGAATCCTACGGTAGAAAATAATTTTCGATTCTTCTACCGTAGGGGGGCATTCCCAGTGGTAATCAGCAGTTGGCGTGCGCTGTATGGTTACCACACAGATAGTGTGTGAGCCTGTACCACTAACATACTAACATAGTAGATGACGGCAGAAAAAGCCCTGCATGGTCCATCCAGTCTGCCCAACAAGATAAACTCATATGTGCTACTTTTTGTGTATACCTTACCTTGATTTGTACCTGTCCTTTTCAGGTCCACAGACCGTGTAAGTCTACCCAACACTATCCCCGCCTCCCAACCACCAGCCCCTCCTCCCACCACCGGCTCTGGCACAGACCGTATAAGTCTGCCCAGCACTATCCCCGCCTCCCGCCACCGGCTCTGCCACCCTAAGTCAATGGGTGGTGGTAAGGGCTCAGGCCATAAGTAGGTGCACGCTAGTTTTAATTTTATCAGATGCCCATTTCCTGGCCCATTAAAAAAAAGCTCAACTGCAGTAAAAAATGGCCCAATTTGTGCCCAAAACACACACCTACACTACTGCAGGCCACTTTTTACTGGGGCTTAGTAAAATGATCCCATAGTATCTGAGCAATTTTTCACAGTGCCCCCCCCCCCCCACCAGCCACACATTTTATTCACAGGTCACTCTCTTCCACCCCTCATAAGCAACATGGAGTCCTACCTTGTCTGGGGACAGAGCCTCTCACTTTCTTTGTGGCTCCACTGACAGCCAAGTATCCTCCTCTGTGCTTGGCCTTTAGCCTGTGTTGGGCCCTCAGGAGGCGCCGAGAAGTGAGCAGCAAATTATCCCCACCTTCCTGCCCTATATATGGGGAAAGTGGGAGGTACAGTCAGGAAGCCCAAGAAGTGAGCAGCAGCCTATAAAAGCCAAAGCTTGAGAGCCTCTGCACTGCAATTTGCTACTCGCTGTAAGAGAAAAAGCAGTTGTGAGTAATGTGTGTTACCGGGTGCTGAAGCCATGCTCTACATACCTCTATAGGCTGCAGCCGGCATGCACCATTTATGTGCAGTTCCTTCTGTGGCTCCCTTGTGAGCTCATCTTGGTGCACAGTTTGTGAAATGTTGATCTAGTTCACAATACATGCATATAGGTGTGTACTTTACATGCTAACATTTATGGTTGAACTGGCTACTATAGCCTTTAAAAAGAGTTATTTTGCATTCAATGGTGTATTCTAAAAATAAAAAAAATTAAGGGGATAGCCATGGGGGCTACCATGGCTCTGTCCCTAGCTAATCTTTATATAGGTCATTTTCTGACCATCATTTTTTGCAGCCAGGTACACCTATGGAAAAGATACATAAAAATATATTTCTTATTTGAAAAAGTAAATTGAGTGAGCTTGAGAAATGTTATGATTGACTGAATAACCTTGATTCTAATCTGAAATTTCAAATTAACTTTGATAAGAAAGGTATTCTTTTCCTGGATATTAATATCAGTATAGATGGTGATAGGTTCATTACAGATGCTTACTGGAAACCTATAGATGTTAGTTTTGGGATTTTAAAAGATGTCATAGCTCCTCACTTAAGAATAATCTCCCATATAGTCAATTTTTAAGATTGGAGAGACTCTGTTCTGATGAGGACACATACAAGAAACAGAATATAAAGCAACGGTTTAGCGAGAGAGGTTATCCACGGTTATCCCTAGGTCAGATAAGTCTGCTCAGATCATCTTCTCCCCCAAACCCCTCGTTCCTCATGCTCCATGGCAGTGTGGAGTCCACCTTTTCTGGCAGGGATGCTCAAACCCCGCCAGCTGAAGTTGTCCGGCACTCCCGTGCATACTCAGATCAACATGAACTGAGCATGTGCAGGAGTGCCAGCATGCAGCGTGGAGATCGGGGCTTGGGCTCTGGACCGCTTCAGCTGGTGGGGCTTGGACATCCCTGCCAGCCATTCCACAGGTACCACAATTTTGAAGGGAGGCTTAAAATATGCCATGGCACCCCTGTGAGTTCACTGCACAGTTTGGGAACCGCTGGATTATAGTATTGTATAATCTAAGCATGCAACATTGTGCCCCACCCATGCACTATCTGGAATACACCCATGTGAACTCCCAGACACAAAATACATGCTGTCACATTTAGGCACCATTTTATAGAATAGTGCATAGCCAGGATACTGACATTCATGTTTATATATGTACTCATATGCATATATATGACAGTATTCTAGTCATTTACACATGTTCCTGTTGCCTGAATCTTGGCACCATCTTTATAGAATCGCCCCACACTGTCTACTGCCAAGCAAAAATAGAAGTAAAATATAAGTAAATGACCTCATCATTATAATAATGATGCACACATAAAAACACTATAATCATAACCATTACATTATAATAATAAACTTCTAGAACATTTGCCCTATTCAACTACATATAAATTCAAATAAAAAGAAACTGTAAAGCTCACAAGCCCAATAGTAAGAGAGGCATATCAGATGGTAATATGGCAGTATGATGTGGTTTGTGATTTTATGTATGGAGCAGTTGGAACAAGCTTCACCAATTTTTGGTAGAAGTGGGTGTTTTGGATGATTTACATTTCTCACAGTTGATGAGCAGTGTTCCCCTTAAGATGCACAAACAATAAAAAAATTTTGAACGAAAAAAAAATGCACACACAAAGTTTGTAAGCAGCATGTACAACTTTTCAGTGTTAGCTTGTATTAACAAAATCAAGTATTTGTGTAAAAACAGGAAAATGTCTTCTGTCATAGGTATAAAGCTGTTTATCTTTTGGTGCATTTAATAAATACACAGCCCCAATGCAGCCCTTTTACTAAGTTGTGGTAGGCTCTAAGCATGTGCAGCGTGTGCCCAAATGAGGCTACTGCACCCCTTCCAGTAATTTCAGATGTGGCGTGCGCCTATAATGCCTGGATGAATTATTTATTTATTTCCTTCTATGCACGCCATTTCCAGTGGTAATTGACACGTGCAGACCGATCACCATATATGTAGCGCATGAGCCTTTACCGCTAGATCGATGGGTGACGTTAGGGACTCAGGTCAGTTTTGGGCACACACTGGTTTCATTTTTTACTGCAGGCCCTTTTTCTGTCCCATTAAAAAAGCCCTTTTTTGCAGACACGGTAAAAACTGGCCTGGCGTGCCGCAGATCATTTTTTACTGCGGCTTAGTAAAAGGGCCTTTATATAACTTAGGATCCAGTGATTATGGGACCTGTATAATGGGCACTGTTTGTATAATTGTCAATTTACTACACTTGCACATGAAGCTAAGTTGGAATTGTCAGATTTTGGGAGATGCCAGCTAGGCTGTGTGATGAGGTGGATTTGTTGCCTATCACTGTCACCATTATTTTGTGGTCTTCAGGAGAAACTTTGGGTCACAGTTTCAGTGTAAATTCTATCAAGAATGTAATGTCATTCCAACGTAACAATAACTGCTCTTGGAGGGCAATTTGCCAGCTGTCTGCACTGGTGCAAAACCAGTGGGTGCTTGTTAGCTGTAGTCCTTAAAATAGTTTTCAAATGGAAAATACTTTGAAGGTTGCCCAAAGAAGCAGTACCCACTAGGGCTGTACCAAATATTCACGAGAAGTCCCAGCATGCTGCTCAGAGCCAAAAACAAGCAGTGGGGAGCGTAAGCAGTTCATTTATTTGGCTGGTGGGGCTTGGCATCCCTGCCAGCAAAGGTATGCCTAGCGTGCCTGCATGGGGGGAGGGGGAGGAATGCACTACCTCCCCCCCCAAAACAAACAATAACAGGCCTGGTTACACTGGTAGACAGAGCCTGTTGTTAAAAATTTCCCAGCACACCACTGGCTGAGGCCTGTATAACTGTCTTACACAGACCTTGGCTGAATATTGGCTGGGACCCGTATAAGCTCCAGCAGCCACTACTTTGACAATTAGCCCAGGGTATCCAGTATTAGTGTCCACACATGGACTCAATTCCATAAATGGCACCTTTTAACTGTATGCTCAAGTTCTGCCTGATCTTTCCTACCATGTTTTGAATCCTGGTAGAGGTGAACTGCTATAAATTCGATGACAGATCATAGTATGTCTCAAGTATCTGACCAGGTGAAGCTGCAGTACCTACAGCTAATGTGGATGTGGTCTGAAAAGACTTAGGATATATATATATATATCCTAAGTCTTTTCAGACCACATCCACATTAGCTGTAGGTACTGCAGCTTCACCTGGTCAGATACTTGAGACATACTATGATCTGTCATATATATATATATATATATAGAGAGAGAGAGAGAGAGAGAGAGAGAGAGAGAGAGAGGGGGGGGGGGAGGAGAATATGCTGATGTCTCTGCCTGGTGATTGTGGGGGCTGCTGTACTGCTGTTTCTGTGTGAACTCCGGAAAGTGCTACTCATTTTCCATACATGCAACCTAAACTCTCCTACATTCTGCTATAGGCATGTGGTATGCACTGTGGGTTTCACCCAGTGGAGGTAAGTTTTCCTGATTCCAGTTTCCTTTTCTTCAAACATCTTCATTATTGCGGGGTATCATACAATTAGTTGTTGTTATATTGCTTTTATTATTGTGTCCATATAACAAATGGTGCTATTTAATGCATAATAGGACTGCTTATACTAATAGATAATGAGGTGATTCATAAAAGTGTTCTTTCATCAAGTCATTATCATATGCACAAGAGTATGTGAATGGCTATTTCATACAGGTTATGATGTTAATTGTATAATAGAGCACCTAGATTTATATGCTAGGAAGGAGATACCTACTTTTCTTTATAAAGAAATCCGTAATGAAGAAGGTATCCAGGGGGTAATTTCTAGCCCAGAGTGGTTTAACAGTTTTTTAAGTGGGCTCTGGCATTGAATATCTGGGTAAATGTGGTCACCCAGAAGTTAGCTGTGCATCGGATGATATTTATTTATTTGTTGCATTTGTATCCCACATTTTCCCACCTATTTGCAGGTTCAATGTGGCTTACATTATTCCTTAATGGCGATCGCCATTTCCGGGATGAAAAATACAAAGTGGTGTTGCATTTAAGTTCATAAGTGACAGAGTAAATTAAGCAGTCAAGTATAGAGAATTCATTCCGGAATGAGAAATAAAGTGGTATTGCGTTAAAGTTCATTAGTGATGAAGTAAATGAAGCAGTCAAGTATAGAGAGTTCGGTTTTGTCCAGTTCTGGTATATGTTTCGTTGTCTGCTATTTAGGATGGATCATTATGGTATACCTTGTTGAACAGGTTGTTTTTTAGTGATTTTCGGAAGTTTGTTAGGTCGTACATTGTTTTTATGGCGTTTGGTAGTGCATTCCATAGTTGCGTGCTTATGTAGGGGAAGCTGGATGCATATGTTGATTTATATTTTAGACCTTTGCAGCTGGGATAGTGGAGATTATGGAATGTTCATGCTGACCTTTTTGTGTTTCTGGTTGGTAGGTCTATGAGGTCTGACATGTAGACCGGGGCCTCGCCGTGAATGAATTTATGAACCAGGGTGCAGGTTTTGAGCGCAATACATTCTTTAAATGGGAGCCAGTGTAGTTTTTCTCTTAGGGGTTTGGTGCTTTCGTATTTCGTTTTTCCAAATATTCAGACCAGTGCCCAATTAGCTCAGCATATACAGTTAGGACAGCCTTTTTGCTTTCCTAATTTTATCCATGTTCTTAACTGGTTAGTGGACTGAGTATCACCGCAAACTGATTAAATTCCAGATTCGTACAGAGAAGGGCGACAAAAATGGTAGAGGATGGGATGACTTCCCTATGAGGAAAGGCTGAAGCAGCTAGGACTCTTCAGTTTGGAGAAAAGATGGCTGAGGGGAGATAAGATAGAAGTCTGTAAAATAATGAGTGGAGTGGAATGGGTAGACTTGATTCATTTGTTTACTCTTTCCAAAAATACTAGGACTAGGGGTCATGCAATGGAGCTACAAAGTAGTAAATTTAAAACGAAAAAGAAGAAATTCTACTTGAGTTAACTTCAATCAGTAAGTCCTTTTTGCCTACAAAACCAGCTATTATTACCTTAGGCTCAATATGAGAACCCCTAATGGGCTTAGAAATCTTTTTTTTTCACAGAAGTTGTTACTGGTGACTCAAGTCTCAAAATTACCTTTGGAAAAAATTGCAAACTTGGAAAGAAGAACATTTAATATTGAGAAAACAATACAAATGAATAATGATAGTATAAAATCTCTTCAGCAGACACAGCTCAACTTGATTAAGGAAAATACATAATTACATTTCAAAACTGAAAATTTTGAAAATCAACTAAGAGCTAAAACTCTTAGGTTGATTAATTTTCCAAAAATTACATCAGTGGCTCCTTTAATAACTATTAAGAAATATTTATCAGAAATTCTGAAAATTCCTGAACAGGCTTATCCGCCTGTCTCTAAGATATATTATTTACCACCACATAAGAAGGATAAAAAAGAAAATATTAATCAAGTTAAACAAGGAGCAGAAGTTTCATTTGATATACTGAATCTTACACATATAATTCAAGAAGATTAGATGGGTATTACACCAGCAACTTTAATAGTGACTTTTGTATTGGAACTGGATCGTGAGTGGATTCTGAAACATTTTTTTTGACCAATAAGATTAGAATATTTCCTGATATTGCAAGAGCAACCCAAAAGAGACACCAATTATTTCTAAAACTTGTCCCAGGGTCCTACAGTTGGGTGGTTTATTTTGGCTAAAATTTTCTTGTAAATGTGTATTGAAAGTTAACCCAGTTAATATATATTTTTATGATCCTACTCATTTGAGTTCTTTCCTAGATTCAAAGGTTGCTATTACTCCTAATCAACAACCAGCAATATTATCAACATCTACTCCGTAATTATTGTTGTCACGGCACTTTAAGTTTCTCTTCAAATTTCCTAGTCTAAGTTGGCGAAATATATAGTTCATGGAATTGAACCTTGTTTTCTCCCTATTGTTGTGGACTTGAAATGGAGGTGGAAAAATATTGTTTGTATAATTGTTTTATTATGAAATTGTATTGCTAATTTCCCTCCATTTTTTCATATCAAGAATTTTCTTGAAATATTGTGAATACTTATAAAAATAAAATTTTTACATTTAAAAAAAAAATGAATCAGAGATTTTTCTTCATTCAACATGTAATTAAACTCTGGAATTTGTTGCCAGACAACATGGTAAAGGCAGTTAGCTTAGTGAGGTTTAAAAAATGTATGGATGGTGTCTTAAAGAAAAGTCCATAGCTGCACTTTCCCAGCTGTAAAGGTCTAAAATACAAGCTGATGCATGCCACTACCTTGTCTTATATGAGCACGCAGTTATGGAATGCACTACCTATAGACCTGAAAACAATCAACAAAATAAATATCTTTCGCAAATCTCTGAAGACATACTTCTTCAACAAAGCCTACAATGAGAACCGATAACCGATAGCCTCACTAATCTACCTCACCAACCCACTCAGTTAGGGAAGCCTACCTTCTATAATTACCCTAATCACTCCCTTCCCTCTTCTATCTTCCCTACTTAATCTCTGCACAACACCTTCCCTCTTCTCTCTTCCCTACTTAATCTCTGCACAACACTAACTGTATCTGATATTTAGGAATGACAAAGTTAATCAAAACTATGTAAGCCACATTGAGCTTGCAAATAGGTGGGAAAATGTGGGATACAAATGCAATAAATAAATAATAATTATTAAAATAGACTTGGGGAAAATCTACTGCTTATTTCTGGGATAAGCAGCTTAAAATGTATTGAACATTTTTGGGATCTTGCCAGGTATTTGTGACCTGGATTGGCCACTGTTGGAAACAGGATACTGGGCTGGATGGACCTTTGGTCTGTCCCAGTGTGGCAATACTTATGTACAGATCCTCCTAAGCTCTGCCTCAGGACTGCCCCTGGCATTAACCAGACAGTGCTGCAGCAATCAGAGTCAATATTCAACAGCACTTCCTATTTCAGTGCCGCTGAATATCAACAGATGGCCAGCTCAGCAGTGTTTAATGATTATACTTTTTTGAATACAGAATACTAGGAATTATTAGGAAAGGGATGGTAAATAAGACCAAGAATACTATAATGCTGTGTATTGCTCCATGGTGCAGCCTCACCTTGAGTATTGTGTTCAATTCTGGTCACCTTATCTCAAAAAAGATATAGCGAAATTAAAGAAAGTTCAAAGAAGAGTGACATCCTGATTGGTACTAGCATTTTTCATATGGTGTCTATGTAAATTAAATCTCTTCTTTAGCATCTGACTTGTTTCTCCAATGTAGCAGCCTTCATTGCATTTTTTTACACTGAATGATATATACCACATTGGAAGATGAGCACGTGAAAGATTCCTTAATGTAGAATATTTTTCCTTTGTGATAGACATCATATGAAAAATGCTAGTACCAATCAGGATGTCACATCTGTGGGGCAGCACTTTACAAAAACCAGAACACTGTACCAGTGATTTCATAGTAAGAATCCTGAAAGGGAACTTTAAAACAATACAGGAATGTAAGACCTTTGAAGTCAGAATGATTAAATATTTTGACACCCACCAGACAGGACTTAACAAAGATCTGAGTTTTTTAGCCCATTATAAACCATAAAATTGTACTGCTTTGTTACCCTCCTATCTCCATGCATATCTCCCTGCCCCTCATCCACCCGACTCTTCCTGTCTCTCACCTATCCACCCTCATCCTGTTAGACTGTCACTGAAATGCTTTGATGTTTCACTTATATATACTGTCATCTACCAACATTTGCTTATTTATGATCTGACGAAGAAGGGCAACCTTCGAAAGCTAATCAAGAAATGTATTAAGTTATGTCCAGTAAAAAAGGTATCATCTTATTTTCTTTTCCATGTTTTATTTCTATTGCTTACCTTTAAAAGTGGACTAACACGGCTACCACACCTCTCTACTTGGTGTAGCAGAAATCAGCTATTGTTGGGGATGGAAGGGTAAAGGGTGGTGGTGGGGAGGAGGGTTATTATAGCTGCTCATTGTTATTGTTTTCTATTTGTAATTTATACACAACAGTTGCACAGCATATTGTTCATTTTTATACTTAAAACAATTTAAATATAAAATCATACGTGTTCAAGGCTTCTGCAGATGAAGACAGAGCCCATGGGGATGGGGCGGGGACAGGGACAGAACCTGTGGGGATGGGGTGGGGATAGAGACAGAACCCAAGTGGACAGGGCAGGGACTGGGACAAACTTTGTCCCTGTGTCATTCTCTAATATTTCTGCCCTTTGTGTTTGCATTGTTGTATGATAGCACACTGATATATATACATATTAACATGAACACACTTTAGATCCTCTAACAGTATTATGTTCAGCTTCTGTTAAGTAGCATATCAATAGATCACCAATAGTTTGGCCTGACACAGCAGCAGATAAAAGAATGCACATTTTCTAAAAATATGGGTTGGCGCTCAACTTTTTTCATTGTACATTAGCCAGCCTTTAATATAGTTTTGTTAGACAGTGGAAGTCTACTACTACTACTACTACTATTTACTACTACTTAACATTTCTAAAGTGCTACCAGGGTCACGCAGCGCTGTACAATTTAACAAGGAAGGACAGTCCCTGCTCAAAGGAGCTTACAATCTAAAGGACAAAGTATGCAGTCAATCAAATTGGGGCAGTCTAGGTTTCCTGAATAGAGGTAAATGGTTATGTGCCGAAAGCTACATTGAAGAGGTGGGCTTTGAGGAAGGATTTGAAGATGGGCAGGGAGGGGGCTTGGCGTATGGGCTCGGGAAGTTTATTCCAAGCATAGGGTGAGGCGAGACCGAAAAGGGCGGAGCCTGGAGTTGGCAGTGGTGGAGAAGGATACTGATAGGAGGGATTTGTCCTGTGAGCGGAGGTTACGGGTAGGAGCGTAAGGGGAGATGAGGGTAGAGAGGTAATGAGAGTCATAAGTAGATGATTCAGTTAAACAGTTCATCTAACTGGTTTTAAAAAAAGGATTTGACAAATTCATGAAGGAAAAGCCCATAAACTATTATTAAGGTAGACCTGGGTATCTTTGTGGGAAGTATCAAGTACTATCTACCTTTTATGATCCTGCTGTGATACTTGCAACCTGGACTGGCCATTGTTGAAAGAAGAATACTGGGGTTGATTGATCTTTAGTTTAATCCAGTATGGAAATTCTTTTATGACACATTCAACCACTTATAAAAATACCTGTATTGGTGTAGTGTTTACTTTTATTGTAAAAATAAAACGTTATGCAACCTGTAAAAATATTAGCGATCCTGAGAACAAGTCAACTTTTTGTAACATAAATCTAATATGCTACACAAATTTCTAGGGGCAGTATCTATACTAAAATGTCATCCTTGGAAGAACTGCAGCTGTCTGTTCAGGTGCTTTCAATCTTGTCTTGATAGGAATAATTACCTTCCACCTTCAATGGGTAATTGCCTTTTGATTGAGGTCACCAGAGCAATCAAGTCAGTGAGAAGCAGAAATCACTAGTAGGTAAAAAGACTGGGGGGAAAAAGGCATGAAGAGAAATGTTAAAATGTGAAATTATAGTCAATGTTAGCATCTGTTTTAAAGCTTCATTATATAAAAGCAAGATATCATTTGAAGTTAAATAGTGAGGGATATACTAGTCTGATACAAATGCACACAAACACACCACAAAGACAAATTTCAAGATGTACATTCAGAGGTAATATTTTCCAATAACTTTGGAAATGGCACTGCTAGATCTCGGTATTTGAAAATCTATCTGAAAAATAGCAGACAAAAAGCATTCATATAATGGGGAATTCTGTATAGGTCACCTAAAGTAATGCGCACAATTTAACGTGTAGATCATTGTCAGTGAGCTAACTGATTAGCATGTCCACACCCATTCTCTGTCCCTGACATACCCTTCCTCCAAATAAAAAATAATTACCTCACACTTACCCCCAAATTCAATAAAAGTCACTAAAAGTTACTCACACAAATTTGGGCATGCATAATTTAATCAAATGACGAGTCAATTAGCACCAGTATTTGAATGTTAACAATCAATTATTGGTGCTAATTGGCATTAATTAAAATTTATGTGGACAGATCTGTGAGTAAATTTTACATGCGGATCCAAAAAGAGTGCAACCATGGGAGGGTTATGGGCAGATCACAGGCATTCCCACAGTTTATGTGCATTGTTATAGACGAAAAGGGATCTGCGAAGCGCCATTTTTGGGTGTCAATTTTAGGCGCTATTGAATTTAGTCTTTAGCGCATGCAGATGACAAAACTAATGTGGAACTCTTTGGTGTCTGTGTCCCAGGTTAGGCCATTTTTGCTGCATTAGGCACATACTGGCACCTAATACAGCTTAGTAAAAGGGCACCTAAATGTACAATATCAAATAGTTCTAAAATTATATCCAAAATAAAATACAGAGCTACAGTTAACCACTGACCAAAAAATACTAATCTGGAAGTTCCAGGGAAACAAAATGTCTAAGAACTTAGTTAACCCTTCATTGCTGGATATGGATATGCCATCTAGCGCCCACCTCAGCTTCTTACTTTATGTTAATGTTTTGTCATTCTTACATATATATTTGTATATATATTATGGAAAGGGCAATTTTATAGCAGGTTAGTTTTGTTTATTTTAACTTGATATATTGCCCATGCTGGCTTTGAAGATCAAAGCAGTTTACATATATTAAAATTCAAAAAAGGTATGGAAAAAGAACTACAATGTTTGGCCAGGAAAGGTAAAAGTTGTTCATACAGACTAGAGACAAAAGAAAAGACAGAACCAGAAATTAAGGAAAGATTGGTGAGGAGGGTGAGGGAGAAAGAAGAAAAGGTAAGGTACTCCTGGGTTGGAGTGAAAGTATCATGGAGAGTCAAAAGCTAATGTAAAAAGCCAGGTTTTCAATGGTACTTTAATCATACAATAGTTCACTTCTAATTTCCTTTGGAAGGGAGTTCCAATAAAAGGGTGCAGTGAAAAAGAAAGCACATTTACAGATGGACTCTAGGGTGGCCTTTTTAGGCCCAGGAAGAACCAAGCAGTGATCGTTGAGTGAACGTAGATTACGGGCAGGAGAATAAGGAATCGTAAGACTTGAAAGATAGCATGGAAGTCCTAATCTGAAAGCCCTGAAAGTGAGTGTGAGAAGACTGAATAATATTTGTTGTTCAACAGGGAGCCAATAATGACGTTCTAGTAGAGGGGAGGAGTGCTCAAAACGACTTGCATGACAGAGAAGGCGAATAGCAATGATTTGCAAGGATTGGAGCTTTTTTATGTTGTTACAGGGGCAACCTAAATAAATTATCTTACTGTAATCTAGGTCTTGTGATTAGAAGGGATAGCGTAAGTGAGTGAAATGACTGAGGATCAAATTACCAGTGAACAGAATGCAACTGATGTAAGTTAAAAAAATAAAAAACAAATTTACAAACAGCAGAGATGTGACATGCAAAGGAGAGTTGAGTCTAAGGGTACCCCTAAATATTTGAAGGAGTTTACTATGGCAATATCTATCCCCATAAGAGGAAGGGGGAATGTTAGAATAGAAGGGCCCCTGGTAAACCAACAGGATACCATTTTCTGTGAGTTTATCACCATTTTATGTTCAGTAAGCCGTTTTGCAATTGAGTTAAGACAGTTCTGATGTGGGATGATGGACAGGGAACATGGGTCTGTGGGGAAAAGAAGTAAAATATTGTCAGTGTAAAAGTAACTAGAAATACCTAAGGATTGGATAAGAGTAGCAAGGGGACTAAGAAAAAAATTGAAAAGAAGAGGGGATAGAATGGAACCCTGGGGGATGCCGCAAGGGAGTGAACGAGAAAAAAAAAACTGTGAAGTCAGTTACAACCTTATATGATCGATTTTCAAGGAAAGAACAAAACCTTGAAAAAGAACTGTACCTTGAAATCCAAGTGAAGTGAGATAGGATAGTAACAGGGAGTGATCAGCTAGGCCAAAGGCAGTCGATAGGTCAAGTGAAACAGCAAGTACAATATGATGTCTGTCAAAGTGGGTATGGATTTCACAGAGAAGACCAGCCAAAACTGTTTCAGTACTAACGTTGGCCCTAAAACCAGATTGCCTAGGGTGCAGAGCAAGAGTGTTTCTATAAGGAAAGGTTACCTATACTGAGAACAAGAAGGTGCCTATATTTAATCAACTGTATGAAGACACATAGGGGGCCTTTTACAAAAGATTAACACAAGTTATCTGCAGCAAGACCCATAGGAATAGAATCCCAGGGTTTGTGATTAGTGCATCTATCTTTTTGGACCATTAAAAAAGAGAAAAAAATCTTTTTGGACCATTAAAAAAGAGAAAAAAAAGAGGTCTAACTGAAAAACGCACAAAATCAAGCCATTGGGATGTAGAAGGAGTCAGCATTCTTAGTAGACTGGCCACACAGACATCCCAGCAGAGCAGTGGGATACCCTAGGGGGCACTGCAGTGGACTTCACATAAAAGGTCCTAGATACACATCTCACCATTACTCCTTTATATTGTATGGTGAGCCCTTACCCACCAAGAATGAACCGTACCCAACTATGCACCACTACAATAGCCCTTACGGCTTCAGGTGCCACCTATATGTGAGTACAGTAGGTGTTTGAGGGGTACACTGCACTGACCACTAGCCTACTCCAGGGACCTGCTTTCTGCTCAAATAGGCCTGGTCATAACATCTGAGGCTGGTATGTACTGTTTCATTCACATCTTTGGGGGTGGGAGGGGGAACGCTCACATGCCACACTTAACTCGCCCCAACACCCCCACCCCTTGTGATTTGAACATACTGTTGATGGTCTGTATAGAAAAAAACTTCTACAAATTGGCTTTGAAAATAGTGATTTGGAAGTTTGGGGGAGAAAAACATCCAAATGGCACTTTATGCTATTTTTTAGACATTTTTCTCTTTTGAAAATAAGCTCCATAGGCACTTTTTTTTTAAACTACAGTGTGTTAAACAGTAAGAGAGCAATTCTATAACAGAGGGGCCTATAATTAGGTGTCTGGATACTTAACATTTAGCCATGAGCACTTAGGCCAGTCATAGAGCAGGTGTGTTAGTAGTATACACTCCATCTATGTTGAAGCCCCCTTTGGGTGCTTTGGGGCATGCATATGGATAGAGTGTATAGCATGTCCCTGGAGTAGCCTAGTGGTTGGTGCAGTGCACTGCAGAGAAGGGGAACCAGGCTCTTAATCCTTCTAACTGTTACACTTGTGGTGGAAACTGTCAGCTCCCCAAAACCCACCAAAAACCTACTGTAGAGATCTGCACTGAAATCTAAGTGTATTCTATAACAACGCAAGTAACCTAATTGGTTTAACAAGCCAATCAGCATTGATAACAACTCTTACCAAGCAATAATATAACATATAATAACATAGTAAATGATGGCAGATAAAGACCTGAACGGTCCATCCAGTCTGCCCAACAAGATAAACTCATTTTACATGGTATGTAATACTTTATATGTATATCCGAGTTTGATTTGTCCCTGCCTTTCTCAGGGTACAGACCGTAGAAGTCTGCCCTGCACTGGTTTTATTCTCCAAATACTGTTGTCGCCACCCAATGTCCGCTAAGATTCCATAGATCCATTCCTTCTAAACAGGATTCCTTTGTGTTTGTTTATTTATTTGTTACATTTGTACCCCACTTTTTCCCACCTATTTGCAGGCTCAATGTGGCTTACATAGTACCGTGAGGTGATAGCCACCTCCAGTGGAAACAAGTACAGAGTGATGTTATTGCCAATGAAATAAATATGTACAGACATATCACACGCATGTTTGTATTCCGTTACTGTTTTCATCTCCACCACCTCCCGCGGGAGGGCATTCCACGGTATCCACCACCCTCTCCGTGAAAATAATACTTCCTGACATTACTCCTGAGTCTGCCCTCCTGCAACCTCAATTCATATCCTCTAGTTCTACCACCTTCCCATCTCCGGAAAAGGTTCTTATGCGAATTAATACCTTTCAAATGTTTGAACGTCTGTATCATGTCACCCCTGTTTCTCCTTTCCTCCAAGATACACATGTTAATTTATGCACACAAGTCGCTAAGCGTATTTTGTAACGCAGTGCACCTAACTTCTAACGTGTGCAAGCAAAAAGAGGCACGGTTATGGGTGGGGAAATGTGCATTTCGTGGGCATTCTGAAATGCACATTTTCCCACCCATAACCATGCATGTAGTTATAGGATATGGCCCAGTGCACCTAAATCAATGAGCTGGAATTTACACTACGTTTTTGTTGGTGTAAATGGATGCACGCAGCTTTAGGCACTGGGATATCAACTAAGCGTATTCTATATACCATGCCTAAATCTAGGCTTAGTCAACACTGTTACCGCACGGGGGGCCCTGTATACTCCTATGGGTGTCTCTATCATTAGCGAGTGCTAATTTTTAGTGCACGCTAAAACGTTTGCACATCTACAGCACGGTTCAGTAAACAGGGCCCAGAGTTTTTAAGTGCCATATATAGAATCTCCCCCATAATGATTCTTACCATGTAAAATTGATATCAATCTTCTGCCACTGAAACAACAGCATCAAAGCAGTAATAGTAAACATGACAGTTTCTAGTTGGTGATTTCATTTTATGAAGTGGCATTTGTCAGATTGTGCTTACTGTAGACAGAAAACAAATTGACTGCAGCAACTGTATTTATTTTAGTATTCTTTTCCAAAAGCATAATCTTTCAAACATGACAATGTGACTGTTTCCAATATAATACATTAAGTTGACAGTAGATTTGTTAGGAAAACATTAGCTTTTTGTTGTTGTTGTTTTTTTCATTATGTTTTATAATGTCTGGCTAATAAAAAAACAATTCCATATATTATATTTTAAGATAGTTTGCTCTTCAGATGCCATAAGAAATAAGCTAGGCCCTACTGTATTAATTAACAAAAAAATAGGACAGACTGATTGTATCTCTGCACCACCAGCATGTTAACTCTCACTATGATGTCCATGTGTCTAGGTGTTGCTATACATCTGCTCTTGTCTAATCTTCTAGACACTTGAAGCTGTCAACACCAACGTTAATATAATCATGTACCAAGTTAGGGCTCTGTTTACTAAGGTGCGCTAGCATTTTTAACTTGTGCACAAAATTAGCGGGCATTAACTGTGCAGGCGCCCATAGGAATATTATGGGCGCCTACACAGTGCGTGCTAAAAGCACTAATGCGCCTCTATCGTGGCTTACTAAATGGGGCCCTTAGATTTGTAAAACATTTTTTTTAATTATCTATCTAAAACCTTTAAATTGTTCTAGAAGGAACAGTGTTTATAAGTTAGAAAGGAAGGCAACTAGTTATACTGAAAGAGTAAAGCTAACAAGATACCTTGCAGAACATATAGGAAAAGTATGGCACGGGCAAACTTCTATGGATAAAACCACGTCACTAAAGAGTCCTTTTACTAAGGTGCATTGAAAAATGGCCTGCGGTAGTGTAGGCATGGGTTTTGGGCATGCGCAGAATCATTTTTCAATGCACCTGCAAAAAAGACCTTTTAAAAAATTTTTCCGAAAATGGACGTGCAGCAAAATCAAAATTGCCATGTGTCCATTTTGGGCCTGAGACCTTACCACCAGCCATTGATCTAGCAATAAAGTCTCACATGGTAACCGGGCGGTAATGACCTACACGCATCAAATGCCACTTGGCGCGTATCCGATACGCGCAGCAGAAAATATTTTTTTGGCTGTGTGGAGCTACGATGAGAGAGCATTAAACAACAGGCTTCCCAATGGATAGCCACGAGGTCCTAGCATCTGCTTGTTAGTGATGAAAATAGAATTTAAGTTTGGTTCTGTGGAATTGATTTATTTTGTGTGGGTGCTTATTTTAGGTTTGGGGAGTCTGTTTGGCGAGGGGGGTTGGGACATTTTCTGGAGTGGAGAGGTTTGTCATGTGGGGAACTTGGGTTGGGTTTAATTCTGTTTTGAAATGTGTCTCTGGTATTTAGAATTTAGGTGACTTCATTATGGATCCAAAAAAGAGGGCTCAGTCTTTAGATAAGGTTAAGGATTTTTTTTTTTTTTTTTTTTTTTGGGGGGGGGGGGGACCAGCAAAAGGTGTGTCAAAGAAGGGGCCCTTTTACAAAGGTGTGATAGGCTCTGTGTGCATGCTCTATGCGCATGCCCAAATGAGACTACTGCCAGGCTACCACGCGCCCTCATGATATATTTATTTATTTCCTCCCATGTGTGCCATTTCCAGCAGTTATCGTCTGTTGGTGCGCACTGACCGGTCACCGCGCGTAGAGCGCAGGAGTCCTTATCACTAGATCAATAGGTGGCATTAAGGGATCAGGTCAATTTTATGTGCACGCTGGATTCAGTTTTACCACATGCTCTTTTCCCGCCCCATTAAAAGAAGCCCTGATTTGCATATGTGGTAAAAACTGATGCGGGGCGCACCCAAAACACACGCCTACACTGCCACAGGTCACTTTTTACCGCGGCTTAGTGAAAGGACCCCTAAGTGAATTAAGTTGCAGGTTATAGAAGGGGACAGCAGCAGAAGTATGGTGAGCAAAATTGATGTAAAAGAGGAAGTGACAGGGTGGGGAAGGTGCTATAGGGTCTTCTGCAGATCCAATAAATAATCATAGAAGAAATTTTCTCAAGCAGTTGAAAAACAATATGTTTTTGTGTCATTGGTGTTGGTTTGGTTAGGCACTTCGATTTTGAGAATTGAAAGTGTAAGGATATTGGGAAGGGATCTGTTGGAGTACAGAAGTCATCAGATTTATTGGATTCATCTGAGTCATCTTCTAGTTCATTTTCTAATTTGGAGTCTGATCTAAGTTTGAGGTTATCAACTCAGGTGGCTTCTGGTATTTGGGTTTCTAGGAGTACAGAAGGTGGCTCAAGTGAACTTGTGAGCAGATCCTTTTCCTTTTTGTTTAAATTTACCTCTCCGGCGCGCGGCAGCGTAGCGTTAGTGAGAAGGAGGCGGCGCTCCCCTGCCCCGACGTGTCTTCTTCCCTTTGCTCAGTATCCCGCCTTCTTCTGACGTCATTTCTGACGTCAGAAGAAGGCGGAACCGAGCGAAGGGAGCGCCGCCTCCTCACTAACGCTACGCTGTCACGCGCCGGAGAGGTAAATTTAAAAAAAAAAAGGACAAGGATCTGGGGAAAAGAGGGCGAGGTAAGCATGGTGCGGCGGGGCGCCATCCTCTCCTGCCATGCTTACCTCGCTTACTGTGTCGGCACGGCCCTGCTTGTGAGTCAGAGTGGGCATATATTTAGAGGAGAAGTTATAAACATGGGTTATCATTAAGACTGACTATTTTGGGACCTGGGCTAAAATAACACTTCTTCTTTGGAAAAGATTCATTTGTTCTAAATATTGTTTAAATATTTAAACATCTGTATCATACCTCCCCTGCTATTTCTGGTAAGGACTCTGCATATGTGAATATTTACTTGCTAGGAAATTGTGTCTTAAAACTAGGGGAACAGGAAGATTGTGGATTAAACTATGTCTATTTTTAAAAAAGGAACATTAAGCAGTAGAGTAGGTAAAGAAGAGTATTTCATTACTGAGGCACACTACACATCAAAAATCTCTATTTCTGATATGACGTGGAGGGGCATTTTTGATATGACGTCTAAGTCCAACTTTGGACATTTTCCTCAAAACATCCAAAATTCAAGTGGGGAATATAGCCATTTCAAAAACAGGAAAACATCTATCTTTTTTTCTGAAAATGGCTATTTTCTAGATGTTTTGTACTCAAAATGTTTATCTTTTTGGTCCATTTTCTTTAAAAAAAAAGTCCAAGTGCAAAACAAAGAAAACCAAGCCATTGGGATGTAGGAGGGGCCAGCATTTTTAGTAGATTGGTCCCCCAAACATACCAGGAGAACAGTGGGGCACCCTAGGGGACACTGCTATGGACTTCAAATAAATACTCCCAGGTACACATCTCACCGTTACTACCTTATCTTGTCTGCTGAGCCCTCCAAAACCCACCCAAAACTCATTACCCCAAACTGTACACCACTACAATAACCCTTATGGGTGAAGGGGGCACCTATATGTGGATACAGTAGGTTTCTAGTGAGTTTGGGAAGGGTCACAATTTCTGCACAAGTGTAACACGTAGGAGGAGATATGGGCCGAGGTCCACCTGTCTACAGTGCACTGCACCAAACACTAGACTTCTCCAGGGATCTGCATGCTGCTCTAATAGGCCTGGCCATTACATCTGAAGCTGTCATAGAAGCTGGTAAGTAATATTTTATTAACTCTTTGGAGGGTGGGAGTGGGTCAGTGACCACTGGGAAAGTAAGGGGGTTATCCCTGAATTGTCATCTGGTCATTTAGGGCACCTTTCTGTACCTTGTTTGTTCTAAAAACAGGTCTAGACCAAAACATTGAAGTTTCAGCCCTAGACATTTTGATTTTGTTCCATTATGGCTATAAAATGTCCAAGTATTAGGAATGCCCTAATCCCGCCCCCAAATGTTCCTGATATGCCCCCCTATGATTTGGACAAACTGCAGACAAATTGCATAGATAAACGTCTGCAAAACAGGATTCGAAAAAACTAATTTGGACATTTTTGTGAGGAAAAACATCCAAATGGTGCTTTATGCCCATTTTTAGGTCTTTTTCTCTTTCAAAAATGAGCCCCTATTATCTATATTCCTTGACTGAATATGAGTCTTAAACAGAGTCCTGCAACCTCAGAGCTTTTTTCTAGGACATTGAGCAATAATTGTTCCCAAAAATAAGCTGATCCAAGCTAATGCATTGTCTTAAATTTCAAGCATGGTATCTTAAATTTAACCCTACATTCTACTGGTAATTGATGAAGAGTTTTTCTCACAGGAGTTCATGGTTCAATACAGAAGTATTAGACAGCAACTGAACAGCTAAATTTTGCAGAAGTTGGAGGAATTTGCAGGGTAAACTGCCAAATTTTTTTCTTTGAAAAATTGCTAAAGCATAAACAGATTTGAAAAAAAAAAGTACCTGTATATATTATAACTGCTAATGGTGAGCGGGGAAAACTAGGCATATATTTGAAAATTCTGTACACGCATTAGTTTAATCCCCCAACTCAATCTCACCTCCAGAAAAGCCCATTTGTGAGGGGCAGTCTCAAGCCCTTTGACCTAACCGCTTGGACAGCTACATAATTCCAAAATATTTGCTTACTGTGTGTGTTATAACCATTACACTCCCTTTCAAACAGCCCCTCCAGTAAGCATACTCTCTGGGTCTCAATATTTTGATATGTTAATTGTTAAAAAAAAACATGTATGCTGATTTTAGTGTTGTGTTTTAGTACATAAAATCAAGTGACCTCTTTTAGCTTATTACTAGAGAAGCATAAGAGTTAAGCTTTTATCTTGCTGCACCATATGCCTGGAATAGACTTCCTGAGCCGGTATGTCAAGCTCCATCTCTGGCCGTCTTCAAATTTAAGCTAAAAGCCCACCTTTTTGATGCTGCTTTTAACTCCTAACCCTTATTCACTTATTCAGAACCCTTATTTTATCATCCTCACTTTAATATTCCCTTATCTTTTGTTTGTCCTGTTTGTCTTTCCTAATTAGATTGGTTACCTTATATAGAGCTGGTGTAACAGTGGATGCCTAAAAGTGATAAGGGAATATGTGACTTTCCCTACTCTGTAAGTCAGCATTTTTCAACCGTTGTGCTGTGGCTGCTGCCCAGGTGTGCTGTGGGAGTTCAGGAATCCTCGTGACACTAACTTTTTGTTTGTTTGTTTGTTTGCAGCCACACAGTTTCTCTTTTCATCTCTCATGCTGCACCTCTCCCTATGCCTCCCCGAATGCGAGCCAGCAGCTCCACTGATACCCCCCTGCATGTCCACACACCCCTCCCTCCTCCCCCCCATACCTGCAGCACCCCAAACCCCTCTCCCCACTGCAGCAACAATCAACACATGCCTCCTGAACCCCTCCCCTGCATATGCCGCCCTCTTGCTGATAGAATTTCCTGTTTACACAGGGGCTTGAATGTGCAGAGGAAATGCTCTAGGCCAGATGCAGACAGCATGCGTTGACTGCTGCCACAGCAAGGAGAAAGGTCTGAAGTGCCGCAGGCATGGTAAGAATAGGAATAGGCACCCGGACAAGCAGGGGGGGGGGAGCATCAGGAGAGCTGCCGACTCGTACCTGGAATGGAGGGAGGGAGAAACGCAGCATGAGGGAAGGCAAAAAAAATGATACAGGTGCAAACAAACAAAAAAAGGCACTTGGGAAGGAGGGAACAAAAAGACAGATTTGAAGCACCATGGGGCTAGGCAGGGGGAGGGAGAGCTGCTGGATTCATAGGAGGGGCAGGAGAGATGCTGGACTGGCAGGGGAAGGGGCAAAAGAAAATCTAGCCCTGCAGGGGGAGAGGAAATGCTATGCTACCTACATGGATTATAAACTACCAGGGGGTGACTTAATGGTGCCATTTTCAATGAAGGGAGAGAATGTTATGAAAAATCAGTCATTAAAGAACGGGTGACCAGTGCAAGTTACGTTGGATAACAGCACTAGTTCCTAATGAAGCTGTGATGGGTGAAATGGTGGCCCTGTTGAACTTAAGTGCTGTCTTAAGATTGGTTCACATAAAGATTTTGAAAGTTTTTGTAACCAGAATTTTGAGATTGAGTCACATTTGAACAATTTGGTTAAAAATCACTTATTATAATTTATGGAGTTTTTTTGAGACCCATGAAAGAAACTGGACACCAGCATTGATCTAACAAAGCTTTAAGTGTCCATAATTGGTTCTCAGGAATCTCTGAGGTCTCCTTTTTTCTCCATATTAAAGTATTCAAAATTACTTAAAAGCATTTAAAGCTTGAGTTTCACAATAGTGGAATATTTGCACCTTAGGGTGCTGATACACAGTCTTGTATTGTTTTACCTTATTTTAACACCTTTAATACTGCTACGTGTTGAAATGTTATACATATTGATCCTTCACCATGGCTGCTGAGATTTCTTTTTTTAAATATTTATATCCAGTGATATGCTTGTCTTTTACGCATGTGTAAGTTGTGAAATCATTATTTCCATACGTAGTTGCTGACACCTTCACACGGAACCTCCACATGCAGTTGATTAATGTTTTTGTAAAAGGAGGAAGAAAAAAAATCAAATAAAACAACAACAAAAAAACCTTTATAGCAGCCTCTTCCAATATGATAAGTGAAAGGAAGAATAACATCTGCTAGTGAAACAGACCACCATAAACTATGTGTGGATGCTTTTGTAAGAAAATTCCTAATCAAAAAAATCCAAAAAAGGCACCTATTTTAAGATGCCAGAATAGGCTCCAAAGTGATCATAAAGATTCAAGCCTGCCTGTTGCCCATCCAACACTTTTAGAAAAGACTGAATATCTATGATTTACAAGAGGTCAAATGCTCATGATTCACATTACCAAGATCACAGAAAATGTAAGCCATGAGCTCTGAGACAGAGAAAGCTTTTATGTTTACCCTCAAAGATTAGTCAGTGCTTTAATTCACCAGGTCCTGATGAGGTCCCCAAGGACTATAGGCTGGATGCATAATAAAACATTACCTGCTTTGTTACACTCCTCACTTGTTATGCATTCATCTTATAATGCTTAGGGACATCATTTTGAGGTCAATAATGAGATAAGTTTAGTAGTACACATGCAAACCTTCTCTCTCTGTCTGTCTTTTTTTTTTCCTCCCTTGTTATGGAATTTTAATTGTAGAAAAATTGCACAATATATGAGAAAATGCACATTGAAAAATTAACTAGTAATTATCATGCCTTGGCTTAACCTCACTGGCCACAATGTTGCAAATGTACACAAGGAACTTCTATTTCATTACTCTTACTGGAAAATCTGGTTTATTACCCCCCCCCCCCCCTTTTACAAAGATGTATGAGGGGGCTGATGGTGTGGTAATGCCGATATGACTCATTAAAATGGGCTGTGTTGGCATTACCGCGTGGCTTTGTAAAATGGGTGGAGGGATAGTGCTCTATTTCTTTTTATTATTATTACTATTTCATTTTTTAATGAAATTCAATAAACATAACCAAGAAAATAACACTACAACAGCAAAGTAAGAAATTGAGGAAAAATCTAGGGAATACATTCTATCATAACAAAAGGAAACAAATATTCAAACATAACAATAAAAAACCATATTTGCTCCAGTCCTTAATGTAGGACATCCAATTACAAAATTGAGGATAGTTGATCAATATTCTAAAATTGTTCTTCAGAAATTTTAATCTCTCCATGCTTCTTATCCAACTCTTTTACTTGAAAATTCAAGTCATTCAATACAGATAGCATCAACTTTGCTAAACTAAAGGTAGCCAGCTATATAGGGCCAGATTCTATAGATGGCGCCTGAAAAATCCACGCAGAAAACATTTCCGCCTAAGGAAATTCTATGAGCAGTGCCTAGATTTAGGTGCGGTATATAGAATATGCTTAGTTGACATCCTAGTGCCTAAAACTACGCACATCCATTTATACCGGTGAAAATGTGGCCTAAAAACAGCAGGCCATATTCTATAACAGTGTGCATACATTTTGGAACACCCACAAAATACCCATTTCCCTGCCTATAACCACGCCCCTTTTCTCTGTGTGTAGCCCACATTGATAACTATCCCCTCAATGTCATTGGTATGCATGCAACTTACAACATTCTGTAGTGTGTGAAAGTTTGAGCCCCACCCATGCTCTGCCAAAGCTCCGCCCATGTGTATACCTTCCTTGCAAATATACACTATCCAGCTTATTTTTGAAAGTGATCGTCGGCCATCTTCCGACACAAATCAGGAGATGGCCGGCGATCTCCTGAAACCGGCCAAATCGGTATAATCAAAATCCGATTTTGGCTGGATTCAACTGCTTTCTGTCGCGGAGCCGGTGAAACATCAAGGGGGCATGTCGGTAGGGTAGTGAAGGCAGGACAGGGGCGGGACGGGGGGGGGGGGGGGCGTGCTCACAAGATGGCCAGCTTCACCCGATGATGAAAAAAAAAGCCAGGCCAGCCTTTTTTTTCATGACCAAGCTTCAAAAAGGAGCCCCAACTGAACAAATGACCACCGGAGGGAATTGGGGATGACCTCCCCTTACTCCCCCAGTGCTCACCAACCCCCTGCCACCCAAAAAAAACTTTTGCCAACCTCAAATGCCATACCCAGCTCCCTGATAGCAGTATGCAAGTCCAGTTTTTGGTGGGTGCAGTGCACTTCAGGCAGGTGAACCCAGGCCCACCCCCCTACCTGTTACACTTGTGGTGGTAAATGGGAGCCCTCCAATCCCCCCAAAACCCACTGTACCCACATGTAGGTTCACCCTTCACCCCTTAGGGCTATGGTAATGGTGTAGAGTTGTGGGGAGTGTGTTTTGGGGGGCTATGTACCTGGGAGCTATTTTTATTTTATTTTTTAGAAGTGCCCCCTAGGATGCCCGGTTAGTGTCCTGGCATGTCAGGGGAGCCAGTGCACTACAAATGCTGGCTCCTCCCACGACCAAATACCTTAGATTTGGCCGGGTTTGAGATCACCGGCAGTAGTTTCCATTATGGCTGAAAACCAATGCTGGCCATCTCAAACCTGGCCAGCTCTGACATTTGGCCGGGACCAACCGTATTAGCGAGGGAAAAGATGGCCTGCCATCTTTTTCGAAAATACAGTTGGCTCCACCCATTTACAGAGCAGGCCCCGGAGATAGCCGCCCATAGAGATGGCCGGCGCCGTTCGATTATGCCCCTCCATGTAAATTAAACTGGTATTTGCAAAATAGTGACAGTATGACACTATGAAGGAATGGAAAGAAATCTCAGTAAACCTAGAACATGTAATAAAGTCAGCTCAAGAAGTGAAAGATAAAGACCACATGGTATACATAAAAAAGTACAAAAACTAGGGGACACACCATAAGGTTACATCATAATACTTTAAAAATAAAAGTGGGCCCAATATTTGAAGCATTTTATAAGGCCAAGAGAGGCTCCTGACTGTTTAAATGGCTTGCCTAGGCTATCCAGGGCTTTTCAGAGGCAATTAACTGGTTAGTTTCACTGAATATCCCCCTAACAGGCTAGGTTAGGGGCAGGCTGGGGGTGGGGCATAAGCAGAGCACAAACTTAGGGGCCCTTTTACAAAGCGGGGGTAAGTCCATTGCTGGCTTACAGCATACTGAAACTGAACTACTGCTGGGGCAATGCGGCCGCCAGCAGTAGTTCCGAGTTGAGCGCATGTCATTTTCGGCACTCCCTATAATTTTTTTTTGTCTAGCATGGCGCTAACCCGATGGTAATCGGACATCCGTGTGCACTGCCCGGTTACCACTGGGTTACCATATAAGCACTTACTGTTACCTCAGTGGGTGGCGGTAAATATTCCCCACTGCATGACCATGCGCTGAGAATTATCTGTCATTTTCAGGGGGGGGGGGCATTTTTACTTGCTGCGGTAAAAAGGTCCCTGGCACACGGGGAAAATGGCCGCCACTGCTACCAAAGGGTTCTTTTTCCTGCAGCGTTGCAAAAGGACCCTATAGCCAGTTAGTGATTTTCAGCCTGCTTAATGGCTAAGTAACTGCTTAAAGTTAGGCCAGCAAAAAGGTGGGGGAAGTCCCATGTTAGGACATGATAAGCTCATTTACTAGCACATCTTAGTAAAAGGACCCCTAAATAAAGTCACAATGAGCCCATTATTCAGCCGTTGGTGATCAGCATTTTGCTGACTGCTGCCGGCATTATACCCAGAATTTCGATGCCAGGCCATATCTGGGCTCTAGCTTTGAATTACTGGGTATACAACGCCGGCCAAAATACAGCCAGTTAAAGAACTGCAAAAAGATAGGATTGCCTTTTATCCAGATAACTTTAACTGGTTAAGTGCTGAATATCACACTTAACAGGTTAAGTGCTGATTGCACCCCTGGAATGCCCCCAAAGTAGTTGATCTTGGTTTTGGCGCTAACCAGGCATTTTCAATGGCAATATCTGGTTAAGTGACACTGAAAATGCTCTGTTAGTCCCAGACACAGTGGCATACACACTCCCTGTCAGATCCAGCCCCCGCCTCCACCTTAAAATTCTGTCTACAGTGATGCAGTCTTCACCCGGACAATGGCACTCATAGGCTGCACGCGGACTGCACCAGCACTTTCTCCCCTCAGGGGCGGGACTATTTAGGGAGGAAGTCTCCATGCAGGCCACGGACAGCCTATGAGTGACACTGCCCGGGTGAAGACTGCAGCACTGCAGACAGGATTTTAAAGTACCGGGGTGGAGGCAGGAGATGGGGATGGGGGCAGTGGTGGCTGCACCATGGGGGACCATGGAGACGCACCCTCCTATAAAAATTGTCTGCATACGCCTTTGCCCAGACAGGTGATTTGAATGGCCTGGAGCCTCTCCTAGCCATTTATATCATGTTGAATATCGAGCCCAAAGAAATTAATAAATTTACTTTAAAATTTTTGGACTGAGGGTTCATTCACTTGACTATTATTAATAGTCATTTTATAACATATATACAATTAGTAAATACCAATAAATAAATATACCAGATGTATGCATCATGGTACAGGTAAGCATAGTTAATAGTCTCTACTTCGCAGAACTTAAAATTTAGTCCAGATCAATGTCCATCATATGGTTTGATCTATTTTTATTTCTCTATAAATTAAAATGATTTTTCTCATGATTATGGTTCATATGTGCCCGTCATTTATGTGCAGTGTTTAGTTTGGCAGGAGAGCACAAGTTTAGAGCATGCACTGCAAGTGACTTTTGGACTTGATCCCCTGATGAAGCTATTGTGAAACGGGTGCCTGTTGGGATCCAGCTGTTTCAGATAAGTGTCAATGCAGTACTATTGATTTGTATAGCTGCTCAAAGTTATGAGAAATGATGTGATGAAGTTCCCGAGATGGTAATGAGGGACATGAATTGCAAACCATAAATTAACCTGAACTAGTTATATATTGAAAAAGTAAAAAATTATCTTGGAACATTATGGACACGGAGGAGGATTTTTGACCTATGATCGAATTATCGCTGTAAACTCATTATCCTGACCCGTCATTGACGGGGCAGGTAAGAATACTTCTTACCTGCGACATTTGAGGTCTTTGTCCACTTGTGGTTGATATTGTGTTCCTTAGTGTGGACTGTATATGCCATTTTTGCTTTTGGATTCAGTGTTTAGTTCCTACATGGCTAAATAACATTTTCCCTATAACTTTCAGCTTCCTGTGCTGTTCTGATATTTACAGCAAAGTGGCATTCACTTCCCAATGGTGGGAAGGGAAATGAGTATTTGTATTGTGCTGCTACTTGACAGTACTAAATTTTACACATAAGGGAACTGTGCTCTAATATCTTGGTCACAGGAGGTCACTATAGTGTTTGGCCTATTAATGGAAAGCAATAAACTAGAAAATCATGTACGGTAGGCTATGGATAATAGCTTCCTACAAAGGAGAAATATGAACTGAGGCATAAAAATAAGTTTGACATCATGAATTTCATTATTACTATGGTTACCACAACTGAATTTTATATACAGAAGTTGATAAGAGGTATTCAAGGTTTTCTGTGGTTCACAAGTCCATGTACATGGATTGTACTGGTATACATTCTTGACCCTAGCTTCCAAAGAGCATCATTTGAAAATTGGTGGAAAGTACAGTTTCTTGTGTGCTGGCAGCTGAGAGGGGGAAATAAAGGGCAATTCCATAATTGGGTGCCCACGTTTCATCACCCCTGAAGCATTCAAATGTACAGAATACTAACACTGAAGCTTGTAAATTATGCTTACGTTTGAAGTGAAAGTGCTAACAGAGCACCTAACCATTATTCTGTATGCAATTCTGGTCACTGCATCTTTAAAAAGATGTAGTGGAATTAGGAAAAGTACAGAGAAGAGTGATGACAATAATAAAGGGGATGGGACGACTTCCCTATGAGGAAAGGCTGAAGTGGCTAGAGATCTTCAGCTTGGAGAAGAGACAGCTGAGGGGAGATATGATAGAGGTCTATAAAATAATGATTGGAGTGGAAAGGGTAGAAGGGAATCACTTGTTTACCCTTTCCAAAATTACTAGGACTAGGGCACACAATGAAGCTGCTAAGTAGTAAATTTAAAACAAACTGGAGCAAATATGTCTTCACTCAACATTCATTGCCAGAGAATCTTGTAAAAGCAGTTAGATTAGCAGGGTTTTAAAAAAGTTTGGATAGTTTCCTAAAAGAAAATTTCATAAGTCATTATTAAGATGGACTTGGGAAAATCCACTTCTTATTTCTAGGATAAACAACAGAAAATCTGTTTTATTGTTTTGGGATCTTGCCAGGTACTTGTGATCTGGATTGGCCACAGTTGTAAACAGGATACTGGGCTTCATGGACCCAGTGTGGTAACACTTATGTTCTTATGGCATGACATAGGGCAAAAATACAAGGGGGTATACAAATGGCCAGAACATTGGCGGGGCTGCCACTTACACACATAGCTTACAGGATGCTGTTACCTACGTTCCTGCTGCATTTACATGACTTGCAGTTACATGGTGTAACTGTGGTTACGTAAATGTAGTAGAATTTCATCATACCCCCCTCATTCTATGAATTTAGTCTCTAATCATAGTTCTTAAAATTATAGAATACTAGCACTTGCATGGGTAAATATAAATATGTTCATGTGTTAGTTGAACACTCAGAACTATTCCATAATTTAGGAACACAATTCACGTTGGGGACCTTTTATTAAGCTGTGGTAAAAAGAATAACTTAAGCGCACTCTTACATGGCCATTTTTACAGCAGCCAGACGTTGGGCACAAGAACGTAAATCAGTTCTATACAGTAATATTCCCTTGTATCTGGCATCTTGGATAATTCTGTACACCCCCGCCTGCACTTTACATTCCCTAAGAGATAATATGTTGGTGATTCCCAATCCCGCAAAGGCAAGATGGGAATATACAAGGGACAGGTCCTACTTGTTTCTCACATCTGCAGTATGGAACTCACTCCCACAACACCATCAACTGGATACCTCCAACTCTTCCTTTCATGATGTTTTAAATATGTTTCTTTTTTTTTTGCTTTTGATACTTGACTATGGTTGCCCCTTGTACTTGATATTTGACTACGGTTGCTCCTGTGCTAAGGAAACTGTATTTTAGATTTGGCCATCTTTGTGCCTCAGTATACTTTGGGGCCCTTTTAGTAAGCCGCGTAAGCATCTACGCATGCCCAACATGCAGCAAAATGGAGTTACTGCATGGCTATGGTGTGGCCCTTGCGGTAATTTTATTTTTGGTGCATGTCCGCTAGGGGCGCCTGAAAAATATTTGTTATTTTCTGGCACTCATCAGCTATGCCACGTGAGACTTTAAAGCTAGGTCAATGGCAGGCAGTAAGGTCTTAGACCCAAAATGGACATGTGACAATTTTGATTTTGTCGTACGTCCATTTTTGGCAAAAATTTAAAAAGGGCTTTTTTACAGGCCTGAAGAAAAATGGAATGGTGCATGCCCCAAACCCGTGCCTACACTACTGCAAGCCATTTTTCAGTGCACCTTAGTAAAAGGACCCCTTGGTTTGAATGGTTTAACCTTTGATACTGTAGCAGTTGTGTCTGTGTTCTGTATTTTTGTTCTTTCCTATCTTGCAGCATGGAGTTCTTTTCCTATATTCTCTAATTTTTGTTTAATGTAAACCGCTTCAATTTGCCTGCAAAGCAGGTGGCATATAAAATTAATAAATGATAAACTCGTTGCTCAGTTTTGGTGCATAAATAACTCTGTTGTTCTATAATCCTGCACTTAAATATTTGGAGCACTCCTGACCCTCCCAGGCCCCTCCCATGGCCCCCTTTTGAGGTGTGTGCAAGGCACTTTGGGTGCACAGTGTTATAGACAAGTGCATGCACAAATCTAAATTAGTGCCAATTAAGTGCCAGTAAACTCCAATTAACTCAATAATTGGTTGTTAGCACCCCATTGACTAATTAGTTTGCTTGTGCACATGGGCTCTGCATCCAAAGTTGGGCACCAGAGTTACAATATTTTAAATACCAGAAAGTTTAGCACAATTACCCCCTCAATCATTACTCCTCCAAAGAAGAATATATATGTATTGTCACAGCTGAAATAGAAAATGCAAGCAAATTTTTCAGGTACCCATACCATGCCCAGAACACACCCCTTCAAAACTGTGCCTGCCATCTATGGTTCCTCTTTTCCTTACCTCAGCACTCAGTTGTGGAACGGGTTGCCTCAAGAGGTTAAATTCACTTCCGATCACCCGACCTTCAAGAAGTGGCTCAAGACCTTCCTCTTTGGCAGTGCTTAAGCTAAGAACCCTACAGGTGCCATACCCTTTTAGGCCATGACTCCTTCCGTGCTGATTTATCACCTCCCCTCCCTTCCTCTTCCTCCTTCGTTGTTTTCTCTCTCTCCTGTGACCTTGTCTACTGTACTTTGTACTATTGTTTGTTTATTAATTGTTGTACGCCACATTGAGCCTGCCTATGGGTGGGAATACTATGGGATATAAATGTCATAAATAAATATAAATATGCAAGGGCCATTTCTACATGCATTTCCTTCTAAAGTGACCTCCATAACTTTTCTGCATATTCTTAGAGTGTAATTTTTATAATAAGTCACCTAGGTGGGGAATTTATCAAGGTGTGTTAAAAGTTCACCCTTTACCACACCTTGATGCCCCACAGAATTCAGCAGCCTGCGGGATCCCAGTACTGCAGATTGCTGAATTCCATTTTAGAAGGATGAAACTGCTTGCGAGCCACCTCGCAAGCAACGTTATTCCCGTGGCCCAAGAGCATTGGGCTGCAATGCCGCAGCCTGATGCTCATGGGCCTGCAGATCCTCCAGCCCTCCCTTGCACTTTAAGCTGCCTCCTCACACAACCCTCTCCCCCACAAAGGGGCTACCTTTACAAAGCATTCCTGGTCCGGGGGGGGGGGGGCTGGGGGGGCTTTGCCACTGTATTTTAGGTCAGGCAGCATTAGGGTCTTTAAAGTCACTTTAAGGCCCAGTAAATGCAACTTAAGACCCTAATGATGCTTGATAAATTCCCTCCATAGGTACCAATTTAGAGGCTATTTTATTTGGAAGCATAAGCAACTATATATCTATAATATAGCCTCTCAAAGCAGCTAGAATTGTGGCTAAAATGTGGCTGCATGTATGGGCACCAACTCAAGAGCTGATGTAAATATGCGTAACTGAATTATGTGAAGATTTTATAGCTTACAAGCATACTTTATGACTCCACCTGTGCTCTATCCAAATGTCTCTCCCATTAATGCCTACCCCTGGGTCACATAAAAGTATGCATCGTTTTGTCGGCATGTGGACTTTTATGGGTATAACAGGATTTACGCATGAAAAAGCATTTATAAAGTTACCCGCTTAATGCAAAGTTTCCAAATTTATAATGCTTGTGAAGTAAATGTTTCCTATTTATGAGGAAATGACTCTTTTTAATTAACAAAGTTCATTACTGCTCTCTCTGCCCTTCCCTCCTTGTCTCTCTCTCCAAAAATGACTTTAATTGACTTGAAATTTATATAATTACTAGTAAAAAAGGCCCATTTCTGACACAAATGAAACGGGCGCTAGCAAGGTTTTCCTCGGAGTGTGTATGTTTGAGAGAGTGTATGTGAGAGTGATTGTATGTGAGAGAGAGAGTGAATGTGCGAGTGTATGTGTGTAAGAGAGAGAGAGTGAGTCTGGGTGCGAGTGTGTTTTTGAGAGAGAGAGAGAGAGTGTGTGTGTGAGAATGAGAGTGTGTGCAAGTGCGTATGTGAGACACAGTGTGAGAGAGAGAGAGAGAGAGAGTGTTTCACACAGATACAGTGTGTGCGAGAGAGAGAGAGAGTGTGTGTGAGACAGACTGTCTGTGAGGCTGAGTGTATGAGCCCAAGAGAGTTTGTGAGTGACTGTGTGACACATAGCGAGTGAATGTGATACAGTGTGAGACAGAGTGTGTGAGAGACAGTGTGTGAGAGTGTGAGAGAGAGAAAGACATTGACTGTGAGAGAGAGAGAGAGTGTGTGAGAGAGAGAGAGTGTGTGTGTGAGAGAGATACCTCCCCCCCTGGTGTCAGCCCCCCCCCCCTCTCTCTGGTGTCAGCCCCCCCCCCCCCCCCCACCCCTCTCTCTCTCTGGTGTCTGAGCGTTACTGTGCAGGACGCTGAGCTCTGGCTGTGCTTCAAGGAACTGACCAATCCTATTTAATAGAATGCACCTCCAACATTCTGAAGCCGAGAAACCTCGTGTGGTTGGTCACTTCTGCTTGTGACGAACCCGGAAGTACATGATGTCAATTCAGGACATGGATACAGAGAGCAGGAATGCCTCAGCCATGCAGTCAGCTTCAGAATGTTGGAGGTGTGTTTTATTATATAGGATTTTCTATGCTATAATTGTGCAGTGTCTATGAACAACTGCAAAATTAAAAATCAATGCAATTTCCAACACAAAAGTGTAAATAAAGTTACCATTTGATGATGTAGCATAGAAACATTGTAAATGACTGCACAGAAAGATCCATCAGGTCTACCCTGGAAGGTTGTTGAAGTAGTAGCTGCTATGCCATGCAAGTTACTTTCCCAATGCTTGTATTATTGGGTGCGCAGTTCAGGTTATTTTCCCACTGTTTGTGTTGTCTGGTTGTACCTGCTGCACAATACAGGTTACCTTTCCCATGATTTCGAAAAATAATTACGTAGCTGACGTACTGTATGGTTGGTTTACTTCACCTTGCCTTCTAAGGATCTATTCTGTATGTATGTATGTATGTAAGTATGTGTGTCTGTCTTTTGTGTTTATTTATTTAACGTCCTTACAAAATTTGTAGCCCACATAACACTGGCACTCACACTACCTTGTTGACAGCATCACAAAAACCCACAAAACAGTACCTAGAACAGTACAAATCCAGGAGGTCATGGCAAAACGTTGATTGCAGCTTTATTACAGAATAACAATGCTAAACAAATAATCAATACGAATGCAAACTGCTTGAAAAATATCATAACAGAATTTCCACCCCACTTTATAGCTAGTTGGTGACGAATTAGCCACAGGCAAGAACCTAAAGCTTCTCATATTTTTATTCTTAATAACTACAACTTGCTGTGTTTCAGGGTTGTGCACACACACATGGCGGTGTCGCATAAATGCCCAAAGCAAACATCAAATCATCAAATCTCTTGAGAACTGATTACCCACAACTGCCAACTTAACCCCCTATCCTACAAAGGGGGCTCCTTTTGTCACAATCAGTGATGGCTATTAGCTTGTCACCGCTCCCCTTAAAAGCTGTGGCCAGTCTGCCATTAAAATATGCCTCCAAAAGTTCCTGAACGTCATTTAAAAAGATATCAATTCCAATGTCTTATAAATGGACACCATCTGGGTGATACAGTCTCAGGCAGACCCAAATCAATAGGACATGTGATAACACCAATCCTCCCCCCGCCCCAGGCAATTACAAAATGAGAAGCCTCAGATTTGACTTGTTTCCACAAACGCTCAATTGCCCTGATCCTCTTCACACCAACCGGGGAATGATATTAGACTACACAAAATGCACTCCATGAAAATAACAAGCTGCAATGAAAAACTCCTTTAACATTTGTCAGATTAAAACAACCCCTCTTATAGAACACAAATCATTACCCCCCCCCCCCCCCCAAATGTACAATAATGAACTGAGATAAAGAAAAGCTCTTAGCTTGAAAAAGCATAGGAAGGAACTGCTCCCACAGCATGTCACACAGGCCCAGCCATCAAATTTGCCTTCTATAAGAAGCCAGTCCCAGATTTGAGCCCGTGCCCCCTTCTGGGCCCAGTAAACAAAGGAATGGCCACAAAATCAGACACAGGATCCTTTTACTATGGCGCACTGAAAAATGGCTTGCGGTAGTGTAGGCGTGGGTTTTGGGTGTGCGCCGATCCATTTTTTAGCAAGCCTGTAAAAAAGGCCTTTTTTTTTTTGCTGAAAATGGACATGCGGCAAAATCAAAATTGCCGCAAGTCCATTTTGGGTCTGAGACCTTACTGCCAGCCATTGACCTAGCGATAAAGACTTGCGCGGTAACCGGGCGGTCAAGACCTATGCATGTGAAATGTCACTTGGCATGAATAGCTGATGAGCGCCAGAAAATAACAAATATTTTTCAGATGCGCATATCGGATGCGCCCAAAAATGAAATTACCACAAGATCCACACGGTAGTCAGGCGGTAACTCCATTTTGGCACTTGTTGGGCATGCGTAGACACTTATGCAGCTTAGTAAAAGGGCCCCACAGTTAACAACAGGTAGGCTATCTACAACAGAAACTAATAAAATAAAATTAACCTCAAAGGCTTTGCCTGGAATCTTGAACCTTAGCAAAAATTCTTCAAAATGTAAAACATTTATTAGTTATTGTAGATAATTGCGGCAATTATGCGGGATGAATTCTTGCCAGTTAAATAACATAAAAACATAAGAATGGCCATACTGGGTCAGACCAGTGGTCCATCTAGCCCAGTATCCTGCATCCACCAGTGGCCAATCCAGGTCACAAGTACCTGGCTGAAACACAAATAGCAACATTCCATGCTACCAATCCCAGAGCAAGCAGTGGCTTCCTTCATATCTATCTCAGTAACAGACTATGAACTTTTCCTCCAGGAACGTGTCAAAACCTTTTTTTAAACCCAGATTTGCTAACTGCTGTTTCCACATCCTCCGGCAATGAGTTCCAGAGCTCAACTATTCTTTGAATGTAAAAAATATTTCCTTTTATTTGCTTTACAAGTATATAAGTACATAAGTAATGCCACACTGGGAAAAGACCAAGGGTCCATCGAGCCCAGCATCCTGTCCATGACAGCGGCCAATCCAGGCCAAGGGCACCTGGCAAGCTTCCCAAATGGCACCTAGCAAGCTTCCCATCAGTAATGTCAATGATGGGCTCATTTTCGAAAGAGAAGTGCGTCCATCTTTCGACACAAATCGGGAGATGGGCGTCCTTCTACCAGGGTCACCCAAATCGGCATAATCAAAAGCCGATTTTGGGCGCCCTCAACGGCTTTCCCAGTGGCGTGTCGGAAGCACAGCAAAGGTGGGACTGGGGCATGCTTAACACATGGGCATCCTCGGCCGATAATGGAAAAAAGAAGGGCGACCCTGACGAACACTTGACCGACTTATTCTTTTTTTTTACAACCAAGCCACAAAAAGGTGCCCTAAATGACCAGATGACCACCAGAGGGAATCGGGGATGACCTCCCCCTACTCCCCCAGAGATCACTAACCCCCTTCCACCCTAAAAAAAATGGTAAAAAAAATTACCAGCTTCTATGCCAGCCTCAAATATCATGCCCAGCTCCCTGACAGCAGTATGCAGGTCCCTGGAGCAGTTTTAGTGGGTACTGCAGTGCACTTCAGGCAGGCAGATGCAGGCCCATACCCCACTACCTGTTAAATTTGTGGGCCCTCCAAAACCCACCAGAAACCCACTGTACCTACCTGTAGGTGCCCCCTTTCATCCCTAAGGGCTATGGTAGTGGTGTACAGTTGTGGGGAGTGGGTTTTGGGGGCTCAGCACACAAGGTAAGGGAGCTATGCACCTGGGAGCTTTTTCTAAAGTCCACTGCAGTGCCCTCTAGGGTGCCCGGTTGGTGTCCTGGCATGTCAGGGGGACCAGTGCACTACGAATGCTGGCTCCTCTCATGACCAAAGGGCTTGCATTTGGTCATTTCTGAGATGGGCATCCTCGGTTTCCATTATTGCCGAAAATCGGGGACGACCACCTCTAGGGACGACCATCTCTAAGGTCGATTTAAATGTGTAGATTTGGGCATCCTCGACTGTATTATCGAAACGAAAGATGGCCGCCCATCTTGTTTCCCCGCCCCTTCGCTGGGACATCCTGCGAGGACGCCCTCAGGAAAACTTGGGCGCCCCGTTCGATTATGCCCTTCTGACTGTCCCCTGGTCTTTGTACTTTTTGAAAAGTGAAAAACTGAGTCACTTTTACCCGTTCAACACCACTCGGGGTTTTGCAGACCTCAATCACCCCCCCCCCCCCCCCCTCAGCTGTCTCTTTTCCAAGCTGAAAAGCCCTAATCTAGAACAAAATACACTGGGGGATTAAGGGGGAACATTTTAGCCACATGCTAGTCCCACCCAAAGCATACCCAATATTTGTGCAAGTTCATGCTTTGGACATGTATGTCCCAGTTTTCTAAAAATGAAGATTTTGATGTGTATGTGAAGTATGTCTAAATGCCAGTGTATGCATGTCCAAATCATGAATAGTTTCTAAAAATGCCACCTTAAGTACTGGTATTTAGACATTCAAAATCCCAAGGAATGTTTGTTTCTTTCTTAATATTCTGTAAACTGTGCTTTTCCCAGGTTCATATATATATTTTACAAAAGGCTCCACATTCAGCAAGACTTTAAATAATACTTGGGAGATTACACACGTCAAGACTTAAATGTCCCATATCCTACCTTGATACAGTATTCAAAACTGGGGTTTATACTAGAAATAGATTTCTAAATTGAAATGTATTGTATACTGGTAACCCCCAAAGTCACTTTGAAAAATTTTCCCTAGATATCATACTGTACATTGAGTAAAATTTGCTTATTCCAATTCTAAAATGAAATGTGAAATAAAATCAAACTTGTTCCATGTTTACAATGAAATAAATTGCTTACTTACACACATCTATTTGGATCAACTTGCTATTGAAACCTGAAATGTTTGTCATTTTTCAAAGTAAAGGACTCGGTACACTGAGAATGGCAGGTTTAATTTAATGTTATGACAGAATCTTCAAGAAAATGCCAGAGATTTCTGTACTATTTAGGATTACTGATGTGTCATCATTCTATACTTAATATTTAAGTATAGAGCAATGACACACAGGTAATTTTGAAAAAAGTTTAAATTTGTATGAGGGATTTACACACTATTAGGGCTAGTCCTGAGGGTCTACCCTATAAAGTCACTCATGACTCTTTAACAAATTAAGCATACATTAGGTGCTTTTTTAGACATCTCACATAAGTGTCCTGTTATGAAATTGTCCCTCCCTAGTTGAAAAAGGAACTTTGTGGGGTGGACGGATTATGGAAAAAAAAAGTTTCACAAAACTGTTGTTTGCAATTTACCATTTTTTTCAGATGTAAAAATATTACCTCATACTTCGCTTTATGCATTTTTATCAATCTGATATTCCATTATCAAAGTTGTTGAAATAATGTTTCTACTCCTTCAATTTTATTGATAAGTTCTAATAATAGAAATGACAAATGTGACAAAGTAATGTGTGTTTTACACCCTTATTGATTTAAAAGCACTTTTATAATTACAGCTATTTTTTATTAGGACATTGTTTGTTGTGAATTAAAAGCCCACACAAGAATTGTACCCCTGCTGTTTCAGAACAGTGCTATTATGGTAATTTGTCTGGCTGAGTAATCAGCTTTTAATGTGTCTTCAATGTGAAGAAAAAAAAAGCATATACAATTATGTGCAAAAGTTTAAGCACTGCTGGTCAAATCGAGGGCCTGTTGTACTAAGCGAGTGGCATGCCCAGCGTGAGCTTACCACTTCCTAAAAAGGAAATTTACCGCAGCAGCTCGGTGGCACTTCCCACCCCTAGCATGCCATCATATCCGGTGCTGCAAAAATATTTATTTTTGTAGTGCCGGAGTGTACCCAGCAGTAATTGGGCAGTGCCGCTCACTGCCCGGTTACCGCCAGGTTAGCGTGAGAGCCCTTATCGCCACCTCAGTGGATGGTGGCAAGGAATCCCCCTCAAAATGGCTACGCAGCAAGTGCTTTACTTGCCACATGGCCATTTCCATAAGGAAAGAGACTTCTCTTTTACCTGCTGTAGTAAATGGGGGCCTCGGCACGCACAGATAACACACGCTGATGCCAGCATAGGCCCCCCTTTTGCTGCAGCTTGGTAAAAGGGGGCCTGAATGTTTCATTGAATCCCTAAAAGAACAGGAGCTGACATAACCTTTACAACACACTAAAGGACCCTTTTACTAAGCTGTGGCTCCCAAACCTGGTCCTGGAGGCTCCCCAGCCAGTCAGGTTTTTAGTATATCCACAATGAATATTCATGAGCTAGATTTGCATGCAGTGGAGGCAATGCATGCAAATCTCTCTCATGAATATTTATTGTGGGTATCATGAAAACCTGACTGGCTGGGGTGTCTCCAGGATCAGGTTTGGGAACCACTGTACTAAGCTGCGTTAAGCACTGCTACTATAAATCGTTTCTATAGCACTACTACTACTACTTAACACTTCTGTAGCGCTACAAGGCATACGCAGCGCTGTACACCATACACGAAAAGACAGTCCCTGCTCAAAGAGCTTACAATCTAGATAAGACAGATGTGGAAACTCAAAAGAATAAAACCTTTCTTCCCAAGAAACATCTTCCGCACCCTAGTACAGTCACTGGTAATAAGCCACTTGGACTACTGTAACGCTCTATACGCAGGCTGCAAAGAACAGACCATCAAAAAATTCCAGACAGCCCAGAACACCGCAGCCAGACTCATTTTTGGAACACATAAATACGAAAGTGCGAAACCCCTCAGAGAGAAACTCCCGCTCAAGGAACGAATCGAGTTCAAGATCTGCACGACTGTACACAAAATCATTCATGCGGATGCCCCACTCTATATGCTAAACCTAGTGGACTTACCGCCCAGGAATGCCAAAAGATCGGCCCGCAAATTCCTCAACCTGAACCTCCCCAGCTGTAAAGGAATGAAATACAAACAAGCTTATGCTACTACCTTTGCATACAAAAGCACACAGTCCTGGAACGCACTACCCATGGCGCTGAAAACCATAACCAATCTAACAAGCTTTCGCAAAGCCCTGAAAACACATCTCTTCAACAGAGCCTACAAAAGTCACCCTCAATGAAACAAATCATTCCTTAAACTACCCAATTACACCTAAGACACCTCTCACACGACCTTACCTAACACCTTTCCATCTGAATTCCTCTTTCACCTCAGCTTATGATTGACTGTCTTTTTTTTTTGTCTTCAAATCATGTAATGACGTTTTCATTTCCATACTCTGTAAGCCACATTGAGCCTGCAAAAAGGTGGTAAAATGTGGGGTACAAATACAATAAATAAATAAATAAATAGACAGAACAATTAAGAGGTAAGGGAATTAAAGAGGTGGGGATAAAAGGTACAGTCAAGTGAGCAGTGATTAGGAGTCAAAAGCAGTGTTAAAGAGGTGGACTTTTAGCCTGGATTTGAAAACAGCCAAAGACGGGGCTAGACGTACAGGTTTGGGAAGTCTACTGCAGGTGTGAGGTGCAGCACTACTAGACTGCTTCTTAACATTGGAGGAAGGAATTTGGATGTGGTAAATCGGAACTTTCCCCTGAAGAAGAAAACAAAACCTGGCCATGTCGAAAGAGGTTCTGATTGTTACTGGAAGCTAAGTAGCTTTATTTACTCTAAATTTGCATGACAACGTATACAAAAAGAAGTTTAAAAAACGTTTCGGATCGATGATGATTTGCACAGTGTTGCTTTAGAAATGTTGGAACTGCAGCAACTGTGTTGCAATATCTGATGATCCTTTTTTTAAAAGAAGTACATTTAGGCACGGGCATTTATGCCACTGAAAACCTGGTGTAAATACCTGCACCTAAATGTAGGCAAGTTCTCCCAAATTCTATAATCACGTGCATAAATTTGAGAAATGCCCTCACATGCCGATATTCCTCCCATGGCCATGCCCCCTTTTCAGCAAAACACATTAGAATTTATTCACACCTCATTTTCGAATATGCCTAAAAAGATGCACTCATAAGTTCCAATTATTGCCAATTAGTGCTAATAATTGGTTGTTATCAGCCAATTAGCACATAAGTACATATGTAATGCCATACTGGGAAAAGACCAAGGGTCCATCTAGCCCAGCATCCTGTCCCCGACAGCTGCGAATCCAGGTCAAGGCCACCTGGCAAGCTTCCCAAACGTACAAACATTTTATACAAGTTATTCCCGAAATTGTGGATTTTTCCCAAGTCCATTTAGTAGCGGTCTATGGACTTGTCCTTTAGGAAACCGTCCAACCCCTTTTTGAAACTCTGCCAAGCTAACCGCCTTCACTGATCACTGATCAGCTCATTACTCAATTAAGGTGTGCATGTAAATTGGGCACATGGCCAATTTAACGTGTGCAACTCATTGCACCTTATACAGAATCCAGGGAAAAGTGTCTCGTGCACAATCCAAAAGATACATGACCATGGGAGCAGCATGGGAAGGTCAGGGGTGTTCCAAATATTTAGCTGCAGTGTTACAGAATATTGAGGTTCCAAATACAACTTCTGCGCTAGGATTTACACCAGGTTTCAGCTGGTGTACATCCTCCTGCCCAAAGTTGGGCATGGGGATCCGTTCTAAGCGCTATTCTATAAGTGCACTCAGGCCAGAGTGCCCTTTATTAAATAGTGCTTAGTGTGAACTTTTCCTGGTGCCTAAATCTGGGCACCATTTACTGAATCCAGCCCTAAATGCTTTGTTAATGCCCTATTTACCCAAACATATATAGTCCTATTTTTTATTCTTTTCTTTCATTCCTTTAACATGACTATATTTACTGCCGAGTCTGCCTTTGGTTCAGATGGGAGTACTATCACAGCTGTGCAGCTTCCGTTGCTTCCTAAGGAAGCAATTTTGGCTCTCTAAAAACTGATTTATACTTGGGGGAAATAAGAATGCCTGCATATACTAAATGCCAAAAAAAAAGCACATTTACAGTAGAAGCTTTTACCAGTTAACTAAGTTCCTCAGATTCTGTCTTGAATATATATTTTCAGGATTTATCGACTAGCCCCATTTATCTCTTTTAGTCACGTTGGCATCAAAATTGTGAAGTTATAGAATTTTGGGGAAAAATTAGGGTTAGTCGAGGTTTCGGAATTAGAAAGGTTCAAAGAAGAGCAAATACAATGATAAAGAGGATGGAACTCCTCTCGTATGAGGATGGGCTATGAAGAAAGACTAAGGAGGCTAGGGCTTTTCAGCTTGGAGAAGAGACGGCTGAGGGGAGACATGATAGAGGTATATAAAATAATGAGTGGAGTGGAACAGGTGGATGTGAAGCGTCTGTTCACGCTTTCCAAAAATACTAGGACTAGGGGGGGCATGCAATGAAACTACAGTGTAGTAAATTTAAAACAAATCGGAGAAAGGTTTTCTTCACCCAACGCATAATTAAACTCTGGAATTCGTTGCCGGAGAACGTGGTGAAGGCGGTTAGCTTAGCAGAGTTTAAAAACGGGTTAGACGGTTTCCTAAAGAACAAGTCCATAAACCGCTACTGAATGGACTTGGGAAAAATCCACAATTCCAGGAATAACATGTATAGAATGTTTGTACGTTTGGGAAGCTCATCAGGTGCCCTTGGCCTGGATTGGCCGCTGTCGTGGACAGGATGGTGGGCTCGATGGACCCTTGGTCTTTTCCCAGTGTGGCATTACTTATGTACTTATGGCTAATGAGGATAGGGCTCTTCAGCTTGGAAAGGAGACGGATGAGGGGAGATTTGATTGAGGTCTACAAAGTCCTGAGTGGTGTAGAACAAGAAGAAGTAAATACAGATTTTACTCATTCCAAAAGTACAAAGACTAGGGGACACTCAAGGAAAGTACATGGAAATACTTTTAAAACAAATAGGAGAAAATATTTTTTTCACTCAATGAATAGTTAAGCTCTGAAACTTTTTGCTGGGGGATGTGGTAACAGCGGCTAGCATATCTGGGTTTATAAAGGTTTGGACAAATTCCTGGAGGAAAAGTCCATAGTCTGCTATTGAGACAGACATCAGAAAGCAACTGGTTGCCCTGAGATTTGTAGTATGGAGTATTGCCACAATTTGTAAGAACACAATGATTTTTTCCGGTATCAGGATGAAGATGATTTCCATTAGTCATTTTAACCCGTGCAGTCCCAGGGTATGGCCTAGGCAGAATCCTATTTGTCTCTAGTGTAAAACACTGATTAAATACAAATAATTGGAAAGTTTCTTTTTCCAGAATTTTTGATATGAAAAGAAATGATATTTGGGCTAATATTAGGCTTTCTGAGTAGTGTGCAAACAACTGCTTGGTTTCATAAGGAAGGAACAATGTTTGAAATGAGGCATTCATTAATCATTGCAAGAATATAGGCAATAGCTCAAGAGGAGGAGGCCTGATTTCCAAATGAGCTGTGGTAGACTCCGAAGGCAATGTAGTTTTCATGGATGATTGAATGCTTTAGATTGAATAACTACTAGGACTAGCAAATCTAGGGCCCCTTTTACCAAGCTGTGGCAAAAGGGGGTCTGCGCTGGCATCGGCACGTTTTTGATACGAACTGAGGCCCCATTTTACCGTGGTGGGTAAAAGTTAGGTCTTTCTTTTTTTTTTCAGGAAATGGCCGTGCAGCAAGGGAAGCACTTGCCTTGCGGCTATTTTGGGGAGGATCCCTTGTGGCGGTAAGGTCTCCCGTCATAACCAGGCAGCGCACAGCACTGCCTGATTACCGCCAAGTACACACTGGCGCAACAAAATTTAAAATATTTTTGTAGCACCGGATATGACGCGCACAGGGGATGGGAAATACCATCGGGCTGCTGCTGTAGCCTGGTGCTACTTCAGTTTTAGCAAGCGGTAAGCCCGCATTGGGCTTACCACTGCTTTGTAAAAGGGGCCTTTAGAGTTATACGCACAATAAATTCAAGACAATGCTAAAATAAATCATGATATAGGCAGAAACACTGTGCAAAGAGAAAAACAATTTTAATACCTCAGAGCAATTTGTATTTGATTCCTCAGTGCTAGAGCTCAGCTGAATCAATCATTGATCTAAAAAAAACAACAACTCTATTTGCTTTTTATGTTTTACTAGTCTTTTAATCCTAATGAAGTATTCTTAGCTTCAGAACGCTGTTCAGAATAACATTTCTTGCAAAGATATTAGGGCTTACCTTGACGAAGGGTGTACTTGTGCCTGTACCGGCAGTGCAGTTAGAAGGGCTAGGCTACAAAATTAGGGGAGCGGAGCCACTGAGAAGTGCATAAACCCTCGGATTCTATATAGCGCACCTAGAGTTCCGTGCGGTTCCACATATAAATCTAAGCATATTCTATAACTACATACGTAGATTAATTGTTTTAACAAGCTGCTACGCATTAACAGCGGTTAACAAGCAATAACGAGCACTAATTGGGAAAAATTAGAATTCACACACGTACATTGCTAAGCGTATTCTGTAATGTACTGTGCCTAAATTCTAATGCGCACAGGCAAACAGGGGCATGGAAATGGGTGTTTTGTGGGCGTTCCAAAATCTACATGCGTTGTCATGAAATATAGGCCAGTGCACATAAATCTACACGCAGAGATTTATTCCAGCTTTTCATTGGTGTAAACAGACATGCACAGATTTAGTACAAATCTTGAAAGCGATACGTTCCTTGATTGGTAGCCAGTGTAGCTTTTCCCAGAGGGCTTTTGCGCTTTCAAATTTGGATTTTCCATAGATAAGCCTGGCTGCCATATTCTGAGCAGTCTATAGTTTCCTTAGGATTTGTTCTTTACAACCTGCATATATATTCCATTGCAATAATCAACATGTGTTAGAACCATTGTTTGAATCATGTTGCAAAAAGTTTCCCTCGGGAAGAATTGTTTTATCCGTTTGAGTTTCCCCATTGTGTGGAACATTTTCTTTGTAAATGCTCTTTTCCCTCAATTGATCTCATGGCTCTTATTTCTTTAGAAAGAAAATATAAATCAAAAGAAAATATAGGTCTTAAACATTTTTTTTATAATTGTAAATTAATATATATCTTTTGCATTGGTGGTACAGCTTTACAGTCTGTATTCGATTTAACATTTGTAACGAATCTCATTGAATTCTTTGACTGGGTGACCGGAGAATTGAATCATGGAGGTGCTATAGACATAATCTATTTAGATTTCAGCAAAGCTTTGACACGGTTCCCCACAGGAGGCTTTTGAATAAACTTGACAGGCTGAAAATGGGACCCGATGTGGTGAACTGGATTAGGAACTGGTTGACGGACAGATGCCAGAGGGTGGTGGTTAATGGAATTCGCTCGGATGAGGGAAAGGTGAGTAGTGGAGTGCCTCAGGGATTGGTGCTGGGGCCCATTCTGTTCAATATATTTGTGAGTGACATTGCCGAAGGGTTAGAAGGTAAAGTTTGCCTTTTTGCAGATGATACTAAGATTTGTAACAGAGTGGACACCCGGAAGGGAGTGGAAAACATGAAAAAGGATCTGTAGAAGCTAGAAGAATGGTCTAAGGTTTGGCAATTAAAATTCAATGCGAAGAAATGCAAAGTGATGCACTTAGGTTGTAGAAATCCATGGGAGATGTATGTGTTAGGCGGTGAGAGTCTGATATGTACGGATGGGGAGAGGGATCTTGGGGTGTATCTGAGGATCTGAAGGCGACAAAACAGTGTGACAAGGTGGTGGCCGTAGCTAGAAGGTTACTAGGCTGTATAGAGTGAGGTGTGACCAGCAGAAGAAAAGAGGTTTTAATGCCCCTGTATAAATCATTGGTGAGGTCCCACCTGGATTATTGTGTTCAGTTTTGGAGACCGTATCTTGCTAAGGATGTACAAAGAATTGAAGTGGTGCAAAGAAAAGCTACGAGAATAGTATGGGATTTGCATTACAAGACGTATGAGGAGAGACTTGCTGACCTGAACATGTATACCCTGGAGGAAAGGAGAAACAGGGGTGATATGATACAGACGTTCAAATATTTGAAAGGTATTAATCCGCAAACGAACCTTTTCCGTAGATGGGAAGGCGGTAGAACTAGAGGACATGAAATGAGATTGAAGGGGGGCAGACTCAAGAAAAATGTCAGGAAGTATTTTTTCACGGAGAGAGTGGTGGATACTTGGAATGCCCTCCCACGGGAGGTGGTGGAGATGAAAACGGTAACGGAATTCAAAAATGCGTGGGATAAACATAAAGGAATCCTCAACACGGGCATTCGGCATTCACTCAGTCACCCCCTTTCTATCCAAACACCACACCGGAAGCCAATTTCTTTAACGATTGTGGATTTATTTAGGCCGCAGCCAGGTCCGCAACAATGTATTTACCATAAACCTTCACATAAACAATCATTGGTAAACATCATTGATAAACAATCTCCCTCTGAGTACACAGCCCTTCTTGCTTATATTACTACAGGCTGTGCTGTCCAAGCCAGGAGACTAGCCGCGTCCATCTTGTTCTGTAATCCTCCCCGCTTGCAGGCATACCATTTCGTTCAGTATTGTAACTTTCAACAGGTCATTAACATATACATAGTAACTCACTTTGCCATATTATCTGCTGAGGTGCTGTGTACTCGTCGCTAAAGTTACCTAACTTCCATAGCTTATGCCTTGCTGCGACAACTATCCTTTCCCTGTACCTCATGGGCGGGAGGGTGGGTCAGCACTGCTCCCTTTGCTTGCTGAAATCCAAATGGCGCTGTGTTTCCCTTCAAAGCCCTTCTTCACCCCTCCTCCCTACCCGCCCCTTTACCCATCACCCTTCCATCTCCTATCCTTTCTATCCACTCCCACTCCTCCCTCCCCCTCCCCTCCAGATTCTTCCTGAGCCTTCAGCCCAGTTGTAATCGGCCCTCCTTTAAGGGTGAGCCTTTCCATGTTCAGAAGGAATAGATCCTCAGAAGCTTAGCCGAGATTGGGTGGCGGGGCTAGTGGTTAGGAGGCTGGGGCTAGTGCTGGGCAGACTTCTACGGTCTGTGCCCTGAAAATGGCAGAAACAAATCAAGGTCAGGTATACACAAAAAGTAGCACATATGAGTTTATCTTGTTGGGCAGACTGGATGGACCATGCAGGTCTTTTTCTGCCGTCAACTACTATGTTACTATGTTATTGTTACTATGTAAGCACTTTGGGGCCTTTTTACTAAGGCGCGAGAGGAGTAATGCGTGGGTAGCATGCACCAAATCAGAACTACCATCCGGCTAGTGTGTGCGCCTGGCAGTAATTCTGAGTTTGGGTGCACTGAATCCCGCAAATTTTCTCTTTTCTACAGCGGAAGCTTTCTTGGCGGTAATCAGCAGTTGGCGTGCGCTGCATGGTTACCACATGGGTAGCGCATGAGCCCTTACCGCTAGGTCAACAGGTGGCAGTAAGGGCTCATGCTGTATATAGGCAAATGTAAGTTTTAAGTTCAGCGCATGCCCATTTCCCGGCCCATTAAAGAAGTCCTTTTTCCCAGCCGCAGTAAAAAAATAGCCCAGCGCACACCCAAAACATGTGCCCACTACTGCAGGCCACTTCTTACCTCAGCCTAGTAAAAGGACCCCTTTGAGAGAGTGTGAAAATTTAAATGGGCCAATTGTCTTCAGCTGTGGTGTGTATGATAGTCATATAAAAAATCTGAGCCTTTATGAAAGATATTTCATGTTATATAGCGTTCTTCCTTTATATATAATTAAAAGAATAACAATTTCAGATACTTTATTTTCCTCTGTATCTCCATATTTTTTGTGAGATTTGATGAGAACTGCACGTTACTATTCACAGTTGATTGGAATCAGTAACGCATGCTACAGGTAGACAATGTGGGGCCCTTTTAAAAAGTTGCGGTAAGCCCGCGTTGGGCTAAAACGGATGTACCACCCGGCTACCACAGCAGCCCAGCGGTAGTTCCCTCCCACAGCACGCGCCATTTCTGGTGCTGCAAATATATTTAAAATTTTTGTAGCGCCGGTGTGTGCCTGGCGGTATTCTGGCAGTACTGCATGCTGCCCAGTTACTGCTGGGTTAGTGCAGGAGCCCTTACCGCCACCTCAGTGGCGCTGCAAGTACTTCACTTGTCATGCAGAATTTCTTGTAAAAAACAAAACCTGCCTTTTACCCGCTCCGGTAGAAGGGGGGGGCGGGGCTCGCCGTGCATCAAAAACACACGCTGATGCCAGCACAGGCCCTCTTTTGCTGCATCTTCGTTAAAGGACCCCTAAATGTTGCACTGTATTAAGCAGGTTGTCAAGAGATGTGCTAATTCTGCACTTTGCCAGTACTCCATTAGGGATCTGGCTGTTACCTGCTGTTCAAAAAGCTATGCATTTAAACATCATCTCGTTAGTACTTATTTCTGATCACTTGTTTTATTTTCCCATTATTTTGTTGCCAGATTTCTCACTGGCATACCACCGTATAAATGCACGGCAGGCCTGAGTCGCTAAGGGTGCTCTTATTTGAAAGCTCTGACATTTCTAAATGTGTCTTATCTCTGCTGGAGAGATCACTAGGAAAAGAACTGTAAGGTCTAGAGGATTAATAGCTTTGAGCTTTTGCTCTGTCCTTGGCATGAGGGTGCTTATTAGCTTAAAATTGTGCTTTCTTAATGCAGATTTATAATCCAGAAACTATAAATCAAAATGTTTTTTTTACTTAAAAACAAAACAATAAAAGCTGACTGTGAGTTTTCACGTAAATGTTTAGAAAGTCAAGACTTCAGTGAAAAGGCAGTTTTGCGAAAAATAAAATGATTTTATTTCCTAACTGGAGCCCTATGAGCATAATATCTAGACAACAGACAGACTAGTTCATAAAAACAATTTAAAAGGAGCAAGTTAAGATGTTGGCGCAGGGTGAAACTATTATGCTAAAATTTCTCATCAAGAAATAAAAGGTGACTCATCAAATCCTGATTTTATACGTCAGGGTAGAAGAAATGCTACTTGCTCTATCAATGTACATTTCAATGTCTTCTATCTGTAAACACTATTTGTTTTAAACTCCCCATTTGACATGATTTGTAGCATGTGGCATATGTAGATGAAATCTTACCCTTTCTGTAACGGTGCTGCATTCAGAAAGGCAAGATCAGCAAAAAAAAAAAAAAAAAAAAATATATATATATATATATATATATATATATATATTCCTTGGTCCATAAAATCATCCATGGCGACGCCCCAGCCTACATGTCAGACCTAATAGACCTACCACCCAGAAATGCAAAAAAGTCCTCCCGCACATTACTCAACCTTCACCCTCCCAATTGTGAAGGCGTGAAATACAAATCAACACATGCATCAACCTTCTCTTATACAAGCACACAGCTCTGGAACACACTGCCACGAAATCTAAAAACGGTCTACGAAATGACCAAATTCCGCAAACTCCTGAAAACCTATCTCTTCGACAAAATATATCACAATGGACAACACGCGTAACACTACATTCTTTAAGAGATCCAGGAACGTTCTCTAATGCCTTTTGCTCTCACTATCATGTACCTAATGCCCATAACTTTAACACTATCAAGTATCTCACCATCATACACACAAAACCGCTGCTAACACAAATGTCTATTCTGTTCTACTTCCATTACCATGTATCTCTCCACCATGCACCAATACCTGTTGTAAAACCAAATGTAAATTCTTTTCTATGCTCAGCATCCACGATGAATTGTAAGCCACATTGAGCCTGCAAAAAGGTGGGATAATGTGGGATACAAATGCTATAAATTATATATATATATATATATATATGAAAAAAACCCAGAAATGAAGAACTAATTAAACTACCCTTCATGTGCCATGAAAGTAACACTTTCTTTTAAACTAAGAAAAATAAGATCAGTGATAACATTCGATCATAGAATCAGCTTACAATAGGGATGGATAGCCTAAAAAATCATTGTCATTTCCAGCAACGTTTATGGGAATTTTTTTTTTTTTGCTTTATTCAAGTTTTTCTGGCCACATTGTTGTTTTGACAGTTTCCCTTAACAGTATGCACTCTTTGGAAACAGAGCCCACTGTGTGGAAAGAGTGTGCACTCTACGTCTACGTCTTGCAAGGTTCCGCGTTAGGAGTTACGGATCAAGAAAGGGATCTGGGTGTCGTCGTCGATGATACGCTGAAACCTTCTGCTCAGTGTGCTGCTGTGGCTAGGAAAGCGAATAGAATGTTGGGTGTTATTAGGAAGGGTATGGAGTCCAGGTGTGCGGATGTTATAATGCCGTTGTATCGCTCCATGGTGCGACCGCACCTGGAGTATTGTGTTCAGTACTGGTCTCCGTATCTCAAAAAAGATATAGTAGAATTGGAAAAGGTACAGCGAAGGGCGACGAAAATGATAGTGGGGATGGGACGACTTTCCTATGAAGAGAGGCTGAGAAGGCTAGGGCTTTTCAGCTTGGAGAAGAGACGGCTGAGGGGAGATATGATAGAAGTGTATAAAATAATGAGTGGAATGGATCGGGTGGATGTGAAGCGACTGTTCACGCTATCCAAAAATACTAGGACTAGAGGGCATGAGTTGAAGCTACAGTGTGGTAAATTTAAAACGAATCGGAGAAAATTTTTCTTCACCCAACGTGTAATTAGACTCTGGAATTCGTTGCCGGAGAACGTGGTACGGGCGGTTAGCTTGACGGAGTTTAAAAAGGGGTTAGATAGATTCCTAAAGGACAAGTCCATAGACCGCTATTAAATGGACTTGGAAAAATTCCGCATTTTTAGGTATAACTTGTCTGGAATGTTTTACTTTTGGGGAGCGTGCCAGGTGCCCTTGACCTGGATTGGCCACTGTCGGTGACAGGATGCTGGGCTAGATGGACCTTTGGTCTTTCCCAGTATGGCACTACTTATGTACTTATGTACTTATGTACTTATGATAGGGCTTGCACACACATGTAAATTTGCACTTGTACAAAGGTTCGGGCATTCATGGTGGTTCCACTATCAAGAAAGAAAAAAAGCATATTCTTTCTCAAATAGTGTGCCCTCTTTCCACATAGGAGTAGATTCAGTAAATGGCATAAAAAAGTTAGATGCTTGATGTGCGTTAAGGTGGAGATTCTATATACGGTGCCTAGATTTGCGAGCCGAAATCCAGTTGCATTCTAAAACTACATGTGTAACTTAATTGGCTCAAAAAGCCAATCAGCTTTTTTAACAGCACTTAACAAGCAATAATGAGCATTAATTGACAATAGTGGCAAGTTATGTGCACAAATTGGTAAGCGCATTCTAAAATGAATTATGCCTAAATGGTGAAGCGCGCAGTTCAAAATAAATGCGTGCAGTTCAAAAGGGGCATGTTTATGGGCATTTCATGGATGTTCCAAAATTTACACACATGGTTACAGAATACGGCGCAGTCCGTCTAAATCTACACGCTGGGATTTACACCAGGTTTTTTTGTGTAAGTGGGCGTGTGCAGATTTAGGCGCAATGTTATTGACTAATCATATTCTATATACCATGCGTAATTCATATAGAATACGCTTAGGCAAAACTGAGTTCTGTGCAGATTTAGGCACCATATATAGAATCTGGCCCTAAGTGTAAATTCTATCAGGATCCAAGATGGCGCCGTTAGCATAGTGTGCGCGCTCACAGACACTGACTATGGTGAAAAGAAAATGCAAGCTGAGGGTTTATCCCTCTGAACCTCAGCCGCATTCTACTCCAGTACTTACCAGTCCAATGGATTATTTTCTTAGGCGTGAGGGAGTGAGCTCTTCAGTTTCCGGTGAGTCGCTGGCTTGTCAGACCCTGCAGCCAGGAAGGGTGTCACCTGACTTCAGCATGAGGATCTCTTTGTCTCCCGATCTACGGACATCTCCACCACAACCGTTGCTGCTTTGGACGCCGAGTCCAGACCTAGAAGCCATGCAAAAGTCGCTTGAGGCCTCTGAGGGAGGAGGAAAGGGCTCAGCTGTGCAAGAGGATGGGTTTTCTTCCTCTTTGGGTCAACTGCCAGCAGTAACCGGTGGGACAAGAGCTGCTGAACCGAGAGACGAGATGGCACCTGCTGAAGGCCAAGTTTTGTCTGTGATGAGTTAGGTTGCAGAAATCACTCTTCGGAGACCTACAGTTTTCACACTTGAATCGATTTGGGAGGCTGTTGCTGACTTAGGTAAAGTGCTATCAATACAACTTGTAGCATTAAATTCTAATGTTCCGTCTCATGCCTCCACCTTAAATATTCTTCAAACTCAGACTACTCACAATTCTCAGTGCTTAGAAGAACACAAAGTGCAAAGAAGTGAATATACCTTTAATTAAGGAAAATTCTATCATGAAAAGAAAAAGTGAAAGTTTCAGAATAATGTGAGACTCGCTAATCTTCGGATAATTAATTTTCTTACACTTCATTTTGTTATATCAAAGGATATGTTTAAATGCTATCTCAAGGAAAGTTTGTTAGTTCCAGAGGTATCTATTCCTCCATTAACTCGAGTGTAATATTTGCCATCTGAAAACAAAGAACCTCTTCAGCCAGAAGCAAATTGTGATTCTGTTTTATTTCCCCAATGGAGGAGTGGCCTTGTGGTTAGAGCAACAATCTTGAAATCCAGAGGTGGCCAGTTCAAATCCCACTGCTGCTCCTTGTGATCTTGGGCAAGTCACTTAACCCTCCATTGCCTCAGGTACAAACTTAGGTTGTGAAACCTCCTGGGACAGAAAAATATCCAGTGTACCTGAATGTAACTCACCTTGAGCTACTACTGAAAAAGGTGTGAGCAAAAATCCAAATAAATAAATGTTTCTGAGATTTTGGAGATGTCCGACTCTGAATCAGTGACTTTTGCAACATTGATAGTTACTTTTGCATTACCTACTGACCGTGACTGACTGCTTCGCCTTTTCTTTAAAAAGAAGGATGATATGTTTCTGGGATCTCGGGTCAGGATTTTTCCAGACCTTACTAAGGAAACCAAGAAAAGAAGAAAGTTTTCTATTACTTAGGCCAGGTGTTCTACAGTTAGGAGCACTGTTTTTTTCCTGAAGTACCTTTGCAAATGTATAGTAAAGTTACAGTCAGTGAAGTATATATTTTTTGAACCCTCACAGCTTTCGGCCTTTATTAACAGCAGGAGTGTCATCTCTAGCTTGCCGGTGAGAGAGGCAGCTTGAAGTCTGTATAGCAGTACTTACTGGAGAGCACTATGTTATAAGGCATTTTTTTTTCATTGTATTGCATGTTAAATGCTTTAATTTCCTTGTTTTTTTTTCTGCTTGGTTTCATCCCCAAAGTGTCATGGCCTTGATTGGGTTAATGATTTCTGGTTTATTGTTTAACCTATTTTTATGTTTCATAGTATATTTATCCTTTATTTTCTGTACAAGAGGATTCTTGGTTTGTATTAGTTTGAAATACCTAATTAAAAAAAGTGTGAATTCTATAAAAGCAGCTCCTAGTGGAACTATCATTATAGAATACTAACTGAAGTCATTTTTGTGCCTAACCTTAGGTGTGAGGATTTACGCCTGACATAGGCTGGTATAAATGCTTGCACCTAACTACTGTCAGGTGTGGAAATGGAAACATTCTATAACTCCTCGCCTAAATCCTGGGAAAGCCCCAGTGGCGTACCTAGGGTAGTTGACACCCGGGGCCGGTCATTTTTTACCCCCCCCCCCCCCCAAATCCAGTACTAGGCATACCGAGAATACAAAACACTCAGGACCTATAGAGCAATTCTACCATACCATAAGCAGTCATTTCTACGAGTCACACAAGGAAAAGGAAAGCATCTTAAACACTACAGTGAGCACTAGAACATCAATTCACCTATTGTAAAACGAAACCAGACAGAACAGTACAGATCGTAGATCCTGCACAGTCAATGCCAACTGAAAGCCATGTCTTTTTCACAAACACAGATACACCCTAATCCACTATAGGATAAGTAATCATAAACTTTCTATTTAGACAAAAATTAAACTGAACCCCCGATGCCAGACTCTGTATACAATGCAACACCACAGAAACAGAAAATGTCCTCTAGTACTGTGCAAAATATAAAGACAGCAGATGTAAATTTGAAAAAACTAACAAATACCAATCACCACTTTACAAATTAACAAATAGAAATAAAACAAATACAGAAAATAAAATAATACCATTTTACTTGACTAATACATTTAGCTTCCAGAGGCCAAAATCTCCTTCCTCAGGTCAGTACAGTATAGTGCTGTTACAGTATCTTATCCTGACCTGAGGAAGGGGGTTTTGTTCTCTGAAAGTTAAGTCAAAATGTATTAAAATTAGTCCAATAAAAAGATTACCTTATTTACATGTTCTATTTATAAACAACACAGCTACAATACTATATCCTAAAGCAAAATAATAAAAATATATATTTACAGTTTGTTGTCTCTGGTTTCTGCTTTCATCTTCTTTTCACTGTCTTCCTTCCATCCAGGATCTGTCTTTGCTCTCTCTCTCTGCCATCCAGTGTCTGCCCTCTCTAATGTCCCTTCCATCCACTGTCTGCCCTCTCTCTCTCTCTGCCCCTTCCATCCACTGTCTGCCCTCTCTCTCCCTTCCATCTACCATTTGCCCCAGTCTGCCTTCTTTCTCTCTCCCCCTTCCACCCACCATCTGACCTTTCTCTCTGCCCCTTCAATCCGTCTGCCCTCCCTCTCCCATCCATCCATCCAGGGTCTGCTCTCCCTCATGCTCCCCACTTCCTTCCAGGGTCTGTTGTCCCCTCTCTCTCTGCCCCCCCTTTTCAGCCCCCAGTTCCACCTGCCCCTAGTTCCAGCCGCAGCCCACATCTCCCACCGGCCCCCCTTTTCAGCCCCACTATCCCACCAGTCCCCAGCCCTTTTCTCCCATCAGTCCTGAGCTTCAGCCCCCAGCCACTTCTCCCTGTCCCCTTTTCAGCCCCTAGTTTCAACCCCAGCCCTTTTCTCTCACCAGTCCTGAGCTTCAGCCCCAGCCAGTTCTCCCTGTTCCCTTTAAAGCTCACAGTTTCAGCACTAGCCCCCTTATCCCAAATACCCTCCTTTTCAGCCCCCAGTTCCAGCCCCCTTCATCCACCACATGCTTTGCAACCCCCCTTTTCAGCCCCAGACCCATTCTCCCACCTGCCCCAGGCATGGACCCATTCTCCCTCCTGCCCCCTTGTCGGACCCCAGTTCCAGCTTCAGACCCCTTCTCCCCTCTGAGCACCCCCACCCCTCCCCAATCCCCTTCTCCCCTCTGAGCACCCCTCTGAGCTCCCCCACCCCTCCCCAGTTCCCTTCTCCCCAGTTCCCTTCTCCCCTCTGAGAACCCCTCTGAGCTCCCTTGTCCCCTCTGCGAACCCCTCTGAGCTCCCCCACCCCTCCCCAGTTCCCTTCTCCCTTCTGCGAACCCCTCTGAGCTCCCCCCACCCCTCCCCAATTCCCTTCTCCCTTCTGCGAACCCGAGTTCCCCCCACCCCTCCCCAATTCCCTTCTCCCTTCTGCGAACCCCTGAGCTCCCCACCCTCCCCAGTTCCCTTCTCCCCTCTGCGAACCCCTCTGAGCTCCCCCACCCCTCGCCAGTTCCCTTCTCCCTCTGCGAACCCCTCTGAGCTCCCCCACCCCTCCCCAATTCCCTTCTCCCTTCTGCGAACCCCTGAGCTCCCCCACCCCTCCCCAGTTCCCTTCAACCCTCTGTGAACCCCTCTGAGCTCCCCCACCCCTCCCCAGTTCCCTTCTCCCCTCTGTGAACCCCTCTGAGCTCCCCCACCCCTCCCCAGTTCCCTTCTCCCTTCTGCGGACCCCTCTGAGCTCCCCTCACCCCTCCTCAATTCCCTTCTCCCCTCTGAGCTCCCCCACCTCCTTCTCCCATCTGAGCCCCCCCCCTCCATGGAGAGCGACAGAGCCCTCTTCTCCTGCCACCATCCTGCGTTTTTTTTTTAAATCCATGCAGCGACGCAGGCAGCGCCTCGTGTCTGCCTTGCAGTGTGCTGTCAAAAAAGAAAATCGCTTTGCCGGCGTCGGGCCTTCTCTCACTATGTCCCGCCCACTTTTGAGGTAACTTCCTATTTCCTCGAGGGCGGGACATAGTGAGAGAAGGCCCGACGCCGGCAAAGCGATTTTCTTTTTTGACAGCACACTGTAGGGCAGACACGAGGCGCTGCCTGCGTCGCTGCATGGATTAAAAAAAAAACGCAGGATGGTAGCAGGAGACGACGGAGCACCCCCCCACCCACCGACACCCGGGGCGGACCTCCCCCACCGCCCCCCCCTTGGTACGCCACTGGAAAGCCCTTGACCTGCCCATGCCCCTACCTTGGCTACACCCTTTTTGGAGTTTCTTATGAGATAAATTAGGCTCGCAGGTTATAGAATAAGGATGCAGAGCAGAAATGCACGCAACCAGGAATTAGTGCCAATTAACACTTGTTAAGGCCAGTTATTGATTATTATCACCAATTTAGCCAATTACTTTATCGGCGTATATTTGATCCGAGCCAAAAATTGCGTGCCTAGCTGTGGGCAACCTAAACAGAATTTTGGGAATAGTGTGCTCTGTTTCCAAAAAGGGCATACTATTATCTGCAAAAGACCAAATATGAAATGTCACATTTTTTCTGCTCATTTTCGTTTGGTATCAACATGCAACAACATTGACATTTCTCTGTCATTGTAAAAAAAAACAGCTGATCCCTATCTCACATTGCTTTCCATATAGCTATGTTTTAAAAATTAGATTCAGGAGGTAGTTATAGAATAGTGCTCAGCACTTAAGCATGTAAGCACAAGTATTCTATGACCTATGTATGTATTTGCCCCCGTATTCTATATAGCATATCTATCGTTCCATGCAAAATACAGGCATATTCTGTAAAAACAGCATTTAACAAGGAATAGTGAGAACTAATTGGCAATTATTAGAATTTACGTACACAAATCACTAAGCGTATTCTATAACACAGAGTGCTTACATTCTAATGCATGCAGGCAAAAGGGGCATGGTTATGGGTGGGAAAATGGATGTTTCATAGGCGTTCCAAAATGTACATGCACAGTTATAGAATATGTCCCTCTGTGCCTAAATCTACGCGCCGGGATTTATGCCACATTTTCATTGGTGTACATGGAGGTTCATAGTTTTAGGTGATAGATATCAACTAAGCTTATTCTATATACTGCTCCTAAATCTTGTCACCGTTTATAGAATACACTTAGGCAGAAATGTTTTCTGCATGGATTTTTCAGGTGCCATATATAGAATCTGACCCTTGGTGCCTAAGTCTGTGTCCCAGCTTATAGAATTGCCCTTGAAGTTTGTGTCTGAGCCAAAAGACAGTTATATAACTTGTCCAGCATCACAAAGAAAAAAACAGTGAAGCACAAAGAACAAGGGTTTTCAAAGTCCGTCAGTTCTTTATTGAAGTTTCTCAATGCAGTATGTTGATAGGACTCAACACGGCACAGTGTAAGTAATGCGAAGAGCAAACAGCATCTATTTGAAGACTCCTGACACAGGCACGAGTTGCCGAAACACGGTCATGTCGAGTCCCTTCAACACACTGCATTACAAGCTTCAATAAAGAACTGATGGACTTTGAGAACCCTTGTACTCTGTGATTCATTGTTTTTTTTTCTTCTTTGCCGCTGCATCTGTGAGGCTTATATCTCCTTTTTGTGTACTGTACTGGCATCACAAGTTGCATGAGTAGAATCTGAACTTTGGCTTCCCTGATTTTGATCTATGTGCCCTGTTATAATATTGCATCCCTTGAGGCCATTTCACATTGTTTGTCCCTTAAAAGTGTAAGTATTCATACAGCTGAACTGCTGGCGGTTTTGTTGACCACTTGTCTAAGATAACACTTCATTAGATGCATTATCAGGATGGATATCTGAGAAGAATATGGCCATCTATTTGATATCAATGATGATTAGCTGTAAAGATATGCAGTTAATTTCTTGAAAATTGTAGACAATTTAGTCTTTAGAGAAATCAGGAAGCACCTCCCTCAATGCACATGAAAGGCTACTACAGTACAGTCTCAATTATCTGACCTTCCCTGATTTGACCATCTGGCATCCCCAGCAGACTCCCAGTGTTGTCACCACATTGCCATTAAGAAGCTCACAGCATCTCTTTCTGTTTTCCAACATAGCACAGATGAAAGTTTCACACCTGAGAAAATTAAATTTGAACCCGGGGCCCTACTCTGAATGCAAAATAGCACTATAGTGAGCTAGGACCCTGCTTTTACTGCATTGTTTGAGGGGTTACCATTATTTTATGTATTATCTGACTTTTCACTTATCCGACAGTCCCGTTTATGTCAGATAATCGAGACTTTACTGTATTTGATTAAGCTGTCTAGTTATGATGCAGTAATATGGTGTAATGATTCAGACATGTAGAAAAAATACAGCTCAGATATTTAGGAGGTCATTTTATAAAGTCTAGGCGCTAGTTATATAAAACCAATCAAACCTATAAATGGCAAGTGACCGACTCACCTGCAAATGCGCAGTAGAGACTTCCCTCTCTGTCCCGCCCCCGCGTCAAGACGTGATGATGGGGGGAGGGGGGCGGGACAGAGAGGGAAACTGCGCGGAAGGGGAGGGAGGGAACCGCTTACGTCGCTACCGCTCCCCCCAAGGTAGCCGCTACCGCCCCCCCCCCCCCCCACCGGAGTCGCCACCACCCCCCCCTTCACCCCGCCCGGGCCCTCTCTTCGTTATTCAACTTACAGCAGCGCCGAAACAGCAGCAAGCAGCTCAGTTTCAGCTCCCGTCGGCCTTCCTTCCCTGCCTGTGCCCCGCCCTTGCCGACGTGACGTCACACGAGGGCGAGGCACAGGCAGTGAAGGAAGGCCAACGGGATCTGCTGCTTGCTGCTGTTTTGGCGCTGCTGTAAGTTGAATAACGAAGAGAGGGCCCGGGCCGGGTGAAGGGGGGGCGGGGGCGACTCCGGGGTGGGGGGGCGGTAGCGGCTACCTTGGGGGGGGGAGGGGACATGGGAGGTCTCAGAAGGAGGGGGGCCTTGGAGCTGGGAGGGCTGGACTGAAGGGGGCCTTCCAGCTGGCTGGGAAGAAGGCACGGGGGGGGGCAGGGGGCCTTGGAACTGGGAGGGAGGGCAGGGGGCCCCTTACAGTTGTTAGGGAATGGAGCCCCTTACAGTTGTGAGGGAATGGGGCCCCTTACAGTTGTGAGGGAGAGCAGGGGGCCTTGGAACTGGGAGGGAGGGAAGGGGGCCTTGGGAGCTGGGGGGGGAGGGCCTGGGGCCTTGGAACTGGGAGGGAGGGAGGTAGGGCGGGCAGGGGGCCTTGCAGCTGGGAAGGGGGGAGGACTGGAGCCTTGGAGCTGGGAGGGAGGGACAGAGGGGTCCTTGGAGCTGGCAGGGAAGGAGGATGGCAGCTGCAACGGGAGGGGGGCCTTGGGAAAAAAACATTCCAATACGCGCCCGTTTTAACGGGCTTAACGGCTAGTAATTTATAAAGGGCACAATTTACACTGCAAAATGAATATGTTTATGCGTATTAAAAAGCCTTTACTGTAATACAGGACAAGGTGGTTCAGAAAAAAACAAGTTGAAAAAAAGAACTTCGATAAATGATAGGAAAACTATCAGTCACTCAAGAAAAGTCAGAAACAGCAGATGATAGACAGATAGTAATTACAGAGAAAGAAACACTTAATTACAGCAAACACGGGAAAACAATTAAAAACACATAAAGACATTCTAAAATACAGAACTGTCAAGGTTTTCAAACCGCAGACAAAACTCACTCTGGTATAAACTAAAAGTCAGGAGGAAAAAATGGGTTTTCAGCAAAGATTTGAAGCAAGAAAAGGGGGAAGCTCATTCCAGCATTTACGAGCTAACATAAAGAAAGCTGTGTGCCTAGTGGTTTCATAGATTTACATGTATGAACAGGTGGGGTGTTTTGGGTGGCCCTTCCAAGTACACATGTTAGTTGCATTTACAATAGCATTGCACAAAACTTCAGCACTTTTACCTGTCTAAATATTTATACCTGTTCAAAATAGCACACAACCTCAGACAAATTGTCTTTTGAGACTCGGGGCTTGGAGGAGTGCTTGATGGTGACCATTTCTCTCATTGCAGATTCTCCTCCTCTGGAACAAATTTTGCCTTTCTAGAAAAAGGCTCCATTCTTTCCTGTTGCTGTGTGTGCACATTTATAAAATTTGTCATACAAACATGCAAATGGTGCTACATCTGTATTCTTGCAGTTTATACAACTGTCACCTACATGTGCAAATGAGCTACATACATGGATATGTTCCCTATTTGAGCACAGATTGTTAAATAGTTTTGCTTATAAAATGCCAGGTACTTTTGTGCACTCATATGCACGTGTATATTTGAGTTTTACGCTGTGGTCCTTAATATTGACAGTTGCATCGCATGAACAAAGAATACTATGAACCTTATAAACTGGAAAAATAATTTTGGCCACAGCTTTATTAACCAATCAAAAATTCATAACCAGCACAAATAAAAATGTTGTTATCAATATTTCAATGCAACCTTCATTTTTCTTATTACCTTTTATAGAGCTAGTCGAAGCCGACCTAGCTGCACATATTTATTCCATCAAATGTATTAATACTCCATGAACCCACTTTGTGAAGTGAGACCTGCGGTGACATCAAGGCCTCACTTCTGCTTCTGGTGGTTTTGCACACAAGCAGATTACACTGTAAAATCCATATAGCCAGTAAATTCATTGTCCTTAAATGAAGGCTGCTTGAAAAATTCTCATTTAAATTACTGCAGCTACAACTTAAACTACCCCTTTTAACATCTCTAAACATCTCTATCCCAACTACAAAATTACCAAGATCCCAATCCCAACCCTCACTCTTCTAAATTTTGGGAAGGATTGGGTGGGATGAAATTTCTTGCTTCAGTATCCTCAACTAGCTTTCCTCCTTGCTGCCCATCAATTCTCCTCAGCCTGGAGCCCGTCAATTTTCCTGACGTTCTTGTAATCTTTTGCGCCACACCCAACCTTAACCCCCCCCCCCCCCAAAAAAAAAAAAAATAACACACCCTTTGAAGTCACCATTCTTTCTGCTCTAATTTGAATGCCTTACTAAACCTCAGCATCTCTTTCCAGTAATCCCTTCTTATTTTGTTTACCCTTTTTTGCTAATTAATTTGTTAATTAATTTAATTACGTCAATTTCATTAATTTTAATTTTTAATTCCTAAGGGGTCCTTTTCCTAAGGTGCGCTGAAAATGGCCTGCGGTAGTGTAGACGTGTGATTTGGGCGCACGCAGAATTATTTTTTAGCACACCTACAAAAAATGCCTTGTTTAAATTTTTGCCGAAAATGGACATGCGGCAAAATGAAAATTGCCACGTGTCCATATTGAGTCTGAGACCTTACCGCAAACTATTGACGTAGTGGTAAGGTCTCACGCACTAACTAGGCACTAATGGCCTGTGCGCATCAAATTCTACGTGATGCGCATAGCTGCCGTGCCTCAGAAAATAAAAAATATTTTTCAGATGCGCGTAACAGACGCATGCCAAAATTGAAATTACTGCAAGGGCCACGTGGTAACTCCAATTTCACATGTGTTGGGCCCCTAAGTCTTTATAAGACTCCCATTGCAAAATAATTAAATTATCTTCTTATCGAGTATACATCTCCCCCGCCATCACCCATTTTTCTTTTATGCCTTCACCATCACAAAATATATAGGCACTACTGCAGCAATGCCAATATTATCCACCTATAATTGATCTTATGGGTTTTCTAAATGTAGCCTATTTGTGATTTCCACATGTAAATACTAGGATTTACACATGTATATTTTAGAAAACCAGTATTTAAATGTATATATTGCTCTACATGTAGATTGTAAGAAGTTGTAGCTTGGGCATGTGAGAATTCACACATCAAGATTTACACCTGCTCTTTTGCATGTACATTCAAAAATGCATATTTAGGCCAACCCTTTAAAGGAGGGGTTATGAGAGGTATCCCCTTAATCTCTCATTGTATATTCCCTTCCAGTTCAGAATTCAATGACTATTGTAGGCTTTGTGTCTCATTAGCAGTATTCACAAATGTAGGTTTATAAAATGTCTGATGTACTATTACTATGCATGTATATGCTGACATTTACATATGTAAGTTTGTATGTCACAATTTACATCTGTCTGCACTTACATGTGTAATCAGCTGTGCTGCTTCTGTTGAATTTTTTCCACATTTAAATTTGAAAATAGATGCGTCCACCTCATGTGCCACCATATACACATGCGTTCTTGTGAATATTTTAGCTCTAACTCAGCGGATCTTGACCAAAAATACTACTGGAATGGTACATCTTCTGACCTGGACAGTGAATTCTAATTTCTGTATCCTATTTAAAATAGGGCTACAGATATTTTTTAAAGAATTTGTATTTGATGAGCATTTAATAAAAGGATAGTGATAGGAGTGTACTACCGTCTGCCTGGCCAGGATGAACAGACGGATGTAGAAGTGTTATCAGAAATTAGGGACGCAAACAAACTGGGCAACACAATAATAATGGGTGATTTCAATTACCCTGATATTGACTGGGTAAATGTAACATTGGTGCACGCTAGGGAGGTAAAATTCCTTGACAAAATCAAGGATTGCTTTATGGAGCAGCTGGTATAGGAGCCGGCGAGAGAAAGATAAATTCTAGACCTAATCCTTAATGGATCCCATGATCTGATGTGGGAGGTAATGGTGATGGGGCCGCTTGATAACAGTGATCATAATATGATCAGATTTGATATTAGCTTTGGAGTAAGTATACGCAGGATATCTAATATGTTAGCATTTAACTTTCACAAAGGAGACTATGATAAAATGAAAAGAACGGTGAAAAAAAAACTTAGAGGAGCGGCTGCGAGGGTCAAAAATTTACATCAGGCGTGGATGCTGTTCAAAAATACCATCCTGGAAGCCCAGGCCAAATATATTCCACGTATTAAAAAAGGAGGGAGGAATACCAAACGACAGCCGGCATAGTTAAAAAGTGAGGTGAAGGAAGCTATTAGAGCTAAAAGAAAATATTTCAGAAAATGGAAGAAGGAACCGACTGAAATAACGAGAAACAGCATAAGGAATGTCAAGTCAAATGCAAAGCGCTGATAAGGAAAGCAAAGAGGGACTTTGAAAAAAAGATTGTGTTAGAGGCAAAAACACATGGTAAGAATTTTTTTAGGCATATTAAAAGCAAGAAGCCGGCAAACAGAATCGGTTGGAATGCTAGATGACCAAGGGGTAAAAGGGGTGATCAGGGAAGACAAAGCCATAACGGAGAGATTAAATGAATTCTTTGCTTCGATCTTCACCGAGGAAGATTTGGGAGTGATATCGGTGCCAGAAATGGTATTCGAAGCTGATGAGTTGGAGAAACTGAATGAAATCTCTATAAACCTAGAGTATGTAATGGGGCAATTTGACAAATTGAAGAGTAGTAAATCTCCTGGACCAGATGGTATTCATCCCAGAGTACTGATGGAATTGAAAAATAAACTTGCGGAGCTATTATTAGTAATATGTAAATTATCTTTAAAATTGAGCATGGTACCAGAAGATTGGAGGGTAGCCCATGTAACACCGATATTTAAAAAAGTTTCCAGAGAGGATCCAGGAAATTATAGACTGGTGAGCCTGATGTCAGTGCCGGGCAAAATGGTAGAGACTACTATAAAGAACAAAATTATGGAGCATATTCAAAAGCATGGATTAATGAGACAAAGCTAGCATGGATTTAGTGAAGGGAAATCTTACCTCACCAATCAATTTGCACTACCCCAGCTGCAGAGGATTTAAACACAAGCTGATGCATGCCACTACCTTCTCTTACATGAGCACGCAGTTCTGGAATGCACTACCTACAGACTTGAAAGCAATCAATGAAACAACTATCTTTCGAAAATCTCTGAAAACATTCTTCTTCAACAAGGCCTACAATTGAGAACCTATATCCTCACTAAGTCACCTCACCAACCCACTCAATTATGAACGCCCACCTCTATACTACCCTAATCACTCTCTTCCTTCCTATCTCTTCCCTTCCTTGATCGTTACACATTACTAACTGTAGCTGATATCCTGAAATGGCAATGTTAAAAATCTATGTAAGCCACATTGAGCCTGCAAATAGGCGGGGGAATGTGGGATACAAATGCAATAAATAAAATAAATAAATAAATAAATAAAAATATTACATTTCTTTGAAGGGGTGAACAAATATGTGGATAAAGGCGAGCCGGTTGATATTGTGTATCTGGATTTTCAAAAGGTGTTTGACAAAATACCTCATGAAAGACTCCAGAGGAAATTGGAGAGTCATGGGATAGGAGGTAGTGTCCTATTGTGGATTAAAAACTGGTGAAGTTTGCTGTTTATCACATGTTGTTTTATATATGTGTGTTGTGAGTTTCTTGCAATTTTCTGTGAATTGTTTATTCCCATTGAATAAAGACTTCTAAAAATTACAAAAAAAAAGATAGAAAACAGAGAGCAGGGTTAAATGGTCAGTATTCTCAATGAAGAAGGGTAGTTAGTGGGGGTCCCCAGGGGTCTGTGCTGGGACCGCTGCTTTTTTAACATATATATAAATGTCCCGTCCGTGGCCGTGACAACCCTCAGACTTACCCTGTTTCTGGGAGTCAGTGTCTGTGCTGGCTTCTGCTTGTCTCTGTGTCTGTGTCTGTCTTAGGTTCTCTCTGGCTCTGTGTGCTGATTGCCCTACTGAACCTCACCTGTGTGGGCTATGCCTCTTCCAAGATGGCTGCCGCCTCTTCCTCTCTGCCAGTATCCAAGATGGCCCCCGCTGTTCCTTCCTATGGGATGACTGCTCTGTGTGTCAAGCCTCTGTTTGGTTGCAAGGTAATTGCTGCAGCTGTGGCTCTGGTGTTGAAGGGCTTTATTAATCACTTGAAGGCTACAGTCCTGGCCTTTGCATCTCATCTAAAGGTCCTGGTGTATAGAGTGCTCTGTACACAGTTTCAGTGTTTGCTCTGTGTGAGTTTCTATGTTTGTTAGACTAGCTAGCTTAGGCACCGTCTGGCTTGTAGCCTGTGTATAGCTTTGCTAGTGTTTTATGTTTGTTTAGACTAGCTAGCTTAGGCACCGTGTGGCTTGTAGCCTGTGCATAGCTCTGCTAGTTCTCTGTGTTTGTTTCCAGTGCATGACTAGCTAGCTTAGGCACCGTCTGGCTTGTAGCCTGTGCGTAGCTCTGCTAGTTCTCTGCGGTTGTTCCTAGGGTTAGACTAGCCGCCCTTGCTAGCCACTATCCCAAGACTGTGTTTGTTCCTAGTGTTAGACTAGCCGCCCTTGCTAGCCACTTTCCCAAGACTGTGTTTGTTCCTAGTGTTAGACTAGCCGCCCTTGCTAGCCTCTATCCCAAGTCTGTGTTTGTTTCCAGTGCATGACTAGTTAGCTTAGGCACCTTCTGGCTTGTAGCCTGTGCATAGCTCTGCTAGTTCTCTGCGTTTATTCCTAGTGTTAGACTAGCCGCCCTTGCTAGCCACTATCCCAAGACTGTGTTTGTTCCTAGTGTTAGACTAGCCGCCCTTGCTAGCCACTTTCCCAAGACTGTGATTGTTCCTAGTGTAGACTAGCCAGCTTAGGCACCGTCTGGCTTGTAGCCTGTGCATAGCTCTGCTAGTTCTCTGTGTCTGTTCCTAGTGTTAGACTAGCCGCCCTTGCTAGCCACTATCCCAAGACTGTGATTGTTCCTAGTGTAGACTAGCCAGCTTAGGCACCGTCTGGCTTGTAGCCTGTGCATAGCTTTGCTAGTTCTCTGTGTTTGTTCCTAGTGCAGACTAGCCAGCTTAGGCACCGTCTGGCTTGTAGCCTGTGGAAAGCTTTGCTAGTGTTCTGCGTTTGTTTCCAGGGCATGACTTGTTAGCTTGGGCACAGCTTAGTTGTTAGCTGGTGTATAGGCTTCCAAGTCTCCTGAGTTTGCTCTGTGGATGTTCCTGGGTATGACTGGTTTGCCTAGGTATAGCGTTCCTATTAGCCTGGGTACAGTTTACTAGTCATTGTATTGATTCCTGCCGACTGCCAGAACCCGGACAGTCCCTGCTTGTCTGCCTTGCCTTCGCCTAGGTGCCAGGGGGCACTCCTGGATCTTCATTCCTGCTGTTCCTGTAAGTCCTACCGGCTGCCAGAACCTTAGGGCTCAACCCTCGGGGAAAGGCAGTCAAGTGTAGGTGAAGCCTAGGTCCAGGGTGTTCCAGTTCCGCGGGTTCCGCTCCAGTGTGTTCCAGTCCAGCGGGTTTCACTCCTGTATGTTCCAGTCCAGTGGGGCCACTCCAGTGTGTCCAGTCCAGTGGGCCCCACTCCAGTGCGCACCCGTCCGGTGCGTTCCAGTTCCGAGTATCCCTGTGTAGAACTCCAGTCCGGGGTTCCTGTCCAGGGTTGTCCATCTCCACCTGGAAGGTGATCTTGCCTGCCACTGCCGCTCCATGGTAGTGGCCTATGGACTCACAAACCCCGCGCTCCCGGGGAAGAAGCCTGAAGGTATACCAAGGTCCTCGAGAGCGCGGCAAGCGCGAGAGACGCGACAATAAATGACCTAGAGATGGGAGTAATAGTGAGGTAATTAAATTTGCTGACAACACAAAGTTATTCAAAGTTGTTAAATCGCGAGAGGATTGTGAAAAATTACAAGAGGAACTTACGAGACTGGGAGACTGGGCATCTAAATGGCAGATGATGTTTAATGTGAGTAAGTGCAAAGTGATGCATGTGGGAAAGAGGAACCCGAAATATAGCTATGTAATGCACATTAGGAGTCACCGACCGAGAAAGGGATCTCGGCAACGTTGTTGATGATACGTTGAAATGCTCTGTTCAGTGTGCTGCGGCGGCGAAGAAAGAAAATAAAATGTTAGGTATTATTAGGAAAGGAATGAAAAACAAAAGTGAATATTGTGTTTAATTCTGGTTGCCACATCTCAAAAAAGATATAGTGGAATTAGAAAAGGTACAGAGAAAGGCAACGAAAATGATTAAGGGGATGGGATGACTTCCCTATGAGGAAACGTTGAAGTGTCTAGGGCTCTTCAACTTGGAGAAGAGACAGCTGAGGGGAGATATGATAGATGTCTATAAAATAATGGGTGGAGTGGAACGGGTAGACATGAATCGTTTATTTACTCTTTCTAAAAATACTAGGACTAAGGGGCATGCGATGAAGCTAGAAAATAGTAAATTTAAAATGATTTGGAGAAAATCTTTCTTCACTCAAAGTGTAATTAAACTCTGGAATTCATTGCCAGAAAATGTGGTAGAGGTGGTTAGCTTAGTGGGGTTTAGAAAGGGTCTGGACAGCTTCGTAAAGGAAAAGACCATAGACCATTATTAAATTGACTTTGGAAAATCCACTGCCTATTTCTGGGATAAGCATCATAAAATGTGGCAATACTTATGTACTTTTCTGCAATTTGGCATTCGGGTTACATTTATAAAATTACCTCCTTAATGAGCCAAGGAATGAGAAAGAGATGACAATAGGCTTAGGGGGCCCTTTTACTAAATCTTACCATGCACTAAACATTGTACATCCTATATATTACCCATGGGCCACGTGGCAACACATCGTAAGTTAACAGGAAAAAGTTATACTTTTCTGGATTTCAGTATCACTATAGATGAAATCATCAGTTCACTGAATGATCAGCTCAGGTCTATTATATATGTACTGTAGTTGTCTATGAAACAATGACCAATATAGAGGGGCATAATCCAACGGAAACTCCTATTTCCATGGGCGTTTATCTCCGAGAACGGGTCTGTGAAGGGGCGGGCCGAACCGTATTTTCGAAAAAATGGACGTTTTTGAGCTGGGCGTTTGTTTTTTTTTAGCGATAATGGAAACTAAAAACGCCTAGCTCAAAAATGTCCTAATCTGAGCCATTTGGTCGTGGGAGGGGCCAGGATTGGTAGTACACTGGCCCCCCTGATATGCCAGGACACCAACTGGGCACCCTAGGTCAGTGCGGTGGACTTCAGAAAAAGCTCCCACATGCATAGCTCCCTTACCAAGGGTGCTGAACACCCAACCCCCCTCCCCCAAAACCTACTACCCACAAATGTACAACACTACCATAGCTCTTAGGGGTGAAGGGGGCACCTACATGTGGGTACAGTGGGTTTTGGAGGCCTCCCATTTACCAGCACAAGTGTTACAGGTGGGGGGGGGATGGGCCTGGGGCCACCTGGCTGAAGTGCACTGCGGTACCCACTAAAAGTGCTCCAGGGACCTGCATACACGCAGGCCTCTAGGACTGGTTGCTGCTATATAACATTGGCACACCAGTTGACACCTGAAGACTAATCTCTCCGAAAACGTCCTTTATTGGAATAACCGCATTTACTCACAATTAACTGCAGATCAGAGGTTGTGCCCCACTGGCAACGAGTCTCCCTGGTACTGAGATGAGCAGTAGGTCAGAGCTGGCAGAATGCTGTACAATGCCCTCTTTTAGCCACATTCAAGGGAAGAACTAAGTTGTCTAACGTGGGTAACACAGGAAAGGGAACTAAAACTGGCTTACAAAAATGGCCACTACCGCATGGACTACAACAGGAATCACAACAGGGCACACTCTGACCCAGTAGGCAGGGGGAAAAGCACCATGGGAGAAGAGCCTACCAACTACCAACATTGTGAGACTTTAACACAAGCTAATGAAATCACGGAGCCCAATACCCTACACCCACCACAATGCATTGCTGATGTGACCCTGTACTGCACCCAAGAGCCACATCTGACCCAGGGAAAGGCTGTGACAGGATCGAACACATTCTGCTGTCATGGAGGTGGGTACGGCATTTGAGGCTGGCATACAGGCTGGAAAAAAAGTTTTTAAAGTGGGGTTTTTTTGGTGGGAGGGGGTTAGTGACCACAGGGGGAGTCTGGGGAGTTGGAGCACTTTTTTGGGACTTGTTCGTGAAAAAAAAAGGGTCCAAAAAAGTGACCCAAAATCGTGGTAAAAACGCCTTTTTTTTTTCAATTATCAGCTAAAGACGCCCATCTCTCCTTGGCTGATAACCACGCCCCAGTTCCGCCTCCGACACGCCCCCGTCAACTTTATTCGTTTCCGCGACAGAGTGCAGTTGGAAACGCCCAAAATCGGCTTTCGACTATACCGATTTGGGCGCCTTTGCGAGACAAACGTCTATCTCCCGATTTAGGTCGTACTATAAGCGTTTTTCTCTTTCAAAAATAAGCAGGATAGCCTACTAAATTACTCTATGATATTATAATAGACTTTGTGTTCTAAAACAATTAATTTGTCAAGTCAATCAACACTGATGCAAGAACAAATCCTCTTTTAATTGGAGTCAATGTAAAATACAGGCACATAAATATGCAGAAGCTCTACATAAGACATAGAAATATTATCTCTCAGAAAAATGGTCACTTGCCAATAAGAGGGCAATTAAATAATGATAGGTCATGCTGTAAATTGCCAATTGTTGAATCAATAAGGATAGATTTCTCTAGTAATTATTTTGTAAAGAAAGTCAGTACAGTTTATTCAAGGATTATTTCTTCCACAGTCAGTTAACTGAGACCAGAAATCCTAGGCAAGTGAGACAGGTCAATGATGAAATCCATCAAGACTGTGTCACCAACCAGCTGATTTTCGAAAGTGATCGCCACCCATTTTCCGACACAAATCGGGAGATGGGCGGCGATCTCCTGAATCCACCCAAATTGGCATAATCGAAAGCCGATTTTGGGCGGCTTCAACTGCGTTCCGTCGTGGGGCCAGCGAAAGTTGAAAGAGGGCATGTCAGCATGGTAGCGAAGGCGGGACGGGGGCAGGATGGGGGCGTGCGTTGAGATGGCTGGCTTTGCCTGATAATGGAAAAAAGAAAGCCATCCATCAGGAGAATTTGATCCGCTTTATTTGGACCCTTTTTTTTATGTCCAAGTCCCAAAAAAGTGCCCCAACTGACCAGATGACCACCGGAGGGAAGTGGGGATCACCTCCCCTTACTCCCCCAGTGGTCACCACCCCCCTCCCACACACACACACACACAAAAGTCAGACATTTTTTGCCAGCCTGTATGCCAGCCTCAAATGTCATACCCAGCTCCCTGACAACAATATGCAGGTCCCTGGAGCAGTTTGTAGTGGGTACAGTGCACTTGAGGCAGGTGGACCCAGGCCCATCCCCCTACCTGTTACACTTGTGCTGGTAAATGGGACCCCCCCAAAACCCACTGTACCCACATGTAGGTGCCCCCCTTCACCCCTTAGGGCTATGGTAATAGTGTAGAGTTGTGGGCAGTGGGTTTTGGGGGGGATTTGGGGGCTCAGCACACAAGGGAAGGGTGCTATGCACCTGGAAGCTAATTTTGTTTTTCTTTTTATTCATTTTTTAAAGTGCCCCCTAGGGTGCCTGGTTGGTGTCCTGGCACGTCAGGGGGGGCCAGTGCACTAGAAATGCTGGCTCCTCCCACACCCAAATGCCTTACATTTCGCCGGATTTGAGATGGCCGGCTCCGGTTTCCATTATGGCTGAAAATCAGAGTTCGCCATTTCATCTAACCCCGGTGAGCGATTTGGCCGGCGCCAAGCGTATTTTGAAAATATGTTTGGCTCCGCCCCTTCATGGAGCCGGCCCCGAAAATGGCCGCCCATCGATTTGGCCTGCGCCGTTCAATTATGCCCCTCCAAATATCCCAAGAGAGTAGACTGAATTTCAGATGATTAGGGTATAAGAGGTGGGCAAATTACTCGCTTACATCTAATCAACTTATTTTGTTTTTACTCTTTCCAGTCTAAATTGGTGAACATTCAAGAAATAGAACTACTGACCTATAAGTCACTCATTGTCAATGACAGTCTAAAGCAAGGAGTTTTATATTCAGCCTTAAATGAGGTGGTAGTATCCCTTAGTTTCAAGAATTGCCCAAGGTACAAATAAGTACCTGTATACAATACGTAAGCCGCATTGAGCCTGCCAAGAGTGGGAAAGCGCGGGGTACAAATGTAACAAAAAAAAAAAAAGAAGGTCTACATCCAGAAGTATACCCAGTCTGAAAGATGCAGTCATCAAGCTAGCAGTTTGCTTGCAGAATGTGTAATCCCTTATACAGAAGAAAGAGGCCGGCCCGTTAGGGAGAGGCCGATCACAACTGAGCTGAGGGCTAGCGAGGGTTAAGGTAGAAGGGAAGGGGAAGGGGTGTTGAGGAGAGAGAGCAAGGAAAGGGTTAAGGTAGGGAAGGGTGGAAGGGGAAGTGGGAGGATATAAAGTAGGGCTTCTGACCTAGGGATTCGTCAGCAGCTGGAAAGAGAGGTTGGTGAGACGAGCTGACCCGGCCCACCCTCCCGCTGGAGGAGGTTGTCGCAGCTGTAGCGGTGCGTAGCGGTGATTATCCGGGGACTCTGGCGGGTACACAGTAAGTGAGCGCAGAAAACTGTTATGTTATTGGTGAATAATTGCCCAAATGTTAAGTGCAATACGAAGTACAATGTTATGCCTGAAGGTGGGGCAGGTTTACAGTTAATTCTGTGGGGATATGGCTTGTCTCCTGGCTTGGACGGCCAGGAGGCCAAGAACTTATCCGGGGCGTATCCTTAAACGGGATACACCATAGTCATTGGGTGCTATAAGAAAGCACAGGTTGGTGGTGGGTGTGCTTAGACAGCACCGCCAGCAGCGGATTGAGGCGCATCATGAAGTAAAGCTGTGTACCCCAGGATTTGAATTTGGCAAGTTATAAGAAGTTATGTATTACGGTAACATGTTAAGTTGCATTATGTGTAATAGAGTTTTAAGTGCCTGGCTGCAGCCTTAATAAATTCCAAATTTAGTCGAAGAAGTGGCTTCTGAGTATTATTGGGGATTATGGGGTGATGAGAGTGCATGCCGAATGCTCCAGTTGTGGAAGGGAACATCTATATCATATCAGATTTCTTCAGGGCCTACTGCTGATTCCTTGCAATTTGTTCTGGTAAATAGTCCCTCAATGTAGGCAGAGAGGTCATTTGAACTTGGATTATAATCTTTGCACCATGTTCAATATCCTAAAGAGTGACCTATTATTGAAATGCATGTCTACCTGTGCTAGTTCTAATCTGATTTTCTTCATTTTGAACAATTGAGTACAGTAGTGTAAATGATATCTAACAGGAATGTTTTTTTTTTTTCCAATTGCCTTTAATGTTTATTTGCCACTGTTAGCTGATGTAATTCAAGAACATTGAATTGAGTGTTTTCTGTTTGCTGATGAAACCAATTGGTGGTACTTGTGAATACAGATCAAACTTCAGCAAAGCCTAATTTGAATAAACACCTGATGGCTATAGCAATCTGTCTAACTGACCATAATCTTAGCCTTAATCCTCAAAAGTTAGGCACTGAGATTGATTAGAACTCAGAACCAGTAAAAAAAACTTTATGATTTATCTTCAGTAAATGATGTAACACTTTCTCATAAGAATTTGTAGTTGAAGGACACATCTAGAATGAAAGTTGACCATACAATATCTTGATATCGGAAGTAGATTGCACTCTCATTTCATTTATTACAATTTATATTCTGCTCTTAGACAGGGCGGATTACAAATGAGCACACACAATCATAAAATATATAAAACAAATTACATTATAACCAACTAAAATAGCCAGCCAAATAATCAATAACATCCCCATCCCACATATTCAATCATCATTCAGTCAGTACAGAGAGTAGTCAGTCACTATATCCAGGTACACTAGGCTGCATGCTCCAACAAATGCTGCTTCAACAATGTTTTAAATGCTGTATAGTTCTTCTTTTTCCTGAGGAGAGGTGACAGATTGTTTAATTTAACAGGACCTGCTTCAGAAAAAGTCCTGCTCCTTATAGTTCAAGTCAAAAAAGGCAAAATCCAGTACTTCTAACATACTGTGGAGTGGAGGAGTGGCCTAGTGGTTAGAGCACCCGTCTTGCAATCCAGAGGTGGCCGCTTCAAATCCTGCTGCTACTCCTTGTGATCTTGGGCAAGTCACTGAGTTCGATTCCCACTTCAGGCACAGGCAGCTCCTTGTGACTCTGGGCAAGTCACTTAACCCTCCATTGCCCCATGTAAGCCGCATTGAGCCTGCCATGAGTGGGAAAGCGCGGGGTACAAATGTTAAAAAAAAAAAAAAAAAAAACGTAACCCTCCATTGCCTCAGGTACAAACTTAGGTTGTGAAACCTCCTGGGACAGAGAAATATCCAGTGTACCTGAATGTAACTCACCTTGAGCTACTACTGAAAAAGGTGTGAGCAAAATGTAAATAAATAAATACAAGAAACTCCTGCGCAATGTGCTCATGCAGTTTATACCAATGTAAACAGTCAGTCAGACATTTGATGACCCCCGATATAAGCTCTGATGGATCAAAGTCAACAGTCTAAACCTAATTCTGTCAACCACTGGTAACCACTGCAATTTCCTACGATAAGAAGAAACATGATCATTCTTACCCAACCCATATAGCACACAAACAAGAATTTTGGACAATTTGTAATGAATGGATAGTTTATAGTAATCCATCATAACTAATGTTGCAATAATTGAGTCCAGACAATGCTAGACTCTGCAATACCTGTTGAAAATCTTTTCGAGAATTTAGAGGTCATGATTTACTCAAGAGCCTCAACTTATAATATGACTTCTTCACAACTGACTGTATTCAGGACTTAAAGGATAATGCTGAATCAAACAATACCCCCAAATTCTTTACCACATGATCAACTGGAATCACAACATCAAAGCATACAATTTCAGAAGGAAATTCCCTGGGAGAATCAACTGTTACTAATAGGATCTCAGTCTTAGCAACATTAAGAACTAGACAGTTCACAGTCATCCATTGGTTTAAATGATCATATCTCAGGAACAGATCCCACCAATGGTACAACAACACCCCCCCCCCCCTGAATTTCATCAGTGTAAATCCGATAGGATACACTAAATGATTTCAGAATATCACATATTGGCAACAAATACAAATTAAATAAAATCTCAGTCAGGGCCAATCACACACACATGTACCCTCCTGTTATGGAGGTAAGAGTCAAGCCATTCCAGTATTGATACCGCAATTTCACACTCAGCTCAACAGTATTTTCGGGATCTTCCCAGGTATTTCTGATCTGGATCGGCCACTGTTGGAAACAGGATGCTGGGCTTGATAGACCTTTGGTCTGTCCCAGTGTGGCAATACTTATGTACTTATGATGATTCAATGTATGAAATGCTGCAGAAATGTCAAGAAATTAAAAAAAAGAAAAGTTGGTATGATGTTCTATGCCTATGACAGAACTGCCAGCATGAATAAGTTATTAAGCAGCGTTATATATGGGTTTTCTTACATAAATTACCCTTTATTAAATTGCCCTCATAATGTTCACATATTAACATTTGCCTGAGACCAGGTGCATATTTGTGCATGTTGATTTATGCACTACTGGAGCTGCTTGAAGTTGTCTATTTTTAAAAAAGCACATAAGGTTAAAATAAGCATCTTTTTTCCAACTTTGACATAGGCATCCTATTATTACATTAATAGGTCTGTGCTGCCCACCTTTGTAAAGGAAACTTCAGCAGTGTGTTCCAGTTTGTAAATGTACTTACAGTACCATGGAGAAACACATATAAAATAACATGATTACCTCTCTCTCTCTCACGCTCTCTCTCAAACTCTCTCTCTCTCTTTCTCTCTCATTTCTAATATTTAATGATCAACAATCTTATCACCAAATTGATTTTGAGTTCTAATCATAAAAAAAGCGCTGTTAATATTTATTTGGATTTAGCTCATGTCTTTTTAGTATGGTTTATAGTTTCATTTATTAGATTTTATATTCTGCCTTTCCTGGGCACATAGCAAGGTGAATGAAATAAAAGTAGCCTGTTTAAAAATGGACCAGGAAGATGTGATATCCTTGAGGTACCTGAAGTAGGAGTGTCTGAGGAAGGTAAGTAGGACTATTATCAACTGTACCAGGGGCGTAGCCAGATGGCCAATTTTGGGTGGGCCTGAGCCCAAGGTGGGCGGGCATGGAATTTGTTCCTCCCCCCGGTTTGCTCCTTTCTCCACCCCTCCCTGCCCACAAACCCCAAATATTAAATTCTTTAGCTGGTGGGGATCATCAAACCCTGCCAGCTGATGATTTCCTCCTCCTCAAGCAGCCAGCACTCTTCCAAACAGCAGCCAGCAGCACTTGCCTCAAAATGATGCTGTTGCTGGCAGGCTGTGCATGCTCATTGCTTTTGCATGTACAAAAACTGAGCATGTGCAGAAGGGGCAGTCTCGACATCAGCTCAAAGCAAGTGCTGCTGGCTGACATTTGGAAGAGCGCTGGCTGCCCAAGGAGAGAAAATCCCCACCAGCTAGAGCAAGAGTGTCACAATTTTGGGTGGGCCTGAGTCCAAAGTAGGTGGGCCCTGGCCCGCCTAGGCCCACCTGTGGCTACGCCACTGAACTGTACTACTTTGGGAAGAGACAAGGCAACTGCACTATAGGTGAAACAATAGAGATACTTTGATGCAAGAATGTGATAAGTTCAAAATACAGAAGAAGTTCTACTATATATGTGGAGAAATTTTGACTTCAAAATCCCATCAATGAACCAGAGTTATTTTATCTGTGGACCATTCTGATTAGTACAATAGCACTCTTGCTATTACTAGCTTCATGGAGCTATACTGTGCTAAAATTATTGGAGAAGATATAACCAGTGCTATACATGTCCCTGTTATGGGAAGAACTACTAATTCAGGGTGAACTTGAACAGTGTTCAAATTAAACAGAAGAGTTTTGTAGGGAAGTGTGCCTATGAGACTAAGGAGTGATAAAAATAAATAGTAGTGATTGTTTAAAATCGGTAAATGTTCTGGCTGATTGAAAGTTTGTTCTGAGCATGTACACTGAGAAGAGGGCATGCCTACTGGGAAGTGTGCATATTATTATCAAGTGATCTGGAGAGAACTACAGCTAAGAGTCATTTGATTGGTCGATGGCTCAAACAGTAGGAAGTTTAGCTCAGACTTGTTGAAATAGTTGATAAGTGAAATTCTGATTGCCTTAAAAAAAAAACAGGAGCATGTGTGGGTGCTGAAAAAATATTGATTTCCTGAATAAAACATTCTCCTTGAATATGAATGGTGATTGATTTGTGAAAATACATGTTGCTTTAGTGAACTTGCCAAAGTTTACAGTGAGAGACTTATCAGTGAGAGATAAATATATAATCCTCATATACTGAAATTTGATGATGTAGTTGTTTCCTTCTGGCTTTAAGAATGTTCTGACTCTGTTAAAATTTGTGAAGCTGTAGGCAATGGGAAGGTTTGGTGGGTTTAGGAAAGGCAGGGGGGATGCTGGAGAGGAGGGAGAAAGTGAAAAAACAATGTTTGACCTGGGGGTGGAGGGAAGGGAGAGAGATGGAGCAATGTGGGACCCAGCCTCAAATTATACATGGGTCACATTATTTTTGGCCATTTGTAGTCCTAAAACTGCCCTCAGTCATACATGAGATCAGCTTATAGATGAGCATATATGGTAATTTAATTTCTTTGACTAGCTGAATTTCATTCAAAGATGACCAAAAAAGTTTTTTTTTTAGGTTTATTAGCAGATTTAAGAATCATACAGGAACAAAAATTATTTGATCCTTTGATGATAGTAATTATAACACTCCTTATAGAGTTGAAGAGATTTGGAGGTCTGTAGTTTTCTGCAAACACTTTCAGAATGTGTGGTTTGACATTTCAGAAGGTGTAAACCTTTAATGCAGTGTTCCCAAAGCTGGTCCAGGAGGCACCCAGCCTCCAGGATCAGGTTAGGGAACCAATGCTTTAATGGAACCAAGGAGACTGAGGAGCTCGATTTCAAAAGAGAAAAACGTCCAAAAAGTGTCATAAAAATGGTATTTTTGAAACCTATTTTGCAGATGTTTATCTATACACTTCTTCTGCAGTGCATCCAAATCACAAGGGAGTGTGGCAGGGGCGTTTCAAAGGCGAAATTAGGGCATGCCTAATACTTAGATGTTATACAGTCTTAATGGAACAAAGCAGGGCTAAAACCAAAACATTTTGGTCTAGACCTGTTTTCAGAATGAATAAGGCACAAAACAATGCCCTAAACGACCACTGGAGAGAATCAGTGGTGACCCCCCAATACCCCCATTTGTCACTGCCCCCCCCCCCCAAAAAAAAAAATGTAAATACAAATATGACTTACCAGTCTATATGTCAGCCTCAGATGTTAAAGGCAGGTCTATTAGAGCAGCATGCGGGTCCCTGGAGTAGTGTAGTGGTCGATACAGTACACAATGGGGGACCCAGGTCCCTATCTACCTTTACCTGTGACCCCTCCCATTTTTGATATGATGTCTAAGTCCGATTTTGAACGTTTTGTGGCATGGCTGCATAACTCTTATGTGGATCTGGTTGAATATTGGCTGGGCCTGCATAAGCTCCACTGCCAAGCCCACTCACCTGTAGTCCCCAATATTCAGTGCCTGGCCATGACCGAGCACTGAATATTGGGAGCTAATTCATCCAGTGTTTAAAAAAACACTGACAGTTGTCAGCTAAATATCAGGGGATATCTTCTTTGTTATATGTTGGTGATATTTTTTTACATTTATTGTACCCCACTTTGATATATATGCAGCTTCACTACTTAAGTGGTGTCACATATATAGCTTTGTAAAATGGGGCAGCTACATATGGCAGAATCACTACTTGCATGGGCAACTTATAAAATGGCCACTTCGACATGTAAGTACAAATAACTCCATGCAGAAGCTGCGGGTCTGTGCCATTCATTTTTTTTTCAATGTATATCTTTGTAAAATGGCTGCTCCCATTTCACATGCTGGCACATACATTTGAACTACTGCAGGTATTTTAAAAGCTCTGTGTTGACAAATCCTTTTCTAATAAACCACAATATTTTCTTGTTCTGAAATATAGCTGCTATCTTTTCTGCCAGCTTAATCCCATCCACCCGAAACACTAATCTCTCTATTTCTCTTCCTTTTATTACTTGTCATACCAGTGCCCTATCTCTTCTCCGTCTCCAAATTTCAAGAAAATTTAGATCCTGTCTTGGTTTCTGATGTTCTCTGCAGGGACTGAAAATATAGAAAAGGAACTAACATAACCTTTCCTTAAAGTAAGACAAATGTTTCTTGCAGTCTACTCCCTACATTAGCTGTTTCTAATATCTTTTCAGATCTTATGCTAGGGTAGAAGAAGCCCACACTTTAAGAATGGAAAGTATTAATATCTGTGTCCTAGTAGACCAAAACTGTAACATAGATCACATGAAATAACCCAGTACTCAGAAACAAAATGAAATATCTAAAATATTAAGTACAGGCCATGGAGAATGTACAATTTTCTTATAGAAGGGGGTTTTCATGAGTCTGTGTATGTGTTTAAACACCCCTTTTTTTGACCTAACTGAAGTACTAAGGGTTCTTTCTACTAAGCAGAAGTAAAAAGCAGCAGCTCAGCAGTACTTCCCACCCCTACCGCGTCGTCATTTCCGGTGACATAACTGGTCAGCACTAATATTCAGTATCTGGCCAGCTATGTTTCGTGTCCAAATATGGCTGTGTCAATAAGTGGAATATCTTTGGCCAGTTCCAACTTATCCAGCTAGCTCCGAATATTGGCTTGGCTGGTTAAGTTCAAACCAGCCAAAAATAAACTAGATATTCAATGCCGGTCACCAGAAACGGCCTGCCATTGAATATCCGGACTCAGCGCCGACCGCAGGATCTAGCTGGGCTAATTTCTGCAGTCTGAATATTGGGCCTTTTGTGTTGACCAACCATTATGTAAAATTTAGGGGCAGATCTATTGAAGTGCGGTAAAGTTTTGTAGTTAACATGTATCAGTTGCTAAAATCAGCACACAGAGGGGCATAATCGAATGTCGCCGGTGAAATAGATCGCCAGCGATCTATTTTGGCGGTGGCGCAACAGCTGGCCAGAACCGTATTATCAAAAAAGATGTCCGGCCATCTTTTTTTTCAACAATACGGTTTAGCCTGGCCAAATGCCAGAGTTCGCCGGGTTTGAGATCGCCGTTTTTTTTTTCACCGATAATGGGAAAAAAATGCCGGCGGCCTCAAACCCGGGGAAATCCAAGGCATTTGGTCATGGGAGGAGCCAGCATTTGTAGTGCACTGGTTCCCCTGACATGTCAGGACACCAACCGGGCACCCTAGGGGACACTTCTAAAAATGTTTTTAAAAATACACAAATAACTCCCAGGTGCATAGCTCCCTTACCTTGGGTGCTGAGCCCTCCAAATCCCCCCCCAACCCACCCCACAACTATACACATTACCATAGCCCTTATGGGTGAAGGGGGGCACCTACATGTGGGTAGAGTGGGGTTGGAGGGCTCAACACTTAGCACCACAAGTGTAACAGGTAGGGGGGAGATGGACCTGGGTCTGCCTGCCTGAAGTCCACTGCACCTATTAAAAACTGCTCCAGGGACTTGCATACTGCTGTCAGGGAGCTGGGTATGACATTTGAGGCTGGCATACAGGCTGGTAAAAAAAAGGTTTTTATTTTTAATTTTAGTGTGGGAGGGGGTTGGTGACCATTGGGGGACTACGCAGAGGACATCCCCCATTCCCTCCAGTGGTCATCTGGTCAGTTGGGGCACCTTTTGAGGCTTGGTCGTGAAAATAAAAGGACCAAGTAAACCCGGCAAAATACTGCTTAACGCCACTTTTTTTTCCCATTATCTGCAAAAGCCGGCCATCTGGTAGCCACGCCCATGCCCGCCCATGTCCCGCCTTCGCTACACCGCCGACATGCCCCCTTGAACTTTCACCGGCACTGCGACTGAAAGCAGCGATGGTGTCAAAAAAACCACTTTCGATTATACCGATTTGGCCACTTTTGAGAGATCGCCGGCCATCTCCCGATTTATGTCGGAAGATCGCCGGCGATCACTTTCGAAAATAAGCCTGACATTTACTGCAAAGTGTTGGGGGCCAGCATCTGCTCTGCAGTTACTACAGAGGGAATACCATTACCACAAGTTAAAATTGTAGTGTTGATAGTGCAGTTACATCAGAAATGCACTAAGGGGTCTTGACATTTATAAAGAAGACCCTCCCATGCCCCCCACGCCCCCCCCCCCCCCCACACACTCCAGCCAACGTCAAAGTTTTCAAGCTGAAAAGAGTCTGAAGTGAATAGTTCTTTGGGGAGGTAAAAAAAAACAGATTCTGCTTGGGATGCTGAACTGGGTGAAAATAAATGATTGATTAATGAGACATTTCAGGCTTCCCCTACTCAAATATATTAGCTGCCTAATTTGCTGATGTATGATATCCATTATCTTTTTTTGTTCTGGTAATAGCTGCTTTCTATGGAAAAAGAAAAAGACATGGTTATAACAGTAAAGAAGTCATTTTAGGCTTGTGTAGCTTTTACATATGTTAAAAGAAGCATTTACATGTGTAAGAGCCTTAACAGTTATAAGTAGTAATTTTAGAAAGCCTCTATACCTGTAAAAGCTGCAGTAGGAATGTTGGAAGGGGATGTGCTATGGGGGTATGTTGGGTGGGCCAGAAGTGTGTGCATTCATTCCCAGTTTACAATGGCAATACATATGAGTGTCATCACCTACACCTGCTCGTAGACAGGTGTAAGTATCAGGTAAACTGGACCTGATGTTTGCCTCAGTGATGGAGAGGGATGCTGTGCGTAGCCCCCTGTGTTTAAAACCCCTCAAAAATCCCATTTAAAAATAGTTCGTTCATTTGACTCCTTCATTGGCCCACTTTGGACATTCATTTTTTGTAAATTCCAACACTTCATGTACAAGTACCAACATTTACAAGTGTTGGATATAAATTAGCACTTAACATGGGTAAATATCAGCATATGCGTGAGTAACACTCTTTTATAAAATGTGTTTCTTATTGAAATTATGGATGGTCAGTCATTTGTAATTACACAGGAAAAGTCAAAACAGCAAAACCCATGTTGTTGCATGCCATTGAAAAAATGAAAATGAGCAGAAAAATCGAGCAGCAAAAATAGTCCACATTCTTTGCAAAGAGTGTGCTCTATTTCCAAAGAATGTAGACTCTTTTCCTGAGAATGCACACATGTACATGCATGTATGATGGTTCATGCATGTGTTCAGCATTGGGAAAAGAGTATACACTCTTTGCAAATAGTGCACTCTCTTTGCAAATAATGTGTAGACTTTAGGAAGAATACACCCTCTTTGCAAAGAGCATTCATTTTCGAACATTCCCATAAACTACATGGGAAATGACCCAACACAAACATTTTCTGTCTGCCCATCCCTAATTGAAATGGCTGTTCCTTTCAATGTATTTGAATGTGCATGTGTATTCCTCCATGTCGTCATGCATATTTTACAAGTCTCCACATACAGGAGAGCCTTTTGAAAAATACACAGTATAAGGTGAATGTTCCAACTAAGAGGTCCCATTTCCCAACTAGACATTCTATGCAAAATCTGTCTTTAAACTTGATTGTGTTAATATCATTGCCCAATCTAAGGACCAGAGCAAAAAATACCTACTTTTCCTACAGTCTGTACACTACCTTATTTGCATAGTCAGAGACAGACACTTTTGAAACTTTTTTTTCTCAATTCCATTCCAATAGAGTGGAATAGTTGTAAAAGGAATAGGGAGTGGAAGAATACCCTAATGGTTAGAGCAGTAGACTGTGAACTAGAAGGCAAAAATTCAAATTATATGGCAGCTTCTTGTGGCCTTTGATAAATCACTTAACCCTCCATTGCCTTTTGTCTAATGCTGGGCAGGTTCTGGAAGCAATGCCAGTCCAGGTCTTGTCCACTGTTCCCTCAAAGCTGAGTGGAAGTCCTCCACCTCACATCCTACTAGTGGGGGATACTGTTTCACTATCAATTTTCCAAGAGTGAAGGACAGGCAGTCTCTGTAGGGCTCCAAGGAATCTGCCTGTCCCTAGCAATTGAAAACATAATATTGAAGCACCACTCCCACTGCCAGCAATGCAGTTGGAGGACTCCCGCTCAGCTTAGAGGGAAGAGTGGTCATGCCCCGCCCACCTCTGTTCTTCAGCAACAACCATAAATACCAATATTTCAAAATGATTAGAGGTACCAAACACAATACAAATTATCCCTCCCTGTACATAATGAATACACTTTCTCAATATTGGGGGTGTTTGGCACCCATAGAGATGGATCCTATGATAGCAACATAGTGGTAACTCACACTGTACAGGAGAAAGCAATAACAAATCACTCCTTGATCATGCCAAAAACACCATGGGGTGTGTGGGGGAGGGGGAGTGAGCTATTTGTGTGGTCACCAGGAGTTGATTCAAATCAACAGCTCATTTGGATCTGGAAAAGGAATAGTGTGGCATATGTCAGCTCTTAAGATACTCTGAGAAAAAAGAGATACATTGTCCTCTCTGTAGGAAATACGATGAAATATGTGGGTAAAAGGGAGGCTGGCTAGACATACTTCTGCTCTGAGCTGAAGTAAATATATTCAGCTTTGAGAAAGTAGATGAAAGCATCTTAGATGGATGACCAGTCATTGCTGGGTGCAATATAGCTGCAACAAAACCCAATAAGAATGCCCTCAGAACTAAGCTGAAGGGCAGATAACATTGACTGAACCTATCCTGATTTAAGGAACAAGAGAGGCAAGAGTAGGGGGGAAGGAGGCTAGAGAGCAGAGGTGAAAAATTCAAGAAGTGGTCAGGGTGATATTTGTTCAGTAAAAGCAGTTAAAGGGAAGGTGTCAGGTGAAGGAAGGGGATTGGTTGAAGGTAGACTTGTGTGGGGAGGGGAGGAAGTGACATCAATGTTAGAGATGGCTGCTTAGCCATCGAGCTCCTCTGAACCCCACCACCATCAGCTATCTTTAGCAGGTTGATTCTGTGCCATCAACCTCTATGTAAGTGAGAAGTGCAGCTGATTGCAAGGGGCAAAAAGGCAAGCCCAATTTAAAAGTTTTCACCTACCATTCAGCAGTCGCTCCAGTCCAACTCTTAAACAAGATGGCACAGCAGCCTGATGATGCACTAGCTCCAACGGCACCGGAGGCCACAAACTCAGCCAGATGAAGACACTCGGCAAGGGAGAGCTACGGGGCTGGATTGAGGAGTTAAAAGCAGCCATGCTCTCTCTCCAAAATGAACTACACCAGGACATTAATGCTCTTCACATGGCAGTGCAAGCCATAGGACAAAAATTAAGTGATAGATCACGATAGCGACCTGGAGGCCCTGCATAGCAAATGTTTGAAGCTAGATAAAAAGCATTAGGAGTTTCTCCTGAGAATTGAAGATGGTGGAAATAGAGCACGCCTCAGCAATCTCCGTGGATGTGGAATTCGAGAAGCAGGACCAGACATTACAGCTCAAGCGTAGATGAGGTCTATATGTCATCAATTCTTGCAGGCAGTTGAACCTAGGTGTGAGTTACCGGAGATCGAATTTGAGTGTGTGCATCGAGCTTTGAGGCCCAGGGTTGGAGAAAGACCTAAAGATATTGTGGCGTGTTTCTTGAGATTTCCCTTAAAAGAGTGGATACTGAAGTTGGCATGTCAGGTGGGCCACATTATCTGGGAAGGTTCTAGGGTGGAACTGTTTGGTGATATGTTGGCGCTGATCTTCAAGAAGCGCCAAGAATTTTGAGATATAACACACTGTCTAGCCTCCCATGATGTGCGATATCGATGGCTCTACCCATTTGGCCTGTCCTTTACTCTTCAAAATAAGAAATATAAGGTGGCTATGCCATCTGAAGCATGCAACTTGCTCAGAGAAGAAAAACTGTGGTCTCTCATAGAGGACAGTCATCAGAGTACTATTGAGGAGCCTTGTCAGCCGGTGATGGCATAACGATGGAAGCAGACAACTCAGAAAGAGAGAAGGCTTCAACACAAGTCAGATGGCTTATCAATGGAACTGGATCAACCAGGCTGAGTCTTTATCCTACTATTTATTTATTTATTTATTGGTTACTTATACCCCACATTTACCCACTCATGAAGGCGCAATGTGGCTTACAGGGAATTAAATAAAAATTACAAAGTGAAAAACTTAGGAAAGTGTACAAGAAGCAAACAGGGGAGGGGAATCTAACAGCGTGAGCTAGGCAAGGTAAGGGACAAGGGATACATCAATCAACGATGTAAGTTGGGGAGTAAGTCTTAGCAAAGAAATATGTCTTTCAACTTCTTGAAGAGGGCATGGTCCACTTGAGTTTTAAGGTGGCGAGGTAGAGCATCCCAGTGTTTGGGACTCCAGTAGCGGAAGGACGATGCGAAGATCCTCTTGTACTTGACACCCTTACAACTCAGAAAGCGGAGATGGAGATAGGATCGAGCAGCAGGGTTGGCATTTCTAGGTGGAAGATCGATCAAGGGGGACATGTATTCCGGGGCGGCCCCATAGATGACTTTCCTGCTTATAATCGAATGAGAAAAACACCCAAGTTCCGACCTAAATCGGGAGATGGACGTTTATCTCACAAAAACGAATAAAGAGGTATAATCGAAAGCCGATTTTTGGACGTTTTCAACTGCAATCCGTCGCGGATGCGGACAAAGTTGATGGGGGCGTGTCAGAGGTGTGGCGAAGGCGGAACTGGGGCGTGGTTATCTGCCGAACAGAGATGGGCGCATTTCACCGATAATGGGAAAAAAGTATGCGTTTTTAGCTAGAATTTAGGACACTTTTCCTGGACCCTGTTTTTTCACGAATAAGGCCCCAAAAAGTGCCCTAAATGACCAGATGACCATTGGAGGGAATCGGGGATGACCTCCCCTGACTCCCCCAGTGGTCACTAACCCCCTCCCACCACAAAAAATGAAGTTTCCCAACTTTTTATTTTCACCCTCAAATGTCATACCCAGCTCCCTGACAGCAGTATGCAGGTCACTGGAGGAGTTGTTAGGGGGTGCAGTGGACTTCAGGCAGGTGGACCCAGGCCCATCCCCCCTACCTGTTACAATTGTGCTGCTTAATGCTTATTAGTCATCCAACCCCCCCAAACCCACTGTACCCACATGTAGGTGCCCCCCTTCACCCCTTATGGCTATAGTAATGGTGTAGACTTATGGGCAGTGGGGTTTGAGGGGGATTTGGGGGGCTCAACACACAAGGGAAGGGTGCTATGCACCTGGGAGCTCTTTTACCTTTTTGTTTGGTTTTGTAAAAGTGCCCCCTAGGGTGCCCGGTTGATGTCCTGGCATGTGAGGGGGACCAGTGCACTACGAATCCTGGCCCCTCCCACGAACAAATGCCTTGGAGTTATTCGTTTTTGAGCTGGGCGCTTTCATTTTCCATTATCGCTGAAAAACAAAAACGCCCAGCTCACACATTGTTGAATAAAACATGGGCGTCTATTTTTTCCCAAAATACGGTTCGGTCCGCCCCTTCACGGACCCGTTCTTGGAGATAAACGCCCATGGAGATAGGCGTTTTCGTTCAATTATGCCCTTCTTTATGTGTTAGGGAGCAGATCTTGAAAGCAATGCGCTCCTGAACAGCTTAAATGATAAGCTGGTTATTTTTCAATTGTGAGAGGATGATGTTCCAGGAAAACTAATCAACCTATAACAAACAGTTCTTATTTGTGGCAGTTGCTAGATTCTGTATTGGTTTAGTAAACAACCTGTAAAGGGCATATAAGTTGCTATAGAGTAAGGGTCCCAATCTGTCATTTAGATGAGCCACTACGATGATAAGATATCATGGGGTAAATATAACAGCAAGTAGAACATCCTTATATGAAACCGACTATCCCTCTCTAGTTAGGACTATATGGGCTGATCTAGAGAGATGAAAGAATATGCATGTATTGTAGTTGGGACTGATACAGGGGATAAGGATGATGGTTCTTCCATGTCTGTTTTATCTATTTATGGTGCTTCCTATTCAGCTTACTGAAAATTTTTTTCTGCACTCTAAATAAAAAAAGTTTTTCAATGTATTTGGAGACATAAGCCTCCTTGGGTACAATGATCGGTTCTCTATCAGCCCAAGGTGAAAGGGGGTATGGCAGTCCCACACTTCAGATATTATCATTTAGTGGCTCAGCGTAAATGCTTTTTGGGCTGGCATAAAGATGGCCATAAAAGTTGGGTACGGACAGAGCATGCTTCTTATTCTTCTGACATCTATACCCAGCTCCCGTGACTTCCGGTGTGGGGGGGGGGGGGGGAGATTCGCATCATGATTAAAATAGCCAACCCATACTTGCAAGTCACTATAGAAACTTGGCTACAGGCTCAAGAGCGTCTCCTGAAGGGTCATCAATATTTCTGAGCTTCATCCTTCCCGGTGGCACAGGGGTTTCCCCACATGTACCCAGGACCCACGTTACCAAACCTGGGCAAATCAGGGCCTAATGCATTTGGACAAAATGGTGGAGGCTTGAAAGATAACACCCTTTACGGACCTAGCTGAAGAATTTCGCCTAACTTCCAAAGATCTTTTCGACAATAGGCAGGTATCTGACTTCCTTAGCAAATGTGCCCTATTAGAGTTGATGCAAGAGATGGAAAATTCTTGTGTTATTTTTACAACCAAAAGGCTTTTATAGCACAGTTACTGAGGTGCACTTACAGATCCATTTACATAACATGCAAAGTAATAAATCTACTACAAGTAATGCTTAATGGGAGTGGTGGGTGAGGGTGTGTGTCTCGATTTTATCGAGCACTGTTACAGCAGAATACCCTTCCCATTAATTATATAACCATTTAGGAGGGACTATTGGGGATCACTTATACAATCAAATAATGGGAGGGGATATTCAAACACCTCCTTAAGCTGTCTACAGCGAGTCATTTAGTAGAGAATAGCTATAAAATGTTGTACCATTGGTATCTCACTCCAGTTTGTCTTCATTAAAGCTGTCCAGCAGTCTCTGATGCCTGCTGGAGGGCCTGTGGTGATATAGGAATGTATGTACATATTTAGTGACTCTGCCCTGGGGTAATAAAATAGTGGGACATGGTCGTTGACCTGATCTCAGAAGTCATGGAGATGCCCATACCAAAATCTATGGGCTGTGCACTGCTTCATAGTAAACCAAAGGAGCTTCCAGGAAAATTTGCTCAAGTGGTTTTACGTATTGTGACCACTGCCCGCTTATTGTTAGCAGTGGCATGGAAGCAGCTTTTTCTCCCATCTAGATCACAGGCGTTAAAATGGACTATATGTGTCATATGGTGCATCTTACAGCTCTGAGACAAAATAGACTGCAAATGTTTATTCGCTCCTGGGACATCTATGTTAAATGACAAGAGCAGAGACATTCTTGAGCAATGGAGCACCTGAATGTTTATATTGAAACCCTTTGCTATGGGGGTGGGGGGCATGGGAGGAAGGCAGCCTTACTAGTACGTTTAGCATTGTACCTAATTGTTAAGGTATGACTTGTAATGATATGAGGCAATTTGTATTGTTTATGCAAGAATTTAATAAATACATACTTTTTTTTAAAGGCTTGTGCAGGGAGGGGTTAATTTAGGAATCTGGGAAGGAATTTTTGATGGGCTTTCAGCAGTATAGGATTGGGAGGTGGTTGAGAGGGAATAGATAGTGGGGTGGGTTATGGCTAGTTATTTTCTCCCTCTTCTTATTTTTCTTTTGTCCTAAAGGGGGGGGGGGGGGTGACTTTTTCAGATGTGTTGGGGAACTTGGGTGGAATTTGGGGTGGGTGGGGTTCTCTAGAGTCTCTGTCATTGTGTGGGGATTGGAGTGGTTGCAGCTTGGGTAATAGTGGAAGAAAGAAGTGTTACATAAGATGTGGTGGGGAAACAACAGGGAATTATACAGTAAGTGAGAGTGGGTAACACTGCCATGAGTGAAGTGCAGCCTGGTGTTATCACGGGTCTCACTGATGTTAATGTCATGCTATACTGTAGATACTAGATTGGCTAGTTCATTATCGACTAGCTGTTGTGGATAGTGATATGCCATATTAGAAAAAAGGGCAGTTATTTAACTTTGCCTTGAAAGGTCTTTTATAAGCTTTAAGTATCTTTACTTCTGAGTCATTTGAATGACTTGCAGGTATCTCCTTTGCAGCTATAGTAATGTAAGATAACCCAACACTCTGCTGTTCTGGCCAAAATTACTTGGAGTTGAATTGACCACTATGTCAATGACTTCATTGACCAGATCACTCAAAATACAATATAATTGCATTACTGACTGGATTTAGATTAAACACAATGCCGTTAATTAGAACAGCCCCTAAACCACAAGTACTTGATGTGTCAGGAGTCGAGGAATGTTGCAATTTCTGCATTTTCAATTCTGTAAGGATAGTTTCTTCATATTTATTCACACCACTCTTCAGCACTTTCTAATCTAACAGATGCCTCTTGCCAAGTTTCCCTGTAAAAGCTAAAAAAAAGTGAGAAAAGGGAAAGGAAAATAAGGTTCAGTAAATGAAAAAATGGCAAAGCAGACTATAATGAATTACTTTTTTCCTATATCTTTCTCAACTTGCTGTCATAGAGAGTACCTTGGCAGTTTAAAATATTCATGTCTAAAAATGCTAGGCTGGCAATCCTTTTGTTGTTGAAAAAAATTCTTAAGAAATGATATGGAAATGAAAAAGATCAGAACTTCCTAAACGGTGGATACTATAATTAGTAGGAAAGAAGCAGATTTATTACTTTGCATGTTATGTAAATGGATCTGTAAGTGCACCTCAGTAACTGTGCTATAAAAGCCTTTTTGGTTGTAAAAATAACACAAGAATTTTCCATATTCCTACAATCTAATGTGCAACACTTTAATTAGTAATGTGCATTTGCAAGTCATTACCTTGTACACTGAAAGCGAGTTTTTCAAATTCATTACCATGTCGTATGCACTACAACAAATTAATGTTTTATTTCAGCCTCTTGGTTCTATTCCAACTTCTCTAAAACTTTTGTAATGTGAAATTGTTGTGCATAATAGTCTTTGTCACAAAACATGAGGGAAAAGGCTACAAATCTCTCCTCTTTCTTATGTTGATGACTTGTTTTTGTTAATTCCAGTAGACAGTAACATGTCATCTACTTTGTTAAATATTTTCAATTGCGTTAACCTGATTGAAAACTACAGTGTCATTCATGGTTTCAAACTTAATAAAAATAAAACTAAAGGGCCCTTTTACTAAGTTGTGCTAAAAAGTGGCCTGTGCTATGATTACTGCGTGGGTTTCCCCATGCACTGAGGCCACTTTTAACGTGGCCGCATTTTCATTCCCATTAATGGCCATGCGCTAATTTCCAGATTAGCACATGACCATTAGCACATGAACCCTTATGACACCTATTTAGTAGGCAGAAATGGCTCATGTGCTAACCATGTGATAATCGGTTGGCATGCAGCAATGTAGCTGCACTGATTATTATTGGGACACCTACTCTCCACCCACCAAACATGCCCCCAGGCTTGTGCAAATGCCTGAACTACCGCAGGGCTCCTGAGTGTGCCCAAGAGTAGCACATTTTAGCAAATGAGAAGCACGCCTAATTTTGGTTAATCCATAGTGAAACTTCTATTCCAGAAATTTTAACCCTATCTGACAGTGTCTTCTTAAAAGTAGAGTGAATTTCAAAAGTTTGGGGAACTTGTTTAGATACATTAATTTCAGAACCTCAAGTCATACAATTTTATTAAGCTTCGGCAGCTCCGCAGTATGCAATCTCTATTTGCTGAGAAACATTTTTGCTATTTTGGTCCAGGCCCTTGTCCTGTCCCATTTAGACTACTGTAATTGATGATATTGTTCGATTTCTGTTCAGTCGATTTCAAAACATCAAATGCTTCAAAGCATGGCTGCTAAAATGATTTTTTTTTGCCTTAAAATATTTGATAGGGCAATGCCCTCTCTAATAAAGCTACTTTAAAGGCATGTATTACTTTTAAGTTAGCTTGTTTGACATTTAAGCTATCTGATGGTACTTGTCCAGAATATTTAATAGGTTTGTTCTCATTTCCCCTTCATTCTAGCATTTTGTAAGCAGGATCATCAAAGCTACTATTCTTTTCTTCTTTTTCTGGAATAAAGTACAATAACATTTTGGAGAAATCCTTTATCAGAAATCCTTTTCCGTCTGCATTGAAAAACTTACCTTCATATTTGAACTTTTGAAAGGAGTTTAAAACATTAAGGGGGTCTTTTACTAAAGCACACTCATGTTTTTAGCGCACGCCTAATTTTAGCATGCGCTAAAAACATGAGCGTGCCTTAGTAAAAGACCCTTTTATTTAGGAAACATCTATTAGGATGCATCTCTTTTCTTTTTCTTTTGTATTCTACTGTAGTATTTTGTAATCCACGTTGAACCTTGTATGGGATTTACCAGAATATAAATACCATATTTAACATATCATACCATATTCTTATGTGAGAGAGATAAGAACTCCTAACTGCTCATTGTCAGTGCATCCTATACTGGATTGACTTTTTTTTAGATGGGGGGGGGGGGGGGGGATTTTCTAACATGGCCTACTGTTAAGGCATGTTATTTTACAGCTAACCCCAGTTATTAGTAGCTAGTTCTCATTGCAGAAAGTAGGATCAGTGGTAAAATAACACATCTTAATGGTAGCTCACATTGATAACTGTGCCTCTTAGCAATCAGGTTTCTAGAAGAAATTGTTTTGGCTGGTGTTGGTCACTGTGATCCATTTAGGTTTTAATTCTCTCCTTGGAAATCCTTGTGCAGCTATTAAAATGTCTCAGGAGTGGGAGTTAAGATACAGTTGTCCTAAAGTCTTCCCCTACCAGTGTGGTAATTTGTCAGTTTGTGATTTGTTTTTGGTCTGGCTTTGTTTCTCCAAGATACCTTTATCTGGTCCTAGTTTTATTCTATTTCATGCATAATGTTCCAGTTGACTGTTCTAAGAAAACTAGGACTAAAAGTCCATTAATACAATGTGATAAAAGCAAGATCTAGATCAACCAGTACAGAAAAATAGAACAGATGTCAGTTACTCCAAACAGACGTGCTCCACTGCCTACATCTAGTGTTGAGGCACTATTGGATAGGCCAGAAGACAATTAAATTTATCTCCCAGCTTGCTGATGTTGTTTATGCTTCAGATCAAATTAGAAAAATCAGTTAATAGAAGGCTGATTTCTCGATAGTAAATAAGTAGTATAGCTCTGTTCTCTCCCCTCTGACTAACAGTAATATTAAGGAGGGAAGAAACCTGCTTTCTGGGAGGTGTGGGCATGCTGGGAAATGTACTGTTTAGTAGATTTGACAGAATTGGGATCTTTTATGACCTTTGATAGGTTATACGAAAAGTTTAAATTATCCCGTAGGTGGTATTTTCAGTTCTATTAGCTTAAGTGGGCCATTACAGCTTGGAAACCTATCTCTGAAGTGGAAACAGAGACACCTGATGTACTACACTTCTGTAGGAAGACTTTTAGTAGGAACCCACAAGCCTCCCAGATTTATGTGAAGTTTCATAATGTAGCTCGGTGTTCCACTTAGAGTCTTCACGAAGTCTGCTACCAGCACTTAGGTTCTGATATTGATGGCAATTTAAACAGTGTTGATTGAAATCTAATAAATCCTCTCATCTGCCCTGTTGTAGTATCCTTAAGGCCTTTTGGACACCCGTATGGTTCACCAATGAATAAGAATGCTTTGGACCAATGTTGATGTTGCTATTGAGAATAGGGTACATAGCAGCATATGCTGTATACTTGTCCTCCACTATTCTAGTTCTGGTCACTGATGTGGAGAGATAGGGTCTGATGATAACAGCTAGCACATAACTTATCAGGAGATCATATTGTGCTCTTGTACTCCTGAGCTTCAGGGGCTCTCTAACTTTCAAAAATGTATTAGATATTCTGTTGGCTTTGGAATTAAAAGTTACCCTGAACTGGAAAACTATGACTTCCTTGGATTATCTTTATTGGTGGAGTATTACATGTGTACCTATAAATATGACATTATAGTGGCAAGAAAATTAATGCAATGTCTAGCCTATTCTTAATTTGGGAAGCAATTCAAAGCGCCTTTAACTGAACCAACAAATTAAGTAATGTAGTAACTGTGGAAGTCAATGACAGCAAAATATTGTCGACAAAGAGACTAATTTTGTACCCAATGCCACCCACAATAATCCCCCTGATATTCATGTTAGAGCAAATAGTAACCACTAGTGGTTCCATTACCAATGTAAAAAGCAGTGGCGACAGACCAAAGGAGGAATAAGAGAAAACAAAAGGAGAGGATGTCCACCACTCCCAAGGCCATGAATCCGCTCCCAATTGCACACACACCTGCATATAATAATTGTAAACTGCACCACAGAAAGGTAGTGTATCAAATCTCATTACCCTTATCATTTTCCCTACCTTTGCTTCCTGGGTGAATTGAGGCCATTAACATTTATTGTAACAACTTTGACTTCAGATGACATACCAAAAAAACAGTTACACTAATTGCTTCACAATCCATAGCCTCCTCCACAATGAAATTGAAAGAAGAAGGATTAGCAATGTTCCTCTCCCACCCAGCTCCCAGAACAACAATGAAAACTCCATCCCCAAGAACAAAAAAAGAAAGTTTCTAACAAAACCCACAACCTCTCCTGTTCCCCAACATACATCCTCTCACCCAAATCCAGAAACCCCAAACCAACATTTCAGTTTCTCAAAGTCCCTGGGTGCAAACATGGAATGAGAGCAAACAAAAGGAGAGAACATCTGACACTCCCAAGACCCCAAATTCCCTCCCAATTGCATACACACCTTCATATAATAACTATGTTCTAGTTTTCAGTCAGGTTTGATTTTGTATAAGTTTTTTCTGGGTAGAACTTATAAGATTGAAATGTGGTGAAAACTCATGCATTTGAAGTAACTAAGGTGTTAATCTTGCACACACCAATACACAAGGAATGACACGGGCTGCACATACTGCAGCAAGACAGGTTTATCCACTCCTACCCTAGCTGAGATAATATTTAATCACCTCTCTGATCTCATGTGTAACTGTAACACCCTCATCCTCCCCGTCTCATCTGCCCGCAACCTCGGAGTCATCTTCGACTCCTTCTCGGCACACATCCAGCAGATAGCCAAGACCTGTCGCTTCTTCCTCTTCATCAGCAAAATTCGCCCTTTCCTCTCTGAACACACCACCCGAACTCTCGTCCACGCTCTCATTACCTCTCGCCTTGACTACTGCAACTTACTCCTCACCAGACTCCCACTTAGCCATCTATCCCCCCTTCAATCTGTGCAGAACTCTGCTGCACGTCTTATATTCCACCAGAACCGATATACTCATATCACCCCTCTTCTCAGGTCACTTCACTGGCTTCCAATCCGATACCGCATTCAGTTCAAGCTTCTCCTTCTTACCTACAAATGTACTCAATCTGCTGCCCCTCATTACCTCTCTACCCTCATCTCCCCTTATGTTCCCACCCGAAACCTCCGTTCACAGGACAAATCCCTCCTCTCAGTACCCTTCTCCACCACTGCCAACTCCAGGCTCCGCCCATTCTGCCTCGCCTCACCCTATGCCTGGAACAACCTTCCTGAGCCCTTACGTCAAGCCCCCTCCCTGCCCATTTTCAAGTCTCTGCTTAAAGCCCACCTCTTCAATGCTGCCTTCGGCACCTAACTCTTACCTTCAGGATATCCAGACTGCTCCAATTTGACTGCCCCTATCGTATTGACTACTCACTTCTCCTTTAGATTGTAAGCTCTTTGAGCAGGACCTGTCCTTTTATGTTAAATTGTACAGCGCTGCGTAACCCTAGTAGTGCTTTAGAAATGTTAAGTAGTAGTAGTAGTATGTGTAACTTTCTTTAAATTAGTCCCCTTATTTTCTAACTCCTTTTACTCTTACCTCTTACTCTCTTGCCTATCTATATGTTCCATCTTTGCTTATACCCTACCCTGTCTATTAAAATGTTTTATTATGTGTCGTGCTAACATTGCAAGCAGTATACTATGCCATACTTTGTATTGTTATTAGAATATTTTACTGCTGTAATTGTCTATTGCTTATGTTTGATTTATTCTTACTGCACACTGCCTTGAGTGAATTCCTTCAAAATAGCAGTAAATAAATCCTAATAAATAAATAAATAAATTAAGTGGTGTGTATAGTAAGAACAGTCATTTAATAAATATACATTTCAAAACAGAGAAGTATCACTCAGGTCCTTGAACATGTAAGCAGCCACACTTACACAAATAAGCAGCTAATTTTACTGCTTGAGTGTGTAAATGGCACCATTTGCATGTATAAGTGGATGTCCAAAGGGAATCAATTAAGGATCTTAGCTCTGAAACTATTTTCAAGAGGTCTTAAATATGAAAAATGTGACCATGATTGTCCTCTCAATCACTCTTCCAAAGCATACGACTAACCAAGCAGTTAGCTAACATGTGAGCAGGTGTAAATAGAAACATAGAAGCATAGAAATATGATGGCAGATAAGGGCCAAGTGCCCATCCAGTCTGACCATCGTCAGTAACCACTAACTCTTCCTTTCCTAAGGGATCCCACATGCTTGTTCCACGCTTTCATAATTCTCACACAGTCCTTGTTTCCACGATCCCCACTAGGAGGCCATTCCACACATCCACCACCCTTTTCAAGAAGTCAATATTCAGCACAAGCAGCCATGGATTACTGACCCCGCCCCTGGAATGCCCCCAGCATAGCGAGATTTGAGTTAGGTGGTAACTGCAAATTTCAGCAGCACTTAGCCAGTTAAGCGCCTCTAAAAGTTAGTGGATTCAATCAGGAATTCAAATATTATGAGTATTTGATGTTATTGGAAACCATAAAAATAGGAGGCAATGGGAAATAGGTATGGAAAACATGTACAAATAAATATTAGAACATTAATATGTGTTATACATGGAGGGGCATAATCGAACAGAAACGCCTATCTCCATGGGCGTTTATCTCCGAGAACGGGTCCGTGAAGGGGCGGACCGAATCGTATTTTCGAAAAAACATGGACGTTTATCTTTTTTTGAGCTGGGCGTTTTTGTTTTTCAGCGATCATGGAAACTGAAAACGCCCAGCTCAAAAACGAATAACTCCAAGACATTTATTCGTGGGAGGGGCCAGGATTCGTACTGCACCGGTCCACCTCACATGCCAGGACACCAACCGGGCACCCTAGGGGACACTTTTACAAAAAAAAAAAAAAAAGGTAAAACAGCTCCCAGGTGCATAGCACCCTTCCCTTGGGTGTTGAGCCCCCCAAATCCCTCTCAAAACCCACTGCCCACAAGTCTACACCATTACTATAGCCCTAAGGGGTGAAGGGGGGCACCTACACGTGGGTACAGTGGGTTTGGGGGGCGGTTTGGAGGGCTCCCATTTACCAGCACAAGTGTAACAGGTGGGGGGGGATGGGACTGGGTCCACCTGCCTGAAGTCCACTGCACCCCCTAATAACTGCTCCAGTGACCTGCATACTGCTGCCAGGGAGGTGGGTATGACATTTGAGGGTGAAAATAAAAAGTTGTGAACCGGCATATTTTGTGGTGGGAGGGGGTTTGTGACCACTGGGGGAGTCAGGGGAGGTCATCCCTGATTCCCTCCAGTGGTCATCTGGTCATTTAGGGCACATTTTGGGGCCTTATTCGTGGAAAAACAGGGTCCAGGAAAAGTGCCCTAAATTCTCGCTAAAAACACATATTTTTTTTCCATTATCGGCGAAAGGCGCCCATCTCTGATTGGCAGATAACCACGCCCCAGTTCCGCCTTCACCATGCCTTCAACACGCCCCCATCAACGTTGTCCGCATCCGCGACGGAGTGCAGTTGAAAACGTCCAAATTCGGCTTTTGATTATACCGCTTTATTCGTTTTTGGGAGATAAACGTCTATCTCCCGATTTGGGTCACAATATAGGCGTTTTTCTCTTTCGATTATAAGCAGGATAGACTGCCTTGATAATGTACATGTTGAAAAAAAAGAAGCAACTCAAAATAACAGACGGATTTTATTCCTCCTTATAATTAAACAGGCAAATGCTATATTGCATGCCTTGTTTACAGATGACAGTAGAAGGAATCAGTAACTAGTTCTTAATTCTAATGATCCTCAGCAAAGCGATTTAAATATAGCTCTGCAAACGAAAGCACTTTTAAATAAAAAAGAGAAAAAAAGGAACAGATCTGCTATGATGCAAGTAAGGAGTACAAGTAACAACGTGGTTACTGAACTACAAATAATATAAAATGTTAATATGAAGATACAAAAGTGAGCTAATGCAAAGTGCTGACATCAACCAAACTTAATAAGCTTAGTGTCACTGCAAATGATAATATAATGCCCGATGCACTCGCTATAAAAGTAAAATAATTACAAAATGACTTAAACAATCACATTAAAAAATACCAGGGTAATACCAGGCATGGAACTGTTAACAGATCCATGCCTGGTATTACCCTGGTATTTTTTAATGTAATTCCTTATGTAAATTGTATATAATTTTAAGATTTGTAATTTTTTTTTTTTTATTAATGATAAAGTCATACATCCATATACATAGACTTAGAAATAACAGAATTGACTTTAAAAGCAAAAAAGAAAAAACAATACTTACAACCAGATGGTTAAAGTATAACACACTAAATTTACATTTGTCCCCAATAATAGGATCAAGATACTAGGAAATATTTCAATCAACAAAGAAAAAAAATTAATAATTAACGGAGGGGGCAGCTCGAATATCTACAGCCAACTTTAACAGCGCTTAAATTAGGGAGGCAAAGGAACAGGTGATCTAACTGTTTCCTTAGATGATATGAATTGTAATAATTTTAAAGGGGAAAAGAATATATAATTGTTTGCTTCGTACGTTATGAAGCATTTACATGGAAACTTTAGCAGGAAAGTTGCACCCAAATTAATCACTCTAGTTTTATAGGATAGAAATTCCTGCCTCCTTTTTTGAGTGCTTCTTGCCAAATCTGGAAAAATTTGAATTCCCCCCCCCCCCCAAAATACATCATTTAAATGACGAAAGTAAAGTCTTAAAATGTTATTTCTATCCAGTTCAAGAGCAAAGGAGACGATCAGCGTAGTTCTCTCTGTGACTATCTCCAGAGAGGTTTCCAGAAACTCAGTAAGATTTAAATCAGGAGGATTCTGTGGTTGATTTTCCCCTTTCTCAGTTTCTGAAATGTATTGAGTCCTCGTAATAGGAGGACAAGCCTCCATAGGTATCCCCAATATCTCATTAAAGTATTTTTTTAGGATATCAGTAGCTGAGAATAAGGGAGATTTAGGAAACCTCAAAAACCTGAGATTATTCCTCCTTCCGTTATTCTCCAAGTATTCTATCTTTCTCTCTTGAATTTCTTTCTTTTATCATAGTCACTATTAAGTCCTTCAATTGTTTAACTTCTTCTTCAATACCCCAAGTTTTTCCTTATGTTCCTGAACTTCTGTGGACAAATTTTGGGAAGTCTGCTTTAATTCCTTAATTTCGCCAGTCATAGAAACATTCATCTGTAGTAACGTTTTGTTCACCTGCTGGATTGCGTCCCATAATACTTCCATTGTCACCCGGATTGGTCTTATCAAATCTCCACTCTCTCCAGGAGGTAGTCCTCGGGGAATAGGTGCAGCGGCCTGAAACTGACCCTGCATAGTTGCTCCGTTCACGGGATAGTAACGCTGAGAGATCCTCCATCCACAGGAGACACGCACTTGAGCTGCTGTGGTATCGCCAGCGTCAACTTACTTCCGGGCTGTGAAGGAGGGGTGAAATCAGGAGGACTCAACGTCGCTCCCTCAGCGCTGCGCTCAGGCCCCTGCGGGGTCGAGCCTGCCGAAGTAGGAATCCGAGCACCCAGAGTGCTGATTCCGAAGCTCTTAAGAGGTGCCTGCCGCGAGACTGGGGTTGACGTCGAGGCCTTGGAGGTAGGAGCCTGAGTTTTCCCCTTTCTCTTCCCCATCTCGATTAAAAAGAGACGGAGTAAGAGCTTCTGTTGGTACCGCAACTCTCTTTGGACTCAGGAACTCAGTGCTCGCACGACCGTTGGCGCCGCCATCTTGATCCTTAAGATTTGTATTTTAGATTGTCTTTGGACCCCTGATGCAAGCATATTCTTATGCCAAAATGTAGATGTGTCAGTCTCTTTGAATACTTCAGATACTGGCAATAAAATAATCATTTGGTTCCCATATTTGACTCACTGACTCCAACTTTTGTTTTATCTGTGATTAATTCCATCCATGAAGATTTTTTTTCCTTCTTTGTTTCTGTGTTCTAAAAATGAGTGGTCACCCCCGCCAAGTGGTTTAACCAGTCAGCAGCTAGCTAAATCGCTTTAAATATTGGCTGGTATCTATATCTGTATGAATAGCCATTGAAAAATTGAAACACACTGATGTTTTTTTGGCCTGCCTAACTAAGCCCACAAAATGCCCCCTTAAAACTGCATGCATAAATATACATGTGGAAGTGGCAGACTTTGTAAAATCAATGAACACATTGGGTCATATACACATGTGTGAATCCACTATTTACGCATACAAATGACACCATAACATTTCTAAAATTCTTTCTTTAGATTTTATTATAAAAACAGCTTTGAGTCCAAAATCTTATAGAAAGCTATAGGTAAATCTTGCCCTTGTGCTACATTCGTGTAGCCTATGTTACTAATTAAGGGCTCCTTTTACTAAGCGGCGATAAGCACAACACGGGCTTACTGCTTGCTATACAGGAAGTAACGCTGGGCTACCGCAGCAGCCCGGTGGTACTTCCCACCCCCAGCACATTGTCATTTCCAGCGCTACAAAAGTGTATTAATTTTTGTAGCCAGATAAAGGAGAAGGGGGTAGGACAGGGTGGCTCTATCCAATACCAAGGGAGATGAGTCGATTTTAAAACCTTTATTGAAGAACTTTCAAATGACTTGACACAGCTGCTGTGTTTCGGCGCAAAATGCGCCTACGTCAGGAGTCTTATGAATGAAGCAACCTGGCGTTTTCTTATTACATGATATAATTCCCAGGAGTTATGCTCAGTAAAAATACCTAAAAGGTAGGCAATAAGCACGGAGTCCAGCACAGAGTTCCCTTTTCAAATGTACCCGGCAGTAATCGGGTAGTGCCACGCGCTGCCTGGTTACTTCCAGGTTAAAGCAGGAGCCCTTACCGCCACCTCAGTGGGTGGTGGTAAGGACTTCTCCCCAGAAATGGCCATGTGCCAAGTGCTTTACTTGCTGCCCAGCCATTTCCTATAGGAAAGCGAGACTTCCCTTTTACCAGCTGCAGTAAATGGGGGCCTCGGCGTGCATGTAAAACCCATGCAAATGCCAGTGCCGGCCCCCTTTTGCTGCAGCTTGGTAAAAGGGGCCCTAAAAACCTACATAAAATAGTCAGTATAATATAGTCGACTGTATACGGCAAATACCAAAACAGTTAGTTCAATGTGGTTTAATAATGGATCTATGTTTCCCGTCATATTCCGTCAGCCAAAGAATTCTACAAAATATCTTTTTTAAAAAAACATGAATATACTTATCTTTTTTAGAAGGCAATTTTCAAATCCATCTATCTAGTGTAAATGGCTCAGTTAAGTATAACCCTTCTCCACCCATGTTAAATCACGCATGGTCTATAAGGACAGTAAGGAGGTTTTAGTTTGGGGAGTCAAATAGTATGTACGCATAATATTTTACAAATTCTGCTATATTTTACATCTTTCAGTGCCAGCCCAAGGGTATCTCATACCGTAAGTGACCCTTCATTTTTATATATCCTCTGAAAGGCAGTTCAAGCCCCCTTCCATAGACCTGCACTTTTCTTTTCTTTCCATCATCTCATCTCTATTTTCCAACCCTTATGTCCTCCATTTCCCCTTCTCTTCCTAACCCCCAAAAGTGTTCAGCATCTCATCTCCTCTTCCCAGCCCTCCCTTGTTCAACCTGTTCCCTTCCCTTCTCTTCCCTCTTCCTCCCCTCCTCTCCTCAAGGTGTTTATCTTATCTCCCCTTTGCTATTTATATAGACCAGCATTTCCTCTTCCCTATCCCTCAGTCCAGAATCTCCCCTTCCCTTTTCTAGCATCACTTCTCCTAATGCCCAGCCTCTCCCTTTTCCTTCCCTATCCCCCCAGAAGGTGTCCAGCATCCCATTTCTGTTCCCTGTCCTCCCAAGTCTAGCATCTACCCCTTGCCTTCTTACTTATCCTGCCAGGCCTGCTGCTGCCCCCACGCTACCTCTACCTATATAAAGTCTGAAGGAAAAGTAAACTCACCATGGTGTAGGGCTTTGAACACAAACTCGCATTCAAAGCATGCCACATCCTACCTCATTTGATGCAAACTTCCTCTCAGAGGGAAGGAGTCACAGCAGAGCTTGAGCATAAGCTTGTACTAAAAGGCCCCTTTCCATGCTGACAACAGCTTGGAAACTGCTAAACAGCAGACTCCCCCAATTCTGCCATCCTAGGCAAAATCCTTCTTTTCCCGTTTACATATGTCTATCCATAAGGATTATTCGGTGTATTATGTTTCATGCAGAACTTTTATTCTGTTTGATTCAAGGCCCTCTTTAACATATAATGATATCCCTGGTATGACAGTATCCCATTGATTATACTTCCGCTGGCCTCGATGATGCATATTATATCTACCTTTCATTTAGTGCTATTTATTCCGTCTCGTCCATCTTGTTTCTTAGCCTCCTAGCATTTGTATGCAGACACTTCATGATATGCTTTTGTTCCTATTAACAATTTGCTCAGCAGCTGACAGTGATCATTTTCCACCTTTGAAGTCTGCTTGCTCTTTTTTTTTTTTTTATGTATCTGGTATACTATTGCCTGCATTGTAACTTCTTTATCAGGATGCCCTAACTTCCCTGTTTATAATTGAAAGATACCTTTTTCTGAATCATGCACTACTGTGCAACTGGCTGCTTTCCCCCAAGTTCAAGTTTAAAAGCTGCTCTCTCTCTTATTTTTAAGTTCAATATATAGTGGCCTAGTGGTTAGGGTGGTGGACTTTGGTCCTGGGGAACTGAGGAACTGAGTTTGATTCCCACTTCAGGCGCAGGCAGCTCCTTGTGACTCTGGGCAAATCACTTAACCCTCCATTGCCCCATGTAAGCCGCATTGAGCCTGCCATGAGTGGGAAAGCGCAGGGTACAAATGTAACAAAAATAAAATAGATACTATTGGAGATTCTACATGGAATGTTGCTACTATTGGAGATTCTACATGGAATGTTGCTATTCCACTAGCAACATTCCATGTAGAAGGCTGCGCAGGCTTCTGTTTCTGTGAGTCTGACGTCCTGCACGTACGTGCAGGACGTCAGACTCACAGAAACAGAAGCCTGCGCAGCCTTCTACATGGAATGTTGCTACTATTGGAGATTCTACATGGAATGTTGCTATTCCACTAGCAACATTCCATGTAGAAGCCTGCGCGGCCACATTGGTGATCTGCAAGGGCCGACTTCTACATGGAATAGCAACATTCCATGTAGAATCTCCAATAGTAGCACCAGTGGAGGAGTGGCCTAATGGTTAGGGAGGAGTGGCCTAGTGGTTAGGGAGGTGGACTTTGGTCCTGGGGAACTGAGGAACTGAGTTCGATTCCCAGCACAGGCAGCTCCTTGTGACTCTGGGCAAGTCACTTAACCCTCCATTGCCTGCCGCATTGAGTCTGCCATGAGTGGGAAAGTGCGGGGTACAAAATGTAACAAAAAAAAAAAATAGCATCAAGTAGATACAGAAACTAAATAAAAACCTTCATCTATAGTAAATGTTAAAGTAGTAAGAGCAAAAAAATTACATCTCTTGTAATTTGACTCAGATTCCAGACAGCCATTACTCAGTATTCGACATTTGAGTAAGATCAATAATAGGCTTCAAACTTGTTGATAATGAAGCATGTGATCCTTTGAGTTAGCCATATGATCTACATATTTTGCTACTGGTGGAACTTCATACCACCAAAATGTCACATGTACTAATTTGCCAAAACAACTTTAATCGCTCTAGAAAACAGAATACCAAGTAATTTCATAGAGTCTGGAGATACTTCATCTGGCAAAACTAAGGACCACAACATTAAAAAGGTTAAAAGAAGGTGTAGTTCTAAATGAAGTAATCCTCATAATCATGCCCAACACATCAGTCCAATTCTTGAAGAGCAAGACATATATACAGCACATATTTTGCAAAGTGTGCTGTAGGGGTGTCCTCGATATATCAACTTTTGTGCAACTGAGGCCTGTGAAACAAACTCTGACTAGGCCAGAAACCATATTTTTAGGACTATACTGCCATGGTTGCACTTCCATCTTTAGGTGTGAAGTTAATAACAAGACATATTTACACAAACACAAGCATGAAATAAGGCTTGTGGGCCTCCTTAATCAGTGCTAACACTTCAACGGAGTGTGTCTAAATCAACTGTGGGCATCATTGTTCTCTAGACCTGCATTTCATCTGCTGTACAGGGGGAATACATGATCTGATTAGGCCAAAACAGTCACCTGAGGACAGTGGACAGAAGTCTGGTACCGGACTTGGTGAAGAACAAAGAAGAAGAGTTATGGCATAGAACTAGAGCAGACTCACAGCTGATAGCACTGGAGAGAGAGAGAGAAAGAGAGAGAGAGAGACTGAGACTGTCTCTCTGTGCTGTGCCTTCAAAGTACTGAGCCTCTCTGTATATCAACATTACAGAGACAGGTAGGGTAAGAATTAAGGTTTCTAATCTTGTGCGAGAGACTAGTTATTGATGCTGGCAAGATCTGTAACTTATCTCTACACTAACCAGATGTTTACTGGTTGACTTGCAGTGGACACAGCTTGAGCCACAGGATAGAAATCTCTCTCTCATCCAGGGACCCAGCTGTGAAGCAAGTAGCTTGTAATGGTCAGAAATAGGGGTTCACTCCTGTAGTTTGGGAACAGTTAGTTACTATTTCTAGTCTGTGTTAGCTCTCACGGCATGTTTTATTAGCCAAGTATAATTCTTAGTACTGTAACAGTGTGTGTGTGTGTGTGTGTGTGTGTGTGTGTGTGTGTGTGTGTGTGTGTGTATGAATCATACTTTTAATGCCTCAAACATGTCAGGCTCTTTTATAGACAGATGTTTAAAGCCTTTATGCAAATTTCTTGCTATGCAATGCTTCAGCTGAATATATCTGTATTTTTGTAAAAGGAGTAAGCCATAGTTTTTAGCATCAAGAAAGACGTCAGTTTAGTCCCACCCATTTAGATTTAGATGTATTATTTATAATCCGCCCTGATCCAGAGTGGAGAACAAACAAAAGATTATCATGGTTCCGGAGTGCTTTCTATAGAAAACTGCTCTGCTGTCTGGCCAGCAGCTAAGCGAAGTGCTGGCCATCGTTGGCCCTGGGGTGAGGGTAAAGTTGGAATGATTCACCTGGATGTTCATCCTGCATAGTCACCTGGATGTGTATCTTGCAGCTTATTTTCTGCTAAAGATAAGTGCTTTGTCATAATTGCATCATTAGTCATTGATAACATACATTAAATGCTGGAACATTACCAGGAGTGCACTATCTTGATTTTTTGATTAAAATGGTTAAAAGAGACTTCTTTTTTGAAAGGTTTTTGCCAGTGATGAAGTGAATATCGGTTTGATCACAACAACTCTGTAAATTGTTTTGATTTTGAGCTTCTTTGAGGCTATTTCTTCCTTTTTTTTGAAAATATCAGTTTGTTTTGGGTAGTGTATTTATGCTCCGTATGTTTATTTTGTGTGATTACTTTGTGTTTGTTTTTCATTGAGATTTTGTAATTCCACATCCATTTTGTATTGTTTTAGTTGAACAAACAAAACATACATAATCATAAACACAAACAACATGATAATAAAAAAATAATCTTCACAAAAACTAGAATATAATAATTTTACTCAGTCCATTAGAAACCCATATTCCCCAAAGGTTTTATCTAGTAAAAATAATTCTTTATCCTAAATAAGGATATTTACAATGAATCATCAAATGTAGTAATGTCCACATTCATTTCTTTTAAAATCGGAATCAAGATGAAGCAGTCACAAAATTGCAAACACATTTTTTTTTTTTTAAAGATGCTGTAGTTGAAGGCACCAGAGATTTAATTGATTAACTAGAAAACCTCAAGGATCGTTCTAGGTGAAATAATGTTTGGGTACTTGGCAAAGTGGCATGATTGAAATGGAAAACAGTGACTGTGCTAACCAGTGAGAAAAACAGCTATAGAGTGATATTGAAAGAAAGTAAATTGAAGCGAGAATCCCTATGATGATTGGTAGATCACAGAAGAAATCCTCGGGTTGTCAGATGGAATACCTACTCAGAGATGACATTGCTCGCATCCATAATTTGACCCTTAAAGAGAAGGTTATAACTAAGAAAAGAGAATTTGGGAACTTGATGTCGCAAGAGAAGAACTCTGAAATATACAATAATATCTTTCTAGTCACTGTAAGTAAAAATGAGACCTAAAAGATATATGGGCTAATACCAAACCTGTGGCAGTTAGCAATTGCAAAGGTGCAGACTGTGCCTACACCGGCATTGAATATCTGGTTCTTCAGAGGCCACCGGACGTTATCTGGGTGCTGACTGATATTCAGACAAAGGGCCCAGATAATTGCCTGAATAAAGTTAGGACAGCCTTTTAGCTGTTCAAATTTTATCAGGGCACTTACCTGGCTAGCAAGTTGAGTAGTGTCACTAAGGATTAAGGGACCCTTTTATTAAGCTGCACTTAAAAAATGGCCTGCGGTATCACTGCACTTTCCTGCGTGCTGAGGCCACTTTTAGCACAGCTGTAAAATGACTGCACTTCCTATTTCCCCTATTAATGGCTAAGTGCTAGTTTTCCCATTAGTGTGTGGCCATTAGCATGGGAGCACTTATTGACACATATTTTCTAGGTGGTAAGGGTTCCCGCACTAATCACACGTTAAGTGGTTGGCGCGCCAATGTAGCTGTTCTAACTGATCAGCACAGGGCACATGTACTCTCTGCCCCCAAACGCACCCCCAGCGTTTAAAAATAAAAAGTATTGTGTAGCATGTGGGAAGCGCTCTCTGATCTGAAAAATACCACAGACGCCTGAGCTTGCCCTGTGGTAGTGCTTTTTACCCTGCTCTAGGCACATGTTAGTACTTGCTGTACCTTAGTACAAGGTAGGGTTACCATTTTTTGTCCCCCAAAAAGGAGGACACATGTCCCGTCCCCTTTCACACCCACCCCGCCCCCTTTCACACCCTCGCTCCGCCCCCTGTCACATTTTCCCCTCCCCCCTGTCACATACTCAGTCAACCCCCCTCTCCGTACTACTACTATTTAGCATCACCCCCCTCCCCTTACCTTACTACTGCCCTGGTGGTCTAGTGACCTCTTCGGGGCAGGAAAGAGCCCCCTCTTTCCTGCTCGGAGCGCTGCCCTGCATGCATCCTTCCTATTCCTGATCCTCGGCGCCGATTCAAAATGGTTGCCGAGAGTTGAAGTCTCATGAGGTCACTTCAACTCTCGGTGGCCATTTTGAATTGGTGCCGAGGATCAGGAACAGGAAGGATGCATTCAAGGCAGCGCTCCGAGCAGGAAAGAGGGGGCTCTTTCCTGCCCCGAAGGCAGGTCACCAGGGCACTAGTAAGTAAGGGGAGGGGAGGCTAGCAATCTGCCCGTTTGTCCAGAAATCCGGACAAACGGGCAGATTGGCAAAACCCACCCGGTTGCCTGGACATGCCTTCAAAAAGAGGACATGTCCGGGTAAATCCGGACATATGGTAACCCTAGTACAAGGGTCTCTAAATTCTGTAAACGGTGCCAAACAAATTGAGCGCTAAGTGCTATTCTATAAATGGCTCAATGCTGGGCACCATTTACAGAATAGCTGATAGTGCCGGGATCGATGCCCAATTGTAGGCACAAAGATTCCAAATTGTTGCCAATTAACACCACTAATTGATTAATAGCAACCAATTATTGCCAGTTAACTGCTCATTTGTCAAGTAAGTTGCATGCACAATTATGGAACATGCTCAATTTCACTAAAAGGAGTGTGCAGGATGTGAGGTGGAAGAGAGAGCAGGGCAGGCAACTCGGCAGCGCTGGACACCGGCACTGGAGAAGGCTTCACCTGGTGGGGGTTGGGGACCCCTGCCAGCAAAACCAGGGACCTGGAGAAAATTTGGGGGGCCCAAGGCTCCATGGCCCCACGTAGATATGCCACTGGCGTACATTCTAAAAAACAAACAAACTATGAAACCGCAGACCTATTAATAGCAATATTTAATCTGTCAGCTATCTGGCTAGAGCAGTGGCGTAGCTATGTGGGGCCAGGGGGGGCCTGGACCCCCCTGCCAACGACCCACCCGACCCCCCTCCCGCCGCCAACCCGCCATCGCCGTCCCCTGCCTTTGCTGGCGGGGGACCACAACCCCCGCCAGCCGAGGTCCTCTTCTTCTCGCAAAAGGCTTCCTTCTCTTTCTGACGTCCTTTAATGTAGGAATTGATGTGTTAACTGTTAAGTTGGTCAATTAAACTATTGCAACTTATTAAATAAAGGTTTTAATGCAGTTAAAAGAACAGTATTTGATTAACATTAACAAAATAGCTGAATTCCAAAATGTTTGTATATGTGAAAGATCATCCAGATGGGCATTATTGCTTGACTTTGCAGTGAGGCAGTTATAATAGTTGAACTCTGATCGGCCTAAGCTGTTTGAAATATATAAAAGTAAAGGAGAGGAAGGGTGAGTAATCATGATATATAGAAGTCCAAGTTGAAATCCCTTCTTAAATTTCATAAAAGGTCAACCAAACTGAAATATACATTGAGGATTACTGAACAGTGTGGGAATGTGCTGCGGTTTATAGGTGATATTTACTCTTCTTAGGCATTTCAGTTTTCTTTTCTTTGCTATGGGGACTCTAATTAAAATGGTATCATTGACGGCAAAGGGTTTAAATGCCCCATTTTAGAGACAACTATTATGAAATGAAATAGACAAACTTAAAGATGCCATAGTGCTTTTGAAGTACAACAGGTAGGGTTGAAATAATTATTACAAATTAATTACAGACTGGCATACTGAATATACAGTGTGATAAGGCAGGGGCGCTTATATTTCTCCTGCTGACCTTAATGCAATTACGTCTGTGCCCCAAATACACAAGGGCAATTTTATGATATGAAGCTGGAAAGGCAGAAGCTTTCCAAATTTGAACTTTTAATGGGGGCAATGAAAAATCTGCTCATAGATAATTCAGCGAGTATAAAACCAAAACGGAATCACAGAAAGAAGCTCATAATATCCAGACTGTATGAAAGAAGTTTAGAGAGGTACAATAATCTCTATGGGAACCACCAAAAGAGATAAAAGCTAAAAGGATCTTTTACTAAAACTTATCGCTCACTACTTAGGTTTAAAATAGGCTTCTTAGCATTTAGCATGCACTAATTCCGTTAGTGAACACCAAGCTTTAGTAAAATGGCACTAAAGAGGTTCAGGCGTTGTAAAAAGATATTGGATGACTAGAATATTAACGTAAATGTTGCTCCACTAAGAACATTTTAACTGAATTAGAAAAAGAAGGATGGACGCTAAGTAGTTAGATCTACATGACATTAACCATAAAATGCAGCAATACACAAGTTATATTATGAACATGGAAATAAGGAGGCCCTTTTGTTGATGCTTAATGCACACTAAGGGACGTTAGCATACGTGAAGTACCATGCTTAGAAAGCGCACAGAATGTTGGGTATTATTAAGAAAGGGATGGAAAACAAACACGAGGATATTATAATGCCGTTGTATCGCTCCATGGTGCGACCGCACCTCGAATACTGTGTCCAATTCTGGTCGCCGCATCTCAAAAAAGATATAAAAGAATTGGAGAAGGTGCAGAGAAGGGCGATGAAAATGATAAAAGGGATGGAACGATTTCCCTATGAGGAAAAGCTGAGAAGGTTAGAGCTCTTCAGCTTGGAGAAAAGGCGGTTGAGGGGTGATATGATATAAGTCTACAACATAATGAGCGGCGTAGAGCAGACAGATGTGAAGAGTTTGTTTACACTTTCAAACAACAATAGAACAGGGGACACAAGATGAAGCTAGAGTACTTACTGACCTATAAGTGTATTCACTCTGCTGCTCCCCAGTACCTCTCCACTCTTGTCTCTCCCTACACCCCCCCCCCCTTGGGCACTCCGTTCTGTTGACAAATCTCTCTTGTCTGTCCCCTTCTCCTCTACTGCTAATTCCAGACTCCGTTCTTTCTATCTCGCTGCACCACACACCTGGAATAGACTTCCCGAGCATGTACGTCTAGCCCCGTCTTTGACCGTTTTCAAGTCCAGGCTAAAAGCCCACCTCTTTGACGCCGCTTTGAGTCCTAACCACCGCTCACTTGCCTGTACCTTTTTATCCCCTCCTCTTTAATTCCCCTTACCCCTTAGTTGTTCTGTCTGTTACCTGTCTTATTTTGATTGTGAGCTCTTTGAGCAGGGACTGTCTTTATGTGTATGGTGTACAGCGCTGCGTATACCTTGTAGCACTGTAGAAGTGTTAAGTAGTAGTAGTAGTAGAATATGGTAGATTTAAAACAAACAGGAGAAAGTTTTTCTTTACTCAGTGTGTAGTTGGACTCGAACTCATTGCCAGAGAATGTAGTGACAGCAGCTGGCCTTACGGAGTTTAAAGGGGATTTGGACAGATTCCTTAGGGAAAAGCCCATTGAACATTTATTTATTTATTTATTTATTTATTTATTTATTTATTTATTTTGGGGGGGGGGGGGGGGGGGTTGCCGGGTTCTTGAAGCCTGGATTGGCCGCTGTCGGAGACAGGATGCTGGGCTTGATGGACCAATTGTCTTTTCCCAGTATGGCAGTGCTTATGTTCTTATGACTGCAGCATTTAGCATGCACTAATGTCCATTAGCATGCAATGAACTTTAATAAAATGACCCCAAAGTGAACAGATTATTAGCTTTACAATTAAAAAAGCATTTCTAAACATTCAGTAATTAAGATTAAGTTTAAAAAGTGATATACAGTAGTAAGTGCAAAGCCTATGCTGTAAAATGTAGGGAAGGGGTGCCCTACAATTACTGCCCAGGGCAGACAGTGCATGGGTAATATGGCTCATGCCTAGGCTAATAGAATGGGCCCTCTGCGTGCATGTAAGACAGTCCAGGTACTAATCAACATAAAAGCTATCCAGGATGTCAGGACTCATCCCTGTGTCCAATCAACCCACCAGTCCTCCAAACATCTGCTTCATGGGACATGTATTTGATATACTAACTCTCTGTGGTAGAACCAAAGCAGTGTACACATTATATTCAGGTACTGTCTCTCTGCCAAGTGAGCTCACAATCTAAGTTTTGTACTTGGGGCAGTGGAGGGTTAAGTGATTTGCCCAGGGTCACAGGAGCTGCAGTTTAAAGTGAACTCAGTTCTATTGGTTCTCAACCCACTGTACTAACCATTAAGTCACTCCTTCAATTCCACCCCCAATCAGATCCCCCCCTCCAATCAGACCCTGTTCCGATTCCTCAAGCCTCCTTGTGCCTCCAATACAGTACAGTTCCTCTCACCTGTCCCAAACCCAAACCTCCCTAGCTCTCGGACTCCCCCACATACCTTTTGGACTTACCCAGAGGTAAGGCCTTGAGGTCCAGTGACAAGAAACAGGAGCAATCCCCCTCCACTACCTCGCCATCCAGCACCAGGTTCAGAATGGGGTCTCTGACCCTCAGCAGTAGTTTTGTGGTACTATCAGGGTCAGCCTTCCATATAGGGGTTATTTTTTCACTGAGTTTTAAGAGATGGCCCTAAAAATGATCTATTTATTGGGTAATGTTAAATGGATTCCCCCTCCCATCCATAGTTAATAAGTCCAGTTTAATGTACAGAAGAGAGCTTTTATAAAATTGTGCGACCATATACATGCTTAAAAGTATGCATGTGACAAGAAGGCACATACTTTTGTATGATGTATGCATAGGCATGGCTGGCAGCACAGTTTGAATAAAGCATAGGATGTCAATAATTCACATGTACTTTGTAAAATATGTGCCTTCGTATGCATGCTGTGAAAAGGCAAAATGTGCCGTTGTCATACCAGAGAAGGAGAGTTTAGTCCTATGGTAGTAATTCCTTCTTTAGTACAAAGGAAGATGGAAAAGAAAGATTTGCCTTTAAGAAGTCAAACTGCAAGTCCCACAGGGCTGTGAGGTCAGCAGAGGCATGCTGGGAGGAACCTGGGGAAAAAGCAGGCTTCAGCTGCACTAATTAAACATGTTCTGGTTTGCTGATAGCACCTGATAGCTACAGCAGTAATCTGGCACTCACATCACTCATCAGAGAGGGGTTTTAAAAGAAGGGGTTTTTTTTCCCATGAGGTAAACAGAATTCAGAGAGCACAAAGCAGAGAGAAGGGAACTGCAATAGAGAACATACAGAAGAAAGACAGAGATGGGGAGAGAGACAGGCAGCCTGAACCTACAGAAAGGGAGAAAAGAAGGAAGTTTCTCAAGGAAGAAGGGGCTGGATTTAGAGTTCCCCTTCAGTCTCCGTTGTAAGCAGTCCGTGGGGCCAGGTATGGGAAGAATTCCATCTCTTGAAGGCGGCAGTGAGGCCAGGACTCGAGATAGGTATCCAAGGGGAAGGTGAAATCTGGCAGGATGAGAGGAGAAATGTACTCGTGGGTCAGACAGTCTTTACTTCTGAGAGAGGAAGGATGTTCAACTCTCCTAGCAATAGGAGAGGGCCAGGACAGGTTAATAATGCAGGCAGCTTGTATTTAAGGCTGAGCAGGGCTGAAGGAGGAGGAAGTTTGACTGTCCTGGGACAGGAAGCATGGCCAGGAGTAAGGTATGGTGGCAGAAGCGTACCCAGGTTTTCATGTCAGGGGAAGCAGACCTTTTGTAAAATAGGCATCAGTGTGAAGCTGCAGGGCAGATTTAGATAGAGGCAATTTATTCAAAATCCATTTGGGGGAGCGGCCACTCCCCTTGCACTCCACCTAACAATGCTTCTGTATGGTGGTGCTGGGTCCATAGCACAAAGGCTTCTACCCTATTGAGTACAAGCTAAGCTATTTGCTGCAGGTGAAATTGTGAACCAGAAAATTGTTCTAGGGACTACCTTAGACTTCATCTTCCAAATTGCAAGAGAGTGTGCAATAAGTCATTTCACTCTGCAGACTTTAGAGATCGAGCTGCTAGGTGGTAGAACTCATTGCTTCGTTTGGGGGAGTGGCCGCTCCCCCTTGCACTCCACCTAACTATGCCTCTGTATGGTGGTGCTGGGTCCATAGCACAAAGGCTTCTACCCTATTGACTACAAGGTAAGCTATTTGCTGCAGGTGAAATTGTGAACCAGAAAATTGTTCTAGGGACTATCTTAGACTTCATCTTCCAAATTGCAATAGAGTGAGCAGACTTTAGATATCGCGCTGCTAGGTGGTAGAACTCACTGCTTCGTTTGGGGGAGTGGCCACTCCCCCTTGCACTCCACCTAGCTATGTCTCTGTATGGTAGGGTTGGGTCCATAGCACAAATGCATTTACCCTATTGACTACAAGATAACTACTGCTGCAGGTGAAATTGTGAACTTTTAGTTCTAGGGACCACCTTAGACTTCATCTTCCAATTTGCAAGATTGTGTGCTATAAGGCTGTTCACTCTGCAAACTTTAGATACCAAAGTGCTAAGTGGTGGAACTTACTGTCAATGGCAATCAAGGAAGGGTCAACCTGTATGTTTGGTATTTCACAAAAGGCTGAAAACTTTCCTTTTTGAGAGGTTTCTACCCATTTGGCCATTAATGGTTTATTATTTAGTTCTTATTTGTTCTACTCTGCTCTTACTTGATATTTTGTTTGTGGTATTGTAAACCTTGTATGTCATTTTGTTTACTGGAAGTCACATTGAACTCGAGTATGTTCAGGATAATGTGGGTTATAAATGTCAAAATAAAAAAATAAATGTCTAAATAAATCTGGTCTGGCGTTCAACCCACAGCAAACCAGGGCCTAATCACATGGCAGGGGGAGTAAAAGCTGCCAGGGAAAGGGGATTGTATAAAGCTGGGGGGGGGGGGGGGGAGGGGAATTATTGATGCTTATGGTTGAAGTTTAGAAAAAAGAAAGACCAAAGCTGTGAGCGGAGATTCTTGGTTATAATGTTTATTTATTGGGATTTATTAATTGCCTTTATGAAGAGATTCACCCAAGGTGGTGTACGGCAGGCACAGTTTCACATAAAACTTACAATTTTGCTAACTGCATAACATTAGTAAAATAACCAAGAACCATCATAAAGTATGTTCTTTATGTAACCAATTATGTATCTACTCTTGATTGACGCTTGCTATGATGTATTATTGTAAGCCACATTGAGTCTGCAAATAGGTGGAAAATGTGGGATACAAATGCAACAAATAAATAAATAATAAACATAAATACAATAAATGAGGTAAACTTGAGAAAAAGTAAATTGAAACCTAATAATAGAACTACTGTGAAACAGTATCAAAAATATATACATTTAACAGCACTGGAATTAAAATTCCAGAGATATAACACAATGTTAGCATAATAAAAATGATGCACCTAATAAGCAACTAACAGAGATATATTCTAACAGGATGCTTAGTATGAGAAACCCAGACCTATAGAGGAGGGAAATACTTGATTATAAATGTAACCCTGGTCACAGCACATACATGCACCAGCTAGCTCTTCACAGGTCAGGGGCACCCAAGGCCAGGGTCACAAAGAAATAGTCCAAATCCAAAAACACTGCAGCTTTTCTAGTCACACACACTATAACTACTACTTATCATTTCTATAGTGCTACTAGATTTATGCAGCGCTGTACACTTAAACATGAAGAGACAATCCCTGCTCAACATAATCAGGACAAATAAGGGATAAGGGAATTACTTAAGGTGGGAATGATAAAACAGACATGGGTACTGAACAAGTGAAAAGGGGTTAGGAGTTAAAAGCAGACTCAAAAAGGTGAGCTTTGAGCCTAGATTTGAAGATGGAGCTTGACATACTAACTCAGGAAGTCTATTCCAGGCATATGGTGCAGCAAGATAAAAGGAACGGAGTCTAGAGTTGGCAGTGGAGGAGAAGGGTACAGATAAGAGAGATTTGCCCAATGAATGGAGTTCCCAGGGAGGAGAGAAGAGGAGAACCCCCCCCCCCCCCCCGCTGCACAAATATCAGTAACAGTCACTAACTTCTTACATTAAAGAACAAACAAACTTGGCTTCCACTTGTGAACTTTCATATCCATTTGCAATCAGAAATCAGCATATCTTCCACACATGCTAAAAAGAGCTTCCCACAGACAAAAAAAAATATATATTGGAGTGGATTATCCAAACATAAAAGTGAGAAATTAAGCCCCCTCCTTAATTTATTTGGATTTTGCTCACACCTTTTCGGTAGTTACAGCAGCTTAAGGTGTGTTACTTTCAGGTACACTGGGTATTTCCCTGTTGGGCTCAAACTCTAAGTTGGTACCTCAAGGAACAGAGGGTTAAGTGACTTGCCCAAGATCACAAGGAACAGCAGTGGGATTTGAATCAGCCACCCCTGGATTACAGCCCGGTGCTCTAACCACTCCTCCACTCCACTTTAACAAACATGCACACTCTTCTTCTTCTTCTTCTTATTATTATTATTAGCATTTGTATAGCACTACCAGACGCACGCAGCGCTGAACACCTGATACAAAGAGACAGTCCCTGCTCAAAAACGCTTACAATCTAAATAATACAGACAAACAAGACAGTTATGGGTGAAGGAATTAATGGGAGCTAAAAAGCAGCAGTGAAAAGGTTGGTTGTCAGCATAGATTTGAAGCTAGATGGAGCTAGACGTATAGGTCCAGGAAGTCTATTCCAGGCATAAGGTGCCACGAGAGAAAAGGAGCGAAGCCTGGAGTTAGCAGTGGAGGAGAAGGGGGACGACAAAAAAGATTTGTCCAGCGAGTGGAGTTCACGGGGAGTCACATTCTTTTGAAACGACTGCCCCTACCTACTGGACTTCAGGGTATACTTTAGAGTCAACTATTATCATTAATTTTGAAGTCAAGTGTTCAGTGATATCTCAATGTATTTTAATTCCTTTGAGTGGAAAAGATTTGTGTTATATTAAACAAGTTGATTTGATTATGCATATTAAAGGGAAATTTATGATTATTCATTGTTATTTTCCTGATGCACTGATTGTATGGTCACAGGAGAGTATGCAGGGATGCCATTAACCCTAAGTGGGTTGAACAGCTTCAGCAGTGGATATACAAAAACAATTATTTATGAATGAAATTTTATTTATATTTTTGTACCCCGTGCTTTCCCACTCATGGCAGGCTCAATGCAGCAGGCGATGGAAGATTAAGTGACTTGCCCAAAGTCACAAGGAGCTGCCTGTGCTGGGAATTGAACTCAGTTCCTCAGGACCAAAGTCCACCACCCTAACCACTAGGCCACTTCTCAATCATTACATGGATGCGTGAACATGGTTTTCAACTGAATGTCAAAAAAATCTGAGGTAATGATTTTGGGAAGCAGTGTGGAAGGTTCTTGGCCCTCATCTTTGACAATGAATGGGGCATGCTTACCTGTTCAAAAGGTGGTGAAAGTGCTGGGTGTATGTTTAGATTCAGGGTTGACAATGAAACAAGTAACGAATGTTGTTAAATCTTGTTTTGCTCAGCTTCGACTCCTGTATAGATTGAAACCTATATTCCCTGTATGCGATTTTCTTGGAGTAATAAGTAGCATGGTTTGAAAGTGGACAAGGGACACTCCAACACAGAAACTGGTGCTTAAAAGTTGCTTTATTGGGTTCTGCTGTACTAGCACCCAATAATGCAACCTTTAAGCACCCGTTCCTGTGCTGGGAGCATACCACCATGTCTAGCAAGAATGTATGGGAGACATGCCTAAGTTCTTAAACAGATTTTCTGCATTTTTGTTCAGAATTTGCACAATGAGTTTCAGTTACATATTATGAAGTACTGTAATAACACCAGAAACCTCAAACTATATGAGAGCAACATAAAACAACCCAGTTTGATATTTTCCTATTCTCTTTGTGTATCAAATGTGATTGCATAATTTCAATTCACATTCTGCAAAAGACAATTTCATATAGTTCCATCCCAATCTCAGTCTTCAGTAACCAATAGTCTCTGGATAAGGAGCCCAGCATTCTTCTTGTACTAAGGATGCCATTCATGATTAATGATAAACTCATCTCAGGCAATGTTCTCCCACTTAACATCCCAATAACATTAGGAAAAGATGTTCGTTTTATGACACACATTATCCTTAACACACAAACATACTACAATTCTACTATGTGAAATATGTGGTCAGGGACTGAACATGAAACATTCAGTTTACCAAATAAAGGAACAACCCATTATGGAAGGCAACTTGGATGAGACTTGGTGCTGTCAAGTTTAACACAGACTTTGTAAGCTGAGTAATAACTTCCTTTTCAATTCTGTAGAAAGGAAAATGTACAAATTCAAGTACAAAGAAAAAATGCACATGCAAGATCTAACATTTATAAAAATGTTTAAGGGAATCAATTTTTTCTACAAAATCACTCTAGTTGCCTTCCAGCTGTGCTATGGATCAGCAATGAATAAACGTGAAAAGAAAGTACTGATCTAATAAAAAAAAAATGTCAATCTAAACATTGGAAAAGTAGAAGAAAATCAAGCTCCTTAAAACACAAGACAGTTTATGTTAGAAATGGTTATTTTCTAAAGGAATTTTTGCACACGTACATGCTTTTTTTTTTACTCGAGGTTTATGTGCAAGGAAGTATACATGATATCCAGGAGAGTGTAAAAAAACCTTATAGACTAAACATATTCAGCACTTAACTGGCCAGGCTAACCGCTAAAATAGGACCGCATAAAAGTCAGTCCTGTCTTTGGGGCTCTTTTTTACTAAGATATTCCGAAAAATGGCCTGCACTGGTGTAGGCACATGTTTTGAATGTGCACAGGTCAATTTTTCAGCGCATCTGAAAAAAAAAAAGCATTTTTTTGTGGCCAAAAATGGACATGCAGTAAAATCCAGCACGTGTCCATTTTCAACCTGAGACCTTACCGCCACCCATTGACTTAGCGGTTATGACTCTGTGCTAACACTGGTAAGCGGCCAGCACGTGTAAACTGCAGATTACCGCCTGGTAAGCATCATTCAGTAGAAAATAGAAAATATTTTCTACCGCTTGTTTTGGGCACACATCAAAAAAATGTAATTACTGCACGGGGCTTGCGGTAGCTAGATAGTAGTTCCAACTTGGCACACCTTGGACGCACATAGGACCCTATGCACTAGAGAATGACACGGGGACCTGCAGTAACCATGGGGATGGGGACGGGGACGGGGACAGAGCTTGCAGGGATGGGGCAGGGACGAGGAGGGGACAGATCCCGTGGGGATAGGACGGGGATGGGGACAGAGCCTACAAGGACGGGACAAACTTTATCCCTGTGTCATTTTCTACTTTGAAGGCTGTTAATGAACTAGACTGTTATTTATGGTTGAGTGATGCAGACAATGATATTTTGATTTTTTTGGAAAAACAAGCAAACATGCTTGCCACAACTAGCAAAATTTACATGGGGGATCCTGTACATCCTGCTACCAGCACATCTTCTAAGAAGACATCTTATATTGCAGGAAGGATTGTGGAAGACAGGAGAGCTAGACTGAATTCTGAGATTGTTGATGACTTCTTATTCATCCACAGATTAAAAAATCATATTTCTCCCTTCTAGGGCATACAGAACAGGTTGTATTTTGTACCCCTGGACATTTTAATAGGGCAAATTAGGATTCCTTGTGATAGTAGAAATCAGCTATTATTGGGATTGGAAGGGTAGAGGGTGTTGGTGAGAAGGGTTATTATAGCTGCTCGCTGTTATTATTGTTTTCTATGTGTAATTTATACACAATAGTTGAACAGCAACAGGGCGGGGATGGAGACAGGGCCTATGGGGATGGGGCAGGGACGGAAACAGGGCCTGTGGGGGCAGGGCAAGGATGGAGACAGAACCCACGGGGATGGCTCGAGGACAAACTGTGTACCTATGTCATTCTCTACTATGCACCATAGATGGTTAAGTACTAAATACCGCTATTCATTAACCAGCTCCGGTGCCCGGACATGGCCTGGATTGAATTTCCGGGTTTATCACTGCTTGCTGCCACATGAATTTCCAGGTTTATCACTGCTTGCTGCCACCTGAATATTGGGTCCTAACTTGTTTTCATTCCATAAGGTATCAAGTATTCTTCTACAAAGGACAGAGATTCAGGAGAGACATTAAAAACAACCCTATAGCTGAAATTCTAAGAAAAGATAAGCAAACAATAAGGTGTGCATAGAAACAGTTCTAGTTCATTTTCAGGTCACTTTTTCCTTATTTGCAGACATGTTTTCAGTTCATTTCAAACATTCTTTTTAATTGCTTTATTTTTTAATTTATTTTACATTCAGGGTTCCATGAAGGAGCATGTTTCTCTGTTGTACTCTTTTGCCGCTTACATGGCTAAATATGTGTGCTGAAATAGCCTGTGCAGTGCAAGGAGAGAAGGTTTACTTTTTCTAGTCAGGCAGATGAAACTGTGCTATGCAAGAGATGAGATTTGCTGTCAGATAGAAAACTCCAGTGAAACACAGACTCTGCTGTGCAAGGGTGTGGCTTAAGCCTTCTAGTCAGGCAGAAGGTTCAGGTTTTACCAGCAACCTGGGAAAAGTGTGTTCCTGGGCTATGTTTATAATGGAGGTTTGGTATGGAAGATGAATGGAGTGTGATTGTCCAGGTGGATAGTATTGTCTAGAAAAGGTGGTGAGGGAGCAAATATACCCTGTAGGACCAAAAAACTGCAACTTACAAAAATGTGACTCTTTTTAAGCAAAAAAAATGAGGATAGAGAGAAAGAGAGCGAGAACTGTACAATCAGGGGGTAAGTTAGTAACATGAGATACTGTTAAGCTGGGTTACTTCACCACAAGTTGGTTATTTTACCACAGTGTTTCCCAAGTCGGTCCTGGAGTAACCCTTTGCCAGACAGATTTTCAGAATATCCACAATGAATAAGCATGAAAGAGATTTGCATACAATAGATGCAGTGTATACAAATCAATCTCTTGCATATTAGTACATATAAGTACATAAGTATTGCCACACTGGGAAACACCAAAGGTCCATCAAGCCCAGCATCGTTTCCAACAGTGACCAATCCAGATCACAAATACCTGGCAAGATCCTAAAAAAGTACAGAACATTTTATACTGCTTATCCCAGAAATAGTGGATTTTCCCCAAGTCCATTTAATAACGTTCTATGGACTTTTCCTTTAGGAAGCCTTCCAAAGACGTAACGGAGAGATTTAATGAATTCTTTGCTTCGGTCTTCACCGAGGAAGATTTGGGTGGGATACCGGTGTCGGAAATTATATTTCAAGCGGACAAGTCGCAGAAACTTACTGACTTCATGGTAAACCTGGAGGACGTAATGGGGCAGTTCAGCAAACTGAAGAGTAGCAAATCTCCTGGACCGGATGGTATTCATCCTAGAGTACTGATAGAACTGAAAAATGAGCTTGCAGAGCTACTGCTAGTGATATGCAATTTATCCTTAAAATCGAGCATTGTACCGGAAGATTGGAGGGTGGCCAATGTAACACCCATTTTTAAAAAAGGTTCCAGGGGAGATCCTGGAAATTATAGACCGGTGAGTCTGTCGTCGGTGCCGGGGAACATGGTAGAAGCTATTAAAAACAAAATTACAGAGCACATCCAAGGACATGGATTACTGAGACCGAGTCAGCACTTTGAAAGAGTAAACAAACATGTGGACAAAGGGGAGCCAGTTGATATTCTGTATCTGGATTTTCAAAAGGCGTTTGACAAGGTACCTCATGAAAGGCTACAGAGGAAATTGGAGGGTCATGGGATTTATTTATTTATGGTTCATTTCTACCCCACATTTTCCCACAAATGCAGGCACAATGTGGCTTCCATGAATTACAAAAGTTAAAAGACACAACACATGAAGTTTACAGTAGAAAAGGATAATACACTAGCAGCAATAAGGAAGGCTAAACAGCAGAGTTACTAATGGGATACACTTTTCCAAAAAGATACGTTTTCAGCAGCTTCTTGAAAAGATGGTGGTCAGCTTGCGTTTTCAGGAACAGGGGAAGAGCATTCCAAGTCTTCAGGCTGGAGTAGTGGAAAGTAGAGACAAATAGAAGCTTGTATTTAACACCCCTGCAAGATGAGTAATGTAGTTGTAAAAAGGTACGGGCTGTAGTGATGGCATTTCTAGGTGGGAGATCTATTAGAGGAATCATGTATTCCTGAGCTAATCCGTAAATTATTTTATGTGTCAATGTGCAGATCTTGAATGTGATTCGTTCTCTCACAGGTAGCCAGTGTAGTTGGAAACGTAGGGGCTGCGCAGGAACCATGCACGATTCGCCCAAGATGAGTCTCACAGCAGTATTCTGGGAAGTCTGGAATTTCCTTAGTAGGTGCTCCTGGCAACCTGCATAAATCCCACTACAGTAGTCCAGTTGAGACAGAACCAGCCAGTGGATGAGTGTGCGGAAGAGCTCTCTGGTGAGACAAAACCTAACACGCCGCAGCCTCCACATTGTATAGAACATCCGCTTGGTGACCGCTCGCACTTGCAGATCCAGGTGCAGGTGAGGGTCCAGCTCAACACCCAGAAGTCTAAGGCTCTGTGAAATGGGGAGGGTCTGGTCTTTAATGACAAGGGAGCTTGAGGAAAATCTGGCATGGACGGACGAGAGCACAAGACACTGAGTTTTGTCTTTGTTTAACTTAAACCGAAATACCTCAGCCCAACGTTCCAAGATGGAAAAACTTGCTTCGATCAGATCTGTGATTTCATCTAATGAGGAATGGAAGAGAATGGAGATGGTTATGTCATCTGCGTAGATAAATGGTTTCAGGCCTAGGTTTGCTAGAGCGGTTGCAAGGGGAAACAGCATGATACTGAATAGGGTTGGAGAAAGGGGCGAACCTTGGGGAACCCCACAGGAAGCCTTCCAAGGTGCTGAATGATCTGGAGTGCCTTTAACCTGGTAAGTTCTGGTGGACAGAAAACCCTTAAACCAGTGTAACACGCACCCTCCAATGCCTAGGGTGTCCAGTAGATGTAGTAGGATGTTGTGGTCCACCATATCAAACACGCTGGACATATCAAACTGCATCAGTAATATTTTCTTACCAACAGAAATGCCCCTTTTAAAATCAGACAGAGCTGTGACCATAACTGTTTCAGTGCTGAACTGAGCACGGAAACCTGACTGAGAGTAGTGCAGAATGCCAAAGGATAGGAGGAAAGTCCTATTGTGGATTAAAAACTGGTTAAAGGATAGGAAACAGAGAGTGGGGTTAAATGGGCAGTATTCACAATGGAGAAGGGTAGTTAGTGGGGTTCCTCAGGGGTCTGTGCTAGGACCACTGCTTTTTAATATATTTATAAATGATTTAGAGATGGAAGTAATTAGCGAGGTAATTAAATTTGCTGATGACACAAAGTTATTCAAAGTTGTTAACTCGCGACAGGATTGTGAAAAATTACAGAAGGACCTTATGAGACTAGGAGACTGGGCAGCTAGATGGCAGATGGCGTTTAATGTGAGCAAGTGCAAGGTGATGCATGTGGGAAAAAAGAACCTGAATTATAGCTATATCATGCAAGGTTCCACGTTAGGAGTTACGGACCTTAGAAAGGGATCTGGGAGTTGTCGTCGATAATACACTGAAACCTTCTGCTCACTGTGCTGCTGCGGCTAGGAAAGCAAATAGAATGTTGGGTATTATTAGGAAAGGTATGGAAAACAGGTGTGAAGATGTTATAATGCCGTTATATCGCTCCATGGTGCGACCGCACCTTTGAGTATTGTGTTCAATTCTGGTCGCCGCATCTCAAGAAAGATATAGTGGAACTGGAAAAGGTGCAGCGAAGGGCGACTAAAATGATAGTGGGGAATGGGACGACTTCCCTATGAAGAAAGACTAAAGAGGCTAGGGTTTTTCAGCTTGGAGAAGAGAAGGCTAAGGGGAGACATGATAGAGGTATATAAAATAATGAGTGGAGTAGAACAGGTGGATGTGAAGCGTCTGTTCAGGCTTTCCAAAAATACTAGGACTAGGGGGCATGTGATGAAACTACAGTGTAGTAAATTTAAAACAAATCGGAAAAAATTTGTCTTCACCCAATGCGTAATTAAACTCTGGCGTGTGAGTGATAATTGGCATTTGAACATACATTGACCATTACCACCCATTTAATGCATGAGACTTTACTGCTAAGTGAATAGGTAGCAGTAAGGTCTCAGACCCAAAGTGGAAGCGCGCCAATTTTCATTTTGCCGCACATCCATTTTCGTCCCCCCCCCCCCCCCGAAAAAAGGTATTTACAGGTGTGCTGAAAAATGGATCTGTGCACATCCAAGACACGCAACTACACTAGCGCAGGCTACTTTTCAGCACACCTTTGTAAAATAACCCCTCACTGTTTTTTTAAAGCCTTTTTAGAAGAGTAAAAATTTAAATTACTTTACTATCTTATCAGTGCCGCTCTGGATAGACAGGGTTTTGGGGGTATTATGATTTTAAAATTTGTTTTTGATTGTGTACATTATTTATAAATGTTTACATGTAATCCATCTCAATAAAGGTGGGATATAAATTTTAAAATAAATAAAAATCTCCTGTGAGAAACAATAGTTTAAAGCAATGAAAAAATTGTGAATAAGGTGGTTTGAAATGTCCACAACTGGCAGTAAACAAGTACAAAATGTTAAAGATCTAAGAATTATCTCAGCAGGGCAGAAGTGACTAGACTGCTCTCTCATTAAAGCAGGATTTCTGCAAAGATTCTCTGTAGCTTTTAGGTTTCTGCCCAGGGTATATTTGATTGATTTTACCACCAAGCAAAGGTTTAACTTGCTGACATAAAGAGCTCTGAAATGTCTAACAATATATAACATTACCTATGTAGAGGATTAATGAGGCTCACCAACTGCATTAGATTTGGGAAAAGAAAACTGAACTTACATTATTTAGATGATCACCTATTTTATACAAAGAGAGACAGAATCAAATTTTAATCTTCTTGTTATAACTGCTTAATATCTTAGCAAGAATGAAAATAACTGTACCTTAATATTGCACATATAACTGTTTGATTATTTTGTAAGTTTTTTTCTTTTCATTCTTAAATGTATACTTGTTTCTTCATCATATGCATAAGGAAAAAATCTGGATTCAGATGCAAAGGATTTCCTTCCTACTAAAATTGCCATGTGGTCTTTCATTATCCACCCCCCCCCCTTCCTATCTATCAATAGGAGTGGCCTAGTGGTTAGGGTGGTGGACTTTGGTCTTGAAGAACTGAGTTCAATTCCCGGCACAGGCAGCTCCTTGTGACTCTGGCCAAGTCACTTAACCCTCCATTGCCTGCTGCATTGAGCCTGCCATGAGTGGGAAAGCATGGGGTACAAATGTAACAAAAATAAATCTTATCTATCTATACAATTTTTTTCTTTTTTTAATGATTTAAGGAATTTTCCTACATTTTGAAACCAAGCTATGCTAACTGCTTTTACCATATTTTCTGGCAACAAAGTCTATGAAGAAAATAAAATTCTCCATCTTTGTTAACCATTTTTTCATAATATTGGTATAAAATCCGTTTTTCTTTCACTTGTCAATAGTGTTTAAATATGTGCAGATGGACATGATTTTCATCTTGCTCTATTAGATCATTCTACTACATCCCCAGACATTAGATTCATTTATTATATTTACAAATATTTGATATATCACTCTTTGACATCATGAACATCAAAGCAGTTTATAGTTCAAACATAAAACAGATTGCTAGCCCAGACAACAGAACCAGAAACCACAGATAAAAGGGGACAGTAAGGGAAGCAGTAAAACACCATCTTCCTATCTCCTAGGGCTCTCAGAAAAAGCGAGTTCAAATGCCCAGCATTTCAGAGTTTTTTTGAAGTTCGGTTCTCTGAAATATAAATGGATAACAATTTCCATTGGGAGGTCCTTGGGTAAAACAAGAAACGTTGTGGGAGATGTATGAATGAAAATGGAAAGGAGGAGAGATTGAGGGTTAGGAGGCCTTGGCAGAGCAGAGGAAACAGATGAGGGTATGAGGGGTCAGAAAACGCAATAAACAGAATGGTGTGCCAATGTGGAAGGCAAAAAAAATAAAATAAAATAAGAATCTTAAATGAAATTCTTGCAGTGAATGGCAGACAGTGTTAGAAATATAAAAGGGAGAAGATGTCTGAACGATGAGCACTTAGGAGAAATGTAACTGCAAGGACCTGGATAAGTTGAAGACATTACAAAGAAGAACAAGGGAAGCTTTTATAGGTGCCATTAGAGTAATTGATGCTTGAAATAACTAAGTTCAGAATCAGGGTTTGGAAAGAAAGGAAAGAATAGATCTAATCTGGAGAAAAGAAAAAAAAGAGAGAGATTTGACGATGCTGTTGAGTTGAGGTTTGAAAGTGAAATATAAGTCAAGGGTGACTCCCAAGACACAGATGGAGTTTTAAAGAGGAAAACGTGACCTGACAACCACAGAGGGTGTGGTAGTGGGAGCATTGAGAAATGGAAGTGGATAAATTCAAATTGGGAGACATTCAGGACAACATATAACATAGCACAATATTTTATAATCTGCTACCTACCTTTCAGTTCTATGCAGGTTACAAAAGATAAATCTGGAAATTACCAGAGATTAACATTACATTATGACTAAAAATAAAATTCCCCTTTAAAATTTACAATAAAATAAATGACAAGGTAATAAATGACCAATAATCATTAATCTACAGAATTCAACACAAATTTCCTAAACAGGTATGTCTTAATCATGTGCCTAAAATGCCTTTAATCTAAAGCAAAAAGTTTAAAAATCAAATTAGTTGTATCTAGTCTTGCCACTTGGAAGGCTAATAGATTCTCCAATACCTTCAGCCTCTTTCTTACCCTTTAAAAAGGGATAACTGAATAAATTACAAGCTCTTGTGTCTCTCAGTGAAGTTGAAAAGACAAAATGATTAGCAAAATATAAGGGAGCTAGACCGAACACAACCTTATAAGTCATACACAAAAATTTGAATAAGATTCTGATATATATTGGTAGCCAATGAACCTGCATATGTATTGGAGGAATACTATCAGATTTTTTTAAAAGAGTAAATCAATCATAAGGCCTTGTTTTGAATAGTCTGTAATTTTGTTAACAATTGCTTGTAACTGCTAAGATAAATAATATTACAGTAATCCAATAAGCTTAGTATCAATGCTTGTACAACTAAGCAAAATTGCTATTTTTCAACATATGTGCATACTCTATAAATTTTGTACATGGTGGAAAAAAAAGCTCATTGGATTAATATATTGACCTGTGTCTGTAATGTCTCTTAACCATATATCTGCTTCTAGAAGCTCTGCCCATCACGATTTTACCACAACAAGTATTTTTACATGTTTACTGAAGGTAAAAAATGAGTTTACTTTCATTTTGTTTAATGATCACTTCCCCTTTAAAATAATGGTTTAAAACCAACTTTTCTGGCATTTTACATATGGAGATCCACACCATGAAGAGACTTAAAGGGATATGGTTTGGGCAGTGGCGTACCTAGGGGGGCTGGCGCCCGGGGCGGATCGCCGATGCGCCCCACCCCCCCGGGTGCAGCGCCCCCACGGAACAGCGCTACATCCCCCCCGGCGAAAGAACCCCTGAACCCCCCCGGGTGCACGCCGCTGGGGGGGGGGGGTGCCGCGCGCCTGCCGGCTCTTTGTTTTCATGCTCCCTCTGCCCCGGAACAGGAAGTAACCTGTTCCGGGGCAAAGGGAGGATAAAAACGAAGAGCCGACAGGTGCGCAGCACCCCCCCCCCCCTCAGAGGCGTGCACCCGGGGTGGACCGCCCCCCTCCTTGGTACACCACTGGGGTTGGGAATGGCTTGGATGGGTCTAAAAGTGTGCATATACTCCCCATTTTACAAAGGGAATACAGTATATGTGCATTGTGAAAATTTTTCACAATGGGTTTTACCTCACTCAGAGGCACACATAATTTTGTTAAAAGTGCTTGTTTCAGCCAGGGCTTTACATGAGGAATTAAGGAAATCATTCCCCTTAATCCCACATATGTTTCTGTCCACTTCAGTATGAGGAAAATTTTAAACTTGTGGCACTTCCATGTGTAGGTTTGTAAAATGGGGCAGCTACCCATGGAAATGGTGCCACTAACACATGGAAGTTATGACATCACCACATCCAACTAGAAGTGCTGACATCTTCACGTGAAAGCTACTGGGTTCATGCTATTCATTTTTTCAGGGGTCCTTTTACTAAGGTGCGCTGAAAATGGCCTGCAATAGTGTAGATGCATGTTTTGGGCGCGTGCAGAATTATTTTTTTAGCACACCTACAAAAATGCCTTTTTTTGCCGAAAATAGATGTGTTGCAAAATGAAAATTGCCTCGCATCCATTTTGGGTCTGAGACCTTACCGCCAGCCATTGACCTAGCAGTGAAGAATCTGGCCGGTAATGACCTATGCGCTCCAAATGCCACTTGGCGCGCGTCCGTTATGCGCGCCTGAAAAAAAAAATATTTTTCAGATGCACGTATCGGACGCATGCCAAAAATTAAATTACTGCAAGAGCCAAGCGGTAGTCAGGCAGTAACTCCATTTTGGCACGCATTGGGCGAGCGTAGACGCTTATGTGGCTTAGTAAAAGGGCCACTCAATGCAAATATGTGTAAAATGGCTACTTCCACTTCACATACTTGCAAACACATGCCCAATTCTGGTGGTATTTTAGAAAAGGCTTTGTAATGTTCAAGTGAGCCTTTTGTAAACGTATCTGCAAATTTTGAATATCAAGGCTTGGATGCCCCTTTTTCTACCTAGAAAATCGGGCTTCATGTCAGTTGGCTCTAACAGATTGGTATGACAAGACATACATGATATCATCTTAACATTTTTTTATTGAGAGTTATAAATATGATATGAGTAATTGTAGATGTTCTGATAAAACTTTATGTGATGCATGATTTTAATAATTATAAATGTTTGTTTTTTACAGATGATATCATGTATGTCTATACATGTTTTTTTAGAACTTTTAAAGGATTGTTTTATATATATTGAATCTTTTTTTAAATAATTGCCTTTTATTAGTTGAATCATGCTTATGACATTGTTAATATGTATGGTTATACATGTTTTTATACTTGTGTTTTTGTTTTTATAGTTTGTACCCCTGACGCAGCCTGAGGGCGAAACGTGGTCACGTCGGGTATTGTTCCAATAAATGCATTTGATTCCACTGCTTTGTTGTTTTTTTATCTACTGTTTTGTAAGCAGTTGTGTGCCTTTTTGTTTTTTTTTGTTTTGATATCTAGTTATATAGCCAGTAATAATTCTCTAGTGGCAAAGAAGAGTAGTGAGAAAAGGGCACTTCCAAACACAAAGGAGACAAGAAAATCTAAAACACACATTTTGTTTTGGAATGACACCTTGTAGACTCAATACAGGGCTATGTTTAGGCACCAACTGCATCTGCCTCGGGAGTCTACAAACAAATGTAAATGAAAAAAAAATTATATCAATATTTTATTTATGTACTTATTTTTGTTTGTTTGTGGCATTTATATCCCACATTATCCCAAGAAATCTTGAATTCAATGTATAGTCTGTAATGAAATCAGTATAGCAGTGGAAGGAACAAAGTAGTACCAGTAGATTAAGATAATTATAAGTTGAATAATCAGGAGGATGTAATAAGGATGTAGAATAACATGGCAAGTTCAATGTACAGCAATCATTATAACATTGAGAGATGAGATAATAATAGCAGTACGATAGAAAAAATTATTAATTAATTATAAGCACCATATAATTTAAGTTAGTGCAACATAAAAATACATGAAAGACCTAAAATATATTAGAAAAAGTCATTTTCTCTTTCAGAATACAGTAGCTTCTATTAATTTTGTCATTCTCACAGGTCTATAGTTTCCAGGATCATTCTTGGAGTGCATCTTAAACTTTGGCATTACCTTGGCAACCTCAGATCCTCTGTACTGTAGCTGAGTTTAATGATAGATCATGGATTATTAGTAATTGATTTTCAAACACTTTCAAAACACTAGGGTGTATACCATATGGTCCTAGTGAATTATAATTACTTTAGTAATAGTTTGTCAATTTGGATTAGCAAGGAGAATAGCGGACAGTTTTGTAACGACTTCCAGAAGCTCTCATAATACCACAAGGAAAAATGTGTTCATTGTCTTGTGGGGATAATCTCAAGGTTAATTAAGACTTGTTTTATGCATTTGGGGATGAAAAGCAAGGATCAGACCATGTTAATTATTTCATTGGTAGTCACTCAGATCAAATATTTTAGCCCCCAGTAGTTTCCCCAACTTTCAGAAAACTATGAGGCATTTACAGATCTTTTAGAACACATCGCCAAGCATACAAGGGGAGTGAAAACTTTCTGATAATATTGTGCTTCTTCTGAGGGAGCTTTGCTATATTCTATTGAAACAGGAGCACTGTTGAATACTTTATTCATAACATTAAAATCATTTCATCAATCTGAACATAACCAACTTAGGGGTCCTTTTACTAAGCTGCGGTAAAAAGTGTCCTGCGATAGTGTAAGCAGGTCTTTTGGCCACGCACTGGGCCATTTTTTAACTGCGTCTAGGAAAAAAGGGCTTTTTTTGAAGGGGCTGGAAAATGGGCGTGCGCTAAAATTGAAACCAGTACACATCCATTTCTGGCCTGAGACCTTACTGCCACCCATTGACCTAGCGGTAAGGGCTTGTGTGCTACACACGCGGTGACCGGTCAGCACACACCAACCGTCAGTAACGTCAGAAACGCTGCGTGCGATAGGAAATAAAAAAATAATTTGTCCCGGCATTATGGGCATGCGCCAAATCCAAAATTACACCGGCGGTGTGCTAGCCTGGCGGTAATCTCATGTTGGCACACACATACAGCCTACTGTGCCTTTGTAAAGGGGCCCCTTAGTTACCTGTAGCAGATGTTCTTTGTTGGCAGCAGGTATTGCTAAAGATAAAGTTTTCTTTCTTTGTTTCCCCTCAATTTTAATGCAAATGGTAGGAGGGCTAACATAATGCATGCCCACTCTCTTTGCTCTCAATGCTTTGCTGTTGTTACTGTAGACATAGCTATCTGCAAAAACAAAACAAAACTTTAAAAGAAAATGAGAGAGAGAGAGAAATGTTTTCCTTCCTTACAATATAGTCTTAGGCTGTTCATGGCACTAAGTTTTGTACTGTGTCCTACTTTGGTGCCTTGGCGTCTTCATGCCACTCTAGGGGGCTTTTTTTCTAAAGCTCCTGCCCATTTAAATCACTTGTTCAGGCCCAATTGGGCATATTCAGTGGTACCTAACTGGGTAATGCCAATGAAAATGCCCAGTTCCTAACAAATTTAGGTCTCCCCTTACTCCCCCAGTGGTCACTAACCCCCTCCCACCCTCAAAAAAAAATATTTCAAAATATTTTGTGCCAGCATCCATGCCAGCCTCAAATGTCATACTCAGGTCCATCACAGCAGTATGCAGGTCCTTGGAGCAGTTTTTAGTGAGAACAGTGCACTTCAGACAGGCGGACCCAGGCCCATCCCCCTACCTGTTACACTTGTGGTTGTTGCCCTTCTTCCTCAGATCGGAAATAAGCAAATGTGCTTATTTCCGATCTGAGGAAGAAGGGCAACCTTTGAAAGCTAATCAAGAAATGTATTAAGTTATGTCCAATAAAAAAGTTATCATCTTATTTTCTTTTCCATGTTTTATTTTGTTTGATTTCTATTGATAACCTTAAGAGTGGACTAACACGGCTACCACACTCCTCTACTTGTGGTTGTAAATGTAAGCCCTCCAAAACCCACCAGAACTGCACTGTACCCACATCTAGGTGCTCCCGTTCATCCCTAAGGGCTATTGTAGTGGTGTACAGTAGTGGGTAGTGGGTTTGGGGGGGGGGGGGGGCTCAGCACACACAGTAAGGGAGCTATGTACCTGGGAGCAATTTCTGAAGTCCACTGCAGTTCTCCCTAAGGTGCACTATGAATGCTGGCTCCTCCCACAACCAAAGGCTTGCATTTGGTCATTTCTGAGATAGGCATCCTTGGTTTCCATTATCGCCGAAAATCAGAAACAACCAAGTCTAGGGATGACCATCTATAAGGACGACCTAAATTTCAGGATTTGGGCGTCCCCGACCGTATTATAAAAACGAAGGATGGACATCCTTCTTGTTTCAATAATACGGGTTACCCTGCCCCTTCGCCGGGACGTTTTTCGAGGACGTCCTCAACAAAACTTGTGCATTCCTTTTGATTATGCCCCTGAAACACAACATGGATTTAGTGAAGGGAAATCTTGCCTCACCAATGTACTATATTTCTTTGAAGGGTTGAACAAGCATGTGGATAAAGGTAAGCCGGTTCATATTGTGTATCTGGATTTTCAGAAGGTGTTTGACAAAGTACCTCATGAAAGACTGCAGAGGAAATTGGAGAGTCATAGGATAGGAGGTAGTGTTCTATTGTGGATTTAAAAACTGGTTACAAGATAGAAAACAGAGAGTAGGGTTAAATGATCAGTATTCCTCAATGAAGAAGGGTAGTTAGTGGGGTTCCCCAGGGGTCTGTGCTGGGACCGCTGCTTTTTAACATATTTATAAATGACCTAGAGATGGGAGTAACTAGTGAGGTAATTAAGTTTGCTGATGACACAAAGTTATTCAAAGTCATTAAATTGCAGGAGGATTGTGAAAAATTACAAGAGGACCTTACGAGGCTGGGCGTCTAAATGGCAGATGATGTTTAATGTGAGCAAGTGCAAAGTGATGGATGTGGGAAAAAGGAACCCGAATTAGCTATGTCATGCAAGTTTCCACATTAGGAGTCACAGACCAAGAAACGGATCTAGGTGTTGCTGCGGCTAAGAAAGCAAATATTAGGCATTATTAGGAATGGAATGGAAAACAAAAATGAGGATGTTATAATGCCTTTGTATCACTCCATGGTGCGACCGCACCTTGAATATTCTGGTCACCGCATCTCAAAAAAGATATAGTGGATTTAGAAAAGGTGCAGAGAAGGGCGACGAAAATGATAAAGGGGAGGGGACGACTTCCCTATGAGGAAAGGCTAAACCGACTAGGACTCGTCAGCTTGGAGAAAAATGTGGATGAGGGGAGATATGATAGAGGTCTATAAAATAATGAGTGGGCTTGAACGGGTAGATGTGAAGCATCTGTTTTCGCTTTTCAAAAATACTAGGACTAGGGGGCATGCGATGAAGCTACAAAGTAGTAAATTTAAAACGAAGCAGAGAAAATTTGTCTTCACTCAACGTGTAATTAAACTCTGGAATTTGTTGCCAGAGAATGTGGTAAAGGCGGTTAGCTTAGCGGAGTTTAAAAAGGTTTGGACGGCTTCCTAAAGAAAAAGTCCATAGGCCATTATTAAATGGACTTGGAGAAAAGCCACTATTTCTGGGATAAGCAGTATAGAATGTATTGTACTTTTTTGGGATCTTGCCAGGTATTTGTGACCTGGATTGGCCACTGTTAGAAACAGGATGCTGGGCTTGATGGCCCTTTGGTCTTTCCCAGTACGGCAATACTTGTGTACTTATGTACTTATATAGTCCTATCTTTATATGGTTCACTTTAGTCAGTTAAGTGCTGAGTATCACATTTAACCAGCTAATTTTATCTAGCCTCTTATTCCCAGATATCCAATGCTAATGTCTAGACATGTCCCAGCATTGAATATCTGAGAATAAAGCCTGCGGTGGTAAAAAATAAAATAAAAGGGCTGATCGCCACTGGCTGAATATCTACCCCGAGTGTTCTAAATATTATTGTCTGACTGATAATGATCTGAAAGTTGTGAGAAACCTAAAACACTTCAGGGGGAACTTAAATAAGGATGCACTTCAATTAATGCTTTGTTTTGCCTCTAGTTAGAATTCACTGGGCACCTAGTTATCCAGAGATCTTCTAAAGAACACTCATACTAATAGAATCTGTGGGAGATCAATAGTACAGAGTAGCCAATATCTCTTTTTGATTTTTTTCAAGTAAGATAATGGGTATCTTGTGGAGAGACTGGGCTAGCTTTGGGCACAATATCCAGTAAATTGGTCTGAAAGTGAATCTCCGTGACATCTACTCTCAGTTCTGCAAAGGTACACCCAGAGCCCCCTAGCATCTTTCCAACAGAGAAGAGAAATTGATCAAATTAAAAGAAGTTCTGAAAAGTAGTCATACTTACCAAGAAAATAATTTCAGCAGGCTTCTGAATTACAGTAGAATGTTCTGAAAGAGAACAAGGAAAGACTTGTGAACTTCAAAGTTTTGAACTGTACTTCGCTTGAATGTAGTCATAAAACCTTAAGACCCCTGATTTTCTGTCCAATAATAATAATAACAACAACATAAAAACAGATAAAAGTTAATGCAATGTCATTTAAAAGTGGCAACTGAGAAATCAAAGAAAAGAATAAGAGAAACTTAATTGTAGAACTGTATAGTACTCTCACCTGTTAAATTAATTATGCCCATGGTGCGAGACAGAAGTGCCTTAACAATCTTCAAGGTACATAGCAAGGGTTATTTTAGAAGCATGCCCAATGTATAAACAGCAATAAATATGTGCAAAGAAACCCACTGTTTACACGTGATAATCCACAAGAGTGTGGGGAGGAAGTGGCTTGGGCAGGCTGCAGATATTGATGTGCATTCCCCATATTACAAGAGCAATAAATGTTGACAAGAAAAAATCTGGACATCGACATTCACACCTGTCCCGAGGCATTGATAAGTGCCTGCTTGAAGTGGTGGGTGTAAAAGCAAAGCCAGTCCCCTGAACCTTAACATCCCGCCCCCAACACCCCCTGGCATCATAAGAGTGGGATCTGATGCTGGAAGGCAACCTGGGTGGGGGTGGGGGGGGGGGGACTTTGCTGCTGATGGGAGGCAATTGGGGCTTCAACATTGGGAGAAGTGATTTTTGAAAGCTGTTTCCACATGATCTGAGGTAAAATTCCATGTGTTTCTCCCTATGTGCCTGTGTGCTTTTTGGGTCCTGCCCATCCTTATATGTATTGAACAAGCTTGGGGGCCGTTTTACTAAGCTATGTAAGAGTCTACGCGCGCCCAACACATTCCAAAATGGAGTTACCGCCGGTTACCATGTGGCTCTTGCGGTAATTTCATTTTTGGCATGCGTCCGATAAACTCATCCAAAAAATAAGTTTTATTTGGACATCCGTATCTGATGAGCACCAAGTGGCATTTCACGTGCGTAGGTCATTACCGCCCGGTTACCGCATGAGACTTTACAGCTAGGTGAATGGCTGGCGGTAAGGTCTCACACCCAAAATGGATGGACACCAATTTTGATTTTGCCAAACGTCCACTTTTGGTAGCAATTTTATAAAGGCTTTTTTTGCAGGCGCGCTGAAAAATGGATCTGCACGCGCCCAAAACACGCACTACACTACCGCAGGCCATTTTTCAGCGCACCTTAGTAAAAGGACCCCTTGATGAGCAATTCTAGATGCTAGTTGTTTTTCATTTCTCTAAAACTTACCCTTCCTTCAAACCTGCTACTGTTAAATGATACAGAACTGAAAAAACTAACAGCAGTCAGCTTTGCTTGTGCTGTTATTGATTTTAAAGTTTCATTCTGTAGCTAATGGGAGCTAAAAATTAAATAACACCAAGAAAGTACAAAGCATATTTCAGATAGAATATCAATAAACATGAAGGGTCAAAATACTGCTAATTCACAATTGCAAAATAATTGGATAAAAATGTAATACCTGGCATGTATTGGTTTTGTTTGCCAACTACAATATCCTGATATCTCAAACAATGTTATATATGTTGTTCATAAAGACATTTTCAAGTTACTTACAGGTAGCTTGTGGCACTAATAGATATTTTTTATTTATGATTATCCATTACTTACTGAACTTTCATAGTGTTTATTGCTTTTTATAACTAAATCACAAATTTTGAATCAATTCAGTAATGTTATTAAGTTCAGATTTGTTTGCAACATGTTTTTATAGTTATTTGCAAAATGATAATAAATTAATGCTGTGATATTTATGCATTTAAACATTTGTCAACCTGACAAAACATAGAACAAGTTTAGTAAACATTAGCTTCTGATAGATAAGGAACACTCAGTCCAACTGGTTGACCCTCCCTCAGTGTTCTTGGTAAAGATATCACCTAGCACAGTATGAACCAAACGTGATAATCAAATATGTGACACTCAGGGCCTCTTTCACAAAGTGTGCTGCTGATTCCCACACATCAAATGAGATGAAGCCCATAGGAATTGAATGGGCTTCCTCTCATTTGCCACACGGAGAATTAATAGCACGGATTTGTAAAAGAGGCCCTCAGTGTAAAAGTCTAGATAGCCCCCATCTTGCTGTTGAACTGCTGCCTGCATCTTCTTATGTCTTCTTAATTAAATATCTAATGGAGTGGGAATATGTAAACTGAAGTCTCCTAAGATTACTAGTTATATGCTAGACTATATTAATAGCTAGTAAAAGAGGCCCATTTCAGAGCAAATGAAACAGGCGCTAGCAAGGTTTTCGTCACCAACACCCCCCCCCCTCCCTCCCTGGCCAACCCCTTTGTTGTTCTGCCATTGCTCCGCCCCCAATGTCATGACGTTTGACGCGAGGGCGGGGCCCGGAGCGATTTCCCACCCCCACCCCCGCCTCACTGCCTCCGTCCCTGCCAACCCCTTCATTGTTCTGCCATTGCTCTGCCCTCGAGGGCGGGGCCCGGAGCAATTTTGGTGGCTTCACCACCACGAACCTTCGAACCTTTTTGAAGGAAGTCAGGGCTTGGCTTCACTGACGTCAGTGTCCTCAGAACGTTGAGGGTGAGTTTTATTATAGTCGATAATAATAACAACACATAATGCCAACACAAACCATTCTTTGAATGGGCTGTGTAGGCATTGCCACGCAGCAGCCGCCACTAGTGCGGCTTTGTAAACATGGGGGTTAATGTTATAAGTAGGTTCCCTTCTATGGTTCTGAGGAATCTTTCACTAAGGTGCACTAATGATTAGGATGCGCTAAATGCTAGAGATGCCCATATATTACTAGTGTTTAGCACGTCCTAACTATTAGCGTGCACTAAAAACGCTAGCACGCCTTAGTAAAAGACCCCCTAAGTAGACTGCATTTCTAAGAGCTAATTACTGGTTGATATAAATGACATTTGTAGCTTCTTAAAAGGGCCTATAAATCAGAGATTAGGCCATGGGTGGACAGGAATTTGTCTAAACTGCGGCTTCCTGTGCCTATTAGCTTATTTTATACTGATATTATAGCAACTGTAAAAAAAACCCTTAAATGCTAGCCAATGGAACTGTAGCATAGATTTTATATGCTAACAACAACTATTCCTTAAACTCTTTTGCTAAGTGAGCAGAGTAACTTAAAATAAAGTACCTGATGTTACTTATTTAATTCTAAGTCCTTCTTTTCCCAAGTTTAAAAACAATTTCCCCAGCAAATTCTTACCAATAAAGATCTCTCCCTCTCTAGTCCTCTCACAGCACCTCTTCTGGACTGAGGGAAACTCAGCCCTGTCCAACAAACCGCAATAGATCATTATAAATTGTATGAGAAGGAATAAATATAATAAAAACTTCCCATTTACATCACATAACAACACATTTTAGATGCAGCAGTATTAAACAGTGCTGCTGGGAGAGGCCACGGCCATTCTTCCCTCTAAGCTGAGTGGGATCCATCTACAGTCCTGCCAGTGGGGGCTCCTGTTTTACTATCACATTTTCAATAGTGAGAGACAGGCAAGCTCTGTAGGACTCCAGGGAACCTGCCTTTTCCTAGTGATGGAAAACATAATATTGACGCACCGCCTCCCTCTGGCAGCAATGTAGTTGGAGGACTCCTGCTCAGTGTAGAGGGAACAGTGGTCATGACAGCCATTTTGAACTCAGAGCTGGCATGAGTAGGAGCAAGGGAAGTTTGCTGTTGCCCCAGTTACCTGTTAGATCACCAGAGACCCTAAGATAGGCCCGGGGGGAAGGGACATACAAAGAGGATGTTGTGGGGGTTGGGGATAGGAGCTGCTCATGGTAGGGGGGTTGGAAGGAGGGTAAAATCTTGTGGAGAGAGTGTGGAAGGGGGAAACTCTTGGGGGAGGTGGTATTGTTGACACAATCAGCTGATATTCAAACCACTACTTAGTAACTAACTGGGTAGTAGGCTGAATATCACCTCTGATAGGTAGCTACCAGCTCCACCCTGACTCTGCTGCTGGACCGCTCCAGCATAGGCGCCCGGTATAAGAGGCTTGGAGAGGCTAAGCCTCCCCCCTGCTGCAGCAGAATGGATCAGCTGTGGAGTCCAGCTGCTCTGAGGGGATTCAATTGTTGATTTACCTCCATCTTCACAGCAGGAGCTGCAGTGAAAGCCCTCTAGCAGTTGTAGAAATTGGTTTATGGTTTGTTTACCTTACTGCTGGGAAAGCAGGGGGGTTGGCTGGAGGTGTCCTGGGTTGCCAGGGAGATATTTAATGAGGATGACTTCCTGACCTGCACTGAGGACAGATAGCAGCAGAACGGATACTGGGCCAGCATGATCAGAAAAAGTCACCAGACAACAAAGGTAGAAAATATCATTTTATTTTCATTATAGTGTTTGGAATATGTCCACTTTGAGAATCAGCTGCTCAACATTAAAGGTTTATATTTATTTACTTATTTATGGCATTTTATCCCACATTAAACATGAATTAAGGTGTTTTGTGGCTCTACATAAGAATTGTGATGATATGATCCCTTGTTTCATATTGTTGACAGTCTGCATTTTCCGTATGGGTGATATTTTGGTGTATTAGGTTCTGCCCAGTGTAATATTTATGGTACAGTAAGCTTCTGAGTGTGTTTTTGGACAAAGTTGTGCATAGTGTTTTGCAGTTGAGCGATTGTGGTTAGAATATGCTTTGAGCAACCACTTTATTCTTTGACATATGATACATATCTAATATCTACATTTAATAAAAGGTATTAATTGTGACTTTTATTTTTATTTATTTATTTTTTCTGCATGTTATCAGACAATTATAAATTTAAGCTCCACCCCTAGCCCCACCCCTAACCCCGCCCCCTTTAGCCTCCCCAAACAGTTGGACCACCGACTGCCTATGTGCTCCAGTACTAATTGGATAGTGCCAAGATAGTCACAAACAATATTCAGCCATTGAATATCGGTGTATGGCTAGCTCAGCAAGATTTAACTAGTCAGGAGCCTCTCTTGCATGGTTAAACCCTTTTGAATATTAGGCCCTTACCAGCCAGTATTCAGCCTCTGGGATCCAGGCTGGCTAACTATCACAATCGGCGCTAAGCCCGGATATTCAATGCCGAGCAGTTTCCGGTGAACAGCATTGAATATTTGTTTTGTTTTGTTTTTGTTGGGGGCAAGTTTAAACTAACTGGCTATGTCAGTATTCAGTGCTGGCAGGTTAAGTTTATAGCAGCCAAAGATAGGACTGCTATTTAGGTGGTCCACTAAAACCACTAATCTTAGCAGGTAAAGCACTGAAAATTCATGGCTAGCTAGTTGTATCATTCAATATTGCTAGTTAGCTGCTAAGCAGTAACTGCAAATATTCAGTGGAGATAACCAACCATCTCTCGCTAAATATTAATGCATAGGTGGTTAAGTGATACTTAACTGAGCAGCAGTTGTTTCTGGCCAGCTAAATAGTGCTGAATATTGGCTGTTAAAATATTCATTGGCTACCAGTACAATACAGGGCTAAATTTAAAATTCTATGTCTGATTTTCAAGGCCCTTAAAGGAAATAACCCCGAGAACTTGAAGAACAGGATGACCCTCTACATACCTCCAAGAACACTAAGGTCCTCCAAAGGAGTATCTTTAACCACAATCTCTCCAAAAGACATTACATGATGTGATACCCAAAAGCGAGCTTTCTCCGGAGTAACCTCCACACTCTGGAATGCACTGCCTGAAAGGATCCACTTAACACAAGACAATCTCTTCATCAGGAAGCAGATGAAAGCTTGGCTCTTCAACCAGGCCTTTAATGGAAGAAGTAACCAACTTGTTAGTCTCACTCACACAAGGAGTGACATTGGCTTCACATGCTACAGCAGAACATGTTTATCCACTCCTACCTTAGCTGAGATAATATGTAACCATCTCTCTGATCTCATGTGCAACTTTCTTTAAGTCACCTTACTTTTAACTCTTCTTACTCTCTTACCTATCTATATGTTCCATCTTTGCTTATACCCTTCACTACTAATTATAATGTTCTAGCACATATTGTGTTGTCATTGCAAGTAGTATACCATGCCATACTTTGTATTGTTGTTCGAATATTTTTACTGCTCTAATTGCCTACTGCTCATGTTTGATCTATTCTTACTGTACACCGCCTTGAGTGAATTCCTTCAAAAAGGTGGTAAATAAATCCTAATAAAGAAATCAATAAAAATAAATGATGAGAAGGTGGGCTTAGAGTAAACACTTGCCTATTTTAGCTTTATATTTTTACTCTTCGTATGGTAGTTAACAGTTGGAATTTATGTGTATTTTATGGTTTGTACCTTTACGTTAAACAATATCTGAACTCTTTAATGTAATTTTATTCAATAAATTACATTGGTTACTTTTCATTGAGACAGATGTTTGTGAACTTTCTGAACCTAGAGTACATGTTTACTGAATGAATTATGTGGGCTAACTCATACCAGCTAGACAACCTTTCACTGTTCCTAAATAATAGAGAAAAAGATAAACAATTATAATGTACAAAGTTGTAATTCAGTTATAGGATACTGCTGACATTATAATAAACCCTTGGAAAGAAACCAGGTATATTCTCTCCTGAATCTGACAAATTATATATAAATGTTGATAAAACATATAATTAAGTGATAGATACAGTTTATTGCTTAAATGTAAATGTCAGCAAATAACTGTAATATAACAATATATCGGTAAGATGTCACACAGATTACCTTATGCCTTTAAGATGATACCATGTTGATACAATATTGTGTTTGAATGGCAGTTCAATTATATGCAATTTCCATTATCCACGCATAACCGAATAATAGCGAGAAGAGTCAAGAGAATGAATTATGTGCTACAGATAATGTTTCCTTCACAGTGGGCCAACTTTATCTGAGCTAGATTACTTGTGAAAGATATTCAACTTTGGTGAAAAAAATATTCAAAATTATATGTTAATTAAATGTTTCATCATTTTAGAGTCTGTAAGTTGAAAACGTGTTGGAGGGGGATGTGGATGTTCTTACATTGCTTGATAGCCTGAACTCCCAGCCCTTTTTAGAGTCCTTTCACAATATCATCTTTTGTCATGCTACCCTTCTTGCCTCTTGTATTTTTCAAATGGATATATTGCCTTTTGTGGCCATAAGGCACAGATATTTCTAGATGTGGCTAGGAGTAGAACAATGTTCTTCTATAAAAAAACAAAACAAAACTATGGGGTTGATATTGAAAGGCGTTAGCAGGTGCTACTATCTGGGTAAATGCCATTGAGACGGATGTTCAGCAGAACTAACCAGATATTGCTATTGATGTTTTCTTTGACTGCCTCAGCACTATCCCTTGGATTCTATATTGTGCGCCTAGCATTTCACAGCAAAATCCAAGTGTATTCTATAACAATGTGCATAACTTAATTGGCTTAATAAGTCAATTAGCATTGTTAACAGCACTTAAGCAATAATGAGAACTAATTGGCAATAATTAGTAACGCACAGTGTAATGCATTGTGCCTACATTTTAATGCACGCAGGCAAAAAGGGGAATGGTTATGGGTGGGGAAGTGGGTGTTTCTTGTGCATTCCAAAATTTACATGCATTGTTATAGAATCTGGTCCTTTGCACCTAAATCCATATTGCCAGGATTTACTCCATATTTTTTGTTGGTATAAATGGAGACGCATAGTTTTAGGCACTAGGATATCAACTAAGCATATTATATGTACCACGCCTAAATCTAGGCATCACTTACATAATACGCTTAGGCAACAATGTTTTCCACACAGATTTTCTAGGCGCCTTATATAGAATCTCCCACTATGGAGAGGTAAGAAGGGCAAGAGAGGGAGAAATATTTGGAGGATGGTGGATATTGGATCTGGGGGCACAAGGGAGGGAAAGAGAGGTAGAAATGCTGGACCATGGGAGAGAAGGCAGAAGGGAAATGAGGTTATGAGGATGGGGAGAGTAGAAAAAAAGGAGTAGATGCTGGGCTAGAAGGGTGGAGGGAGGAAGACATTGGAATGGTGAAATCATGTGAGAGAGGTCAGGAGAGAGGAGGGGTTGTAAGGAAATGAATGAGAGGATAGTAATGGAAATGGAGGGCTGAGGAAGGAGTGAGATGGGGAATGGGACAGTTAGTAGGTGAGAGAAGAAGAAGAAGGAAATCTGATAAGTAGCTAAAAAGTTAAAAGGAAGAAAAGGGTGAGAAAGATGGTGAAATTTGAGTTGATAGGCAGAAAAGAACAAAAAAGAGAAAAGAGCTGAAAAGGAATGAATTTCACTAAAACCGAGCATACGTGCCAGGGTGGGAAAGCATGGCGCCGAGTATCACTACAAGAAGGCTTCTGTTGGAGGGGCTGGTGGACTCCATCCAGGCCAGGTATGTGGGGTTGTGGTGGGGGTGGAGAGTGGTAGGGAGGTGGGGTAAAATGTGCCCCTCCACTTTGGACTCAGCCCTCCCAAAAAATTTTGATGTGTGGCTACACCTCTGGTCTGATTAGCACAGAACACACCCACTCTCCACCCACAAGATATGTCCCTGCACAAAAAAAAAAAACATTTTATTTTAGCACATGGCTAGCACACACACATGGCAAGGTTACTGAGGGAGGTCAGGTTTTGCTGCGGTAAGCATGCATTAGTGCTTACTGCAACTTTGTAAAATGGCCCCTTAATATGCTGTGAACGCATAAATTACCATGCACACACTGTCATGCCACTGTGGTAGCTGTTAGCACATAAGAACATGACCTTCCATACTGGGACAAACCTAAGGACCATCAAGCCCAGTATCCTGTTTCCAACAGTGGCCAATCCAGGTTGCAAGTACCTGGCAAGATCCCAAAACAGATTTTATGCTGCTTATCCTAGAAATAAGCAGCGGATTTTCCCAAGTCCATCTTAATCATGGCTTAGACTTTTTTTTTTTAGGAAATTTTCCAAACCTTTTTTAAACTCTGCTAAGCTAACTGATTTTACCACATTCTTTGGCAACGAATTCCAGACTTGAATTACTCTTTGAATGAAGAAATATTTTCTACAATGCGTTTTAAATTTACTATTTAGTAGCTTCTTTGTGGTAGCAGTTAACGTGCCCTAGTTCACATATTTACACCTTTTATGCACTTTAGTGAAAGGATCCCTAAGGGGTCCTTTTACAAAGGCATGCTAGCATTTTTAGTGCACGCTAAAAATGAGCATGCACTAAATGCTAGAGATGCCCATATATTCCTATGGGCATCTCTAGCATTTAGTGAGCGTCTTTGTAAAAGACGCTCTAAGTGAGAGATGCTTTTTTTTGTAGCTTTTAATATTCTTGCTTTATTAGATTGTCATCTGCAAATTCAGGGCACAGGAGTGTGGAGTGTGTGAATTTCCTTTTATGTAGGCATATTCAAAGAAGAAGTAAGATCAAACATCTGTTTAAAGCCATTTATAAATGTGGCAGCAAACCTCTTTGTCATTTGAAGTCCTTGAAGCATTTTGAAATAACTTCTGGATACTCTAAAGGTTTTGATATCTTTTATGGATTAGTACACAATACTTTGATAGTATTGCACATTAGCTTTCAAAGCTTTATGGATGAATTCTTCATAGGTATTTCTGTAGGGACCAATAAGGCCTTGAAAGCTAATACACATGGAAAGTATTATATAACTTTTTGTTTCTTTGCTTCACTAGTTATGCTACAACAGGCTTTCATTCATTCCATGCTATTTATTGGGCCTTGTTGACCACTTTATGAAAAGGTTCACCCATGATGGGGAAGAACAGGTGTAGCTTGAAATAACAGTTAAATTTTTATCAGTTATAGTAAAATGACCAAATATAAATACAATCAATGAGGTAAACTTGGAGATAGGCAAATTCTAATAATAGGAAGAACGTCATACAGTTTCAGAAATATACACTTTAAAACAGCAGAGCCGAACAATTATAACAAATGATACCATAATAGGCATTCATATAATATAGATAAGATAGATACAGTGTTAGCACAATGCAAATTGAAGCCCTTAATAGAATAGGGGCTCATTTTCAAAGCACTTAGACTTACAAAGTTCCATAGGTTACTATCACATAACTTTGTAAGTCTACGTGCTTTGAAAATGTGCCTCGATATAATAGAACATTCACATAACATAGACATGATGCTTGTGGAGGAGCATTTTCGATAAGCCAACTAAATCTGATTTTAGACATTTTGTGAAAAATGTCCAAATATACAGAATGAACATGGCCATTTTTAAACCAGAAAACATCCAACTTTTTGTTTTGAAAATCACCATTTCTAGATGTTTTTTTGTTCAGTGCATCTATCTTTAAGGAACATTTTTGAAAAAATAAAATCAAGGGAAAGATGTACAAAACAAGCCATTGGGATGTATGAGGGGGGCAGCATTCTTAGTAGATTGGCCATACAGACATCACAGCATTGCAGTGGGGCACCCTAGGGGACTTCATATACAAGGTTCCAAGTACACATCACACCATCACTCCCTTATATGGTGAGCCCTCCATAACCCACTAAAAACCTACTATACTCAACTGTACATTGTTACAATAGCCCTTATGTCACTTATATGTAGATACAGTATGTATTTACTGTTTTATGGAGGACTCACACATTCCGCTTTGCTGTTCTGTGCTGTGGGCAGTGCCACCGGGTTTTCAAAATGGCTGCTGAGACTTTGGTGGTAGAAGAGCAAAGCAGAGATGGAGGAGCTGCAGAGGGCAGGAAAGAGTGGGATTTTTCCCTGCCCTCGCAGCCGCAGAGGCCACTAAACCACCAGGGTGGCCTTCAAGGATGAAGGTAGGTCTTCTTGTGAGGGCAATAGTATTGCGCACGATATGCATGGCAGTTTCTGATGCCCCTCAGATGTTGATGCCCCCTGCTATGCAAACCTTTCTTACCACGTTCCGTCAGCCCTGCACAATAGGAAGTTACATAATGTGATGACAAAATATACTTAAACCTTAATAATATCACACAAAAGTAAAAAAATAAAGGTAACTATAATCAGATTATTTCTTAGTCACATAGGTCTGATGCAGAAGCGCTTTCAAGTCTTTCTTAAACATGGTATAATTAATGATATATCTAAAATTAACTGGTATAAATTTCCAAAATTTAGCAGCTTGAAAGGCAAACAAACAGTTAAAAAGCTTCTTCAAAGTAATACCTCTAGGACTCTGGGAGTCAAATAATGCAGACTTTCAGAAGTTATATAAGCAACTCGTCGATGAATAATGCACAAGAGTAGTCATATATAATGGAACTTGTCCAAATGCAATTTTCCACAACAAACAGCTCAACTTAAAAAGTATCCTCACCTCAACAGTTAACCAATGAGTCTTAACAAAGTAGACAGTAATTCTATTTTTTTTGTAGGGAGAATATTGGGTATAAAGCCATAAAGACTGAATTTTTCTCAGTAGATATTTTGGTAAACCCAAATAGATTATGTTACAATAATCAAGCTTACTAAGAATCAAAGCCTACACCACTAATTGAAGTAGATCTACTTTTAAATATTTACAAATTACTAGTGTAAAAGGCAATCCTTACTATGGAATTTATCTGATGCTCCATGGATAATTTTTATCCAATGTAATACCTAGAATTTTTAAAGATTTGTCAGGAGCAAAGCATTTCCCATCAATCAGCAAATTTGATCACATTTCTTTATTCTGTTGCGCCCCTACTAATAAAAATGCATTTTTTTTTCCTTATTCAATTTCAAATGGTGGGATAACATCTAGATAGTGATGGTAACAAAACAATGAGAAATAGCATCAATTAGGATCTGAAAAGTATTGGTAACAGGAAAAATTAAAGTAATGTGTGTATTTCCATCTCTTAGCCTCCCAGGGAGGGAAAACACAGATAAGAAAGAGAACTTAGACTCCATTAGGCACAGCCAGTAAATTACCTTTATTAGCTTGTCACAGAGCCAAAAAATACAAATAATAGTTCTCTCTCTCTCTTGGAGCAGGTTGTCAGTCAGCAGTGCACATCCTGAAAAGCAAACTGCCCCTCTAACACCTCCCGGACATCACATATATACTGTTGCAAATTCCATTTTTCATAAATCATGTGATTTCCCATAAACTAGCACCATTAGGTTGCCTTATACCATATATGATTTGGTCATGTATTCTATCAGTCTCTCCTGATGAGTTTGCATGTGAACAGTCTATGGCCATTGGTTAGTCAGTTATCAGTATAGCGTGCAGTTAGTCACAGAGCAAAAAATTACATAGAACAATACCCTTGTGTCCTCTCATAACAGGCCTAAAAAGAGGAAAGAATATACAAATGTCATCAGCATAAATAAAGCTTGTATATTTAAAAATAGCACTACTTGCAATGTATGGGCCTCTTTTACAAAGCCACACTACCGATTCTTGATGCGGCAAATGAGAGGAAGTCCATTCCTCTCATTTGCTGTGCAGGAATCGCTAGTGTGGCTTTGTAAAAGAAGCCCTATATTCTTTTACAGAAGCAAGGCCAGCAATATATTTCTAGCACATCAAGTTTTTTTTTCTCTATTATTTGCAAAGTTTACTGCTAGCTGTGAAAACATTTCCACATTCTCTCTTTGACAAAACTTACATGAACAGGACACAGCATTGTCACTGAAAGTAAGCAGGAGAAAAAAAAGGAAAAGAGAAATGTTCTGTTAGTCAAGGTTAGCGGTTTTGTACTAAACAAAGACAAATTGGATTGATTCTTGTAGTAGCCAGAAAACATCTGCCAAATAAAATCAGATGTCATAATAAGCAATTGAGTTTCACCTGTTACTGATTTTTATCTAAATGCTCCCAGCTACAGAACTGCTGTACCCTAATGAAATCCATTTATTATGAAACTACATGTACATTAGATGAAACCCTAAAGCTTCTAATCATGCTATTTTTCAATAGTTTCTAATTTCTTTAAATTGATGCTTGGGTCTCTCTAGTATTTTCTGTTCATTGGTTGGTTCTGAATCTTAATAGGATTCACTGCAAATGAATGGAATAAACAAAACAGGAACCATTATATCTACCAACAGGGTAAGTCTGTGTAAAATTTCAGGAGTTCAAGATGACTTCAACATAATGAGAAAAAGTTAACAAGACAGTAGAGGCTTCTGCCTGGTTAAATCATGCTGAGCAGGCTATGGTCAGATTTTCAGAAGCACTTAACTGCACATTGCCTCTGAAAATCCAGTGTGACTCTGTGCCAAATCTGGTTAGCGCCAGGGAGGTCCAGGGGTGGCTTTGGGGTTGTACCAGGAGTTACCCAGTTTGCAGAGATATTCAGCCCACTAAATGGCTGAATGCCCAGATAAAATTAGAAGATCAAAAAGGCCATTCTAACTTTATCTAGACATTTATCTGGGTACTAGTCTGAATATTTCCAGTACTTGGGTAAGTGCTAGTGACCACCTATAAGCCAGATATTCAGTGCAAGTGTCCTATGTTGAGCCTGGTATTGAATATCTGGATCAAATTCAGGGGGTCTTTTACTAAGCTGCAGTAGCGCTTTTAGCTCACTGTAGAAATCAGCTGGTGATAAACGCCAAGACGCCTTGGCGTTTACCGCCAGTTGATTTCTTCCGCAAGCTAAAAACGCTACCGTGGCTTAGTAAAAGACCCCCTCAGTCAGCAATGATTAGCACTTTTGAAAATGCTGACTGCTTCTGGCTCAACATCAGGAGGAATATTTTGTCTGTGGTACTCTCTCTCAATTAAAAAAAACAAAAAACTCTTGAAGACAGCTTTTTGTGCAGCATTTTCTAAGCCTTCTGTGACGGACTGTTTTTGTATTTGTGAGCTGCCAAATTCGTAATGAAGAATTGTATTACTATGATTTGTGTCTGATTATGCTTGACTTGTTCTGTTTTAATTTTATTATATATGTTTTTATGGAAACCATCTAGGTTTTAGGTGGTATATACATTTTTTAAATAAATAAATATAATGGAAAGGATAACTATGTGGGAGTATTGCTGAGTCACATTTATTGGATTTTAGAGTCCTTCTGATCTGATGGCTGAGATTGTTCAGCTCAAGAAGAAAAAAAAGAATTTTAAGATCATCACCAGTATGCTGTGGTTTTTTTGTTGTTTTATTGTTTTTTGGGGGGTTTGTTTTGTTTTTACTGTGTCATGACATTCTTTGATGTAGCAACACTAAAGTGAGAAGGCAGGGATCTCTGGATTGCAATGTTGTCTTATATGCATACAGTGTAAGACAATAATGTGGTAAATATATATGTGACTTCAGTATTTAGAGAGAGTTGTATGTACTTTAGGCACATAAAACTGACCAGGGTCATAGATGCATAAAGATGGATGTTCAGATTACTAGCGCTTACTTTTGTGTGACATTATTTAGGTGTCCCCATGGGCAAAGAATAGAAGGGCCAAACAACTTTGTACTCCAAGAGCTCCCTTTATCCAAACCTAACAGGAAAAAAATAATATCAAAGGCACAAAGGATCAGACTCAACACAGTCGTGTTTCGGCAATGATGTCTGCATCAGGAGTCATGCAATCCTTAGGAAATATCACTCAGGAATTGTAATGAGCTTCTATGTGTCAAATTCCAAATCACAAATAAAAAAAAATAGCAGAGCATCAGTATTTGAGCTGGCTGCATTAGTTTCTTCACTATTCTGCTTCACAAAACACCTTGTGAGGATTCCTTTCTTCTTCATCTTGTTTGTTCACAAAAAAAAATAGAAGGAGGAGGAAAAGGGTCAGCAATTATGTATGTATTTTCCAAAAAAGTGTCCCTGTGCTGATTCCTACTGATATATTTGTGCATAAAGTTACTCCTGTCTTAGAACAGGTCTATGTTTGTGCTGGAGCTATTGGAAAGATACTTTGTAAAGGCATATAGGGGAAAGGGAGAAAGGGAATGGGACTTATAGCGCTTACCAGGGTAATTCTATAAATGTGGTTATGCATGTCTTGTACGTGTAAGTGATGCCTTAATTGACATTTAGATATGCAAATGCACTATCTCCCTGATTCTATATATCGCAACTAGCATTCTGCGCTGAAATCCAAGGTATTCTATAACAACACGCGTAACTTAATTGGCTTAACAGGCTAATCAGCATTGATTACTGCACTTAACAAGCAATAAGGAGCACTAATTGGCAAGTAGAACTCGCTAAGCATATTCTGTAATGAAGTGTGCCTAAATTATAACATGTGAAGTTCAAAAGGGGTGTGGCTATCGGCAGAGAAATGAGCATTTCATGGGCGTTTCAAAATCTATGTACATAATTATAGAATATGGTCCAGGGTGCATACATATATGTGCAGGGATTTAGGCCACATTTTCGTTGGTGTAAATGGAGGCGCGTAGTTATAGGCACTGGGATATCAACTAAATGTATTCTATATACCACGCCTAAATCTAGGCACCGTTTATAGAATACACTTAGAAATGTTTACCACACAGATGTTTTAGGTGCCATATATAGAATGCAGCTCTATATGCTATTTTATAAGGTAACATGTGTGTGCAAGGAGGCATACACATGGGTGGAGCATGGTAGGAACATGGGTGTGTCTCCACCTTATGCACATAACTTATGGAATACTACCAGTTTATAATTTATGTAGGCTTAATATACTACCTTATATGCAGAGCTTGTTAAAGTGGTTTACAATGTATAAAATAGATTAATAGAAAAAAACCTCCATACATGCAGGGCTTTATTTGAGGGGGTACTCGGGGGTACTGAGTACTGGCAACTTTTCCATTGTCTGCTAAAATTGACCCATGGTCCCCAAGTTTTAATGAAAGACCTCAGGCTCTACACACCAATTCTGCCTTATCATGGGTTCTGTGATTGGTTGTAAGGGCCTGGCTATTGTGGGATGGGTCCCTCAGTGATCACCCCACCCCTGAAGAATGGCCTGGCATTTGAGTACCGGCACCTTTTTTGCTAGAAAAATGCACTGCATACATGTAAGTACATAAGTATTGCCACACTGGGATAGACCAAAGGTCCATCAAGCCCAGCATCCTGTTTCCAGCAGTGGCCAATCCAGGTCACACATACATGACAAAATCCCAGAAAACTCAATACATTTTATGCTGCTTATCCCAGAAATAAGCAGTGGATTTTCCCCAAGTCAATTTAATAACGGTCTATGGACTTTTCCTTTAGGAAGCCGCCCAGACCCTTTTTAAAACCCGCTAAGCTAACCGCCTTTACCACATTCTTTTGCAGTGAATTCCAGAGTTTAATTACATGTTGAGTGACAAAAGATTTTCTCCAATTCGTATTAAATTTAATACTTTGTAGCTTCATTGCATGCCCCCTAGTCCTAGTATTTTTGGAAAGAGTAAACAAACGATTCATGTCTACCTGTTCCACTCCACTCATTATTTTATAGACCTCTATCATATCTCCCCTCAGCCATCTCTTCAACAAGCTGAAGAGCCCTAGATGCTTCAGCCTTTCCTCATAGGGAAGTCATCCCATCCCCTTTATCATTTGCCCTTCTAATTCCACCAGTCACTCAGAGCACACATTTCTTTCATCTTCCTCAGTGTCTTGGACACCAGATTTTTATTGGTGTAAATGGGTACACATAGATTTAGGCACCATGGTATCAACTAAGCATATTCTATACATTGTGCCTAAATCTTTTAAATATTTTAGACACCATATATAGAATCTGACCCTAAGTGCTACTGGGAATATTCAGCGAGAGATAACCAGCTATCTCCCACTGAATATTCATGTATAGCCAGTTAAGCGCTATTTAACCAGCCAAAAGTCATTCCTGGCTGGTTAAATGGTGCTAAATATAGGGGGGGGATGATATCTGTACATAGATATATCATTCGTTGATGAGCCTTAAAAAATGTATGGGTCAGTATTCAAAATGATTTAACTGGGGGAATTGGCTACACCACTGCTTAAGTGGTGATTCCTAACTCAGAAATGAGCATTTTGTTTTGTAGTTGGAATTATTTTCCCTCTGTGCATCACATTGTATTTGTTCACATTAAATTCCATTTGCCATTTTTACGCCCAGTCTCCTAGTTTCACAAGATTCTTCTGCAAATCCCGACAATCCTCTGCCTTTTTAATGATTTTGAATAATTTTATATCTGAAAACTTGATCACCTCACCCATCAGATTTCAGTACATATTGGGCCCCTTTTACTAAGCCACGTAGGCACCTACACGCACCCAACGCATGCCAAATTGGAATCATCACCTGACTACCACATGGCGCTTGCGGTTATTTCATTTTTGGCATGCGTCCAATACACGCATTTGAAAAATATTTTTTTTATTTTCTGGCGCATGTAGTGGACGCGCGCCAAGTGGCATCTGAGACACCTAGGTCCTTACTGCCCAAATTCTTTACCACTGGCGGTAAGGTCTCAGACCCAAAATGGATGCACGGCAATTTTGATTTTGCCGCACGTCCATTTTCGGCAAAAATTTAAAAAAGGCCTTTTTTACAAATGCCCTGAAAAATGATTCTGAGTGCGCCCAAACCCGCGCCTACACTACCGCAGGTCATTTTTCACCATTTAGTCCTACTCTGTTCCCTGTCTTTTAGCCAGGTTTGCATTTTAAAAAAATGGCATGACCTCCTATCCTTTTGTTTGTTTAACGCTGGTGACAGTGTGTGTACATGGGTTGTTTTTTTTGTTTTTTTTGTTCTTTTGTCCCTATACCCGTTTACTTGGCCCCACCAGTTTACTAAGCTGTGTGGCAAGTGCCGACACAGTCCATTCAAAGTGAATGGGCTGTGTTGGCATTAGCGCACGGCAGCCACTAGCACGGCTTACTAAACAGGGGGGTTTGTTTGCTGTAGGCCTATGTGTTTAAAGAACTGGCACCTTTATGTTGACGGAAGATGTAAAAGAAACTCTTTGTGAGTCAAATATTTCTTATTTGGTGCTAACTTAAGGTCATGTTAATTCTAAGATGCCAGACTTCCACTTGTTCTTTTTACATTTTAATAATTCAGCCTTTAAGAAAAAGAATGGTAAATTAAATTTTAGGAGTCATAAAAGTATGAACCCAAGTTAATGGAAACTTAACAATACTGCTATAAAACATTCTTTCATAAGTCAAGTACCATTAAATATAAAAGTTCAGTTTAATGTGTTAGAACTTAGTTTCCATTAATTTTCATTTAGGTTTAAGTTGTTTTCTTCACTCAGGTAGAAAGAGAAACCTACCATGTTAGTAGAAAAAGGCCAATCATTTTTCTTTCTGCAAAAGATGTTGTAGATGTTAAAATAAAATATTAAGTTGCTAATTGTAGTTTTAGGGAGCAAGAATATACATATGTGGACACGTGTACGTAAATTGCCATTTTCTGTAAAAGTGCAACAAGATGTGATGGTTTAAAATTTGTAAGTGAGCCTTCACATGGACATTTTGGACAGAGCATGGATAGGTGCTGATTCAACCATCTCTATGCCTACTGTAATTGTCTGTGCCTGCAAAGTACGTGTGAAAGGTGGCTTACGAATTTTCTTCTTAGCACCCAAATCTAGGTGCCCCCTTATAAAATTACCCTCCATGAATGTAACAGAATAACACATTTCCATTTGCTCCTCTATCCTGAAGACTTGGTGAGAAGAGACAAGGTGAATTCCTCCTTGGAAGTTTAACATTAGAGGCAGGGCCTATCACCTGTGCAGGAAACAATGAGCAAGTGGCTGACTTCCAACTGGACTCTGGGAGCAGTGGCGTAGCCACAGGTGGGCCAACCCAACAGTAGAACACATTTAGCTTGGCCAGACTTCCCCTTGATGGTAACAAAAACACTGCTCTCCATGACAGTTTTCAGCGCATGCTTGCTGCAGACTGCCAAGGTGCAGAGAAAATTTTTCGACCAGCTGAGATATTTTTTGGGTGTTGGGGGGAGAACACTTGGTGCCCACCCACTTCTTGCCTAGACCCACCCAAAATCTGCTGTCTGGCTACCCCCCTGTTGGGAGACAGCAGTCAGTAGTGAGAGGCAAGGTGGAAAGAGTGATCCCACCCTGGATGAGGAAAGAGAGAGTAGGGCAATTGAGCTGGACTGTGGGAAGTGATCAGGTGAATGATGAGCCAGTGATTATCCTATTGTTTTGGGGTCCTGTTTTGGTGGTTCATTTCTCCTTACTGTGCCCACTTTTCCAATTTGGGGTAATAAGGACCAGAATCTCCATCACTCTGTCACCACTTCTACCAGCTCCCTCTGTACTTTGGGTAGTGAGGCCCGGCTTCTTTTCTACCTATGCCTTACTATTTCTCTTTATGATCATTTATACATGCACTCACAAACACAGACGGACAGACAGACAGACAAACTGACTGTAGAAAATGGTATTGCCTGCTGTGAAATTTGCCTAAAATGTTGGAACTCTGATTCAAGATGGTTTCAGATTCATAGGTACTTTTTCTTAAGAAGGTCAACGTCCCTCAATATCTCATAATTACTTTAATGATTAAAACTGGCATTCAGGTGCCCTTCGGGTTTAAGTTGGTAATAAACACGCTTCTGTAGTTCCCAGTGACTCAGAATTTCTCCAAAGATAAATGACTGATTGCTGTGGCCCATTACTTTGTTTTGACCAGCTCTGTGTGTGATGCTTTATTTTTTTTTTCAGTAATCAATTAAAGATGCAGGTGCTGAGGATCATTTGTCTGAGCCTTTTAATGCAGGATGTCTACTGTAATTGTTTAATTATCCCCTGACAGATTCATAGTCTAAAGAGAAGCAATATAATGTTTCACTAGTATCAAGTTCACCCATCTTTCTTTTCTACTGGTCAAACCTGTTCCTCCGTATATTAATCTATTATGATAACGTTGAGGTCATTTTAGAAGGGTTAAGCTGTGTTTACATGTGTAACCAGCTAGTTTGTGTAAATAAATGAAGGAACAACAGAAAAAGCCACTATTTGCACAATTAAATCTGCAGTATGTGCATGGTGTGGGTAAACTTTTAAAATGTATTTGTACATCCCATTTTAAAAGTAGAATGCATGCATAAGTGTAGGCAACCTGATCATTTGGTCCTGGGGTTGTGAGGAGTGAGGGAGGGGCTAATTGTGCTTATTTCTTTATCCTTAAAAATGACCTATAAAAACCACAGGTTGATATTCAAAGCAATTTAACTGGCTAGAAATGGCTCCTGGGCAGTTAAGTTGTTCGTTAGGGGCTAACTGGTCTGATTCAGCAGCATTTAACTGATTAGTGCTGCTGAAAATGGCCAGTTAGCGCCCAACTTGAAACCAGCTATTTTGGGACTGTTCCAAAGGGCGGAGTCTGCACTTGGCCAATTAAGTGATGATATTTAGCGCTTAACTGGTGAAAGTAACTGCATAAATAGGATTGACTTTGATGCAGTCCTATGTTTATGAGGTTCGCCATAGCTGGTTAAGTGCTGAATATTGCACTTAGGGGGTCTTTTACTAAGGCGTGCTAGCGTTTTTAGTGCATGCTAAAAATAGGCGTGCACTAAATGCTAGAGATGCTAATGTATTCCTATGGGCGTTTCTAGCGTTTAGCGCACACCTATTTTTACTGCACACTAAAAACACTAGCGCCTTACTTAAAGACCCCCTTAACTAGCTAGGGTTTTTCACCAGCTCCGTAAATCCAGAAATTCAATGCTGGAGCCCAGACATGGCCCAGCATTGAATTCCCAGGTATAACACTATTGGCAACCAGTATAACACTGAGCACTGCTGTCTGAATATCGACTCCTGCATAGAGAAAGCATGGAACTCAGTTCATGGAATAATTTTGTTGTATGTAGTTTTTCAAAATACATTACTTACACGCTGTCATAGGTGGGCCTGTCCATTTTCAACTTGGGCCCGTCCCGCAGCTGCACCTTGGTGTAGGTGGCAGAGATCCCCAAGTTCTGCCAACCGAAGACATCTGAAGGCAATATAAAGCAGAAGAGTCCCCCAAGAACACCAGAAAGGGAAAAACACACACACACACACAAAGATTGGAGGTAGACCAATATAGTTCCAGCACAGGGATGTTTATTAACAATCAACTTTGAACAGCTATGTAAAAGTGATTCAATGCAATCCTGTGTTTCGGTGCCACATGCGCCTACCTCAGGAGTCAAATAACCTCTGCAAAGTTGATAGCAAAGAGATGACAAATCAGAATGTTACAAGAAATGATTTATCTTGGGGGAAAGAGCTCTAGAGAGCACTCGCTACTGTTTATAATTTAAGAGCAGGTGCTGTATTTATAAGTTTTAGGATATTAATTTCTCCACCAATCACCAAAGGTGATAATTGCAATAAATTAAATAAATTAAGTATATATAAAAGATACCATATACTCAGAACACAAAGAGACTGTAATTTTAGCTTCAAAAAGGTTGATTTAATATACAATTGCGCACGAGAGGTAGGTTTTAAGAGATCTTTACAGATAATCTGTGCTTAAGTAAGGCAAGGTAGCAGGTCTAGATCAAAAGTTATGTTACTTACAAGTCCTTGTTACACAGTATGAACAGCATTAGCTAAGCACATGTTCAGAACAGGAGGGCTTCTGCAGTGAGTGGATCTGAGTTGCTTGCAGTTGAAGAGAATCTGAATCTTGGGGAAACAGCTTTTGCTTTTATATCTTGCAAGCTGCAGGAGGATATGCCATGTGGACCTTTGTCCTGGTTTCCTGGTTTCCACATGACCCTTGGGCATTTGCAAAGCATTGTGGTATCTTGGTCTCATGTCTTATGACATCACAAGACTTGCTGTCTGGATCTTGCTGACAAATGGTCTTTTGATGTGAAAAGGCTTCCTGCTCAGTCTCTGGAGCAGATACACATTACAAGTCCTTCCTTTCTGCACATGTCTGAAAGCTGATGGGAGGGGCAGGTATACCTTTGACAAGCAAATGTCCTGTTTATGGTTTCCCCTCTGAAGTCTTTGTCTTCAATGGGGTATTCACACCTTTCCCACCTGCTTGTCTCCTTGCCTCTACTGGTTAGGTCCAATCTTTGTTGTGTTGATCAGAGGAATAGAGTCAATTTAAAACTTTAAAGCAGTGTTAAGTCTTTTGTTTAAGGAATGAGATTTCCCAAAGGGAGAGGGAAGAGGTCTTTTGGAATGAAAGCCAGTTCTCCTGCAGTGTATTTTTAAAAGCTGCACAAATATATTGGTGTATATATATGTATCTGATCCAACACAACATCATGCTACACATTTAATTCTGATGATTGGCTTATAAAATAACAAGAACATCTGGTAAAAAGCTAAAATACCATCAACATGTAACACTACCCATGTGGAAACTAAGAGTGTGTTCGGAAAGCACTCACAATGTAAAAGCAGCAAGTTGCCCAGGACAAGCAGACATCTGAAAGCAGCTATAACTCCCTTCAGTCAAACCTGACCATCAGCCACCATTGTCAGCTTCCCGTGCATGCTGAATTCGTGAGTGAGAACTGAGCAGGCATGGGGTACTAGAGTCAGCAGCTCAGGAATGCTGATGCTGACTGCCAAGGTTGGCTGAGGGGAGTTCTGGCAACCTTTGAATGTCTTCAGCTGGCAGGGCTTAGAGATCCCTGCCAGCTAAGATAGTTAAATTTTGTTAAGCAGGGGAGGGGCGGAAGTAGAGGGTAGGAAGTAGGAGTGGGTGATGAGCGGAGAAGAAATGAATTGTGCCCATCCATTTTACCTGTTGGCCAACCCAGAAATTTGCCATCTGGCAATGTCATGGCTACACACATAAGTTACAAAATCAGCACTTACACCTGTAAGTAGCAATTCATACAGATGGAACACTCAAGAGTGAAGCAGCTCTTTTTTTGCACAAGTCTATTGGAAAATGGCTGTTCCTGCTGTATGTGCCAGCAAATGCATGCATCCTTTTTATTTCCTTACTAGTAAAAAAAGCCCCGTTTCTGATGCAAATGAAACGGGGGCTAGCAAGGTTTTCTTCTGTGTGCATGTGGGAGTGTGTGTGTCCCTGCCCTCTGCCCTCTCTCCCTTCCCCTGTGCTCTCTCTCCCCTCCCCCCTCGGAGTTGAGTCCTTCAGTGTTAAGTTTCCTGCTGTGTTTGTGTTACAGAGATAGTGAGGGCTTCTGCCCTCTCTTCCCTCCCCCCTCTGAGTCCTTCACTGTTACAGAGAGAGCGATTTGATTTCGTGCTTTGCTGTGTTTTCCTTCACTGTTTGTGTTACAGAGAGAGCGAGGGCGGGGCAGACACTCATGGGGAAACCGGATATCTCTCCCCCTTCACACTTCCGGCTGGAGGCTTCATTTAGAACGTTGGTGGTGCCTTTTATATATAGAGATATGTATTTTACAAAAGGCTCTGTGTAGAATGAACTTTGAAACAACAACAACAACAAAAAGAAAACACTCACAAAATCTTGAGTGTCCCAACAGCTGATACCTTACTCCACCTCTAGAATATTGTGCTCCACTCAACAAAATTGTAAATTTTCCTGGATACAATTCGCAATTCCTTTTTTATTGTGACCGGACCTACACGTTGGAACTCACTGCCATTCTACTTGCGTCTAGAACCCTCTTTCTCAATGTTTAAGAAAGGTCTCAGAATGTTTATTTTTACCAATGTCTTTGAAGGCTGAATAACTCAGAGCAGGAGGATCAGTGTGGCATAAGTACATAAGCACCGCCACGCTGGGAAAAGACCAAAGGTCCATCAAACCCAGCACTCTGTCTCTGACAGCGGCCAATTCAGGCCCCAAGAACCTGGCGAAAACCCCAAAATTAATATTGATCAATGGACTTTTCCTTCAAGAATCTATCCAGACCCCTTTTAAACTCAGTAAGGCCAGCTGCCGTCACCACCTTCTCTGGCAATGAGTTCCAGAGTCTAACTACGCGCTGACTAAAGAAAAACTTTCTCCGATTTGTTTTAAACCTACCACATTCTAATTTCATCTTCTGTCCCCTGGTTCTATTATTGTTAGAAAGTGTAAACAAATGCTTCAAATCCGTCCGCTCTACCCCACTCATTATTTTGTAGACCTCTATCATATCTCCCTTCAGCCGCCTTTTCTCCAGGCTAAAGTGTCCTAGCCGTCTTAACCTCTCCTCATAGGGTAGCCGTCCCATCCCTTTTATCATTTTTGTTGCCCTTCTCTGCACCTTCTCCAATTCCTTTATATCTTTTTTGAGATGGGGCGACCAGAACTGAACACAATACTCCAGGTGTGGTCGCACCATGGAGCGATATAATGGCATTATAACATCCTCATGTTTGTTTTCCATCCCTTTTCTAATAATACTCAACATTCTGTTCACCTTCTTAGCCGCCGCAGCACATTGAGCTGAAGATTTCAACGTCCTATCCATGATGATTCCCAGATCCCTTTCTTGGTCCGTAACTCCTAAAGCGGTACCTTGCATAACATAGCTGTAATTCGGGTTCCTCCTTCCCACATGCATCACTTTGCACTTGTCAACGCTGAACTTCATCAGTTTAGTCTGGACTGCAGATCACACAGTATCTACTTCTTTTTTTTTGTACTCTTACCTTAAATAATTTGTAACCTCTGCTACTTCTTTATATTTTTTTACTCTGGGGCCCTTTTACAAAGCTGAGTAGGCGCCTACGCATGCCCAATGTGTGCCAATTCAGAACTACCGCCTGGCTACTACGTGGCCCCGACAGTAAATTCATTTTATATGCGCATCCACTATGCGTGCAGGAAATTTTCCGGCGCATGGCGCTACCCGGGCAGTAATCAGCAGTGTACGCACACTGGCGATTACCATCCAGTTAACACATGAGACCTTACCACTCAGTCAATGGATGGCGGTAAGGTCTCAGGCCCAAAATGGACATGCACCAATTTTTATTTTGCTACATGTCCATTTTCGGTCCCAAAAAAGGCCTTTTTCAGGTGCACTGAAAAATAGACCTGTGCGCATCCGATACACATGTCTAAACAAGCACAGGCCATTTTTCAGTGCACCTTAGTAAAAGGACCCCTCTTATTGTAAACCTCTATGAAGGTAATTACCATTTGGCGGTATATTGAGTAAACTTGAAACTTTACATTTTTCCGACTTAGATGTCAGAACTTTCTGTTCTTTGCTATTGTTTCAAGTCTAAACTATGAATTATTTCATTGGAAACTAACATGTAGATTTGTTGATATCAAAGGACAAATGTTAGAAATAGATATTCCCCATCTGGCATGAAAATAAAGGCAAAGATATCGTAGATATTATAGATCTAAATATATTTTTGGTTACTCATCCAATCTTCAAAGTTAATCAAAAATGTGTTGCTGCGCCTACAATGTTTTTCACATCTCTTTTCTGAAATGGGAAATACATGTCTATTTTTTGGCCTACCTTACTCCTTAGGCCTACCTAAAGCACCCCAGCCCGTGCCCTTTGCCTTATACACATATTAGAACTTTAGAGGGTAAATATTCAGCCAGCAGTGGTCAGTGGGTTTTTTGGCCATCCCTGGCATTATGTCCAGCGATTCAGCGCTTGACCATCTAAGTGAAACCAGACAAAGGTAGGACTTCGTTTAATGTAGTCCAATTTGTCTTGTTAACTTAGGGGTTCTTTTACAAAGGTGCATTAGGGTTTTTAGTACATGCTAAAAGTAGGCATGCATTAAAGGCCAGATTCTATATATGGTACCTAAAAAATCCGTGTGGGAAACATTTCCGCCTAAGTGGTGTCTAGATTTAGGCGCAGTATAAAGAATATGCTCAATTTATATCCTATCACCTAAATCTACACGCCTCCAGTTTCATCAACGGAAACAATGCATGTACATTTTGAAATGCCCAAGAAATGACCATATCTCTGTCCATAACCATGCTCCTTTTTATCTGCACGCATTACTATTTAGGCACCTGCATTACAGAATAATCCTAGAGATCTGTGAGCATAAATTCTACTTATTGTCAATTAGTGTTCATTATTGCTTGTTAAATGCTGTTAACAGCACTGATTGGCTTGTTCAGCTAAGTAGATAAATATATAAGTATGATCTTGGGCAAGTATTACCATACTGGGACAGACCGAAGGTCCATCATGCCCAGCACCCTGTTTCCAACAGTGGCCAATCCAGGTCACAAGTACCTGGCAAGATCCCAAAACAGTACAATACATTTTATGCTGCTTATTCTAGAAATAAGCAGTGGATTTTCCCCAAGTCCATTTTAATAATGGTCTATGGATTTTTCCTTTAGGAAGTTAACTAAACCTTTTTTAAACCCCGCTAAGCTAACCACATTTACCACATTCTTTGGTAACGAATTCCAGAGTTTAATAGCACAATGAGTGAAGTAATATTTTCTCTGATTCATTTAAAATTTACTACTTTCTAGCTTCATTGCGTGCCCCCTAGTCCTAGTATTTTTGGAAAGAGTAAACAAGCGATTTATGTCTACCCGTTCCACTCCACTAATTATTTTATAGACCTCTATCATATCTCCCCTCAGCTGTATTTTCTCCAAGCTGAAGAGCCCTAGCCACTTTTGCCTTTCCTCGAAGGGAAGTCATCCCATCCCCTTTATCATTTTTGTCGCCCTTCTTTGTACCTTTTCTAATTCCACTATTTCTTATTTGAGATGTGGTGACCAGAATTGAACACAATATGCAAGGTGCGGTCACACCCATGGAGTGATACAAAGGCATTAAACCATCCTCATTTTTGTTTTCCATTCCTTTCTTAATAATACTTAACATTCTATTTGCTTTCTTAGCGGCCGCTGCACACTGAGCAGAGGGTTTCAACATGTCATCAACAATGACGCCTAGATCCCTCTCCTGGTCGGTGACTCCTAATGTGGAACTTTACATTGCATAACTATAATTTGGGCTTCTCTTTCCCACATTCATCACTTTGCACTTGCTCACATTAAACGTCATCTGCCAAAAGTGGATATGTGGTAATTAGCAGGTGCTGTCTGCAAAACTACTCTAAATTGCCTTGGCCTCTCAATGCTCAACTTTTGTCATGGCCAAATTTTGTTTTTTTGTGGGGGAAGGGGCTGGATTCAGGACAGAGCAAAACATTACAGATATTGGTAAAATTCTGCTGTTCTTTAAATAATTTATGCAGTCAAGCTTGAAGCAGAAATAACAGGAATACATGTACATGTATAAGTTAGCTGGATAACTTTTCCAGCTGAAGCTATGCTAGTAAGTATATTCAGTATTCCCTCTTGAATACATAGCTTCTCTGAACATATGTATAACTTTAATTCATGGTTCTCAACCCAGTCCTTGGGACACCTAGCCAGTCTGGTTTTCATGATATCCATAATGAATATGCATGCATAGGAGCCAACTTTTCAAAGGGATTGGGGGTGCTAAACTCAATGGAAATTAGCCCACCGTGGACACAGTTAAGGAGTTCGCTCAATATTGGGGGTGCTCAAGTGCCCACAGAGCTGGCTCCTATGTATGCATGAACTAGATTTACAGGCACTCTCATCATTATATGTAAATCTTTCTCGTGCACATTCGTTGGGGGTGTCCTGAAAACCTGACTGTCTAGCTGCACCAAGAAGCCCTGCTTTAAATGGATAAGTTGTCAGTAAGTTATGTATTTTTCACTCATAATTATTTTAAATTGCATTACTTCTGTAGCAAGAGATAAATAAGTACCTTTGGTTTTGTTTCCAATTTTTCTTTCTGGATGGATTCTCATTGGCCAAACCTGCAATTATAAAAAGTCTGCTTTAATTTATGTTAACAGAAGAAGGCCAGGCTGATATGGGACCTGGTTCTAACTATGCAATTAATTAAACTATGAACAATTAGCATCTGTTAAATTTAAAGTGTCCTTTTGTCCTTGTTTTAATCTGTTTCAGTCTTTAAACTCATTTAGAATTACATGTGTAGAGGTTAGTACTTTTAAAGTCATGGTAGTTTTGTGGAGAAGCCCCAAGAGCAGTGGTCCCATTTCAGCAAGAAATTACAATTTCTCTTCAGAAATAGCACTTAAAAAGCACAAATCAAAGGTACTGAATCATTAGAGATCCTCATAAAACAATTTTATCTATAAGGGTGAAAGAGAATTACTTTGTAATATTGTTTTCAAAATGCAAGGAAGACATTATTTTAGTATTCTGAATGTGATTTTAATTGCAATTTGTGCAATCTTGTAAATAATTGAGAGATTAAGCCTGCCCCAACCTAATATACTGAAGAAGAAAATCATGGAGTACGAGACCATTAATAAGCCACTCATGTTTATCTACCAAATCTAGGTGTGGTTGGCCTATGTGCTGACACAGAAATGCATACATGCATATATACTCGGCAACTTATAGTATTTTATATGGTAAATCTATGTGCCACACCTACTCTCTGCTTATGCAAACATCCATCTGCAAAGTACACTCTATTGAAGATATAGAGGCCGGGGTCGTCTTCTACATTGCCAGTCCCGGCTGCTGCGCGTTGACAGCTACTTCCACAGTCCATTTTAGACCCTCTTCCCTTTTCCCTTCCTACCCTGTTCCTTTTGCCCTATCTAATGTAATTGTAATTGACTCCTGTACATTGTAAGCCACTTTGAGTCTGCTTATTGTGGGAAAAATTGGGGTATAAATGTTCATAAATAAATATATGCGTACTTACTGAAGTGTGTAGCTAGATAATTTTATTTATTTATTTTAACCAAGTATAAATAATTAGAATACTAAACTTAATGCACCTACTTGTCACCTAATCTTAGACCACATATTAAATTACCTTCCCAGCAGCGATATCATTTCAATCTGTTCAATTTTTACCCTGAAAACCATTTTAGAAATTGGTCTTACATTGGCCACCCTCCAATCTTGAAGTACTGTACACAATTTTAATGAGTTTACTCATTGCTAACTGTTATGTTTCAGGGTAGTGAGCCTTTGGTTTGTAGTGGAAGTCTACCATAGACTGAAACCTAGTAAGCAGAAAATGGAGGCTTCTCGGTAACCTACTCACACACAGAAGCTAGCGGCTTCTCAGGAACCCACTTACACACAGAAGCTAGCGGCTTCTCAGGAACCCGCTCACACAGAGAAGATGGTGGATTCTCAGGAACCCACTCACACACAGAACCTGGCGGCTTCTCAGAAACCCGCTCATACACAAAAGCTGGAAGCACTGCTGGAACCACACATACGCATGGAGACAGGAAGCACTGTTGGAACTCACATACAGAAATGAATACAGAAAGCACTGCTGGAACCCTCACACAAATGGAGACAGAAAGCACTGCTGGAGCCCACACACACAGAGACAGGAAGCACTGCTGGAGCCCACTCACACAAATGGAGACAGAAAGCACTGCTGAAACCCACATACATATGGAGGCAGGAAGCACTGCTGGAACCCACTCACACAAGCAGAGACAGAAAGCACTGCTAGAACCCACTCAGGAACCCACAGGAAGCAGAAGCTATGGGGTGACTAACAATGCAAGAGCGTCTAGACTAGGGCCCAATGGGGTTAAATACCCTGCTCCTCCACATCTGGAATCTAACATCATCAAAGGGGTGCGCTGGTGGCTGGCCAGTGTAGGTCCCGTGCTCCTCCCACAATCCTGGCTGCAGAGTCAGGCAAGAGATCACATGAAAATGGAAGGCAGCAATATCTGGGACAAATAAAGTCTTTAGCATGGGCTGTTTCAGTTGAATGAAGGAGCAAAAACCAGATTAAAGTGAATCAAGAATAGCTTGAGATGAAAGAAAGGCAAGATAATGGAGGTGAATAGAACATTGAAGTAGTTTGGATAGAAAAGGGAGGAGGAAGATGGGGCGATAGTTGGAACGACAGATAGGGTCCAATTAAGGGTTTTTGAGGAGGAGTGTAAATACAGCATGTTTGAAGGCATCAAGAACTATTGCAGTGGAAAGTGAAATATTGAGGATATGATGGAAAGAAGGGATGACAGAAGGAGAAATAGTGCTGAGTAAATGGGTGGTAATAGGGTCAGAGGAACAGGTAGTCAGTTTTGAGGAGGAAAAAAACATTGTTTCCTCCAGTCATTTCAAAAAAAGAAAAAATGAGGCAGGGAAGGAGGGTTGACAGAATGGACTAGGGGAAGGAGAGGTGGAGGTGACTTGGTTGAAAATTCAATGTTAATCTTCTGAACCTTATCATGAAAGTACTCAGCCAGAGCCTGGGGAGAAAGTGAAAAAAAAGGGGGGGGGGGGGGGTTGGAGGTGAAGGCACAGAGTTCAGTGTGGCAAACAGACATCGAGGTTTTGAGCCAAGAGAGTTTGTCAACTAGATGTAATAGTCTTGTTCGGCAAGTGAAAGAGCAGACTAGAAGGAGGTCAGCGGGAATTTGAAATGTATAAAGTCAGCATGGGCACGGGATTTCATCCAAGGATGTTCAGCAGATCAGGCACAGGAACGCAGGTAGTGTATTCTAAAGATCAGCCAAGGCTGGGGTTTGGTATGCCTTACAGAATGGGGAATGGGAGAAGTGAGAGTATCCAGAGCAGAGAGAATAGTATTATAGGAAGAGACAGACTCATTGACAAACTTGGATAGCATAGTGGTTGAAACGCTGGTGGAGAGAGTTCAAGAGTCAATAGCCTGAAGATTCCTAAATGTATTGGTGGAGATTAGATGGGACTGGGAGGGAAGGGTCCTAATTGATACTTTGAATTGGCTAATTGTTACTTTAAATGTTGTGGTAAATAAATAGATTTACAGACTTCCTTCTTGTAATCTGCTCTGTGTTTACACCTTCCTAAATAGATTATAACCTGGTATGTCTCTCCATATATCTGTCTTAATGACTGTGATTAAAGCTAAGCCAGCCTCTTTCATTACAGCTCTAGATCTTAAACTGTATTTCTTGTACTCTGGGGCATTAGTATACACATGTTCTAGATAATGCCCGTATTTTTCTTTTTCTATACAAGATTTTAATGCTTTGCATACCTAAGGGTTTTTTCTTCCTTGCGGCTTTTTTTTTTTTTTTTTTTTTAGACTAACCAAAAACTGGAGTAGGAGACAACTAAAAAAAAAAAAAAAACTGCTCCTAAAATACAAAAGTGAAACTAAGGGGTTCATTTTCAAAAGATAAAAACATCCAAAAAGTGTCATTATTATTACTAGCATTTGTATAGCGCTACCAGACGCACGCAGCGCTGAACACCTGATACAAAGAGACAGTCCCTGCTCAAAAGAGCTTACAATCTAAGTAAATAAATAAAGCAGCATTTGGATGAATTTCTTCTCAAAACATCCAAATAGGTATTTTTGAAACCTATTTTGTAGATGTTTCTGCAATTCATCTGCAGTGCATCCAGATCACAAGGGGGCATGTCAGGAGCATTTCAGGGATCAGGGGAGGCTTCGGGCATTCTTAACATGGACGTTTTGCAGCCATAAAAGAAGAAAACAAAGATGTCTCGGGCTAAAACTTCAACATTTTGATCTGGAGCTGTTTAAGACACAAAAAGGTGCCCTAAATAAACGGATGACCACTGAAGGGAATCAAGGATGAACTTCCTTACTCCCCCAGTGGTCACTGACCCCCTACCCCTCTACGACAGCTTTAGATGTTATAGTCAGTTCTATTAGAGCAGCAAGCAAGTCCCTGGAGTAGTGTAGTGGTCGGTGCAGTGCACTGTAGAGAAGGGGACCCAAGCCCATATGTCTACCTGTCACACAAGTGGTGGAAACTGAGAGCTCTCCAAACTCACCAAAAACCTACTTTACCCAGATATAGGTGACCCTAAAAATAGGGTCTTTTGTATTGGTATGCAGTTAGGGGTGGTGGGTTTTGGAGGGCTCAGCAGATAAAATAAAAGCTGGGGTTATTTTACTGTGGATCTGAGGCCCTAACACGACTTGCGCTGTATCACTGCAAGTCCCGTTAGGGCATTTGCATATTAATGAGATGCAAAACATTTATGTTTTGCATTTTATTTTTCCCCCACAGCACAGTATCTTAAATAGTGCCACACTATTTTCAGAAAAGTAGCCTTAGGGCAGTTTAAGTCACATTAAGGGTAACTTAATGAGACTTAAAGCCCTAACACTGCTTGATTAATTCTCCCCCTAAATTAATATATTGGTGTTAATATTCATTAATAAAAAGGCACCAAAATTCTCAAAGTGACAGGATTGGAATCCAGATGCACTGGTCCCATTCTTATTTTAATGACCAAGCTATTCATTTGTTTAAGGTACATAATCGATACAAAAACCTCTTAGGTTATATATATTAACTGAGTGGTTAATAAACAATATAAACCCTCTAATACTTATCAAGTACAATACAGGTGATTCAGGAATAAACTTTCACACATTAAGGTGATTTGGGGAATAGAACATTGCCCTGAGTAACTGCTACAAAAAGCACATATTGAGTCTGTAGATGTCAACAGACATACAAATGATACCGTAATCAGGATACATTTTGAAGCATTTGATGACATGGTGTTCTTTATATTACAATGAGAAAAGTAAGTCTATGTCAAATAGCTTGCATATTACAGTTGAGAAAGAAGTGTTGTATAGCCTACACTACTGGCTTCTTTCATGTAACCATCTTCCATAAATAGTAAGAAAACAAACAAAAAAACATCAGGCTGCCAGCAACCTGAAAGACAGACCTGGATGGTTTCTGGTGTTTCCAGGCCTATCAACATCATCCAGGCTACTCATTCTCTTCTGTTTCTAATTTTCTGCTTGAGTAGCTAATTCTGGCTCTAATAGGTAAAGCATCTTTCATTCAATGATGGAGAAAAAACTTATAGAGACACTAAAAGGTGTTTATAATGTTTTCACATATGCTGATTTTCCATGGCAGTGATTTGTCATGCTTTATAATTTGCTAAGCTTTTGCAAGCATTTATTTTGGATTTTAAATATATCTTTTAAGTCTCTTAATCCTGGCTCCCCCCCCCCCCCCATTATGCTCTATGGATTCAGAATGCATAAGTATTTATGTGACTATCCTGCTTATTTTCGAAGGAGAAGGCCGGCCATCTTCCGACACAAATTGGGAGATGGCTGGCCTTCTCCTATTGCCGGCCAAATCAGTATAATCGAAAGCCGATTTTGGCTGGCTTCAACTGCTTTGCGTCGCAGGGCCGGCCAAAGTTCAAGGGGGCGTGTTGGCAGTGTACCGAAGACAGGATGGAGGCATGGTTAACAGATGGCTGGCCTCAGCCGATAACGGAAAAAAGAAGGCCGGCCTTGACGAGCATTTGGCTGACTTTACTTGGTCCCTTTTTGTTCACGACCAAGCCTCAAAAAGGTGCCCGAACTGACCAGATGACCACCGGAGGGAATCGGGATGACCTCCCATTACTCCCCCAGGTTAAAAATATGTTTTTGCCAGCCTCTATGCCAGCCTCAAATGCCATACTTAGGTCCATCGCAGCGGTATACAGGTCCCTGGAACAGTTGTAGTGGGTGCAGTGTACATCAGGCAGGCGGACCTGTGGGGGGTTGGGGGGCTCAGCACCCATGGTAAAGGAGTTATGCACCTGGGAGCAATTTCTGAAGTCCATTGCAGTGTCCCCTAAGGTGCTCGGTTGGTGCCCTGGCATATCAGAGGGACCAGTGCACTACAAATGCTGGCTCCTCCCACGACCAAATGGCTTGGATTTGGCCGTTTTTGAGATGGGCGTCCTTAGTTTCCATTATTGGCGAAAACCAAGGTCGGTCATCTCTAAGGGCGGCCATCTCTAATGTCGACCCAAATGTTGAGATTTGGCCGTCCCTGACCGTATTATCGAAATGAAAGATGGCCACCCATCTTGTTTCAATAATACGGTCAGGGATGCCCCTTTACAGGGTCGTCCTTAGAGATAGGCGCCCTTATAGATGGGCACCCCCGTTCGATTATGCCCCTCTCTGTTACTTACCCGGGTGCAGTCCTGAGTTATGGGTCTGCACATGTAAAAGAAAACATTACATAAAGAATTCTTATAAACACTATATAATTGGTTAAAGAGTGTTTAGAGGGTTAATGCCAAAAGTAAAAATCTTACTTATCTGATAGTGATGTACAATTGAGAGAGGGGGATCTTGCTTGAAATTGTTCAGCTGAGTTCATTATAAGTGTTTTTAAAGCTATTTATAGTTTTAAAAGGTTTTAGTGCATTAGTCTAACCTCATTACAGGTTATCAGTTTGGTTTCTTTTTCACCAAGGCTGAGTTTCGGTCAGAGTTTACATCAACTGAACCTGGTTAGTCTATCTTTTAAGGGAATACAATTTAAAAAGGTCTTGGAGAACTCATTTTCCTATCAAGTTTTTCAGGCATAGAATAATTTACTGCTTAGTTTAGAGAATCAATCTTCATTTGTATTATTTTGAAAGGGTTTAAAAACTTTGTTATTCAAGAAAATTGTAAACTCAATGAATGATCTAAGCTCATGAATTTAACTGCAAAGTGTAATTGTAATTTGTCATGATATATTTAGCTTCTGAACCACTTCGGACCATAACAGGGAATAAGCAGGTTAGAAATGTCAGTGTAGATTAGATTAGATTTAATTTATTTATTATTAATTTATTGGTACTACTGCAATTTCACTTAAGCACTTTATTGTTTATGTTAATTACATCTTAGCTTATACTTCTCCTACATAAGCGCACAACTATGAAATGGCCTCCCAAAAGCTGTGAAAACAATCCATGACCACCTGAACTTCAGGAAATCACTAAAAACCAACCTCTTCAAAAAGGCCTACCCCAACGATCCTACATAAACCTCTTCACCCAAAACACAACATGCCTAATGATCGTACTGGACAACACCCAATCTTCATCCCTTCTGACCCTCCACATATACGTCATTTGATCACTATACAACCTCGTATTTGCCATCAACCGACTGGGCAAACGCCTTAACGGTACTATGTAAGCCACATTGAGCCTGCAAATAGGTGGGGAAATGTGGGATACAAATGCAACAAATAAATAAATAAATAAATAAATACTTTAACAATCACATCTTAACATCTACTTGTAACCTAAAATAAAACAAATTTTGTATAGCCACTTTAATTCAAAAGTGGTTTTATCTTAAATTAGTTTAACTTTCCCTTAACTAATTTTGAATTGGTTAGACAAGAATAGTATTATGTCCAGCACCAACTGGATCCAGTGTTTCACCTGGGGTACTCAAGTTATGACTACAACTTCTTGGTACACGGTAGGGTGGTTACTGGTCTCAGGAAGAGGGCTAGTGACAGTACAGTACCTGTCCATTCAGAAACAGAGGAGATACCATCTTACAACAGGCTCAAATTAATTCAGACTATAAGTTACAGGCATATTCTTCTCCTGTACAAAAACTATCCCCTTGGGGTAAATATTCAGAATGATTTAACTGGGCAGGAGAAGCTCATATTTATTTATTTATTTATTGCATTTGTATCCCACATTTATCCCACCTCTTTGCAGGCTCAATGTGGCTTACAATTCTTCAAGGGTGATGGAGGTACAGTATAAGAGAACATACAATTGGTTTAACAGAGGGTTTTGGGTTACATGGTGGTGAAATACATGATGATTTTAGAGCAAAAGACATTAAAGAGCATTTCTGGATATATTAGAGATAGTGCAGTTATACGTGTTGATCTTTATGATATATGTTGTCAAAGAGATAAGTTTTCAGTAGTTTGCGGAAGTTGGTCAATTCATAGACCGTTTTCAGGTTGCGTGGCAGTGCATTCCAGAGCTGTGTGCTTGTATACGAAAAGGTTAATGCATGCATTGATTTGTATTTCAAGCCTTTGCACTTGGGAGGATGAAGGTTAAGGAATGTGCGAGAAGATTTTTTTGCGTTTCTGGGTGGTAGTTCTATTAGATCTGCCATATATGCTGGGGCGTCACCATGGATGATTTTATGGACTAGGGTACAGAGTTTGAATGTGATGCGTTCTTTGAGTGGGAGCCAGTGCAGTTTTTCACATAGGGGTTTAGCGCTTTCATATTTTGGTTTGCCGAATATTAGTCTGGCTGCCATGTTCTGGGCTGTCTGGAGTTTTTTTAAGTATTTGCTCTTTGCAGCCAGCGTAAAGTGAGTTGCAATAGTCCAGATGACTAAGTACCAATGATTGTACCAGGTTGCGGAAGACACTCCATGGAAAAAATGGTCTGATTCTTTTTAATTTCCACATTGAATGAAACATCTTTTTAGTTATGTTTTTTGCGTGATTCTCAAGTGTTAGGTGTCGGTCGATGGTGACTGCAAGAATTTTGAGGGTACCCAAGATTGGTAGACTTATTTTAGGTGTGTTGATGGTGGTGAATTCAGTCTTGTTGTATTGCGAGGTGAGTACTAGGCATTGGGTTTTTTCTGCATTGAATTTCAGTTTAAATGTGTCTGCCCAGGAGTTCATAATATGTAGGCTTTGGTTGATTCATGGGAGATTTTTCTTAGATCTTGTTTGAATGGGATGTAAATCGTTACATCATCAGCGTATATGTAAGGGTTTAGATTCTGGTTCGATAGTAGTTTAGCCGGGGTGTCATCATTAGGTTGAATATGGTTGGTGAGAGGGGGGATCCCTGTGGAACTCCGCATTCAGGTGTCCATGTAGCTGATGTAATTGAGTTTGATGTCACTTGATATGAGCGAGTGGTTAGGAAGCCCTTAAACCAATTTAGAACGTTGCCTCCAAGTCCGAAGTATTTAAGGATGTGTAATAAGATTCTATGGTCGACCATGTCAAATGCACTTGATATGTCGAATTGTAACAGTAGTATGTTGTTGCCATTTGCTATCAATTGTTTGAATTTGGTCAGGAGCGTAACTAGTACGGTTTCAGTGCTGTGATTAGAGCGAAATCCTGACTGAGAATCATGTAGTATTGAGAACTTGTATAGATATTCTGTGAGTTGTTTGGTCACCACACCTTCTGTTATTTTGGTGATTAAGGGAATGGATGCTACTGGTCTGTAGTTCGTTAGTTCATTATCTGGTTAAAGTGCAGTGAGCTAGTCATCCTTGGATTTTAAGTGGCACTTAACGGGATAGGGCTGCTGAAAGTTCAGTGAGACTGCTATGTGGCATTATCTGGTTAGTGCCAGGGTGGCCTAGGGGCAAAATCAGGGTGGCACAGGATTAGTTTAGTGGAGATATATGGTCCATTAGCAGTGTAAGTGCCCAGATAAAGTAAGGACAGTTAAAAAGTTATTTTACCTTTATATGTGTTTATCTCCAGGTACTATTTCGAACAACACTAGTATAGGGATAATTTATGGCAGCTGGCAATAACCCAGATATTCAATGCCAGTGTGTCAGGATTAGGCCCGACATTGAATATCTGGGACAAATTCAGCCTATGGCAGTCAGCTCCCCCACCCCCTAAGCCTTCTGTTATGGTTCATAATTGCTATTCCATGCTTTGTTTCTGTATTCTTATCATTAAGGGCTGAGTTCCTAAATGTATAATCAAAAGTTCACTAAACTCCTAACTGTAGGCGCATCAAAAGTGGGCGGCAATAGAAGACGATTTAGGGAGAAAAAAATAAAGTTAGGAGCTTAATACTGATTTCAGTAGAAGTCTCGGCGGCCATTTTTAAAGCGCAAACCGGCAGAGGAAAGTCAGCGCTGGTAGCGGGCAGGCAAGAGTGCCTGCCCCACTGAAGAATTAGAAGAGTCAGGTGACGGTCGGTTACAGTGAGGGTCCGGATCGGGCGGGCTATTGATTGATCGGGCGGGCGGGAGGGAGGAGAGCCGGCTCGCAGTAGGAACATAGTAACATAGTAGATGACAGCAGAAAAAGACCTGCACGGTCCATCCAGTCTGCCCAACAAGATAACTCATATTTGCTGCTTTTTGTGTATACCCTACTTTGATTTGTACCTGTGCTCTTCAGGGCACAGACCGTATAAGTCTGCCCAGCACTATCCCCTCCTCCCAACCACCTGCCCCTCCTCCCAACCACCGGCTCTGGCACAGACCGTATAAGTCTGCCCAGCACTATCCTCACCTCCCAACCATCAGCCCTGCCTCCCAACCACCGGCTCTGGCACAGACCGTACAAGTCTGTCCAGCACTATCCCCGCCTCCCAACCACCAGTCCCGCTGCCCACCACCGGCTCTGGCACAGACCGTACAAGTCTGTCCAGCACTATCCCTGCCTCCCAACCACCAGCCCCGCCTCCCGATCTTGACTAAGGAAACAACCGGCTCGCAAGTCGGTACAAAATGTAACAACCGGCTCTTGCGAGCCGGTGTGAGCCGGCTCCAGCACACCACTGACCTTATGTTACTTTCCTCCCTACCTGTGAAATAGCAGGACCACCCTTTACCTGGCACTGTTAAATAAATATTATTTTCTGTTCACCTTAACCTGCTGTGTAGATCCAATTTATCCTGGCTCTGGCACTATTCTTATTTATATTATTCACTTAGGAGCATAAATGTAGGAGCTCAGTTTTTGTTTTTAATGATGGGCCCACATATTTAGGTTCTGAAGTCTTATTGCATAGGTCAACATTTTCTCATGTATTAGTTCCTTATAAAACCAATTCCTTTAAGATTTTTAACAGTGGATAAGATTGATACATTAGTTCTAATAACATTGTAATTTAAAAGAAAATTTAATTTACACATAGATAAGGAACAATTTTCAAATGGATTTCTGAAAATAAAATAGATTTACCTACAGAAAAAGACCATGTTAAAAAGTGTCCTAGGATCTCTGCAAGCACAGGATATCATTTTCATTGATTTAACCTGCCTATTTTGCAAAGAATGCAGGTTAAATATTGTTTTTAGCAGGGCCTTCCAAATAATTTACAAAGGGGAAACACTGAAGAGAGCTTGTAGGCTCCCCCCCCCCCCCCCTTGAAAATAACCCTTCCTATTAGCAGCTAATATATTAAATACATTTATTGTAAGTAACGAAAGCATTATTTTCTAAGGTCAAGCGGTAAGAAAGAAGTACTACTACTACTACTACTGTACTTATCTTAAAGAGGACATTCTTCTATTTTGGCACTTGTTACATGTGCATCCTAATTTTGTATAGGTTATCTAGATTGGAAAACAGATGCTTAGGGATGTGTTGAGTGCATTGCCTTTTTATATGAAAAAAAGGGCATTTGACACAATACACATCAGAAGTAATTTAATAAAAAAGAACCTGTCCAAAAAAGCAGCATAAGTATGTAAGTATTGCCACACACGGACAGACAGACCAAAGGTCCTTCAAGCTCAGCATCCTGTTTCCAACAGTGACCAATCCAGGTCTCAAATACCTGGCAAGATCCCCAAAAAGGTTTTATGCTGCTTATCCCAGAAATGAACAGTCGATTTTCCCCCAAGTCATTTTAATAATGGTCTATGGTCTTTTCCTTTAGGAAGCAGGCTGGCTTTGCACATGTAAATAGCTGTCCTTGCATGTATAATCGGTGGTTTTACTGCTTACACATGCTGTGCTTGTAAAGGGTGGGTTTTGGGATCATGCTTATCTACAGTGAACTAATGAAGGAGCCACCCTCAAATTTCTAAGACCCCCTTTTGCTAAGGCACACTCACATTTTTAGTGCGCGCTAAAATTGGGCACACGCTAAACGTTAGAAACGCCAATGCATTCCTATGGGCATCTCTAATGTTTAGCACGCGCCCAATTTTAGTGCATACTAAAAACGTGAGCTCGCCTTAGTAAAAGACCCCCTAATATTTTATAATCTGTATGTTGTTTTAGCATTGTGGGGGTCCCGATCCTGTACGTCTAGCCCCGTCTTTGGCCGTTTTCAAGTCCAAACTCAAAACCCACCTCTTTACCACTGCTTTTGACTCCTAGCTCACTTGCCCTGTCCTTTATTCTCACCGCTTTATTCCCTTACCCTTAATTGTTCTGTCTTAAGTGTACTGTCTTATCTAGATTGTAAGCTCTTTGAGCAGGGACTGACTTTGTGTATGGTGTACAGCGCTGTGTACCGCTATAGAAATGATAAGTAGTAGCAGTAGTAGTCTTTCACTAAGCCGCGGTAGCGTTTTTAGCATGCAGTAGAAATCAGTTGGTGGTAAATGCCGAGACACCCATTATATTTCTATGGGCATCTCGGCGTTTACCGCCAGCTGATTTCCACCATGAGCTAAAAATGCTACCTTGGCTTGGTAAAAGCCTCCCTCTGTGCGGCGCATCTGTCATGGAGGAAAATAACAGCTATATTAACATTATCTTTAGCAAAAATTAATAAATATTCTATTTGTTTCTTGACCCATAAAATCATTTATGGTTGACTCAAAATAACAATGTATGCTAAATTAATTATGTTCTTCTCCATGGGTTTAGATATCTTGTCGATACAGAATAATTACTGTTTGATTACAGGTAAACAGATTGATTTAAAATCAGAGGACAGAGAAGCTGAAAATTACTTTTCTTAACATCAAATTAAGAGTGACATTCCAACCAACTTCTGTAACCCTCGTGAAACGAAATCCAATATAAATGCAGATACAGAGCTTTGTTGAAGATTTAAAATACATTTTCAGAAAAGCATTTTAGAAGTTTATATTTTTAAAAAATAATTATGAGTAGTTATTTTGATCAATGTGTACTTGCAATTAGGGTTGTGCAGACAGGAAGTTTTCATTCTGTTTCATTTTGTTGTGTTTTGGTTTGTAACTTTCCATTTCATTTTGTAATAGCAAGTGCTAAACTGGAAAGTAATAGTGTATATTACATGAAATAATGCAGTCACAATGATACAAAAACATACATACAACCCTATTTCCAACTTCAAATAAGGTTCATATGTCCTTTGTGGACATTTTTACAAATGCCACAGAGCATTGTGTTGCTCATATGGGGCTCCTTAAACCAAGCTGCAGGAAAAGGGGCCCTGCAGTAGCATCGATGTGTGGATTTGTCATGCACCAAGGCCCATTTTACCGCAATGGGTAAAAAAGCAAAAAAAGAAAATGGCTGTGCGGTAAGTAAGCACTTGCCACGTGGCCATTTCTTTGGGGGGGAGGGGGCGGCTAAGCCCTAACCACTACATATTTAGGTAAACGGTAAGGGATCCCGTGATAACCCAGTGGTAACCGAGAAGTGTGTGGCGCTGCCCGATTCCTGCCAGAGGTTAAAATAAATTCCAGCCATGCCAGAAATGGTGTAAGCTGGGGACGGCACTACTGCCGGCTCCCACATTAGGCCGGAGACAGTGCCCAGTTGGTGAGTAACAAAGCGGTGGTGCCTCTACCACCACTTTGTAAAAGGATCCCACAAATTGGCATTACCCGAGCCCAAATATATCAGTATTTGGGATTGTAATAACATGAGAGTATGTCAGAATTCACCACAGATGTGCTAGGAAGATGTGGCTCAGACAATGTAATAGAAATAATAATAAACACCACCTCCAGATGTGATGCTCAAAGATTACTGTGCTTGCAATGTTTGATTTAGACTGGTTCTAGCCAGTCTAGAGCACACGGTATTCAGCATCCACTGCATAAGGGGGTTTTGCATCACTTTTACCGTTTGCGGTTGCAGCTACCAATATTTCTATGTGAATGTATTACAATGAGCTCATTAGTATTAAAATGAGCATTCCTTGCAATGCACAGTCGTTTTGGTGCAATGCACAGAAAGAAGCACCTCCCTTTAATATTCAAAATATTCCAACAGGTCTGGAGCTATTGATAAATGAGGTCAACTTCTCGGTGGAGCAGTCTGCTTACATTTTTTAAATAGTATCTGCATGTGTATGTGAAATGTGTCATGAGCGTGTATTATAGTATCTGCACATGTGTGTGGAATTTGCTGTGTGCATGTATTATAAGTGTTTATGTCCTACACGAAACAGTAATGTTAAAAGTTTTATTGAAAAAAAAAAAGGAAACTCCAAGTGACATCACTGGATGTATGTGTACGACATGGTTGTTGCTTTTTTTTTTTTTTCCTGGGCATGTGTAGAACATTGATGCTTTCTGTGAAACTCTTTTGTGCATGTGATATGATCCCTCTTCTGAACTGTTTACAGAATTTCCATGCATCTCATTTGCATGCGATTTCCTTTGAGTATTGATCGCTGTTTCAAAATTGGTAAGTTCAACCATAGATATAGATGCACACATTATTTAGCGGTGAATTTTGAGCATCAGGCCCCCCTAACAGATATCTAAGTTCACCCTTGGTATGAGTTCTGATAGCTTTGCCACACGGGCTATCCCTGTAGGAGACTGGCATTGGCAACCATGGGAGTAACCAAGACCCATCATCCAAGGCCATTAAAGATGATCTGTTAGTGTGGAGTAAGTTCCTTACATGTTCAATGGATTATCCTTTTGGCAGGACACCCCAATACAGGCTGAGGCGCTCGAGCTATTGACAGATGCAGCAGGGGGAGAGGGATTTTGTATTTACTTTGGGGGAGCCTTGTGCACCACTCACTGGCCTCAGATTTGGATAGAGTCGGGCACTACAAGGGACATTACATTCTTACTACATTCTTGGAATGGTTCCCTATCATGGCGACATTCCATATTTGGGACCAGCGCCTGGCGAACAGGGCACTTTTCTTCAACTCTGATAAAATGGCGGTAGTAGACGCTATTAACAAGTTATCGACCAATTCACTTAATACTATTAACTTACTGAGAGAAATAGTGCTGCAATGTCTGTATAATGATGTGGCCATTACCGGGCAAAGAAAGTAACATAGTGGGTTCTCTTTCTCGTTTTAAGTTCTCAGATTTCAGATCCCGCACTCCTACAGTAGACAGGTTACAGACACCAGTACCGGACAACGTATGGAAATTTGGCCCATCAAGGTTTGGGACTTGATGCTGCAATCCCTGTCAGAAGCAACACAGAGAAGATATACATGCACATTCTTGTCCTTCCTCCACAACATGGAGGAACAGGGCTGTGGGGACATTTTCAATGTACATACTCTTGTTAACTTCATTCTTAAGTCTTGAGAAAAAGGACCCCCTAAGCCTTATAAAGAAACCTCCTCTATTTGCCAGTGTCCAACAAAATGCAGCTTCAGTGGCAGGCCAATTACCTGTTTCTTCCCATTTGCACAATCTAAACCATTACTTTGCCAAGCAAGCAGAATGGAAGTTATACAGGTACTGGCAATATCCAGACTGTTGCAATATCCAGGCTGTTGCCCACATTGCAGACCAAGCTACTATGACAGCTTAAATAGCAGTCCTGACTTAGCCCGGTTAGCAGTGAGGTCTCGGTACTGGATATCAGCTGTATCTTTATAACTTAGGGGTACTTTTACTAAGGTGCGCTAAAAATTGGCCTGCGGTAGTATAGGCGCTTGTTTTGTGCGCGCACAGAATCATTTTTCAGTGCACCTGCAAAAAATGCCTTTTTTTAAATTTTTTGCCGAAAATGGATGTGCGGCAAAATGAAAATTTCCACGTGTGCATTTTGGGTCTAAGACCTTACCGCCAGCCATTGACCTAGTGGTTAAGTCTCACGTGTTAACCAGGCAGTAAAGACCTATGTGTGTCAAATGCCACTTGCCGCACATCCGATCCGCATGTCGAAAAATAAAGATTATTTTTCGGATGTGTGTATCGGATGCACGCCAAAAATGAAATTACCACAAGAGCCACGTGGTAGCTGGGCGGTAACTCCATTTTGGCGCACGTGGGCACACGTAGATGCTTACGCGGCTTAGTAAAAGGGCCCCTTAATGGGTATTGCCACTGACCTGGATATTCAGTACTGTGGCCATATCATGTCCCAGTGTTAAATATGCAGTATTTACATCAAGGTCTAACTTAACCGATGGCAATCAGTATTTAAAACAGTCACTGCCACTATCTAAATATTGTCCTGTTTCAGTACAAATAGAATATCTTTGATTTCCGTAGAAGAATGAAGAAAGGAAAATGTTAACCATTTTAAATGTGTGCATTACAGTTTAAGTTTTTTTAAATCTCTGTATATTGTTTCCGTATTTGCAACTCTGCTTTTAGAGAATGTGATTCAACTCTGCTATTAATCCTGGCCCTTAAATCAGAGACCTTGGATGAGCTTATCTTGAATTTTAGGAGTAGCCTAGTGGTTAGTGCTGTGGACTCCCACAATTCCCACTGTAGCTCCTTGTGCCTCTGGGCAAATCACTTAACCCTCCATTGCCCCAGACACAAAATAAGTACCTGTATATATATATATATATATATATATATATATATAAACCACTTTGAATGTAGTTGCAAAATACCACAGAAAGGCAGTATATCAAGTCCCATTTCCCTTTCCCTTCCCTTTAGTCTGTCAGACAATTGTTCCCTATGATCTTCTCAACTGAACTTCAGGGCAGCAATTTTGTCTTACACTGACTGAAATTGCATATATGTTTTTGATATTATTTCCTCATTTGTGTGACCTTTCAAAGTAGCGTTGAATTTTTTTAATTACATCAAACCCTAAGGAATATAGGAGAGGTGGCACCAGGAAGCAGAGAAAAAAAGCTGTCAAAAAGTCTATTCTCTTGTCTTATTGCTAATACAGGAGAAGGTTGTACGTTATGGTATCTTGGGTTTTAAATTAAATGTCAAATACAATTTGGCACTGAAAACATGAAGTGTGATATTCCCCTCAGAAAGGATCTGACAGCAAAACTTATAATAGTGAATAAAACCTAATAGTGAATAAAAACGTCTGAGGTAGATTGCCATGTTTGCTTCTACCTAAGAAAGCATGCACATTGTCTTTGAACAGAATACGAGATCTTTATAATATTTCATGCTCTTTAACATTAACAATGATGAAACAGAAAACGACAGTAAGCATTATTTAACAGCAAAACTAACTTTTCTTTATTAGAATAATTCCATCATAATTTACATATTAATTTCAGCAACAGAAAACATCCGGGGCCGATATTCAGACCGTGGGTGTTAGACTGGCTAACTCCCGCGATCAGTGCTGAACCTGGATATTCAATACTGGGCCATTTCCGGTGACCGGCATTGAATATCCGGCTTATTGTTTGGCTGGTTTAAAGATACCCAGCTAAATCAATAGTCAGACTTAGCCGATTATCTTTAAATGGCCAAAGATATCACACTTTTTCATGCGGCCAAATATGACCACTAAACCAACTTTTAAAATTGGTGGATAGCCAGTTATATCAGCCACTAACTGGGAATATTCAGTGGGGGATAGCTGAATATCGGTGGATAGCCATTAAGCACTATTTAACCGGTCAGCAGCCATTCTGGCCGGTTAAATAGCCCTGAATATTGGGGCTATTTAACACTTTAGTATAAGTTATCCAGGTCAAAAAGGGGCATCTAAGTCAGGTAATTCATAAGCTGCAGAAACACTGAAACAGAGCCTTTTATAAGATATGCATAAAGCACTGGGAAAAATATGTGGATTTTGTGGCACATACCACAGGAACAATCATTTAACAACAACAAAAAAAAGTTCACGTTTTTTTGTTGTTTGTTTGTTTACTGATGGAGTTGGTGTTGGCCACCAGAGAGGTAAGCACACTTCCTCTCTCAATCATTCCTCCAAAAATCAGTTCAAATTAACAATTAAGGGGGGAAGTTATCAAGATGCAGTAAAAAGTGAGCTTTTACCACACTTTGATTTACCAAAGGAGTCACCAACTTGCAGCATCTACTGTAGGTTGTTGGCTCCTGTGCTAAATGAATAGCGCTGCTTGCAAGCCACCTTGCAAGCAGCATTGGGCCACCAAACCGTCAGCACCAGGCTGTCTCTTAAAGGGGCCAGAATCTTTACGAGCTGGCTACAGAGCTCTTAAAGAGCTAGGCAAATCTCTCCTAATTGCACCCTTCTCCTCCATCGCCAACTCCAGACTCCATTCCTTTTATCTCGCCGCACCTTATGCCTGGAATAGACTTCCTGAGCCATTACATCAAGCTCCACCCCGGCCGCCTTCAAATCCGGGCTAAAGGCCTACCTGTTTGATGCTGCTCATAACCTTATCTTGTCTTCCTCTCTTCAATAGTCCCTTTTCCCTATGTGTCCTATCTGTCTGTCCTTCCCTTATCCCTTATTTGTCCTGTCTGCCCTGATTTAGATTGTAAGCTCTTTTGAGAAGGGACTATCTTTTCTTCATGTTCAATTGTGAAGCGCTGCATACAACTGGTAGCGCTATAGAAATGATTTGTAGTAGTAGTAGTAGTAGTAGTACAGAGCTCTCCCTATGCTGTAAGCCTCTCTAGGGCCTCCCAACCTGAAGGGCCCCCTATTGGTAAGATTCACTGTAGATGTCTCCCCACCACCACCACCACCACCACCTCCATCAGAAGCTTCCCAGGGCATCAATCCCCTAAGGTCCCACTCAGTTCTAACACTGTAGAATCCACACTGTTTAGTGATTTGGGCAGGAGCAATCCCCAGTTGCTCTTGCCCTCGCAGATGCCATCATCCAAAATAGCACCGGTGACCCCCTAGCAGTTGCCTTGTGGTACTAGCGCTAGGGGTCAGGCTTCCATATAAAGACACAGTCTAAGGGATCTGGGAAATTAAGGGTCATGGATTTGATATACTGCCTTTCTGTGGGTAAAGCCATAGCGTTTTGCGCATATTATAATGGTGGGGGCAAGAACTATCCCCACTGGCTTCTGCCCATAGACTGCTGGCTTCAAAATGTTATTAACTGATCCCTAGTGGTAGTTTCATGATGCAACTTCAAGGGATCAGATTGACAAATAAGGGCACAGCAACGCAGTCTGCAGGAACCTGCAATTCGAAATGGTAGGCTCTTTAATTATTTTCTCATTGTCGTGGTTTTCCAGCTAGAAAAAAAAAAACTATATGAACTGTAGCTATTTTTTTTCTGCCAAAATAGGACTGTGAAGTCTTTTTTCACAACCTTGTTTTTATATGTTTATGCATTAATGAGCTGCTTTGCATTATTTTGAATTGCAGAAGCTCAATGATTCCAGATTTACATAAATTTTTGTATGAAGCAGACTTTTAAAAAGGTTTACTTCTACAAAGTTAACTTTTGCAAAGTGACTTTGCAAAAATGCACTTTATGCAAGAGATAATGTGAACTTTGGCATTTTAACATGTTTCCAGGTGTTCTACATTATTTTTCATGCAAAGTACATTGTGGTTGACGGAATTAGGAACTGGTTGACGGACCGGCGCCAGAGGGTGGTGGTGAATGGAGTTCGCTCGAAGGAGGGAAAGGTGAGTAGTGGAGTTCCTCAGGGATCAGTGCTGGGGCCGATTCTGTTCAATATATTTGTGAGTGACATTGCCGAAGGGTTAGAAGGTAAAGTTTGCCTATTTGCGGATGATACTAAGATTTGTAACACAGTGGACACCCCGGAGGGAGTGGAAAACATGAAAAAGTATCTGAAAAAGCTAGAAGAATGGTCTAAGGTTTGGCAATTAAAATTCAATGTGAAGAAATGCAAAGTGATGCACTTAGGGAATAGAAATCCACGGGAGACGTATGTGTTAGGCAGGGAGAGTCTGATAGGTACGGGCGGAGAGAGGGATCTTGGGGTGATAGTATCTGAGGATTTGAAGGCGACGAAACAGTGTGACAAGGCGGTGGCCATAGCTAGAAGGTTGCTAGGCTGTATAGGGAGAGGCGTGACCAGCAGAAGAAAAGAGGTGTTGATGCCCCTGTACAAGTCGTTGGTGAGGCCCCACCTGGAGTATTGTGTTCAGTTTTGGAGGCCGTATCTTGTTAAGGATGTAAAAAGAATTGAAGCGGTACAAAGAAAAGCTATGAGGATGGTACGGGATTTACGTTACAAGACGTATGAGGAGAGACTTGCTGACCTGGACATGTATACCCTGGAGGAAAGGAGAAACAGGGGTGATATGATACAGACGTTCAAATATTTGAAAGGTATTAATCCGCAAACAAACCTTTGCCGGAGATGGGAAGGCGGTAGAATGAGAGGGCATGAAATGAGATTGAAGGGGGGCAGACTTAAGAAAAATGTCAGGAAGTATTTTTTCACGGAGAGGGTGGTGGATGCTTGGAATGCCCTCCCGCGGGAGGTGGTGGAGAGGAAAACGGTAACGGAATTCAAACATGCGTGGGATAAACATAAAGGAATCCTGTTCAGAAGGAAGGGATCCTCAGGAGCTTAGCCTTGAATGGGTGGCAGGGACGGTTGGGAGGCGGGGCTAGTGCTGGGCAGACTTATACGGTCTGTGCCAGGGCTGGTGGTTGGGAGGCGGGGATAGTGCTGGGTAGACTTATACGGTCTGTGCCAGAGCCGGTGGTGGGAGGCGGGGCTGGTGGTTGGGAGGCGGGGATAGTACTGGGCGGACTTATACGGTCTGTGCCCTGAAAAAGACAGGTACAAATCAAGATAAGGTATACACAAAAAACTAGCACATATGAGTTTATCTTGTTGGGCAGACTGGATGGACCGTGCAGGTCTTTTTCTGCCGTCATCTACTATGTTACTATGTTACTATATATATTCTGAATTTGTGTGTGCAACTTAATTAGTTAGCAATCCAATCAGAATCGATAATTGCCACTTAAGCAATTATTGACACTAATCGGCATTAATTGCAATATACTAGCAGAATTTTCTAAGCGTTTTTATAGTATGATGCGCATAAATAAGTTGCATAGTTAAAAAGGGGGTGTGACCATGGGCATGGAATGGGCAGGCTGTGGGCATTTCTAAAATCTATGTGTGCTATAATAGAATATACCTGGTCTGTGCCTAATTTAGGTATCAGCATTTACACCAAGTTTTACAGGTGGCACTCGGTGTATTCTATAAACTGTATGGAGATTTAGGTTTATTGTATAAAGTATGTCTAAATATAGGTGTACTTTATAGAATATGTATTTTGTTTCAGTGCCAATTATTTAGGCCTGATATATAGAATCTAGTCCTAATTGTTTAAGTAAGCACATAATGTTAAGGACAGCAAAACAGCTGTCCTAACTTTATGTGCTGAGTTAACTGGGCACAGATCTGAATATCGGTTAGTGCCTGGTTAACTTCTAGGTCAATGCACATACTCGGATATTCAACCTGGAACTGCTCAAGCCCTGGCATTGAACAGAATTACATCTTTCACAGCCAATAATAAAGTTGAAGGACATGGATCAAAAATTGAGGTTGAGAGATGCAGAGAAACAAAAAGTTTTTTAAGATCATCCAGTGAAACAGCCTGAAACTGACTTCTTTTGGACATAATGTTCAATTTGATCCAAAGATAAGCTCCCAGTGTCAATGGCTTCGGTCCATAAATCCAAAGAAGAGCAATTGTTTTTCAATCTTTTCATGGAAAAAAATCTGACAAGTTCTTACAAATCAATTGAGTAGATAAACTTTGTTCAGTACCCTGAGAAGCAGTGAACAAATTCTTAGCCAATACAAAAAATATTCTTAGCTCTATTAGGAGTTTTCAACAACAACTGAGTGAATTAAAGTTTCTTTGTCTCAAAAATGGCTGATTTATACGCCTCTGACAATCTTTTCCAGAAACAAAAGTTTGTGTTCTGCAACATTTCTCTCAGCCTTCCTCACCCTTCTCTTTAAAGTTCTAAATTGATAAACCAGGGAGTAGAAAATTTTTGGAAATTAGATTTAACCTCTTTAGTGGAAGCCAGGCGTTTATACAAAAGTTGAACACCTGAATTACAAGACTCAACCGTCTTCTCAAAAAGGTAGCACAGGTAAATGGCATAGTACTTAATTGTTAGAGGGGCATTCACAGGGAGTAAGCATGAGCAGGACATAGGCAGGGCTCACATTTTTTAGGACAACTTAGAGAATACTGTACTGTACTGAAAGTTGCTGATGGAGATGTTGCATTTAGGTGCTAACATTTGCATGAGCCACAGAGCTGTCATAAATGTGTGCACTTACATTTTGGCACACTGATGCTGGTTTATACTGGTATTTTACAAGGACAAATATGTGTTTATGTGTCCTTATAAAATAGACTCACTATGGTGATACTCTGTTATAGAATTGCCTCCTTATTCATATAGACACAACTACAAAGGTATGTATGTGGTACAAACAGTGTGAAGAGATCAGAGAGCTCCATTTTGAAAGGACAAGGCCCAGAAGCAGGAGCCATTTTTCCTCTGCTCCAATCTTCTACAAAATCTCATTGGAAGGAATAGGCAAGGGTATGAACTGGGAGGAAAACTTTTGCAAAGGCAGAGAAGGGACATCCAACGTAGCAGTATGTCCAAATAGTGTGGAGGTCTGTTGTGGGCATGTTTTGCACAGGAATAGGGAGGGCCCAAAATCAGGGCATCCAACAATGATTACCCAATGGAAAGAAATATCCAAGCCTAAAAAGAAGGACATCCTAACTTAGGCTTATTTCAGTCACATCCAGTGTACAAAAATATGTTCTGATTGTGCAGGTATTTGTGACCTGGGTTGGCTACTGTTGGAAACAGGATGCTGGGCTTGATGGACCTTTGGTCTTTCCCAGTATGGCAATACTAATGTACTTATGTGCAGCTGACCACTGGAAAGATTAAAGCATGACACCTCCATAATCCCCCAGTGGTTGATACCAGCCTGTATGATAGCTTCAGGTATTATGGACATTCTTAGGAAAGCAGGAAGCAAAACTGAGGAGGGGCCCAGGTTCAGCTCCTACTTTAACTCTTATTTTATTTTTATTGTGAGCCCCCCAGAAACATAAAAAAAATGTATTGTACCTTAAAATGAATATATATAACCCACCTGCAAGCCTGAAGGCTATTGAAGTGGTGTACATTCAGGTACAGTAGGTATTTTTATGTTTCTAGAGGGCTTACAATTATTTATTTATTTGTTGCATTTCTATCCCACATTTTCCCACCTATTTGCAGGCTCAATGTGGCTTACATTATGCCGTAGTGGCGATCACCATTATCGGAATGAGAATACAGAGTGGTATTGCATTAAAGTTCATAAGTGACAGAGTACTTTAAGCAGTCAGGTATAGAGAGTTCATTATAAAATAAAAAAAGTTAAAGTGGGATTTGAACCCTGGTCCCTAGGTTTAAAGTCCATTGTAATAACCACTAGGCTGCCCCTTTGACCTGTGGTTACCACTCTGTGGCCATTCTTCTAAGAATGCTGCCAGACAGCAATCCTTGTCCCTACTTTTTGGTGTTCAAATATTGGCCATTTCAGTTTCTAAAATGGTTGTTCATGCTGAACATCCTCAGCATACAGACATCCATCTCACATATTTTCAAACAGGAAATCCTGATGTATTTTCTGATGGAAAATGCATGTGAGATGGATGTCCATTTTGGATGTTGTGAGATGGATGTTTCTATTCTGATTTGGATGTCCTTTCAAAAATGCCCCACTACATCTCCTCCATTTGTTGGAAAAGTACTTTGGGTGAGTTGTATATTTAATCAATCCATTAACATCTGAAGAAAAACTTGAGAGGCTTTTATAATCAGATAAAGGGGGGGGGAGGCAAGTGTCCAGTGTATAATACAACAGACTATGGGCCTCTTTTACCAACCCACGCTAATGATTCTTGCGTGGCAATGCCAAATGAAGCCCATTTAAAGAAAATGGGCATTGTCATCATTGCTGCATTGGGAACCACTAGCATGGTTTAGTAAAAGAGAACCTATATATTTTTTGAATAATCCAAGTAATTCTCCATCTTGGATAAGGTGAAATTAATTCCGCAATTTGTCTACTGGAATGTATTTGTAATGGAGCCTAGGTCAGGATTGTCTCCATGATGCTATATTGATATTTGTTTATTTGTTTTCTCTAAGTAGAAACAAACAGTTGTTTTAATCATGGCATATTTCGACCCCGATCTAAATATATTTTTCTAAGATTTGATGATATGTGCAGTACATATGACCTATGTCAAAATATAAGTAATGCACCTGTAAACAAGTAGAGGTTTTTTTTTTTCCATTTATAATTAGAAATTTAAGGAACATGTGTAATTAAACATGCTCATAAAAGCAATAGATATATTCCTTGAGCACCACTCAATTTGTTGGCTCATTAATATCATTTAGCATGGCACTTTAAAAAATGTAATGCAGGAAGTCAAGCACAAAATAGCTAACTGCAAAAAAACAAAAAACCTCATGCTTTTAAAGAACCTCAACTATTTAACGTAGCAATTAAGCCTATTGTAAATATCTTTCTTGGAATCATATGTGTCTCCATGAAATGCATTTTTACACACTGTGGCAAAGTAAGCACCAAAGGTCACTGCAGCAATAAAGAAAATCAGCAGGACTTTCAACATATTGGATTCTATTTTGGATTCTGGAGGGTGAATAGTGGTGAATATCTGAACAGTAGCTGATATAAACAGGATGAATCCTGTCCATTCGTAACTCCATTTGATCCAAATCAAATGTACATATTTCTAGATCTGCACTTACATATTGTAACCTTCAAGAGCTGCTTCTACTATTTACGACAACTATGCTGCCTCTCTCCTTACATCAAGAAGGAAAATTTTATCCCAGTTGTGCATGCCATGATAACATCAAGACTAGATTAATGTAATGCACTCTTCAATGGTCTCACTACAAAGGGTCTGCACCAGCTCCAATTGATTCAGAATGTTGCATCAAGTCTCATAGAAGGTTGCAAGCAACGTGACCACATCACACCATTTTCGCAAAAAACTCATTGACTACCACTACAATACAGGGCTAAATTTAAAATTCAATGCCTGATCTTTAAGGTCCTTAAAGGAAATGGCCCCTGAGTACTTGAAGAACAGGATGACCATCTACACACCTCCAAGGACGCTAAAGTCCTCCTAAGGGATATCCCTAACAACACCCTCTCCAAAAGACATTACACAACGTGATACCCGCAAGCAGGCCTTCTTCGGAGTAGCCCCCACATTCTGGAATGCACTGCCTGAAAGGCTCTGCTTAACACAAGACTATCTCTGTTTCAGGAAGCAGGTGAAAGCTTGGCTCTTCAATCAGGCCTTTAATGGAAGAAGTACCTAACTTGGTCTCACACAAACACAAGGAGTGAACTTTGCAAGGCAAAGTGCTTTGAAAATGAACCCCTTAGTCACCTTATTTTCTAACTTCTCTTAATCTCTTACCTACCTATATGTTAACCATTTGTCTGACATCATGTGCCACTTCCTTTGAATTAGTCACCTTATTTTCTAACTCCTCTTACCGTCTTTGCTTATACGCTACTACTATCTATTAAAATGTTCTATTACATATTGTGTTGACATTGTAAGTAGTAAACTATGCCATACTCTGTATTGTTGCTTGAATATCTTTACTGCTGCAGTTGTCTATTGCTTATGTTTGATTTATTCTTACTGTACACCGCCTTGAGTGAATTCTTTCAAAAAGGCGGTAAATAAATCCTGGTAAATAAATAAATAATAATTAAATATTTAAGGAATTCAGAACTCATTCTAGCTCCTTGAATTCCAAATAGTTTGAATAGTTCAAACCAATCTGAGTGCAATATATTGAAAGCAATAAAAAAAATGAAAAAGAAATCATTGCTAGCTTTGTGCTGAGTTACATCTGACTGTGGTTATTCAATTATATTGAAGTGAAAATGTTCTTAGCATTACATTGAGATTCAAACTGAATCATGTTTTCATTTTATTTGTAAATAATTAGCAGTGACAATGAGCGCTGCGTTACCATGTACAACAAACTAAGAGCTGGTAGGAATCTGAGCGTCAGGTAAATGGACACACCAGCAGGCACTTGCACAGATTTAGAACCTGATATTGCGGAAGGTAGTTTCTCTGATATAGAAAAAACAAGATTGTGGTTTTACCACTTTATAATTCCATGAAACCGTCAATTCAGGTCTGAGTTGGTTTATACAGTAAATTAATTTTAGTGTAAATCATTTATTCACTGTTAATATCATATCAAGTTCACAAGCAATAGAAGTGTCCCATTAGCAGTAATTATAAAGCTCTTATAATCTGTAAATTGTTGAAATATTCATTGACAAAATCTAGTGACTTAAAGGAAGCTCAGACTGGTTTTTGTATTTATTATTCACACTTAGAGACTGTGCATCCGAATTCTGGCTGAATGCAATATATAATAATATCGTGCAATACAGCAACATAATATATATGGAGGGGAATTTTCAATACTTCGTCAAAGTCCCTCAGAAAAGGTCTATCAGAAAGTGCCCCCCAAAAGTCCATAATGGACGGCCAAAAGAAACGTCTATTGGAGTTTGAAAATAGTCCCTCAAAACATCCAAAATGAAAATGTACCGCAGAGGAAGATAGATGTAATGACATAGTCATATCCGCTAATAGAAAATAACCAGTGGCAAACATTCAAAAGTGGAATTGGCCCCGTGTCAAAAAAACATTCTCGGCTGACATCAAGATGTCCCCTCCATGAGCAAAATGACCAGATATAGTGTCACACAAAAAGGGTGTTTCTCAGTCTGCTCAGAGATGTCTCTAAAGAGAAAACCTAATTTCTGCCCAGAGGAATCAGAACACTTGGTCCTCATGTGCCCCAGGCACAGGAGGGAGATTTTCAAATACCACCACCACCTGCCACTCCACAGTGTCTCCATGAGGACATGGAGAATTATAAGGAGGTCCCTAAAGGTGAGTGTGAAGCAGTGTCCCAAGGAGCTCTGTATCAGACATATAAGCAGGGTCATATACAGTGACTGCTGGGGGGGGGGGGGGGGATGAGATCATCAGGATACCTCTCCTGTGTTTATGTGCCACATCTTCTGAACAGCCCTGAACATGCCGCCTCCTAACCACAGCATGCAGAAATGAGGAGATACACATGTCCCTCATCCCAGCCTGCTGCACCTGCACAAGATAGAGAGGGGAGTGTTAGCAGCAGCTCTTCAATTTAGAGGTACCCAAAACAAAGTGACACCTGTCATGCTCCAATACCATACTCTTCCTCCCCCCTCCAGCAAGCGGCCCTCATCTTCCTGCCCCTGCTTGCCATTGCCTATGTGAGGAGCAATGCACAGCATGTATACTGGAAAGCTGTCCTGCCAGGCAAAAAGGGGCCATCACCTGAACCCTGACCCCATCCTATTGTACATTATAGGCACTTTGAGATCCATTGTGACCTGGAGGTGCACTTCTGCCAGTACTGGTGAACACGGTGGGATAACTGGCCTGATTTGGCCATGAGGGAGCACTTTAGAGGGCAACGTGAGTACCAATAGCATTGAACCCCCATAACAGCCATGGTTTTGTTTTGTTTTTTTAAGTAAAGCCTGAGTACGCAGCTACTATCATCACAGTGTGCTCATGACCATCAGACCCACAACAATGTGTTATATTCAACTACAGAACTATGAGATGAGGGGCTCTGGGACTGCACACCACAGTAATCACGTCACATAAAGCTGCCTTGCACATCAAAGCAGGCGTGGCAGGCAGAAAAAGACAGCTATCTGAAAAAGCATCTTTGGGAATTGAACCCATGCCTAAAGTGTACAACACTCATACCCCTAACTAACACAACATACAGTGTGCGTACTTGACAAGGGAACAAGCAGAAAAGACAGCACAGTGACCATAGAAGCCTGTTGCTGTACCAGCTGCTACCCAAAAAGCAGGCCTCTCATACCCCATACTGAGACTGGGGGAAATCCAGTACCTCCTGGCTAGATTTGAACTCCAGGGCTAATCAGACCCTAGGGCACCAACTTTGAAAATATCTGGCTAACAGTACTGCAAATTGCCTTTTCACAAGCTTAAACTGGGAAAGAAAACAACTTTTTCTGCAACAGCTTTAAAACACAAAACAAATGTCATCTGCTGTCCAACTAGGAGAAATACACTTCATGAAATAATAAAGTTCACAAGCTTAAAAACCTACTCTTTAGTCACAAATATGTTTTACTTTGTAATTTAAAAAAAAGTAGTTTTAAGAGGCTATACTTTATTACTTTTACTTATTTTTTTTATATGACTTTCTACTATTACTTCACTACTTTTAAAGCCAGTTTGTTCACTTTTTACTTGAGTACTTTTTAAAAGTAATGACCCCATCTATGACAATAAATACAGTACCACCCCCTTTTTCTCCTATAAGAATAAGTGCTCATCCTAAGCCTTTTTTGGTGAGTGTAACCATGATCTGACATGCTGGGACACAACCTTAAGTGGTGATAGACCCTTATGTAGCACTGATGTCTCCATTTGGTGAACTAGACTGTCACCTAGATTGCTAATATTCTGGGGGCAGGAAAAGGCAGTGGGCAGATATTTTAAATTCCCTCCATCCTGTGCTCCTGGATGCCCTACTCCAATGCTTAGGTTCAGTCACATGGCCAATAGGAAGAAAATCAGTTTTCTCTTTGGTGTAGGAACAGATTTCATAGTATGAGTTATGAGATCCTGTAACCTTACAACTCATATAACAAGATTGACTCTGCATGCAGAGGTGTCTTGCATGCTATTAAGCATCCTTCCTCTTTCTGGACTCAGGTACTGAACAGCCAAGGAAAGTGCTAGGTTAGAGCCTCTGGGGGAGGGATAGAATTTAAATACCTGCTTGCTACTTTTACCAGCCCTTAAATTAATGGCACTATGCTATGCCCTTCCTAAATGTGAGTCAGGGCAGAGCCAGTAGGCAGGTAAGTTGCAAGGGGGAGCTAAGGAGAGGAAGGGCCGGGGCTCAAGATTAATGATTTCACCTAGGGTTCCTAATACCCTTGCACTGGCTCTGCTCTTATGTTAGGATCTTAGTCATGACTAGAGAATTACTGATTCATTACTTCTGTGATAATTGCATGTATCCCAAACCTGCAGGGTATTCCATGTATTAGTGATATTCTTTTATTCTGAAACAAATCATCAGCATTCTTTGAATGAATATTTGAAGCCAAAGTCAAATTTTATCTCTGATTACATTTGTCCTGATTATTTTGGTTAGGATTACGAATTAGGCTTAAGTTTAGAGTTAGGGTTCTGTATCCACAAGTCATCACTTACTATAAATATGCATAATGGACTATTTTTGACATAGAAAGACACCATCAGTTTCTAGATAACGTCCAACTCAATATCTATTATTATTTTAATCCAATTAGTTTCAGTCAAACATTATTCTCTAACAGGGTGGTGTCTTTTTTTTTTTGTTCAATGCATGGACCGGATAGTGCAGTGGAAAGGAAACATAGAATATGACCACACTAAAAAGGATATGATTGGTTTAACTTTGCTTTTCATATAATTAGTTGATCTGGGCGTTACAAGTTGGTTTATCATGTATATAGTTTTTGAAAGTTTATGCCAGACTAACATTCCTCTACTACATAGGCTTTTTAGTCATGTATATAGGTTCTTTATGACAGTAAGTTCCTGTGTAGTCCTTTTGTCCTTGCACCTTCACCAGCTTCCTCTGCCATGTGGGGCCAGTCTTGTGGTGTAAGCCAAGAGGTTATGAGATCTTGCAGCCAATTCTGTGGGACTGATCATGTGTAGAAATGGAAAGAGCGCTATTGCCATGGGGACCCAGCTGCCAAGGTAAGTACTGGGATGGGGTCTCCAGGAGGGGAGGAACCTGAAGGGAGGACATTACATTACTTGCCTACTGTTTCATGTTGACTCAGAGTCTGGGCACTGTAGACAACTGCCTAGTCTGCCTCATGAAGCACCAACTATGGATAGAACAAATATCAGTGATAGGAAGAAGGAAAAAGATAAAGTGATGACATCTTGGAAGGCAGACAGTGCAAAAAGACTTAAATGGAGGCCGGAAAAGGTATCCATATCTTGTAGGACTGCAGGGATGCTCTGCTTGTGTATGTGGTGTGTGTGTGTGGGGGGGGGGGGGTGGTTGGGGGTGAAGGGTGGGGGGAAGGAAGTGGAATAGAAAGGGGATTGGAAAGGAGGGATCAGGTTCAAATCGGGGGATTGGATCAGGGAGCCAGGAAGGGGAATTGGAACTGGAGAGTAATGAGGGAATGTAGTGAAGAGCTCATGGAGAGGAAAGGGGGATCTGATTTGGGGGTTGAGATCAGAGTGAGGGGATCAGGGGGATTGAAATGGGGGTGAGATGAATAGTGGGATCAGGCAGCGACCTGGAAGTTATGAGGGTGAGGGCCAATATTCAGTGCTGGCACTCGGATAGCTAAACAGTCAAAGATAGGACAGCTTTTTGTGTGATCCTATGTGGCTGCTTTACTATGCCACCACTAGCATTAAATATGGTCCATGTCGGCATAAGTGCTGACCTCTCCCAAACTGTGCCTTTTGCCACCTCGGCATTGCCCAGGTTATGCTTGAGCAGTCAAAGTCGATATTCCACAACACTGCCCAGTTAATTGCCACTGAATTTTGGTGACCATCTTACTCAGTGTGGTTTGCGCAGGTAGGGGCCTCTCCTGCCTGCTTTAACCTTTCCAAATATTGATCTTAATACATTTTGTCTTTTTTTCTTTGAAGAACACAAGCATTTTTACTCATTTCAAGTTTTGAGCTAACAATGTATAGGCAAACCTGAAATCTACTCCAGCATCTCTAAATGTTTTGCTTTGTGATTTGTTAATAAAAATGGCTAGACAGACAGTGAATTGGTATATTAAGAACTGGAATGTTACGTGTGTAGGTATCACTGGTGCTATTATTAGTAAATTACCTGCTTTTGCACTGCTTGTCAATATTGTTGCTTCAATTATGTTTCCTGTAGAAACAGAGTTCTCGATTCAGAAGATTAGGGATACTGATTTCACAATTACATTCATCCAATTATTACAGTAGTTTTCATGAGAATTATAATGTTTTCAGTCTATATTACTGGTAGCGTTTTTTTTTTTTTGTATCAGCATATCCTATAATTAAGCAATTTTTTAAAAAATATGTATTATAATATCCATACCTGTGTGAAAAAGGAAATCGTGTTGAGGGAAGGTTAGTGGACACCAGATGAAATGTGACTTCCAATATAGATTTATAAAAAAAAAAATAGTATGCAGTGTGAGTATAGTTTATGGTAAAGATTTGTCAGGTATATGGGGATATATAGAGACGGTGTGGATGATTCCATTATGTGTGAAGGTAAATAGAAGTGTATGAGAGGAGGAAGTGAATGTGTATATATTGTAATCTTTTGGGGCTGCTGGTTTTGTCTCTAGGAGCAGCCACTGGTCTTTCTCTGTGTGCCTGTTTCCTCTCACAAACTCAGTTCTATTCAAAAAGGCCAAAGGATCTGGGGGGGGGGGGGGGGGGGGGGGGGGGAGGATTCCTCTGGAAGTTGGGCATAGGAGAAAAGTTCCCAAATAATGATCTGAGAGGGCAATTCTTTCCAACAGTTTATAAAGTCCACGGTCCAGCCGCCCATAGCAATACTCTTTAAGGCCCTGACAGATGCTCACACAATTCCCCTCCCCGATCAGTTCAAATAGTTTATCTTAGTAAGTTCATCAAATCAGCAAGAATTTCAACAATGAATTACTTTCACTTCTCCAGTTCAGGCAAGTAGCCCTTCTGTAACAAGGGCTGTCATTTCACCTCCTACTACACAGAATGTATTCATCTGTGTCCTCCCACACTGCCATTACTTGCTTTAGTTCTCTTGTTCTGTAGTTTCCCAGTCCATTACTGCAGGATCCTCTGGACTGGGTTACCATATAGCCCCAGAAAAAGGAGGCCAGATTAAGCTAGTCCAGGTTTTACTTCCATTGCTTTCAACTGAAGTTGAAATCTTCAGTTGAAATCTGGACTGGCTCAATCTATCTTCTTTTTACCGGAGCCATATAGTAACCCTGCTTTGAGAGTACAAGAGGCACATCCTTCCCTTCCTCCAGGTACTCCATAGATCCCTCAGCCTCAAAGCTGTCTCTCTGTGCGTCTGGTTCTCTGGGGGCCTCAGATCCGTCTCTCTGTGCTTCTTGTTCTCTGAGGGCCTTAAGGAATTCCTCCCCCTGCTCACCATTCCCAGGAGGAATCACATACTGCTTTCTCAGCCAAGGATACTGAGCTTCAACCCTCACACTCGCTCTAATGGGGGCTGGGGAAAATGACAAGCCTTTCCCTCTGTTACTTTCCCCCCTTTCTTTTCTAGGACTCCACTCCTGGTATTTGGGCCTGCCTTTCTTATCGCTCTCTCTCACAAGGGGATCTGGGTTTTGTAGTCTTGGTAGATTTTGTCTCCTAATTGGGACTTGTGCACTAACCTCATCACAATATAAATAGGAGGGGTATATATGATTATTTGTGCAGAGTGTGTGTGAGTGCAAGAGTACGTGGGCTCTGTGTTTGCACATGTGGCACATATGTATACATAGGTGTGGAGAGTTGAGGGTGAAGTATGTAGTGAACTGTTTGTATATCATATGTATGGTTGGGTATATATGTATAAAATAGATGAGTGGAGGTACTTGCGAAGCTCGTGGTGGGTATTTTAGTGTGTATGTGAGGTGTATGATTTTGTCAGTATGTGGAGATGTGGCGTTCCAACATTTGGGATATTACAATACATTATGCGTCAGGTAGAAATAAAATCTAGGAATTATCATTATCAGAAACAACCTACAATACTGATCTAAAATAACATTATCATTATCCAATGGATAAAACATGCTTTTAAATAGCAATAATTTGGGAGTTAAAGGCATCTTTTACTAAGGTTTGCTCATACTTTTAGCGAGCGCTAAAATTGGATGTGAGGTAAACATTTAGAGATGCTCAAAGGAATACATTGGCATCTCTAACGTTTAGCGCATGCCCAATTTTAGCGCACGATAAAAACGTGAGCGTTTCTTAGTAAATGAGGGTCTAAGCTTCTAATATGTACAGATAAGAACATAAGAATAGCCATAATGGGTCAGGCCAATGGTCCATCTAGCCCAGTATCCTGTTTCCAACAGAGGCCAATTCAGGTCACAAACACCTGGTAGAAACCCATTGGTTTCCCTATGTCTGTCTCAGTAGCAGACTAAAGACTTGTCCAAAGCTTTTTTAAACCCAGATATGTTAACCACTGTTACTACATCCTCCCTACAACAAAAAGCTCCAGAGCTCAATTATTTATTGAGTGAAAAAATATTTCCTCTTGTTTGTTTTGAAAGTATTTCCATGCAACTTCATTGAATGTCCCCTAGTCTTTGTACTTCTTGAAAGAGTAAAAAATAGATTCACTTCTACTCGTTCTACACCACTCAGGATTTTGTAGACCTCAATCATGTTTCCCCTCAGCCAAACTGAAGAGCCCTAATCTCCTTAGCCTTTCTTCATATAAGAGGAGTTCATCCCCTTTATGATATTCAAGTTATGACTCCAATATTTCAAGGTTGGGAAGCTACTTTGGTGCAAATGAATAGCTGCATAGATACCGTAGAACACTGGATAACCATGCACAAACTGAAATTAAACAGAGAACATTTTTTTTTTATTGATAGCTCTGAAAAACCATCCTTGGATTAATCATGTATTTAATATAGACAACTATTTTCATCAATTTGATTCAGTTGCACAAAATTTTAGGAATACAGGTTGATAGCTAACCATGGATTCTCAAGTTAACCTCCTGGTTAAAAATTTGTTTTGTTTGCTGAAAAAAAAATTAAGGAGGGTTAGAAAATATTTTGATTTATATCTCAGTTTATTTTAGTAGTTCAAGTATTATTGTTATCAACATTAGATTACAGTAATTGTGTGTATGCAGGCTGTACAAAATACTGCAGGAAGAATGATATTTTTGGTTCAAAAGTTTGACCCAGTGATTCCGTACCTCATTTGCTTTCACTGGAAGTCAGGATTAAATTTGAAATATGTATGATTTTTGGGGGGATTATCTATGGGGTGGCTTCCTAGTATATGATAGATCTAATATGGCCTTCTTTTAGGGCTACTACTCGACAGCTCTGGAATTAGATGAAATTAAATGTCCTGACTGTCAATAAGATTTCATTGTATAAAACTTTCACCTCTTCATTTTCATATTTGGTGGTCTCAATATGGAATGCATTGCCTCTTTCAATAGGACAGTTGAATGAATATTTTGCTGTCCTAACTTTATGTAGGGTGGTAATTCCATTTTGTATGCACATCCAAAAGACGCAGTAGAAAATATTTTCTATGTTCTACCATGTGGCACTTATCTAGCGGTAATCGGCAGTTTACGCACACTGGCTGCTTACTGCCTGGTTAGTGTGTGAGACCTTACCGCTAAGTCAGTGGGTGGCGGTAAGGTCTCAAGCCGAAAATGGACACGGACTAGTTTTAATTTTGCCATACGTCCCATTTTCCAGCACAAAAAAAATACATTTTTTCCAGCCATACTGAAGATCTGAACCAGCACATGTCCAAAACATGCACCTACACCAGCGCATGCCACTTTTAGGCCTCCCTTAGTAAAAGAGCCCCTTAGTCTTGTGTGCATTTTTTGATGAAAAGTTTGTCAGTACACCTACATTCATCATAACATTACTAATATTCACATTTTGATCAGAAAGCCTACATTCACATTACCAAAGTTCTTCTTTTTGCTTTTTTTCTCTTACTTTCTTTTTCTTTTTAATGTTTATAAGGCTTGTCATCTCCTTGTTTTTTCACAAATCATTTTATATTCACTTCATTCTGTGAGACTTGTTCATTCTAGCTGCAATTGTTACACACTTTTATTACATAAATCATCCTAGGCTTATTGCTTTTTTCATCTGATATATATTTTATTTGACATTTCTGTATCAGCTTTTATTGGAGTTCTTATTATTTATGTAACAATTATTGTTTACTTTTGTAGTTACAGTATTTTCGATTACTTCATATTTATTATTAGATGTTGTACTTCAATTCTCTAGCCAGTTTGTGTGTTTTTATCATCAGTGGCTGGTATGTTTTGTTTTATTCCTATATTATCTTGAGGGGTTTAATAGAATTTCTATATAATAAGTTCATATATTTTTTATTGTGGCTCATATGTTATATATTCTTATTATGATTTGTACACTTAGGGGCCCTTTTAAAAAGTGTCAGTAAGCCCAATGCGGGCTTACCGCTCACTCTTCCGGGACTACCGCCAGACCAACGCAGCCGCTGGCGGTAGTCCCACCTTGAGCATGTGCCATTTCCAGGCATGGTTTTCGCTTCTGCTGCTGCCCCGACTAGGTAAAATTACTTAGAACTCAGAGGGAGGGAGGGAAGGGGATCTCGGAACTCGGGAGGGCGGGCGGGAGGGAAGGGGATCTCGGAGAGAGGGGCGGGCGATGTCGGAGGGAGGGCGAGCTGGGGATCCGGAACTCGGGAGGGAGGGAGACGGACGGACCCTGGAAACGGGAGACATTTGGACAAGACGCACCGGACCACCTAGGTTGTAGAGGAGGAAAAAGGTGCGTTTTATAGTCCAAATTTTTTTTTCCTATTTCCCTCCTGTAAAACTTAGGTGCGTCTTATGGTCCGGTGCGTCTTATAGTCTGAAAAATACGGTAATTAGGTAGAATGACCTATCTCCACTCCAACACTATCCAGATAGCATCGGGGCATTTAGTTATTTTTCCTAGCATTATCTGGATAGTGCCACTGAAAATCAGTGGATAGGGGACTTTCAAATCTAGTGACTGTATTAGGGCTCCTAAATCTCTTTGAATATTGTGCTGTTTGTTACTTCTGTATCCTAATATAGGCTTTTTGAAGAATAGCTTGTTCACCGATTCACAAATGTCAGTCATAAGACTGCACTATCCCTCAGATTTTATATTTGGCGTGCTGAGTAGTGTGTGTAAATTTGTATGCATGGCCAATTTACGTACGCTACTAAGTGAAGTAATGAGCCAATTAGTCTTGATAATTGGCTGATAATGACCAATTATCAACACTAATTGGGCATAATTCAAATTTATGTGAAATTCTTTTTAGATATATTATAAAATGCGGCATGTGTGTATTCCCATGTGTGCAGCCATGGACACGTTGGGACCATTAATCACATCTACGCATGTATTTATAGAATTTGAAGGACTGTACCTAGATTTAGATCCAGGCATTTACACCAGCTTTTCACTGGTGTAAATGGCTATGCCTAAATCTAGGTGTGTCCATCTGGCCTATGCACTATTCTATAAACTGTATCTGAATGTCGACACGGTTTATAGAATGTCACTAGGCGCGTGAATTGGAAGCGCCTAGATTTTAGTCACCATATATAGAATCCAGCCCTATATGTCAAATGCCCCTGAATCTTCCAGATTTTTATGGAAAATTTAAAAAGCCTTCTCTGAATATGTGGAATAGTTTCTACCCTACTACAGTCCAGAAATCATCTCAGTTCATTTTTATCTGTTTTGTGTATTGGGCATGTTTTTTTTCTTTTTTCAGCCATGCAATTTTTGTTCTGACAAGTTATTCTTTTTATTTTTCTTTCTTTTCTGTACAACCTCCTAGAAACTGCCCTAGATAGGTTTTTGACATATGCTAAAATTTATTTTGATTTTAGCGATGCCGAGCTGAGTCACAATTTTTTTCTTCAGTAGAGTCTTGCCAGGAGGCTGCCTGGGTAAATGTTCTGCTTGGCTATATTTTCAGTTTCTTCATACCATCTCCTCTTATTAAGAAGAAAATTGTCCAATTCAATTTAGCTTTGTCAATTTTCCTCACAATATTTCATCCAAGACAAGTGATTTCCAGCTCTGTTCCAGCAGAAAGTATCCATAACTGACCTTTGCAAAATGTATAACAAATGGTGGGTAAAAGGTGGGAATATAAGCCAGGCTATCCAAAGAATGGAACCAAATAATGTTTAAAAAAACGAAGTTTAATAATTTCCAAGTAAATAATGATATAACAATGCATAAAAAATGACTCGACACAACGTTGTGTTTCGGCCAAACAGGCCTACATCAGGAGTCTATAAACATAAACAAACAATAAACAAATTATGCAAAAAAATAATAAAAAATAATAATAATAATAATATACAGCAAACATTTATACTAAAAGAGGAACATATATAAATTATCCAAACAATATAAATGCAAAGAATAAAATACTATTAGCAAAAAAAATTAAAATAAAAACTATACATCTATAGATATATGCCAAATAATATGTCAAACGAACATACTGAAGAAAGTAGCGTTAGTTAAAAAGAGGCTAAAGAAATTGCAAAATAATGAAACCAGGCAACAAATTGAAGTCTATATATACATGGGAATTAATGAAAAAATGAAAAAACTAACCTTGTTGGTCAAGTTGAAATTGAATAAAACACATCAGAGGAATCTCAACTAGTGGATAAAAGATTCCAAAGATCTTACAGATAACATCTGAAAATGGTCTGTAGAAAACAAAAAAAGGTTTGCGCAAAAAAGATCGTATATTAATGAATATGGTTAGCATACATAAGGCAATAATAAGTTTAATCCTATGGTCATGCAGAACAGTTTAAATATCACACCGTTAAAGAAAATCCAAAGAACAAACAAAAGAAAAAAGTCGCGAGACTTCGTTTTTTTAAACATTATTTGGTTCCATTCTTTGGATAGCCTGGCTTATATTCCCACCTTTTTTATTTGTTATTTCACGCATCGTGGGATCTATTGAGTTCTCCACTTTTTGTGGATTCTTTTTAACAAATGGTGGGAAAATATCTCAGTGGGAAAGAGATAACATCTTAAGGCTGAAATTATTACTTAAAATGTTGTTAGTAATGTGGTGGATTGTTGGTTTAATCATATATTTATAAGGAATGTGACTATGTTGCAGACATAAGAATGATGCAATTCTAGCCATCTTATTGGGCAGGCTGGATGGCCTGTATAGGTCTTTATCTCCCATTATTTACTATGTGGAGTGGAGGAGTGGTCTAATGGTTAATGCAGCGGGCTTTGATCCTGGCAACCTGGGTTTGATTCCCATTGCAGCTCTTTGTGACCTTGGGCAAGTCATTTAACCCTCAATTACCCCAGGTACAAAAACTCAATGGACAGAGAAAGTACCTGCATATAATGTATACAGCGCTATGTACATCTAGTAGCACTATAGAAATGGTTAGTAGTAGTATGTTACTGTGGTACTCATTTTTGAAAGCAGATGGACGTCAAAAGGCAGAATTTGGATGTTTTACACTTCAGTTCATCCAAATAGCAAGGGGGCACGTTAGAGGCAAGTTTTGGGTGGGAATGGGGGGGAGGGACAAAATGTTTTTCAGTGATAATGTCCAAGGCAAAAAAGAAAGATGTTATCTAGGCCTGTTTCATTCACATCCAGCATTCGAAAAAGTGCCCTGATTGAGCAGCTAACCATTGGAAGAGTGAAGGCATGACCCCTCCTTAAACTCCTAGTGATTACTGATCCTTTCCCACCACCCACCCCCCAAGAAGTGAATGTGACAGTGGATACCTGGCTCTATGACAGCTTTGGACAAAGGTGACTTGGCTTTGGACATGGAGGTTAGATTGAGACAGGAGGTGGCATGTCGTTAAAAAGTTGAAGCCAAAGAGGCTTGAAGTTTTGATGGAGTACATTGATTTCACCATGAAAATGTGGCAAACTGCACTCCACTTGAATTATGAAGATGGACAATTTGTCATTCTTCACATCAACAGCCAGTAAGGAATATTTCATTGAAATTCCCTGTCACTATTTTTGTTTTGTCTGGCACTAAATCAACTGAGTACTGATATAAATTCCTTGGCCATGGAGTTAGCCTTTCTGCAACAGCTACTAGTGATACACAGGTAACATCAGATCTACTGTCTGTAAATGATTTGAAATGTTACAACTCATGATCATCACTTAGTGAAAAGTTCCTTTGACATCAAGATGAGATTTGGCTTGTATAAATGCAGTGAGTTAACATTTTAAGTACAACCAAAAATATTTTTTGACATAAAGAAATGTAATCAGGAAAGTATATATATGAATATCCAGAAATAGAGGAATAACAATCCAGCACAAGGCTCCTTTGTGAAGACATCTATAGAACTGCTGATGTTGAGCATTTTGGATTGAACTCCACTTTGTCCTCTGATCTATTCTTCCTGTGGCACTTCTACGGAATTTTTGGTATCTCTAGCAAAAACACTAGGGCTTTACAAGATGCACTGAGATGTCTTCCACCTGACAGCATGAAGAGAAAGGAGGTTGCGGCATCCAGGAAGAGTGTCCCTTGATGACAGCAATACAAGGACTTTAAAGACACACTGAACCCTGAGACATTGTGCTGAAGGGGCATAACCTCTTTTTACGCCCCATCATACACAACTTCATAGACAAATCCGTACACTACTTAGGGAGTTTGTTTGTTTCTTAATTGCTTACTAGCATTAGTCTGTTATTACACCTAACATAGAGAAAGTCTATCAATCTACTTATGTTATTTTTATTTTTATTTTTATTGTGGCGGAGATAAATATCAAGAGCTTTCTATAAACCTGGGTATGCTTGGTTATCTTCCCCGACTCTACTACCTCAATAACAGACTTGTGATCTGACTGTTAACATATATCTCATTAACTGTGCTGATCATATACTTCCTGTAGATGTTTGAGAGGTGGTCCCAAATTTAGGTACAAATCTCATTCCTCTCATAACTTAAAAAAGAATGATCTAACATCCCCCGTTCTTACATAAATACTCATTCAATTTGTAACAAAGCTCATATTCTAAAAGTGGCTAGAAGTTATGAAGCCAAGTTGTTTATTCTTAACAGAAACCTGGCTTCAATCTACCTAGAGAGGGTATAATAGGGGGAGGTGTTGCTTTGATTATATGTGGTATTTTTACTATTACCATATTGGATTCATGTATAGACTCAAACTTAGAAATTCTATCTTGCCATCTTAAAGATGAGACATTAAAGGGTGAGCTTACTGTCCTCCTAAAAGCTAGGCTAAAACCAAGGATGTGTTTTATAATTTTGTTTTCAAAAATTCATTGCATTCTCAATTTAATCATTTGATAAGGGATATTAATTCCCATTTAGACAATAGAGAAGACCCTGCAGTCAAAAATCTGCTTTCCTTTCTATCTGCTCTGAATTATGTTTAAATCTGTTTATTGACATGAATTCAAAAACACAAGGGTTATTTTGTAGCAAGAACTATACTAATACAACAATCAACCACTAATTCTTTGTCGTCAAATAAGGATTTCTTTTACCCCAATCCACCCCTCTGCTCTGAATTATATTTTACCGTATTCTCAACCTATTCATGAAAAAAGGACACCAATTAGATTTGCTGATCTACTCCCACGATTTTATGTCACAGCCCTCTCCAATCAGTATTTCCCATTTGTCAGGATCCCCAGTCATTTGGTCTGATCACTACCTGCTTACTTTTACCCTCAATTGGGAACAAGTTAGTAAACAAGCTATTAAACCTAATATTTTCTTCCAGTCTAGAGGCAAGTTTGGGAAATTTTCCACCAAAAGTTTATCTCCACTGATTATCCTCAATTCGATTCTACCTGGATTGAATTCTGCAAAACAACTTTAGACCAGATTGCTCCAGAATCTCTGAAAAACTTCATTGTAAGAGATCGCAAACTCTTGGTTTGACTCTGATCTGAAACTATTAAAGCAAACCTGTAGAATATTGGAGACATCTTGATTAAGATCCAAAGATCTAAACACTAAGAAGATCTGGAAACAAACTCAATACAGCTATGTCTGCATTAGATTCAAAAAAGAAAACATGGTATTCCAAGAAAATATGTTCTGACATCTCCAATATAAAACTTCTTTTTCAATTGGTTTCAAAACTAATGGATACAAATACATTTTCTCAGCTGAATATAGGCAACCCCTCTTCTGCTACAAAACTAGCCACTTTTTTCATTCTAAAAGTTCTGATATTAGATTTTCTTGTAAGGATTGTATCAAAGATAACTATTTTGAATCACCTTCAGTCCATGATGCGATTTCTGTTGACAGAATCTGGCTAGATTTTATGCCCCTTGATTGGGATTTATTCTGTTCCCTGTTTCATAAATGCCCCCCCTTTGCTTCTCTGAAACTTTTATTTGACTGGATTCACTGTTTACTCAGACTATGGTATTTTAATGAGAAGTTAAATGAAATAATTATTACACCTATTATTAAAGACTCTAAAAAAACCCGTCTACATTAGCTCCCATCACCCTGTGGTGTCTGTTCCATTGTTCACAAAAGTTATGGAAAGATTAGTCTGTCATCAGCTTAATGATTATCTAATGAAACATGACATTTTACACATCTCTCAGTATGGATTTAGATCCAACTACAGCACAGAAACATTATTAATATCCTTGAGTGATAGAAGAAGATCTTTTCTGTGCAAGAACCATAAAGTACGCCTACTACAATTTGATTTATCATCAGCTTTTGATTTGGTGGATCATGATCTACTAATTGGAGAACTTAACAAAACTGGAATAGATGGCACTGTTTTTTGACAAAAATATCTTATAAAGTATGACAAGATGGAGAACTTTCACATGGATGAAGTAACCTTTGTGGTGTCCCACAAGGCTCTCCTCTGTCCCCGGTTCTATTTAATGTCTATCTTCATAGCTTGGGCATTGCCCTCACTGATGCCGGCTTCTCAGTCTACAGTTATGCTGATGACATTTTGGTCATTATGGGCCAGATTCCATATAAGGCGCCTCAAAAATTCAGGTGATAAATATTTCCATCTATGCGTATTCTATAAGCAGCACCTAGATTTAGGCATGGTATATAGAATACACTTAGTTGATACCCCAGCACCTAAAACTGCATGCCTCCATTTACACTGATGAAAAAGTGGTGTAAATCCCTCCATGTAGATTTATGTGCACTGTAAATTTTGGAACGGCAATGAAATGCCCGTTTCCTCACCTATACCCACAACCCTTTTGAACTGCATGAATTACAATTTAGGTGCAGTTCATTACGGAATATACTTAAGGGTCCTTTTACTAAGGTGCACTGAAAAATGGCCTGTGGTAGTGTAGGCACAGGTTTTGGGCATGCAAAGATCCATTTTTTAGCGCACCTGTAAAAAATGCCTTTTTAACAATTTTTGCTGGAAATGGACATGCGACAAAATAAAAATTGGTGTGCTTCCATTTTAGGTCTCAGACCTTACCACCAGCCATTGACTTAGTGATAAGGTCTCTTGTGTTAACCATGCGGTAATCACTTGCATATGTGAAGTTGGAGTTACTGCCTGATTTTCGCCACATGCCAAAAAATAAAATATATTTTCTGCCATGCATAGCGGACGTGCGTAAAAAAATGAAATTACCGCATGGGCCATGCAGACGCTGGGTGGTAACTCTGAATTGATGTGCTTTGTGCACGTATAGGCGCCTACACGACTTAGTAAAAGGGCCCCTTAGTGAGTTGTGAAAGTAAATTCTAATTATTGCCAATTAATGCTCATTATTGCTTGTTAAATGCTGTTATCAACGCTGATTAGCTTGTTAAGCCAATTACCTGTTGCTATATAATATGCCTGGATTTTGATGCAGATCTCTAGGTGTACTATATAGAATCCGGCAGTATACCTGTAATTTCCACACAAGTGATAACCAAGGTGCAGAACTGCTTACATTTAATTAGCTGTTGGATGAGGAAATTTAAACTAAAACTGAACACTTGACAACAACCCAGTTCCTAACCAGGACTTTAAAACTAAATATCTTTGCTGTACAATTAAAATTCTGGGAGTTTACTGGGATCAGAAATTTTCATTAGATCGCCATGTCAACACTCTGGTCAAAGGCTATTTCCTGTTGATGAGGAGACTAAGAAGAATTAGAATTTTATTTTATTTTTTTTGAACTAGAACAATTTAGATTATTAGTATAGGCATTGCTACTCTCTAAACTAGATTATTTCAACTTGATTTATTTGGGTTCACCGAAGCAGTTAATTCAAAAGCTGCAAACTATCCAGAACACTGCAGTCAGACTTATTTTCTCCTTGCAGAAATTTGATAGAATCTCAGCTTCCTATTTGAAGCTACACTGGCTACCTATACAAGCTAGAATTCACATTAAACTGTGTTGTATGCTATTTAAAATCTTATCAGGAGGCTGTCCAGACTACTTAGTTTCTCTTATCGAATTTGGCAAATTTAACAAGCTTTGGAGACTGTGTAATTTTTCCTACTTCACTCTGCCTGCTATTAAAGGTATAAAGAGATTTTCCATTTATGATAAATTACTTGCTGTGCAAACAACCAAGATATGGACGCTGGTATCCTCTTGTTTTAATCAGTTGTCTAATTATGTACTGTTTAGAAAAGAAAACAAAATTGAAAACATTGCTCTAGAAAAGATTTCTGGATTCATTATAATGCTTAACTAATATTCAGACAAAATGTGGATGAAAACTGTTAATGATTGTATAGTACTTTGTATTTTTGTATATTGCCTTGTATATTTCTGGCAAGTATATTATTTTCCCAAGGGTTTTCCTTGGTTTCCCTTATTGTAAAGGCACTTAGAACCATCTGGTATAAAGCAGTATATAATCCTGATGTAAAGTAAAGCTTCTGGTATTATGACCATTCCTAATACAGCGGCAAGAAAGTGTAAGGAATAACCTAGTTGTCAGGGCAGTGAACTTTGAACAATGGAACCCACGTGTAACTCCCACTTTTATTTCTGTACAAATATGTGAGCCCTCCTGGCACATAGAATCCCTACTATACATGAATTTATGAGATACCTGCAAGTGTGATGGCTTCTGTAGTTTGTTTGTTTGTTACATTTGTACCCCGTGCTTTCCCACTCATGGCAGGCTCAATGCGGCTTACATGGGGCAATGGAGGGTTAAGTGACTTGCCCAGAGTCACAAGAAGCTGCCTGTGTCTGAAGTGGGAATCAAACTCAGTTCCTCAGTTCCCCAGGACCAAAGTCTACCACTCTAACCACTAGGCCTAGTGTTCTTGGAGGGCTCACAATAACATGTAAATGAAGTAAGGTGGGATTTGTATCTGGGTCCTGTTATTTAATGTCCACACATTCCCTGGTCTACTCCTCCAGCTGACTGCTGCATCCTTTCTGATCCGTTCCTCTAGCCGAGTCAATAAAGAAATCTTTCAAATGTGTCTGGTAATATGTTTCCATTTTAGACTGTGTTACCTAGGATCACATAAGGGCTTTTGAATACTTATCTGAAAATGTGTTTAGTTATCATGGTGATGGTGAGTAGTTTATAAAGAATGGGTTTTATTAAGAAAATTTAAGACACATTTTCAACCTGAATACATTGCATTCTACTGATTTGAACCAAGAACTTGATTTCTGATTTCTTTTATGATATCTTTGTTTTTATATAAATTAAATATATGCAAGTAATTTGAACAGAAATAGGAATCTGTTAATACTTACATTCATACTGAGAAGATGGGGAGATGTGAACTTCTGGATTTATCTACCTCAGACAGTTTTATATAGTTTCATTAATGGTCTGCTGTAGTTTCAGTTCTAATTATTTGACTCATCTCTCCAGTGTACATGAAGTTCAGATTTACTAAGCCTTGTTATGGCAGTGCTGCATGTTAAACATGTTAAAACACTATAATGAGCATTATGGAGCCAATTCTATAAATTGTTGCTTCCATTTAAGTGAGCCAATGCTGAATGCTGGGTGCCAACTCTATAACGGCATCCATGGACCATGATGCCATTATAGAATATTAGTGTAAGTCTCCGTGAGTGCACCTAAGTTGAGCTGCAACTATTTAAGCCATGCCAATGGCAGATATAAATGGAGATGCCTAAGTGCACATAACTGATAATATTCTATAAGTTATGTGTGTCACTTGAAGACATGCCCATGGCCCACCCATGCTCCACTCACTTATATATATCCCTGCAATTACTTACTTTTCTACCACTAAGCAATGTGAGTAACTGAGGGGCCCTTGTACCAAGCTGCGGGAAAAAGGGCCATGACTGTTGGTTTTACGTGTGTAAAGTTTTTGTTGTTGTTGCTTCTGTAGTAAAATGTTGCTGTTTCCTCATGTTCCCCATATCGCTGTTGAATACACAGTGTTTAATTTACAGTTCACATTCTGTTTGCATTGTTTTCTTTTGCCAAATGTGTTTTCTAGAACACATAAAATAAGGCTGAACTAAGAGAATATTGTCAGCAATGCAGATCAAAGGGGGATTTGATGCATCAAACTTATTTAAACAGCTTTGGATATTGGTAGGAAGATGTGGGGGAGGTAGTAAAATATTCATGAAAATATGTATTTCCCTTAAGGTTGGCCAGCAGAGAATGCTCATAAGAGATAACTCACCCAACTAAGGAACATGCTGTAAAATAGATAATCACAGAAGTGAAAAACAAAGGCGGTTGGCATTAAAAATTAATTGGGAAGTGTTCCCTTTGGAGGTTCAGTGCACAGCAGGCAGTATGAATAAAATCACTGACTACCTGATCGTTAGGTTCTATTTTTAGGGAACCACGTTTTAGCATTTTCCACTTTATATTAAGTCGATTTCCTCTGGTTTAATATGAAAAGAACAACACCGGAAACCCATCCTGTATCCAATTTATGTAGCGTTCTAGATCTGTCACATAAATCAAAGAGTCTTTCACTAATATTTGCAGTTGTTACAGACATTCAGTATCCATAGAGAAACTTTGTATAAGAGAAACACAGATTGAATAGAAACTGACTCACTTATGTTTTTATCCACTTTTGTAGCATTTATGCTTCAAGCACCAGCTCACATTTTACATGAAGAGCTTATGTTATCATGCGTATGATTGGTTTATAATCGAGAATTGCCCTTTCATTGACAATTGCTTATTATTGCTTGCGTTTTTCCTTTTTTTCTGATGGAGCTCTACCTTCTGTCTCAATAGACTGAGCTTTAATGAAGAAACATCAAAGCTGCTAATGATCATACAAACAGGGATTCAACACCCTAGCAACCAAGAATGCCAAGAATGAGGTCGTCATGGAAACTATTCCTATTCCTGTCAGTCACTTGGTGTCTTTCAGGTAAAAAAAAATAAAAAGAAAACCCTCAAAAGGTATTAGTGTGTATATATATATATGCTTCCCTGCTCTTTGGATTTAAAAGTTGCAGAGAATTCGTAAAAATGGCAAACCCATATACATTAAGCAGACAGTTAAGTTAATCTGAGTATTATTGAAACAGCTCTCAGGACAGCAGACTTCTGTTCTCATGTTTCAAGCTCGTTCTTGCTTTTTTTCTCCAAGTATGTTTATTATTAGTAGTAGAGTATTAGTCTTCAAAATACAGAGAATGAATTTAAGCTGTTTGCATATCCATTCGAAATAGGGTTGATGTAACTACACAGTGTATAGAGAAAACAAGACTCCCAACTCTTTTCCAAATAGCCCCAAAACAAATGTACTATCATTAAAAAAGTATTGCTACTTTTGACAGGTCTTACAGCAAGATGATCTCTGTTTTCAGAATGATGTCATTTCAGGAAGTGACCATTATTATTCATATTAGCAAAATGGCATTTAGGTCAGTGGCATTGAAGACTTTATTAATGTGTCAAGGTTGAAGGAGGACACGTTGAACACAAATTATGAATTAAGTAAGGGAAAAATATTATACTAATGTATCTTAAACAACTGCAAAGTATTTTGAACCCATGTTAGAAGGTTATTATTTTCACACATATTGGTGCTTTAGGTTGATTGATATGCATTACAACTATAAAAAGGTTTTATTAGATTCTAGCAGGGCTCACTACTTTTCCACTGGAATTGAGGATTACTTGAGTTTGTTTTACAACACAGAGCTGTATACCTTGTTCTTATGCCACATTTTGGTGTAATCCCAGTATATAAAATGTCCACACATAATATTTTCCAGCCTGAAAAGTTGATGTTGATGTAAGCAAGAGGTTTAGTTTTATGAAGCTGGGATTTTCAGTTGTCCTTTGACCAAACTACAATGCTTAGTATTTTCCCCTGACAAGCTGTGATTGGCATTTATTGCATGAGATCTGAAATCTTTTCTACCCTAATAAGCTGATCTCGTGGACTAACATATAGTTCAGATATCATATTTAATTTATCCTTGATTCTTCTGTTAATTTGATTTTATTACCTGAAATTTAAAATGCAATTTTAATAATATTGCTTATTGTATTAGTCATGAGTTGAATTGACCACAAAAAATGTTGGGCATGAAAGAGACAAGAAACCGTCACCACAGAAAATCAGCTTCAACTTATAAATGAAACTGTATGTGAAAACCTGGATCTAGGGTACTTGCTTACTGTAAAGCTGACAAGACAGTAGACATCAGAAGGATTAGCTTTACTGTAACTATCTGAGTTACATTTATGTTGGTGTTAGAGATGATGAAAAAGAAATCACCAGATATTGGATAACATCAAACACAATGCAATTAAGTATACTGACCCAGAGTATTGGATTGGACTGTTTTGTGTTATAATTGATAGTGAAGGGTAAAACAAAGATGTAACATATAGAAGGGCAAGAAAGTAGGAAGAGTTAGAAAGTAAGGTGATTGATTTAAAGAAAGTTGCACATGAGGTCAGAGAAATGGTTAAATGTTATCTCAGCTAGAGTAGGAGTGGATAAACATGTCCTGCTGCAGTATATGCAGCCTGAGTACTCCTTGTGTATGTGAGTGAGACTAACGAGTTAGTTACGTCTTCCAGTAAAGGCCTGGTTGAAGAGCCAAGCTTTCACCTGCTTCCTGAAGTAGAGAACGTCTTGTGTTAAGCAAAGCCTTTCAGGCAGTGCATTCCAGAGTGTGGGGGCTACTCCAGAGAAGGCTCGCTTGCGGGTATCACATCCTGTAATGTCTTTTGGAGAGGGTGTGGTTAGTAAAAGTCCTTAGGAGGACCTTAGTGTCCTTGGCGGTGTGTGGAGGATCATCCTATTTTTCAGGTAATCAGGGCCATTTCCTTTCAGGGCCTTGAAGATCAGACATAGAGTTTTAAATTTAGCCCTGTACTTTACTGGTAGCCAATGAAGGTTTTGCAAAAATGGTGTGATATGTTCACATCACTTGCAACCTTCTATGAGTCTTGCTGCTACATTCTTAATCAACTGGAGCTGGTACAGGACCTTTGTAGTCAGACTACTGTATAGTGCATTGCAGTAATCCATTCTTGATGTTATCATGGCATGTACAACTGGGATAAGATTTACCTTCTCGATATAAGGAGAGAGGCAGCGTAGCTGTCACAAATAGTAGAAACTGCTCTTGAAGGGTGCTTGGGTTTGGGGAATCAGAGTAAGTGTTGAATCTAACTGTATTCCAAGGTTTCTGACTTGTGATTTGAGGAGGAGTTCATACTTCCCAAAAGGGATTTTGATGTCAGGTATGTATCCACTTGTGTAAGGGACCCAGAGAACCTCGGGCAAAGTTTGTTGTGTTTAGCCCATTCTTGAATTGAGGTTAGACAGGTAATCAGTTTATTCAAGGCTGTAGGTAAATCAGGTTCAATGGGAATGAGTAGCTGCGCATCATCCGCATAGAAGTAGAACTGAGTGTCCATTGACTAAATCAGCTCAGCTAGTGGTTTGAGGTAGATATTGAACAGAATAGGTGACAGTATCAATCCTTGTGGTACCCTGCAGGTCAGTGTCCATGGTGGTGATGAGTTGCTGCCAAACATTATGGATTGTTGCCTGTCTGATATGTGGTAAAGGTGGTTAGCTTGGCAGAGTTTAAAAAGGGGTTAGACGGTTTCCTAAAGGACAAGTCCATAAACCGCTACTAAATGGACTTGGGAAAAATCCACAATTCCGGGAATAACATGTATAGAATGTTTGTACGTTTGGGAAGCTTGCCAGGTGCCCTTGGCCTGGATTGGCCGCTGTCGTGGACAGGATGCTGGGCTCGATGGACCCTTGGTCTTTTCCCAGTGTGGCATTACTTATGTACTTATGATACATGCACATAGGGAAGGAAAGTGTTCCTTTCCTCCACATCACCTTTATATAGCTAGATTTACTTTCATTCTGAACAAATAGAAAAATTCTAGAAGAAAGGCACTCATCAGCTTTGGTGAATGAAATAATTGAAATCCTATGTTTGAAAACTGTGGTGAAAAAGCTATCATAAGAATATAATAAGTATCTAGTTTACTGTATGTGGGTATTTTGGCTTTCCCAAGCTTGGAACTAAATAACAGATTGTGACTTTCCTTACAAAGAGCATTTAGTTTTGTTATTGTATTGGGAAAATGGCCTTTTATAAAATAAAAACTACTAGAAAAATATGTACCATGCTTTCACATGCTGTCCCGGTGGACGGTAGTACAGCCCTACAAGTATACTCCTTTCCTTCACACTTGGAATTTCTATCCATAATGAATCCACGCTGCTGTTTCATGTGGAATGTTTATTTTATTTGACTCAATTCCCTTTTTAACATATAGTGCAACCCCCTCCCTCCAATTTGATCCTCTCTATCATTGTGTACCCTATTAATACAGTGTCCCATTGATTGTCCTTGTTCCACCAAGTCTCTGAGATGCCTATTATATCTACCTCATCATTTAATGCTATATTCTCTAACTCTCCCATTTTATTTTTTAGGCTGCTAGCATTTATATACATGCACTTCAAATAGTGTTTTTTTTTCCTTTGATCTACAAGCTGATTAGAAATTGAAGGGAATAATTTGCTTCCTTTGTCCTGCTCTCTCATTATGCACACCTGGCTTACTTTCAGCATTGTTGAAACCTCTCTACTCAGATTCCCTAAATATTCTGTTTCAATAGTATTCTTCAAGGATACTCCACATCGAACCATGTGTTCCTGGTTGTCAGCTCTCCCCCCCCCCCCCCCCCCCCCATTCTAGTTTAAAAGCTGCTCTATCTCCTTTTTAAAAGTTAGCGCCTGCAGCCTGGTTCCATCCCAGTTAAGGTGGAGCCCATCCTTCCAGAATAGTCTCCCCCTTTCCCAGAATGTCGCCCAGTTCCTAACAAATCTAAATCCCTCATCCCTGCACCATCATTTCAACCATGCATTGAGACTTGGGAGCTCTGCCTGCCTTTTGGGTCCTGCACTTGGAACGGGGAGCACCTCTGAAAATGCTACTGTGAAGGATCTGGACTACAGCTTTCTACCTAAGAGCCAAAATTTGGCTTCCAGAACCTTCCTCCCACATTTTACTATGTCATTGCTATCCACATGTACCAAGACAGCTGTCTCCTCCCCAGCACTATCTAAGATCCTGTCTAGGTGATTAATGAGGTCCATCACCTTTGCACTAGGCAGGCAAGTGACCAGGCAATCCTCAGATTCACAAGCTAATCAGCTATCTACATGCCTAATGATTGAATCATCAAATACAACAGCTGTCCTAACCCTTCCCGCCTGGGCAGAATTTCTTGGAGATATATCTTCGGTGCAAGAGGATAGTGCAGGAGCTACTAGGCTAGAGGTGGGACTTTTCTACAACATCTCTGTAGGTCTCATCTATGTACGTCTCTGTCGCCCTCAGATCCACCAAGTATGCTACTCTAGCCTCAATAGAATGGACCTGTTATTTAAGAGCTAGGAGCTCCTTGCATTGGACACACACACATAACCGCCTAAGGCACTAAAGATATTAGTCTTAAAAAAAAAAAAAATATATATATATATATATATATATATATATATGTCTTTAGCTTATATGGTATAATGTGGATTTGTTTAGTGTTTTCTTCCTCTATTTTATCCAAGACCAGAAGATATGAAATAGTTTGATAATTAGCCAAAACTGTCAGAACTACTGTATTATTTTTACTACAGGACATACAGGACCAAATTCTATAAATAGCATTAAAAAAATTCACGCTGAAAAAAATAACATGCTAAGCACTGTTCTAAAAAAGGCACTGAGAGTTAGGCACCATGGATAGAGTATGCTTAGTGCTAGGATTGGCACCTAACATTAGACACAAGGATTTACACCAAATCAACCTTGGTGTAAATCTTTGCATATAAATTAGGCACTGGTCCTCCCTATTCTATAGCAGTGCACATAAATCATAGGAATTCCCTTGATCCACCCCTAACCTTCCCATGGCCATCCCTCTTTTTTGAAGCCACATGTAAAATTTACCTGTGGATCTCTGCAAATAAAAATACATGTGTAAATCTCAATTAGTAGACATTATTGCCGATGATTATTACCACCCAATTATCAGGCCTAATTGGCTCATTAATCAGTTAAATTGCATGCACGTGCACCCAAATGTACGTAAACAGTTTTATGCAACATTTATAGAATTTCTGGGACAGTGTCTAATTTCAACTTATCCAGAAACTAACCTGATTGAAGAGAAGATTTCACTTTAAAATGTCAGAACTGGTGCATTTTGAACTGTTGTGATATCGCTGGTAAACAACAATCTATTAATGCTTGAATGGGCTTCAAAGAATTCAATATCATGGCTACTTCATTCTCTCCTACTGATTCGAATACTTCCCATATACAAATGATATTCCTGTTTAGCAAAAGAATTGTCAAATCTATCCAATACAGTAGCAACTTTATTAACAAAAAACTGATTGAACTCAGAGCAATAAAAAACATCAGATACTGGAGGAAGATTTTAACAAATTTAAACAATTCTTGTGGGTGATTAATGGCCTTAGCAATTTTCTACTGAAATATGGATTCCTGACAAACAGTTTCTCCATATTTGTTCAGCTTTAATTCAGAGAAATGTGGGGATTTCTTATCATAAAACTTCTTCCATTGCCATTCAGATTTTCTCAACCCATGTCTCAATACTGCAATACAGTGTTGTACCAAGGACAATTCTTACACAGTGCAAGGCACATCACCTCCCTCATAGGCAGGGGCGTAGCCAGACTTCGGTGGGAGGGGGGTCCAGAGCCCAGGTGAGGGGATACATTTTAGCCTCCCCCCACCATTGCCGCCGCCACCACCACCAACTTTGCCCCCCCCCATGCTGACGACCCTCTCGACTGCCCTCCTGTTGCCAACCCTCCTCCGCCGCCGCTGCCGTCGTCGCCTACCTTTGCTGGCAAGGGACCCCAATCCCTGCCAGCTGAGGTCCTCTTGCTTCCCGCGCAAGGCTTCGTTCTGTTTCTGACATCCTGCACATTGTACGTGCAGGACGTCAGACTCACTGAAACAGAACGAAGCCTTGATCTACAAGGCTTCGTTCTGTTTCTGTGAGTCTGACGCCCTGCACGTACAACATGCAGGACGTCAGAAACAGAACAAAGCCTTCCACAGGAAGCAAGAGGACCTCGGCTGGCGGGAGTAGAGGTCCCCCGTCAGCAAAGGAAGCCCACAGCATCGGCGGGGGAGGGTTGGCAGCGGGAGGGGGTCAAGAGGGTCATCGGCAGGGGGTCCAGGACACGCCCCTGCTCATAGGTGAAATTTATTGTCATCATTTTTCTAGTTCTTCAATCAAGTTTATCTAAACCATCTAGGGGTCCTTTTATTAAGGTGCGCTGAAAAATGACCTGCGGTAGTGTAGGCTGCACGTCTATTTTGGGTCTGAGACCTTACCACCAGCCATTGACCTAGCGGTAAAGTCTCACGCGGTAACTGGGTTGTAATGACCTACAAGCACGAAATGCCACTTGGCACGTATCGGATGCACGGCAAAAATGAAATTACCGCAAGAGCCACGTGGTAGCCGTGCGGTAACTCCATTTTGGTGTGCTTTGGGCACTCGTAGACGCTTACGTGGCTTAGTAAAAGGGCCCCCTAGTGTCCAGTCTTCCCTTACAGCATTATAGTGTAATATCTGATGACAGGAATTTATTTATAGCTTTAATTTCATTAGTTCCACTTAACTTTGATTTTAGAATTTTCCAGTCCTGATGTGTTCCCGTTTCACTTAAAAGCTTCATCAGGGAATTTTGTGTGGTTGAACAACATTGTTTCACAATACAGCGATAGAAGCAGTATGCTGTATTGTGTAGAAATTTCCAGACTTGTTTGGTATAATTTGAGTTGGTGTACATATTGATATGGTCATAGAAGAAATCCAAGGCTTCTAATAAGCCTTCTAGTACGAAATATTTAATGAGACAGCCATAGATTAGTTGTTAGCCATTTTCTTCTGTGATTTTGTCTCCCTTATTTGTCAATATTACATACTTGTCCAGGCCAAATTTCATCCACTAGGAGTGGCCTAGTGGTTAGGGTGGTGGACTTTGGTCCTGGGGAACTGCAGAACTGAGTTTGATTCCTACTTCAGGCACAGGCAGCTCCTTGTGACTCTGGGCAAGTCACTTAACCCTCCATTGCCCCATGTAAACCACATTGAGCCTGCCGTGAGTGGGAAAGCGTGGGGTACAAATGTAATAAAAATAAATAAATAAAATCCCTATGTCTTCGTACAAAAGCAATGGAAAACAATAATCTCCTAAGTAAGTTGGACTAGTATAAAACCAAGGGCATCTTCTTGTGAGTTCCATTTGTGGGAAAATAGTGATGTGCAATCCAGAGGTAGAGCTTTTTCTGTGACCATGGATTAGCCACCCCCTCAATATGAGATCTGTCTACTTTTCAGGGAAAACAAAATAGCACAAACCAGATTTATAAGTGTGAAAGTCTCTATATTTATTTATTTATAACATTTGTATCTCGCATTTTCCCAAATAAGTTTGGATTCAATGTGGCTAACATTAAACATTCATAATAGTGCATTAAAATTAATTAACAGTTATAGCAAAAGTATATTCCACACACAAACACACACATTCTAACACTGAAATATTTGCATCAGGGGCATAGCCAGAACTTGGCAGGAAGGGGGTCCAGAGCCCAAGGTGGGGGGGGGACATTTTAGCATGCCTCCCCCAGCCACCGACCCCCCAGCCGCTGACCCTCCCCCACCACTTACAGCCGCCGCCACCGCCGCAAGGTACCTTTGCTAGTGGGGGTCCCCAACCCCCGCCAGCCTTAGTCTTCTTCAGCGCCAGTCTCCGGCGCATTAGCTCACTTCGGGGGGTCAAAAGTGGACGGGGCCAGGACTAAATCTGTGGGGGCCCATGCCACCGTGGTCCCACCTAGCTACACCCCTGATTTGCATTATTTTAGGAGTAATTTTGAAAGTCATTTGTATAAAATAGGAAATGTTAATGAGAACATGCATTTTCTGTGGGGTAATTTGCAGAGGGAAAATATGCACATAATTTTGAACATTGGTGTAAATGTTGCACCCAGCTAGTGCACATGATAACGGCCTTTAATAAAATCATACTCCCTGTATACCGAGGTAACCTCATAGCATTAAATTCAGAACAAAAAAAAGTATGTAGCTTGAACAATGTGGTTTAGATCTGAATGCCACTGTGCATGCTTGAGAAAAGCATAACCAGTAATTCAGCAAACTCTGTATTTAAAGTGTTTCTCTCATTGTTTGCCAATGAAACATTTCTTTGTATAATACTGTAGGACTGTGAATTAGTTTGATGTTCCTTGTCTAGTTTTTTTTAAATAAGATTAGTGGTTTTAGATACACAGCAGTGACTTTTAAGAGTCAGCTTGTTTTGTTTATTATACTAAAAAATGCACTCTTCACAAAAGAAAACAATGGGGGCAAACTGACGTGAAAGAGGTGAACACTGAGCTATGATTATGCATATCTTTTCCTCTGAATCAAACTAATGAAAATGTTGTCTAATAAGAGCATGCGAGTAGTTACCATGGCTTCATATGCATATTCAGTTCTATTTTGCTCTTCAGATTCTATGCTTGTTGTTTAAATAATAATGTATATTCATTTTAGACATGCAGCTAATTAGGAAAGAGATGCATCTGGAGAAAGACCTTTATTTTTCTTGAACTATTGTAAGAATAGTCATCCAAGAAGGTGAGAATGAGATATGTCTGGTTACTACCTGTCTAACTGTTTTTATAATGAATTGATGTGGTGAATAAGTCTTGAATGTGTGCCTGTAGTAACTACACATTTTTCATCAGTGATTCCAAGTGGGTGAATGGCTTTGTATGCGGAGAGAGGAATGTGAGGGTCGGGGTGGTGAGGAAACTATGGGGTCCTTTCACTAAGGTGCACCGAAAAATGGCCTGTGCTGTTGTAAGTGTGTGTATTGGACGCGCACGGGTCCATTTTTCAGCACGCAAAAAAGGCTTTTTTTAAGGCCGAAAATGGTCGTGCGGCAAAATAATTTTTATTTGTTCTTTTATTTGTTACATTTGTGTCCCACATTTTCCCACCTATTTGTAGGCTCAATGTGGCTTACATAGTACCGGAGAGGCGTTTGCAGACTCCGGTGTGAACAAATACAAAGTGATGTTGTGGTAAGATAAAGTTTATGTGGCACAGCCACATTTGGGTAATGTATGACGGAAGAGTTGTGTTATGTCCATTACATACTTTAGTTTTATTGTGTTGCAGATATCAGGCGTTTATGGTGGATCAGCAGGGTATGCCTTTTTAAACAGGTTCGTTTTTAGTGTTTTCCGGAAGTTTAGGTGATTGTACGTAGTTTTCAGGCTTTTCGTAATGCGTTCCACAGTTGTGTGCTAATGTAGGAAAAACTGGATGCATAGATTGATTTGTATTTGAGTCCTTTGCAGCTTGGGAAGTGCAGGTTTAGGTATGTTCATGTTGATTCGGATGTATTTCTAGTTGGTAAGTCGATCAAGTCTGTTATGTATCCCGGGGCTTCGCCATAGATCATTTTGTGAACCAGAGTGCAGATTTTGAAAGCAATGCGTTCTTTGATTGGGAGCCAGTGTAGTTTTTCGTGGAGGGGTTTTGCGCTTTCAAATCGTGTTTTTCCAAAGATAAGCCTAGCTGCCGTGTTTTGAGCTGTCTGAAGTTTCTTTCAGGTTTGTTCTTTACATCCCGCATAGATTCCATTGCAGTAGTCTACATGGCTTAGTACCATTGATTGTACCAGGTTGCAAAATGTTTCCCTCGGGAAGAATTGCTTCAGGCGTTTGAGCTTCCACATTGAGTGGAACATTTTCTTTGTCGTGGATGTCACTTGGCTCTCTAGAGTTAAGTAGCGGTCCATTGTAACGCCAAGGATTTTCAGGCTATCTGAGATAGGGAGGGTGTAATCTGGGGTGTTGATTGTGGGATTGTCCTCGCTGTGTTGGGACGAGAGGATGAGACAGTGTGTTTTTTCTTTGTTTAGTTTTAGTTGAAATGCATTAGCCCAAGAGTCCATGATGTTCAAGCTGTTCTTGATTTCGTTGGTGATTTCTGTCAGGTTAGATTTATAAGGAATGTATATTGTGACATTGTCTGCATAGATGAAAGGGTTAAAGCCTTGGTTCGATAAAGACTTAGCTAGTGGGGTCATCATTAGGTTGAAGAGGATCGGTGCATTGGTGGTGCATTCCATTTTGGGCCTGAGACCTTACCACCACCCATTAACTTAATGGTAAGGTCTCATGTGTTAACCGGGCAGTAATCATCAGTGTGTATACACTGCCAATTACCGCCCAGTTAGCTCCACGCAGTAGAAAATAAAAAATATGTTCTGCTGTGCGTATTGGATGCATGCAAAAAATAGAATTACCACCCGGGGCATGTGGCATCCAGGTGGTAGCTCCAAATTGACGCACGTTAGACGTGCATAAGTGCCTATGCGCCTTAGTAAAAAGGGCCCCTATGTGAGTGGGTGTATGAGGGAGTTCTCAGCATTTGCCCTTATAGGTGCTATGCTAAATTTACAGATAGCATGCAGTACTGTGCATGGGATTAGTGCACAAGCATTAGTGTCTCTTATTTAAGAGGTGGTAAGTGGTCCAGCACAAATTACAAAAGTTTTGATTAGCATGTGTTATTTGAAGTATGCTAATTGCAAAATGCCTTCCATACCTCATTATCTGCCCATGACATGCTCCTAACACAAAAATCAGATAGGGCTAATTTAACATGCATAACTTAATTGGGTAATGATTCAATCAGTGCTGATAATCGGGTGATGACAACCAATTAACAGCACTAATTGGTAATAATTAGGATTTACACACTTTTTGTATTCTATAATGATGTGCGCGTAAATCCTAACTTGAATACTTATTTGGGGGCATGGATAGGGCATTTCTGGAGGCATTCCCAAATGTGCATTGATATGGAATATGGCCAAACTGCGCCTAACTGTAGATGCCTGCATTTAAGTCTGCTCATAGCAGGCCTAATTGCAGGTGTCTACAGTTAAGCGGAGTTTATGCCTTAGCTTAATTCTATAAAGGACATATACTCTTTATAGAACTGCGCTAAGCGCATTCAATTTTCAGCATCAATTTTTAGGTGCTACTTATAGAAAATACTCCATAATGTGTAGTTTACAACATGTTAACTGCAAAAATAACACAAAGCCCTAGGGCATCTTTTACTAAACCGAGCTGGTGATTCCTGGCGTGGCTAATGTGCCGCATCCCATTCCACGTGAGAATCAGTAGTACAGTTTAGTAAAAGAGACCCTTAATGCAGTTGTGTACTAGAAGTTATTGTGCAGGTAACCATGCATTAACCTCCAGATTCTATAAAGATTGCTCACATTTGGGCGCCCAAATTTGCATGCAAGCCTGGGATATGAATACAACCTAATTAACAAATCAATTCAAATCCAATAATTGGGCACTAAAAATCATCTGGCTGCATGCTATTCTATAATGTTGTGTACCTAAATTCCATAGCAAACAACCCAAAAGGAGGCATGGCCAAGGGAGAGGTATGGATGGGTCAGGAGTGTTCTCAAAAGATGCATTCAGTGTTATAGAATCCTGGAGATCTGCGCCCAATCTGTACGCTAGGATTTACACCTGATTTCAGTTGGTATAAGTCCTCACATCAGAAACTGGGCATGGGAATCCCCACTAGGCGCTGTTCTATAAATGGTGCCATTATAATTTTTTACTGGCATCAAATTTTTGCACCATTTACTGAATCCTAAGTGCTTAATATGGTTGAGTATAAATGTCTGAAAAATGATTATATGCTGTTTTTTAAAAACATTGTCTTTATTTAGATTTTATCTTTACAGCACCCTATACATTCACTTTTTCTTCAGCATAGATATAGGTTTAAAAAAAAACATACTTGCTACCATGTAATTTGTTTTTAAAAGGATGACTTACAAAAGGGGAATTCAAGGGCAATTGTTAACCAAGTAGACTTGGGAGAACCATCATTCATCCCTGGAAATGAGATATGAGAAATAGACTTACTCTTGAGGAATTGAACGGTAGTTGAGACCTGGATAGGAACCAGGCTTGATGGACCTTGGTTTGACTCAGCATGACACTTTCTTAGTCTTTGCTTTTTCCACCACTAGATATTGTCCCGCACCTATCGAGTTCTGTCCCATTCCATCTGGCAGAACAACCTGGGCTGCTGTTTGTTTTAATACTCCAAACAGAGGTCCCACTGAGCTTTCCCCCTGCCACTGGAGAAATCGAGGACTGGACCTCTATTGCCCGTTCACCCACCTCTGACTCAAATGGGTTACTTCCCTGCTTCACTCTTGGGGGTCTTTCTCTCTCTCTCTCCCTGGAGTCTTCCTACTTCAGACTTTGTTCCTGAGCAGAGTTTATCCCCTTTTTTGCTTTCTAACAGCCCCTGTTTCTTATGATTCTGGGATTCCATTTTTTCCTTTGTCAACCCCACCCATTGTCAGCCATATGAATCACATTTTTTCCATAGCCAGAACAGTTTCTGGAATTTGCATGCAGTGTTATTGAATTCAGGAGATCCATGTCTAATTTAGGTGTAAGAATTTATACCAGGTTTCAGTTGGTGCAAATCCTTACACCCAAAATTGGGCATGGATCCTGACACCAAACACTATTCTATAAATGGTACCCAACTCTGACCACCATTTATAGAATAGCGTTTAGCGTTAATTTTTATTTTGGCGACATTTACAGAATTGAGTCCTATATGTTGTGTTATGGAATTTACATAAGAATGATCTGCTTTACATGCATTTGCATGTTTTGCATCTCATTATTATGTAGACTTAAATATTGCCACATTAGGGCAAGACAAGCTGTATTTATACAGTTCATGCTGTGTTTATACATAACTCGAAGTTTCTGGTGCTGGGGTTGTTACCAAGCTCTCATTATAGTTATATAGGCAGGGGTTTTGCCCTTACACAGTGGGCTATATATTAGCATCCCAATGTTACTAGACAGGAAAAATAATGCAGATTGCAGTGCTCATCGCAAGTTATGCTATTCATTTTACATACTAATGATGTGTTTTACATGCATTTGCATGCTTTGCATCTCATTATTATATATTTGCAGTAACTTTAATTAATGTGTGTTAGAGTAATATAATGCACGTACTTGCTGTTTAATGCATGTAAAGGGGAAAATATTGTCTGTTACTGCCACAGCACACCTTAATAGTTACCCCCTTAGGAGCCTTTTAAAAAAAGGACATTTCCCCCATCCTGTCCCCATGTAAAAAGAAGTCTTTATTGCATATGGCTCTTAATCTTCTGTCTTACTGAGACAGAGGTCAAAAACATAAGTCTCATACAAGAAAGCTGAGCAATAAAATACCAAGCAGCAAACTTGGAAGTGCATGCTGAAGAGAATCAATATAACAGTTCAAAGCAATAAACATGCCCGAGTGACTACAATGACATAACAACAACTGTAATTGCAGAATGATGAGATCAGATCTGTCAAAAGGGACAAAGACCAGCAGAGGTAGAATTACAACTTATCTTGACAGCCTGATCTTATCAGCTCTGAATCCAATTTTGTTATTTCAAGTTAACTTCAGCTTTTATTGCATTATATTTTCAGCTGAGATGTTATTTGAATGGCATTTGGACACAAAGTAGAGAAATAATAGGTTACTTTTTCTAGGAAATCGAATGGCATGCTGCTCCAAATTTCTGTGCATTTCGGAGAACTGAATTTGGAGCAGAGTAAACACTGGTTTTCAACACATCACTTTCATGCATGCAATGAAAACTGTAAACCAAGACATAAATTTTACAAAAATGGAAAAAAAAAAAAAAGAAATGCAAGTGTATTTTAAAAATCACTTTCCCTTTGAGTTTCATTCAGCTCTTGCTAATAAATGACACCAGGATAGAACTACAGGTATCCTAATATATGTCACCAAAAAATAGGGTATGTTTGCTAAAGTGCATTAGTAAATGGGCAAAGGAAGAATTCTATAAATGGCGCTCGAACATTGTAGCCAAAAAAATTCAACACTAAGTATGCATGCCTTATATTGTACAGCAATTTTACTAAACTGTGCTAGCGAGTCCCATGTGGCAAATATGATGCAGCCCATTCGCTGAACCGGGACTCGCTAGCATTGTTTTAATAATAGAGGCCCCTAGTGCATATTCCACACCTAACTTATGGGTGCCAGACTTATGCCCACTGAAACCAATGCCAGCACCCAAGTTAGTCATGCTTGGGCATTATTCTGTAATTCCGCTTGACATGCAACTTTTTAGAATGCCTTCAGTATGCCCTATGGGAGTTAGGAGCCATGCCTTATAGAACAGCGTGCAGCCATATGTGCATGCAAATTTAAATGAGTGCTAATTAAGATCAATAATTGGTTGTTAACATCCATTTATTGATGGTTCAGAGCTCATTTTCCAATTTATTTGTGCATGCATCTCGGAAGCGTGCCCAAAGTTGACCATGCAATTTGGGGCACCATGTATAGAATCCAGAGGTTAGTGTGTGCTAATGTGGGACTTTCCCATGCATTAAGCCCATTTCTAATGTGCCCAGAAAAATAGGACAATTTCCAGTATTTCTCTTTCAGGTTGTGCGTTAATGTTGGCATTAATATGTGTAACCTGCAAAAAATTAATGGTGGAACTCTTACCTCCCACTATTTAGGAGGCACTAAGTACTCCCACTTTATGGGCATGCTAACCAACTAGCATGTGATAATCATAATCCGCTAGCTGGGTAACGTTTCCACATCTAGAAAATAAATACAAAAAATAAACACTGCACACTTAGGACCAGATTCTATATAAGGTGCCTTAAAAAATCTGTCCAGTAAACATTTCTGCCTAAGCGTATTCTATAAGTGGCACCTAGATTTAGACGTGATACATAGAATATGCTTAGTTGATATCCCAGCACATAAAACTACTCGCCTCCATTTACACCAATGAAAACATGGCGTAAATCCCTGCACGTAGATTTACGTGCATTGGGCCATATTCTATAACTACGCATGTAAATTTGGGAACACCCACAGAATGCCCATTTTCCCACCCATAGCCATACCCCTTTTGAAGTGCACACATTAGAATTTAGGCGCAGTTCATTACAGGATACGTTTAGCGAGTAATGAGAGTAAATTCAAATTATTTTATTTATTTATTGTATTTGTACCCCACATTTTCCCACCTTTTTGCAGGCTCAATGTGGCTTACAGAGTATGGAAATGAAAACGTCGTTACATGATTTGAAAAAAAAAAACAGTCAGTCATAAGCTGGGGTGAAAGAGGAATTCAGATGGAAAGGTATTAGGTAAGGTTGTGTAAGAGGTGTTTTAGGTGTACTTGGGTAGTTTAAGGAATGATTTGTTTCATTGAGGGTGACTTTTGTAGGCTCTGTTGAAGAGGTGTTTTCAGAGCTTTGCAAAAGCTTGTTAGATTGGTTATGGTTTTCAGGGCCATGGGTAGTGTGTTCCAAGACTGTGTGCCAATTAGTGCTCGTTATTGCTTGTTAAGTGCTATTATCGATGCTGATTAGCTTGTTAAGACAAGTTGCATGCATTGTTATAGAATAAACCTGGATTTGGGCACGGATCTCTAGGCGTGCTGTTATAGAATTCAGCAGCTAGCGCACACAAACAGGTTACTTAGCACAGCAGACATATTCCTATGTTTTCTTAAAGGACTATGAGTCAAATAGTTCACTTATAACAAGGCACTCCCAGTAACATTCATTTAGGAGAAACCATAGGTGCTCATTTTCAAAGCATATAGACTTACAAAGTTACATGGAGGGTCATTTTCAATGGTGCATTTAAGTTGGACTTTGGACATTTTGAGCTAAACATACCGAATCCAAATAAGAAATATACTCATTTTTTGAAAAAAAGAAAAACCTATATCTTTTTATTTTTCGTTTTAAAATACCATTTCGAACAAGGTTTTGAGCTTTGCATGTTTATCTTTTTAGGCCATTTTATTTTTTTGGGGGGGGGAACACACATATTAAAAATGCAGGGCCTAGTTCAGTCTTCATTCCCCCTCCCCAGCTCCCACCCACCCCTAGCTCAACTATTCATTTATAGTCAGTTATTCTCATTAGGACAACAAAGGAGTGTTTTCAATAGAGTTTTAATTACATTTAATTAGTTTCTAAATTACACATTGTACCATATAATCTTAAGGCTCTTTATATTTATCTGATGTCCCTAACAACTCTATAATACTAAAATGCAGACAGCGGTCCAGCAGCAAGAGTGGTGTTATCCAGTCTTATGCAATGAGTGTCACACGTACAATTATCTCCCAGTTGGTGAGAGGTTATATCAGACCTGCCAATTCTCCCACTTTCAACAGGAGACTCCCACTTTTGTGTGTCATCCCCATACTCCTGCCAGGGAGCTGGGATCTCTCGCTGAACAGCCTCCATTTCTAGTGACAGCAGGAAATGCCTTCATTAAACATCATTTCCTTCTGCTGCTGATCTCACAGCCCTAAATCTCACACTTGGAAGGCTGACCCTCTTGCAAGCTCTATTTTATTTGTTAGCTCAATGCAAGAGCTCCTAGCTCTCAGAGAACATGTCTATTCTTTTAAGGCTAGAGTAGCAGACTTGGAGGAACTGAGGGAGACAGAGAAGTATGTAGAGAAGGCCTACAGGGACATTGTAGAGAAGTCCTACATCCAGTCTAGCAGCCCCTTTGCTGCCTTGGAGGATGGAGGTCTCCTAAAAGGAGAGCATCACCCTGGTGAAGCTGGAAGTAATCCTGTAGCCAGGACCAGCCCACCAGTGGATGAACTATCCTCTCACACTGAGGATGTGTCTCCAGGAGCTTCTGCCCTGGAGGGAAGGGTTATGATGGCAGTTGTAGTTGGTGATTTGATCATTAGGCATGTAGATAGCTGGGTGGCTGGTGGACATGAGGATCACCTGGTCACTTGCCTGCCTGGTGCAAAGGTGGCAGACCTCACGCATCACCTAAATAGGATTTTAGATAGTGCTGGGGAGGAGCCGGTTGTCATGGTACATGTGGGTACCAATGAGATAGGAAAATGTGGGAGGAAGGTTGTGGAAGCCTAATTTAAGCTCTTGGGTAGAAATCTGAAATTCAGAACCTCTAGGGCAGCATTTTTAGAAATGTAGTGCAGCATGATCTTCCTGCCATGGTGTATCATGTTGGAGAAGTGGAGAAGACTCTGGGCATTTGGACTAGACTTGCTTGTTTCAGCTGCTTTATATCTTGCAGCAGCTTATATCAAATGTAATGGTGTGATGAGTAAATCTTTTACTGATTTTGATTTGGTTGCGAAGTGATGATGGTGATATTCTACAACTCTAATGCATGGCACATCTGGACTTTTTGATTATTTGTCTAAAGTATGAGTGTACAGAATTGTAAGTACTATATTGAAAAGGGAAAATATGATCTCTATAGCATACCTCTATTGTGCACGATAAGCCAGAGAAATTGAAGGCAATATTTGATCTGATGTCTGATAGTGGTGTTTGCTCATAAACCTAATGGAAGGGATGAGTTCCAAAACCTACATACATTTTTTGTAAAATGAATTCATACTGGCAATAGACTGCCTTTATAGATAGCCATAAGATGTATCTAATTGATTCATTAACACACTTTTCCTTTGTTGCTTTGTAAACCTGCATACAATAGTTCCTTATTTACATGTAAACTACACCAACCAATTCTGTTCAATGTAAGCCACATAGAACCAAACTAGATTTGGATAATGTGGGATATAAGACTAATTAAATGGAAATGGAAATGTACGGCATTTGCACTAAAAAGCATGTATTAATATATGATAGTCAGTGAAAAAAAGATATTATGTTGGTTATAATTTTCTGAAATGTAAACTTGCATTTATCTAGAAAATAACTTTTCACACTTAACAGGATTTGGAACTCACCTTTTCAATTGCCCTAATGCAAAATGTGGAACCATATGTTCAGTGACAACACAATAGAACAGCGAGAGAAGACTGTTGCTACTATCATTTTTGTGTGAGACACTGACCTCTTTCCTGCTATATTCTTGTTTGCTAGTAGAAGAGCTAAGCATTTATTGACTCATGATACACTGAGGAAAAAATTGGTTATTTTTGTGCTATGAACCAAGAACAGAGCTTCATTGCTGTGTTAGAGAAATTTGCTAGACCTACAATGGATAAAAAGGTTCAGGGAACTACACAATCTAAAGATCCTACCATGTCAAATTCTCAAATTGGATCAGGAGTGGTAGTAGCAAATAGTATTTTGACAAATGGGTCCAACAGATTGTCTCTGCATACAGATGTTAGCCAAGCCACATCTTTAAAGGAAGGGTAATCCAGCATATTCACCAACAAACTGACTGTGCAGCAGTGGTGTAGCCACAGGTGGGCCGGGGCCCATCCACTTAGGGCTCAGGCCCACCCAACAGCAGTGGGGATCCCAAGCTTCACCAGCTGAAGACCCCCCCCCCCCCCCCCCCACCTGATGGTGCTGAAAACACTGCTTTCCACTTCAGCAGTCTAAGCTTCCTAAGCTGCTGATACTGGCCTCATTGCATTGGGGGTGGGGGGGGGGGATAACACTTCTTGACTAGGCCCACCCAAAATGTGCTGTCTGGCTACACCCCTGCTGTGCAGCCACCGTCTATGCTAAAATCATGGAGACGGAAAGACATGAACAGCTTAATAAGAAATGATTAGAAGATATTGAAAATAGAGAATATATATATCATCAGAGTATTTGATGTTCCTGAATTTGAGACTACAGAAGATGCTGCAACTAAATTGAATAAGATTTACATTAAATATATTTCTAATCATTGCCCCAACAAAGTTACATTTGATTGAACATACAGAATAAGGAGCTTTGATACAAAGAGATCTAATTTATTTATTTATTTTATTTATTTATTACATTTGTATCCCACATTATCCCACCTTTTTGCAGGCTCAATGTGGCTTACAATTCATCGTGGATACTGGAAATAGAAAAGAATGTACATTTGGTTTTACAGCAAGTTTTAGGTACATGATGGTGAAATACATAGTACTGGAAATAGAAAAGAGTATACATTTGTTTTAGCAGAAGTTTTGGGTACATGATGGTGAGATACATGATAGTGTTAAAGCCATAGACATTAGGTACATGATAGTGTGAAAGCAAAAGACATTAAAGAACATTCCTGGATATCTTAAAGAATGTAGAGTTACGCGTGTTGTTCTTTATGATATATTTTGTGGAAGAGATAAGTTTTCAGGAGTTTACGGAAATTGGTCATTTCGTAGACCGTTTTCAGGTTACGTGGCAATTTGTTCCAGAGCTGTGTGCTTGTATAGGAAAAGGTTGATGCATGCATTGATTTATATTTCAAGCCTTTACATTTGGGAGGATGAAGGTTGAGGAATGTGCAGGAGGATTTTTTGCATTTCTGGGTGGTAGTTCTATTAGGTCTGACATGTAGGCTGGGGCGTCACCATGGATGATTTTATGGACCAAAGTACAGAGTTTGAACGTGATGCATTCTTTGAGTGGGAGCCAGTGTAGTTTTTTGCGGAGGGGTGTTGCGCTTTCGTATTTTGGTTTGCCGAATATAAGTCTGGCTGCCGTGTTCTGGGCTGTCTGGAGTTTTTTGAGTATTTGCTCTTTGCAGCCGGTGTAGAGTGAGTTACAATAGTCCAGATGACTAAGTACCAGTGATTGTACCAGGTAGTGGAAGACATTCCTTGGGAAAAATGGTCTGACTCTTTTTAGTTTCCACATTGTATGGAACATCTTTTTAGTTATGTTTTTTGCATGATTCTCAAGTGTTAGGTGTTGATCAATGACCCCAACCTATAGTATTTTTTTTTAGTTACATTTGTACCCCGCACTTTACCACTCATGGCAGGCTCAATGCGGCTTATATAGGGCAATGGAGGGTTAAGTGACTTGCCCAGAGTCACAAGGAGCTGCCTGTGCCTGAAGTGGGAATCAAACTCAGTTCCTCAGGACCAGAGTCCACCACCCTAACCACTAGGCCACTCCTCCACAGTAGTAGCATGTTTCACATATATGAACCCAAGCAGCATTAAGGAACAGCTAGCTTACTGGGGCTCTAAAATAAACATCTTTCAAGATCTATCTTAATACATGTTGAAATAACAAGAGTGTTGACCCTCTGATGTAAGTGCTCAGAAAAAAAGATATCAGAGATCATTGAAGTTTTTCTTTACAATGCTTGTAGAAGGGATTGGAGTATCATAAATCTGATTTATATAACTTTTGACTGTTGAAAAGATTTCTGAAAACAGCCAGAAGTGTTCTTTGCACATGAATGATTAAAAATGAAGCAGGCCAGGGGTGGTACGAGGGGCAGCACTGGGGAGGAGCCAGCAATATTCAGTGTCATGATCTGCAAATCTAACCCAACCAAAAAATGCAGACCACCGTCGGCAGAGTATTATATAAGTATTGCCACACTGAGACAGACCAAAGGTCCATCAAGCCCAGCATCCTGTTTCCAACAGTGGCCAATCCAAGTCAATTTAATAATGAATGGACTTTTCCTTTAGGAAGCCGTCCAGACCTTTCTTTAAACCCCGCTAAGCTAATCGCCTTTACAACTTTCTCTGGCAACAAATTCCAGAGTTTAATTACATGTTAAGTGAAGAAAAAAATTCTCTGATTCATATTAAATTTATTACTTTGTAGCTTCATTGCATGCCCCCAGTCCTAATATTTTTGGAAAGAGTAAACAAATGAGTCACGTCTACCTGTTCCACTCCACTCATTATTTTATAGACCTCTATCATATCTCCCCTCAGCCGTCTCTTCTCCAAGCTGAAGAGCCCTAGATGCTTCAGCCTTTCCTCATAGGGAAGTTGTCCCATCCCCGTTATCATTTTTTGTCACCCTTCTCTGCACCTTTTCTAATTCCACTATATCTTTTTTGAGATGCGGCGATCAGAATTAAACACAATATTTGAGGTGCAGTCGCACCATGGACCAATACAAAGGCATTATAATGTCCTCACTTATAGACAATCCACTGCTTATTTCTAGGATAAGCAGCATAAAATATATTGTACTTTTTGGGGATCTTGCCAGGTAATTGTGACCTGGATTGGCCACTGTTGGAAACAGGATTCTGGGCTTGATGGACCTTCAGTCTGTTCTAGCATAGCAATTCTTATGTACTTATTCCCCTTCTGTAATCGGAGCTCGACATTCTTCTTTAGGACCCTCCCTAATCCCACCCAAACCATGCCCCCTTGCCATATGGACATACAACAGTTTAAGGCATCCATATTCTGGCTTGATAAAATGAGTATTTGGACATCCATGCAATATAGATGTCTAAATACCAGTTTTCAGATGTCCAAAATACAAATGGAGCTTCTAGAATAAGAACCATGTCTTATACATTTCTATCTTCAAATATATTCAGCTTAATAGATTTTTGATGATACAGCCTTATAAGATGAGCAGTAGTAGAGACCTCATTGATTTTGAGGCTTTAGCACACAGCTGGGGTGGTAGTAAAGGCTTAATAACTGTTCTTGACAGGCTCAAACAGAAATGGAATGGTGAATTTGGTATTCAGTTAACACTGGAAAGATTTTTAAGAACTCCAAAAATAAGAATTTGAATAGGGTTCAGATTCCAGAGAATGTACAATCAATCCTCCATTGCCCCAGGTACAAAAAAACACTTTAGACTGTGAGCTCACTAGGGACAAAGAAAGTACCCCTGATTCCATAAAAGTCATCAAAAATTGTGAGCACCAATTTAGGTGCATGCACACAATTTAATTGATTAACAAGACAATTAGTGCCAATAATAGGCATTTTAACAATTATTGGAACTAAGTGAAATCAATTAACATGCATGCATATAAATTTAGTGTGTGATTGACGCCTATATTTTACACATCTTCTAAAAAAGGGAACACAGAAATGGGAGGGTCATGGGCATTTTGAAGCAGAGTGTGGGCTTAGGTTCGAGTTACTTGCCCAATTATAGAATAAGGGGGTTCTGTGCATAAATATATGTGGGACATTTGCACCATATTTTTGTTGGTACAAACGGATGTGCCTAAATTTACATGTGACCCCTGTGCTTAAGCGCAGTTCTTTAAACACCTAACTTTTGGTACAGCTTATAGAATAGCATAGTAACCAGTAACATAGTAGATGACGGCAGAGAAAGACCTTCACGGTCCATCCAGTCTGCCCAACAAGATAAACTCATATGTGCTACGTTATGTGTATACCTGACCTTGATTTGTAACTGCCATTTTCAGGGCACAGACCGTAGAAGTCTTCCCAGCACTAGCCCCGCCTCCCAACCACTAGCCCCACCTCCCAACCACTAGCCCCGCCTCCCACCACCAGCTCTGCCACCCAATCTCCGCTAAGCTTCTGAGGATCCATACCTCCCGCGGGAGGTGGTGGAGATGAAAACGGTAATGTTAACGGAATTAAAAAATGTGTGGGATAAACATAAAGGAATCCTTTTCAGAAGGAATAGTACTTAAGTGGGCTTTTTTGCACCAATTATTTTAACCGCAATGTACAGAATTCATCCCATATTCTTCCAGATTCTATATATTGAGCCTATTGTTCTGTGCTGAAATCTAAGTGTATTCCATATCAATGCCTATAACTTAATTGGCTTAACAGGCCAATCAAGCATTTTTAACAGCATTTAGCAAGAAATAATTAGCACTAATTGGCAATAATTAGAATTTATGTACAAACTCACTAAGGGCTCTATTTACTAAGGTGCATTAGTGTTTTTAGCACGCCTATAATTAGCATGCACACTAACCATGTAGGCGCCTATAGGAATATTGTAGGCATGTACATGGTTAATGCGCGTACATGGTGATCACCTGTTAAAAATGTTAAAGCACCTATAATGCTGCTTAGTAAATAGGGCCCTAAGCATATTCTGTAATGAACTGTGCCTAAATTCTAAAGTGTGCAGTTCAAAAGGAGGGGAAATAGGCATTTCATGGACATTCCCAAATTTTGGCACGTTGTTATAGAAAGTGGCCCAGTCTGTGTAAATCCACATGCAGGGATTAACACCACATTTTAATTGGTATAAATGAAGGCACATAGTTTTAGGCACTGGGATATCAACTAAGTGTATTCTATATACCGCACGTAAATCTTATAGAATATGCTCAGGTGGAAATGTTTTCCACACTAATTTTTTAAGCAACAAATATAGAATTTGGCCCAATGTGTATAGTACTGCACATGTCTACTAGCGCTATGAAAATGATAAGTAGCAGTAGTAGAAGTATATGCCAGAAAAGATGTCTAGCATTTCTCATTTTACCTGCCTTCTGTTTTGGAGGTTAATGGAGAGATGGGGGGGGGGGGGGGGGGGGTCTATTTTTTTTACATATGTGGTATCCTTGTCTATTTGGGATTCTGTCAGGTACTTGTGACCTGAATTGGCCACTGTTGGAAGCAGGATACTGGGCTAAATGGACCATTGGTCTAACCCAGTTTGGCTATTCTTATGTTTATATGTCCTATATTGTCCAGTAATATACATTTTTTTGGACAGAAGTCTTGTCTTGAATGTATTCCATTACCAGGGATCAACTTTCATTCAATCCTGCTATAGTGTTATTTATTCACCACTTTTTTGAAGGAATTCACTCAAGGCCGTGTACAGTAAGTATAGATCAAACATGAGCAATAAGCAATAACAGCAGTACAAATATTCAAATAACAATACAAAGTATGGTATAGTATGCTACTTACAAGGTCAACACAATACTTAATAGAACATTTTAAATGATAGTGAAGGGTATAAGCAAAGATGAAACATATAGATAGGTAAGAGAGTAAGAAGTAAGGTGACTAATTTAAAGAGAGTTGCACATGAGAGATGGTTAAATATTATCTCAGCCAGGGCAGGAGTGGATAAACATGTCCTGCTACAGTATGTGCAAGACATGGAATTGATATCTATCATCCAATAAGATGTAGGTCAGTTCTACCCACTGAATGTTTTTAATAGCTGCATAGTGATTAATTGCAGGGAATTGGAAAATTAAAACTAATAAACTGCCAATTTGTGGGTGGCTACAAGAATTCTGGATTATTTATGCTATGGAGAAACAATTGTTTGCACTTAATGATAATTATCCTGGTGTGAATGTAATTTTGAAGCTCTTTCTTGAAAGTATGGGACACTCCAGGGACGTGTAATATTTTTTTTCTACCTAATTTGATTATAGTAGAATTTCCTCTGAAGTTTAAAGTTGATTCGCTGTGGGAAGCACTTTGGTATAAAGTGTAAATTGTAAATATGTGGGAGCTTTCTACTGTGGTGTCAATTGGAGATGTTTATTGGCTATGATTGAAAAAGGCTACAGTAGAAATGGTTATGTTCAATTTTTTTTTTTTTAAAGGAAAATTAAAGCGTATGTTAGTATATTGTCCTCTCCTTTTTCAACCACAGTGTGTTAGGGCCCCTTTTACAAAGCAGCGTTAAACCCAATGCGGGCTTACCACTCGCTAAAAAGGAAGTACCGCTGGGCTACCCCAGCAGCCTGGTGGTACTTCCCACCCCCAGTGTGCCATCATATCCAGTGTGTACCTGTCGGTAATGGTTACCGCCTGGTTAGTCCTGGAGCCCTTACTGCCACCTCAATGGGTGTCAGTAAGGGTTCCCCACTGAAATGGCCACATGGCAAATGCTTCTTTTACCATGTGGCCATTTCTTTAAAAAAAGAAAGACCTACCTCTTACCAGTTGCGGTAAAAGGGGTCCTCGGCCTGCATCAAAAACACATGATGCCAGTGCATGCCCCCTTTTGCGAGCATCTTGGTAAAAGAGAGCCCTTAGTTTCTTGTGTCTTTGTAGACATACCATCCTGTGTGTTTCTTCTGTTTTGGATATGCTATGAAATATGCAGTATTTTGAGTGTTTATTGTAAGGTGGCTGAATATTTCCTGCCATAGTATACAGGTGTATTCTATATGTACTGTTGTTGACTGAGTTTTAAAATCATTTTTAAAAATGTGAATGTGGCTGTAGCTATAATCATCAGAGTTAAGAGAAAGATTGAAATTAATCTTGTAAAAAAATGAAAAATAGTGGAATTGATTTTAGTAACAAGCAAAATAACATTGAATGTAGACGTGACTATGATTTTGATCATTTTCTAAGGCTGTGAGCAGAACGTACTCTGTGGGAGATCCAGTCTGAGAAACTGAGATCTCAGAAACCTCTCCAAAATTAGGAAAATGTGTACTTGCGAGAAACATATATCAAGAGAGTTCTATGAAGTTTTGAAAGAAAATAATAGAAGCACTCTTAACAGAATCCTGGTCAATAACTTATTTTCTGAAAATGAGGGTTTGTCCTGGGATTTTTTTCTGTCATAAGGGACTGACTGACAAAATTTGAATGCAATAATTAATACTTGTTATTGTCAGAATAATGTGACAATGGATCTAAAGAATATCATATCCAGTCACTGTTCCCTCTAAGCAGAGCAGGAGTCCTCCAACTGCATTACTGCCAGTGGGGGGTAGTGCTTCAATATTGTGTTTTCAGTCTCTAAGGACAGGCAGGTTCCATGGTGTCCTGCAAAGTTCCTCGCTATTGAAAATGTGATAGTGAAACAGCACCACCCACTGGCAGGACTGTTTGTGGAGGACTCCCACTCAGCTGAAAGGGAACAGTAGAGCTCTGTTGGCTGATACAAAAATGTCAAGCTGTCTATGCAGCTTGTAAATGATTAGATCAGGATTTAGTATTCTCCAAGCTAAATGTTATTTAGGAGATTCTTACTAAGGAGTGCTACGACAATAGTGCATGCTGTTAGCCACTTAACATGTGTTAAACAGTAATGAAGTGCATTATATTACTGTGACACATGCTAGTTTAGGTAGGGTTACCATTTTTTGTCCCCGAAAAAAGGAGGACGCATGCCCTGCCCCCACCACACACCCCGCCCCACCCCATGTCACACTCTCACTCCGCCCCTGTCACGTTTTCTCCTCCCCCTGTCACATACCTTGTCGCCCCCCCCCCCCATCCCCGTCACCCCCCTCACCTTACCTTACTAGTGCCCTGGTGGTCTAGTGACCTCTTCCACCTTCGGGGCAGGAAAGAGGCCCCTCTTTCCTGCCTGGAACGCTGCCCTGCATGCATCCTTCCTGTTGGTGATCCTCGGTGCCGATTCAAAATGGCCGCCGAGAGTTGAAGTCTCGTGAGGTCACGTCAACTCTCGGCGGCCATTTTGAATCGGCGCCGAGGATCACCAACAGGAAGGATGCATGCAGGGCAGCACTCCGGGCAGGAAAGAGGGAGCTCTTTCCTGTCCCGAAGGCGAAAGAGGTCACTAGACCACCAGGGCACTAGTAAGTAAGGGGAGGGGAGGCTAGCAATCTGATTGGCAAAACCCGCCCGGTTGCCCGGACATGCCCTCAAAAAGAGAACATGTCCGGGTAAATCCGGACATATGGTAACCCTAAGTTTAGGCTACCCTTTTCCCTACAAGACTCCCCCCTCCCCCCCCGTAGGGCCCTCCTCAAGGTCTATCATAAGGCTTCCCAGACAAGGAGGTTGAGAACAGGAGGCGGCATGATGGCAAAAAGTTGAAGCCACTTAGCTTAGTCTCTGTTTCCCCTTCCCTGTGCAGCCATTACTCTATGTACACTCAAAACAAAGCAAACAAACCTATGAGCTGCAGCATCCATGTTGCCGTTCTTTATTGTTGGTAGCATTTTTATTTAATCTCACTTATATTGCCAAATTTGCCAACTTGTGCAGCATGTACACAGAGGAAGCATAATAATGGAATAATTTTTCATATGTAGAGTAGTAATTTGTTGTAAATCGTAATCAGTGTGTCATTTGGAACGGCTGGTTGTAGGGACTCTCTAGCACATGTCGTATTCACGCAGACAGTTTTTTCTCCTGGTAAAACACTACTAAAACAGACATCAAATTATGAAAATCAGGTGCTCAACCTTTAGGACCCTGCTTACTAAGGTACACTAGCGTTTTTAGCGTGCGCTAAAACTAGCTCACGCTAAATGCTAGAGACACCCACAGGGATTTTTTGAGGGGGTACTTGGGGATTCTGAGTACCACCACCTTTTCCATTGTGTGCTAAAATTGACCCATGGACCCCAAGTTTTAATGAAAGAGCTCAGGCTCTACACACCAATTCTGCCTTCTCATAGATTCTGTGACTAGTTGCAGGGGGCCTGGCTATTGTGGGATGGGTCCCTCAGTGATCACCCCACTCCTGAAGGGTGGCTTAGCATTTGAGTACCGGCACCTTTTTTGCTAGAAAAAAATGCACTGGACACCAATCTAACACTACAAATTTAAAATCCAAGAGATTAGTTGGTTCCCTTCTGACAGGACACCATAACCATGGAAAGTGCATGATGTGTAAGAACACCACTGAGGTTAAATAATTCATTAATCCAGTAAATGGGAAGACATGAAATTCTTTATTACATGTGCCTCATCATGTGTGGGTTGCAAATTAGATGTCTGTGTGACAAGTTCTATGTTGACAAAACTAGCCGTTCCTTCAAAGGATGGTGGAACATTGTAGTAGATTTAATCATTGTAAAAGACTGAGAACTCTCCTCTTTGAGAGTTTTCTATGCATTGATGGAGTACCTTAGATTGCAACTGGCCATCAATGGTCTATATTTGATATTTTGTTTATGGCTTTGTAGACCTTGTCTGTTGTTTATTTACTGTTAGTCACATTGAACTTGAGTTTCTTCGGGATAATGTGGAGTATAATGTAAAAAATAAACAATAAATAAATAATAAATCATAGATAGAATTTTATACTTTTTCATATCAGCAAGGGCAAAAAATAAACATTTTAGAAGGGGAATACAATGGGCGTCTCACTATTTACCGCCAGCTGATTTCTTCCACGAGCTAAAAACACTACTGTAGCTTACTAAAAGATACCCTGTGTTCCAAAAGATCTACGTTGGGGGATTCCCCCCCTATAGTTCAGCATCTCCCTTTCCCCTCTGTATGACCCCCTCCAGGTTGCCAGCATCTCTTCTTCCCTTCTTTACCTCCCCCCCCCCCCCCCACCATGGCTAGCATTTCTCCTTATCATTAAGATGGGTTATTTTGCCACAATTGTAAGTTTTATGTTAAAATGCACCTGCTCTCTTCACAAAGGCAATCAATAAATCCCAATAAATAAATACATAAATAATGTGTGTTAAAGGTATGCAGAAAAAGGATGCTTTCATTCTTATTTATTTAAGTTTTGCTGTAGTGCTTTAGCTGACAGGAAGGACAAAGCAGTATACAGACTACGTTTAACGAGTGAAAAGGAACGTGGGCACCACAGGTCAATATTAGCAAACAGAAAATGGAGGAGTATCTTAATGTTTAGAGCAGCAGACTTAGAACCAGTGGAGCCTGCTTCATATCTCACTATTGCTCCTTGTGATCTTGGGCAAGTCACTTAGGAGCCCTATTACTAAACCATGTTAAATGCTAATGGACACCTAACACAGGAAAAAAGGCTTGCTGCAAAATGCATTGAAGCAATTTGTGGTAATTTGCCTTTCAGCTTGCGATTATTATGCAATATTTATATGTGTTTGTTATTTTTTTAGGAAGGGATGTGTCATGGGTGGGGAATGGGTGTGGAAGTGTTGCTCAGCTAGTGTGGTTTCCATTAGCATGTGCTATCTGGATAACACAGACTTACCCCCTATTTCTGTAAAAGTCACCCAATTTGCACACACAATTTAATTAAATAAGCTAATTAGTACCAATAATTGGCTTATTTAATAAGCAATTATTGGCACTAATTACATTTAATTGAACTGTATGTACATAAATTTAGGTATGGGATCTACACCTAAATTTTTACCCATGATTTGAAAAAGGGGGTGCAGAAAAGGGAGAGGCATGTGTTCCTAAAATTGGCATTATAGAATAAAGAGGATACGCACCTACATTTACACCATGTTTCAGTTGGTGCAATTGGCCATACCAAAAGCTAGGCATGACTCTAGGGCACAATGCTATCCTATAAACTGTGCCTAACTTTAAGCGTGTCTTATAGAATAGCGGAGGTTTTTTTGGCATCATATATAGAATCTAGCCTTTAATGTGGGAGCATTTGGGGGGGGGGGGGAGGAATTCTGTAAATGTCGTTTAAAAATGGACACCAGAAAAGATCAGTGCTAAGTAGCATTCTAAAAAGGATGCGTGCCTTTTATAGAATACATATATACTAGCCATTAAGCCTGTAACAACAGGCTAGTTTTTTGTTTTCCTATGGTCCCCCCATCCACCAACCCTGCTCTCTCCCCTGCCCTCCCCCCAGCGTTTGTTTCCCTCAGTTCCGCCCCCTCCTTCCCTCCCTGCTCCCTCCTCCTCCGATTTCCAGGCCCATGCCCTCCTCCCTATTGGGCTGTACTGCTGGTGGAGGCGGGGCTTGGACTTCTACACTCTCAGCGTTCCGACTCTACTGCGCATTTGCAGGTGAGTTGGTCACTTGCCGTTTATATGTTTGAGATATATATATATATATATATATATATATATATATATATATATATATATATATAATTATTATTATTATTATTTAGCACCTTGTTGAAGGAATTCACTCATGGTGATGTACAGCAAGAATAAATCAAATATGAACAATGGACAATTGCAGCAGTAGAAATATTCAAATAACAATGCAAAGTATGGCATAGTACACTATTTACAATATCAACACAGTATGTAATAGAACATTTTAATAGACAGCGTAGGGTATAAGCAAAGATAGAACATATAGGGCCCCTTTTACCAAGTTGCAACAAAAGGGGGCCTGAACTGATGTTGGCACATGTTTTTTACTTGCTAAGACCCCATTTTACCTCTGCAGATAAAAGGGAAGTCTCTCTTTCCTGCAGGAAGTGGCCATGCGGCAAATGAAGCACTTGCCGCACGGCTATTTCGGGGGGGCCCTTACTGCCACCCATGGAGGTGGTGATAAGGGCTCCCATGCTAACCCAGCAGTAACCAGGCATTGAGTGGCACTGCCCAATTACTGCCAGGTATTTTGTAGCGCCGGATATGATGGCATGCTAGGGGTGGGAAGTACTGCCGGGCTGCTGCGGTAGCTCAGCGCTACTTCCTGTTTAACGATTGGTAAGCCTGCATTGGGCTTGCCGCCACTTAGTAAAACGAGGACCTTAGACAGGTAAGAGAGTAAGAGGAGTTAGAAAATAAATTGACTAATTTAAAGAATAAAGAACTTAAAGAATCGTGCTTAGTACCAGTTCCCACACCCAGCACTGGGCATCAGTCTTATGCCTGCTGAAACCTGGTGTAAATCCCAGAGCCCAAGTGTGGTGTGAAGACCCATTATTCTATAACACTGCACACAAGTTTCTGGAAGGCCTGTGACCCCCTCTTCGGTTGCACCGAGTAGGATTTAGGCACCCAGCATTATAGAATACTGCACAGCCAGATGCACACACAAATCCTAATTGGTGCCAATTAATGTCAATAATTGGCTGTTAGAGTCCAATTATTGATGATGAACTGTTCGTTATTCAATTAAATTGCATGTTCATTTTGGAAGTGTGTCCACATTTGGGCACCATATATAGAATCTGGGGTTAGCGTCTCCTAAATGGGAATTGGCAAGTGTGCCCACGTTAATATTTTGGCAGGTCTTGCAGGCCAATTGAAAAATTAGCACGGGACTGTAAACAAAGAAAAAGAAATGAGCTCTATTGTTGAACCTCATTAAAAATGGGCTTATTGCACGGGAAAGTCTCGCATTAAAACAGTCTAAGCCAATTTCTTAATGTTTTCAAGTAAAAGGACCCCTTAACTCTCTATTGCCTTAGGTACAAACTTACTAAGGCGTGCTAATGGATTTAGTGCATGCTAACAATTAGCACATGCGAAATGTCATGAAGCCCATAGGAATATAATGGACTGCATGGCATTTAGCACACACTAATTGTTAGCATGTGCTAAATCCATTAGTACAGCTTAGCAAAAGGATTTCTTAGATTGTGAGCACTCCAGGCACAAAAAATACCTACTGTACCTGAACGTACATCACTTCAATAATTTTGGGGCTTGTAGATCTTATATAAATAATAACAATAATAAAAAGGTACTAGTACTCAGTACCAATGAGTGCCCTCTGAAAAAAAGTTGTTCTGGCATATATTCTCATTAAAATCTGTATTTGAGTGATGACTAGGATTACAGAAATCAAGGGGCCCTTTAACTAAGCCGTGTAGGTGCGTACACACGTCCTATGTGTGTCAGTTTTGAACTACCCGGGTGGCCCGGGTGGTAATTTCATTTTTTACCCATGCCCACTAAGCGCGCTAGAAATTTTCTGCCATGCGGCACTAACCGGACAGTAATCGGCATTGTATATGTGTAGACCATTACTGCCCGGTTAACACGTGAGATGTTACAGCTAGGTCAATGGGTGGCGGTAAGGTCTCAGACCCAAAATGGACATCTGCCAATTTTTATTTTGAAGCACGTCCATTTTCGGACAAAAAAAGAGGCCCTTTTTTCAGGTGCACTAAAAAATGGACCTGTGTGCGCACAATATACGCGTCTACACCAGTGCAGGCCATTTTTCAGCGCACCTTAGTAAAAGGACCCCCAAGTATTTTAAAATGATAAGAGCTACTGCAGCAGGAGGGTAAACTGTATATGAGCCTTGATTACAAAAATAAATTAAACAAAAATGTACAAATCAATACAAATGACATATTTTATTAATATGGGAGTCTAGCATTTTTAGCTTGCAGTAAAAATTAGTTGCAGTAAATGCTGAGACACCCATTATATTCCTGTAAGCATTTTAGCGTTTACCACCAGCTGATTTTTACCGTGAGCTAAAGTGCAGCTCTGTAAAAAGCCCCCATAATTTATAATAGTCTCAGGCAAGATTTTGTTCCCACTGAGTAGAAACAGGCCATTGTTTGGCCCATTCATTTAAATAAAAAGTCTTTAGATGTTACGAACCCCACTAACTATTGGCCGGTTTCCAATTTATTTTTCTCTCAAAATTACTTGAAAAAATAGTCTATAAACAATTTCTTGCATTCTCAGAACAGGTTAGAGCTCTCCACCTTTGCCAAGCAGGACACTGTAAATTTGATAGCACAGAAACTATAATTACTGATTTTCTTAGCAATCTCCATGCCACGCTCAGTAAAGGGGATATTGCTCTTGTGGTATAACTGGACCTTTCAGCAGCCTTTGACCTTATTGATCACTCTATTTTGCTTAGACATCTAGAACGTATTGGGATCTGTGGAACAATACTGAGCTGGTTCTCCTCTTTCTTGGATAAAGTAGTCTTCTCCGTCCACATAGACACCGATATGTCTTGCTCCCACTCCCTAACCTGTGGTGTACTGCAAGGTTCTATTCTTTCCTCTTTACTGTTTAATGTTTTTATTAGTCCACTTGCATCACTTACTCAGTCCTTTGGTGTTAAACCTTTTTTTCTATGCAAATCATATTCTCTATTAATCTTATCCCTTTACAAAATTGTCTATCAGCTGTTGTGACTTGGTTGACAGCACACAGACTGGCTCTAAATCCAGAAAAAAAAAAACAATGATCTGTTGGACTACTGGAGTCTTATCCCAACCAGATTTCATCCCACAGCTTTTTGGGTTGTCAGTTTTGCCAGTCCAATCATTTTAAGTACTTTGGTGTCTTTCCATAAGCAGTGGATGCAAATCTCCCCCATTAATATTCATTGTGGATATCCTGAAAAACTGACTGGCTGGGGTGTCTCCAAGACCAGGTTTGGGAACCACTGGTTTAGCCTCTAGTTGTTGTGTTAGACTTGCTATTTAGCAGATGGTTATCTTGTTATTATTGGAAATAAAGCCACCCTAAAGGCCAGAGGGTGTTGAGGTCTTGCAACCCTTTGTCTTCTTACACTTGTTGATGTACCTATTTTTCCTGAGGCTTTTCAGCATAGCTGTAATAGTATAGGGATGGGCCATCAGCCTTCTAGGGAGACCCTTACTAAACAGTACCATTGAAAGTACCCATTGCAGTTATGAGAAATGAAATATACCTAAAATAAAAGACAACCTACATCTGCCCTTCCCCCATCATCTTTGTTTAGCTTTTATCACCCCTCACTTTCCCTTAACACATGTGTCTGTTCATTACTGCCCTACGCTAGTAGGTATACATAACATTGTGCATGTTTGTTTCATACTATGAAGGTCCTTTATAGAGAGTACAGGATTGACTTTTATTTCAATGTATGAATTGTCTTTCCTTTTGTGTATATTGGGTAGGGTATTCCATACATCCATCGCCTTCTCAATCTCCTTTTCTCCAGCTTTATATCACAGTTCTTTGTGCTTACATTTCTTTTTCTATAGAGAATGCTACTTTATTTTTTGACTCCTACTAAGTATATATAAAAACATAGAAAAGAGAATATAACTGCAGACGAGGAACCCAGCTGTTGTTAGAAAGTAAATTAGAAAGTATGAAATTAGCTCTTGTAATTACGAGGTCTGTCTGCAACTTTGCTAGCAGTGTCAAGTAGAAGTTCATAGGGTATAAATGCTGCATACAATAAAAGCTAAATTTAATAATAGAAAGAAGCAATTAGTCTCTGGAAGTCACTTTAGAAGTAAATACCAATGGTATTTACAGGTGTACACTGCATACACATATAAGTGGTGAGTTCAGAAAGCCACTACTTATATGTAGAGATGGCCAGACTACAGAGATTTTAAGAAGGTCCAGTCAATATTCAGTCCACAGCAGTCTGCAGACAAAATTAGGCCCAGATATTCAGTGCTCAGCCATGTCCAGGCACCAACTTTGAATATTGGAGACTAATTCACATTATGCTGGCCACTGGAGTTTGTGCAGGTCCTGGTCAATATTCTTCCAGGACCTGCATAAGACACGGGCCCTTTTACTAAGCCACATAAGTGCACCCAACGCATGCCACTTCTGAGTTACCACCCGGCTACCACGTGACCCAGGTGCTAATTTAATTTTTGACAAGCGGTGAAAGGCATTTGATGCGCGTAGACCATTACCTCTTGGTTAATGCGTGAGACCTTCCCACTAAGTCAATGGCTGGTGGTAAGGTCTCAGACTCAAAATGGATGCGTGTCAATTTTCATTTTGATGCACGTCCATTTTCGGTGAAAATAAAAAAAGGCATTTTTATAGGTGCGCTGAAAAATGGATCTGCGCACATCCAAAACACACACCTACACTACCACAGGCCATTTTTCTGTGCACCTTAGTAAAAGGACCCCTTATGTGGGTCCTGGCTGAATATGCAGCAAAATCAAAATCGCTGCTTGTCCATTTTGGGTCTCTGACCTTACTGCCAGCCACAGACCTAGCGGTAAAGAATTTGGGTGGTAAAGACCTACGCGTGTCAGATGCCACTTGGCACACGTCCGCTACATGCATCCAAAAATTAAAATTATTTTTTCAGACATGTGCAGTGGACACATGCCAAAAATGAAATTACTGCAAGAGCCATGAGGTAGTCGGGCGGTAAGTCCATTTTGGCATGTGATGCACATGCGTAGGCACCTAAGCGGCTTAGTAAAAAGGGCCCTAGGAGAGGAATAAAATGGTACAAACATAGATACGAAGAGCCTAACCTGCTTATTTTCAAAGGAGAAGGCTGGCCATCTTCCGACACAAATCGGGAGATAGCCGGCCTTCTCCAATTTATATAATCAAAATCCAATTTTTGCTGGCTTCAACTGCTTTCTGTTGCAGGGCTGGCCAAAGTTAAAGGGGGAGTGTCAGCAGGGTACTGAAGGCGGGACGGGGCGTGGTTAAGAGATGGCCGGCTTCAGCCGATAATGGAAAAAAGAAGGCCAGCTCTGACAAGCATTTGGCCGGCTTTACTTGGTCCATTTATTTTTAAGACCAAGCCTCAAAAAAGTGCCCAAACTGACCAGATGACCACCGGATGGAATCGGGGATCACCCTCCCTTACTCCCCCAGTGGTCACCAATCCCCTCCCATCCAAAAAAATTATTTTAAACATTTTTGTGCCAGCCTCTATGCCAGCTTCAAACGTCATACCCAGCTCCATCACAGCACTATGCAGGTCCCTGGAGCAGTTTTTAGTGAGTAGTGCAGTGCACTTCAGGCAGGCGGACCCAGGCCCATCCCCCCTACCTGTTACACTTGTGGTGGTAAATGGGAGCCCTCCAAAACCCACCACAAACCCACTGTACCCACATCTAGGTGCCCCCTGTTACCCTTTTTAGGGCTATGGTAGTGTTGTACAGTTGTGGGGAGTGGGTTTGGGGGTTTTGGGGGGGCTCAGCACACAAGGTAAGGGAGCTATGCACCTGGGATCAATTTGTGAAGTCCACTGCAGTGCCCCCTAGGGTGCCCGGTTGGTGTCCTGGCATGTGAGGGGGGCCAGTGCACTACGAATGCTGGCTCCTCCCATGACCAAAGGGCTTGGCTTTGTTTGGGTTTGAGATGTCTGCCATTAGTTTCCATTATTGGCAAAAACCAATGGCAGCCATCTCTAACACCGACAATCTCTAAGGCCGGCCCAAATGTTGAGATTTGGCCGGCCCCGACTGTATTATCGAAACAAAAGGTGGCCAGCCATCTTGTTTCGATAATGCAGTCAGGTATGCCGCTTTACGGGGTCGGCCTTAGAGATGGCTGCCCATATAGTTGGCCAGCCCTGTTCAATTATGTCCCTCTAAATCATCTTGCTGTTGGGCAAAAAAGCATGGACATGGTTAGTTGAGTGGGAGTTTTGTGGGGAAATGAGCCTAGAAGAGTGTTGCATTAAGAAATATCTGAGAATCTTCATAAATGCCCTGACCTGCCCTGTCCTCCCTCCCCTCTCTCTCTCTCTCTCTCTGAGAAATAGCGAGAAAGATGTGGATATAGATATATAGATCTAAATATATATGGCATATAGTGTATCTTTGTTCTGGAAATGCTTTTCAGTAATGTACTTTCACCAAATTATGAAAGCTAAGATAAAGCTGTCTGCTTTCTAGTGAATCTAGTAAATTAGATGTTTCTATAGGAGTGAAAACATTTGCTCTAGAGTGCATTTATATAATTCCAAGAAAGGAAACTCATTAGAGAACTAAAGAAGTACAACCTAAATTGTCAAAATTGGCATTATTACATGAAAAGTGGAAACAGAATGCTTGAAATATATATTTGTAGAGATACTTCTTTGTTATTGGATATCTGTGGTGCATTTTCCTTTTGTAGTAGCTTATGAGAGTACTCCATTTCCATTTCAAGGATCCCTTAATGCTAATAGTTCCTGTGAATTTTGTATATTTTTGTAATAAAGGATTCAGACTCTGAAGCTGTATGTTATATAACATTACACCTAGGAATTCAAATAGTTTGCAAATGGGTGGGCAAACTTGATAGGTCATACAGGTTATTATTTCAGAAACATATCCATGTCTATACAGTGGCATTTGGGTGGGGGGGGGGGGGAGTTATCAATGTAGGTCACCATTACAATGTGTTATTTTGCAACTGACCTTTTAGCATAGGTTCCATTTTAGTTCATATAGGTGCTCATTTTCAAAGCACATAGACTTACAAAGTTATTGGAGGGGCATTTTCGATAATGCATCTAAGTCGGACTTTGGATGTTTTGAGTTAAACGTACCAAATCCAAATAGGAAATATACCCATTCTCAAAAAAACAAAAACAAACAAAAAAAAACATTCCTGAATCCTTCAGTGATCATCTGGTCATGTAGGGCATCTTTTTGTCTCTTATTCATTAGAAAAAGAGGTCTAGACCAAAATGAAATGTTCAGCCCTAGACATTTTGGTTTTGATCTATTATAGGTGTAAAACATCCAAGTGTTAGGCATGCCCTAATCCCACTGTTGAAATGTCTCTGAAACGCCCCTGTGTGATTTGAATGTACTGCAGATGAAATGCATAGATAGATGTCTGCAGAACAGGTTTTGAAAATACTGATTTGGATGTTTTGAGAAGAAATCCGCCCAAATGGTACTTTATGACACATTTTAGACATATTTACATAAGTACATAAGTATTGCCACACTGGAATAGACCAAAGGTCCATCAAGCCCAGCATCCTGTTTCCAACAAATACCTGGCAAGACCCGAAAAAGTTCAATACATTTTATGCTGCTTATCCCAGAAATAAGCAGTGGATTTTCCCTAAGTCAATTTAATAATTGTCTATGGACTTTTCCTTTAGGAAGCTGTCCAGACCTCTTTAAAACCCCACTAAGCTAACCACCTTTATCACATTCTGTGGCAACGAATTCCAGAGTTTAATTATACGTTGAGTGAAGAAAACCTTTCGTATTAAATTTACTACTTTGTAGCTTCATTACATGCCCCCTAGTCCTAGTATTCTTAGAAAGAGTAAACTAATGATTCACATCTACCCCTTCCACTCCACTCATTATTTTATAGGCCTCTATCATATCTCCCCTCAGCCGTCTTTTCTCCAAGCTGAGGAGCCCTAGATGCTTCAGCCTTTCCTCATAGGGAAGTTGTTCCATTTCCTTTATAATTTTTGTTGCCCTTCTCTGTACCTTTTCAAATTCCATTATATCTTTTTTGAGATGCAGTTACAAAAAATGAGCCCCATAGTAACCTACATAATTTTGTAAGTCTATGTGCTTTGAAAATGAGCCTCTTAGTCAAGTAGAAGTTATCAAAGAAGCTGGAAAAGATGCCTTTTTTTAAAATTTAGTTCAATATAAAGGGTTGTGTATTAAAACCAAAGTAATTTATATATATATATATATATATATATATATATATATATTATATATATATATATATATATATATATATATATATATATATATATATATATATATATATATATATATATATTGTAAGGAATATGAAGGAAGGGAAAGGAGGGAGAGAAACCCCAGCTTCCTACAGGGAAAAAGAGAGCTGGAGAGTAAGAGGGAAGACCCTAGGGAAGCTCCGGTTTGGCCTAAGAGGGACATACAAATTAGAAACTACAACTCCCAGAAAGCCCCAGGAGAGCCCCGGATAAGGAGAAATAGAGTGCAGAACCTGGAGGCTCCAGAGGAGGGCGGCCCAAAGAGGGGAAAAGCTGAGTCCCCACCTTGGTGGAGGCGGTGGCTGAACCGGTGGGGGGGGGGGGGGGGAAAGAAAAGCAGCCTAGCCCTGTTAATGAGGAAGAAAGAGAACAGCTGGGAAAGAGGGGGGAGGAGGAGAAAATGGACTGCGCTCCGGTGAAAGAGGAGGAGGAGGAGGAAGCCATGGAGCAGGAGGAGCCCAGGGAGGTCTCAGAAGAACCTATGGAACTCTTGGCTCTGAGGCAGCCAGGGCTGTAGGTAACAAAGGGGAATGCCCGGGTCGAGCGGGAGGAGGTCAGGAGAGTAAGGCTGACCAAGAGGGTGGGACCCGAGGCTTTGAGCCCGCGCAAAGCCAAGTTATATTGAAATGTGTTTTCTTGCAAGTTGGGCTACATAACTCTGTTTTGGGGAAGCTTGGCTAATTGAACTGAGGATTGAAAGCCAAGCTATATTGAACTGGGTTTTTCTTGCAAGCTGGGCTACATAACTCTGTTTTGGGGAAGCTTGGCTAATTGAACTGAGGATTGAAAGCCAAGCTATATTGAACTGTGTTTTCTTGCAAGCTGGGCTACATAACTCTGTTTTGGGGAAGCTTGGCTAATTGACTGAGGATTGAAAGTCAAGCTATATTGAACTGTGTTTTCTTGCAAGCTGGGCTACATAACTCTGTTTTGGGGAAGCTTGGCTAATTGAACTGAGGATTGAAAGCCAAGCTATATTGAACTGTGTTTTCTTGCAAGCTGGGCTACATAACTCTGTTGTGGGGAAGCTTGGCTACTTGAACTGAGGATTGAAAGCCAAGCTATATGGAACTGTGTTTTCTTGCAAGCTGGGCTACATAACTCTGTTGTGGGGAAGCTTGGCTAATTGAACTGAGGATTGAAAGCCAAGCTATATGGAACTGTGTTTTCTTGCAAGCTGGGCTACATAACTCTGTTGTGGGGGAAGCTTGGCTAATTGAACTGAGGATTGAAAACCCAGCTATGTTGAACTGTGTTTTCTGGTAAGGCTGGGCTACATGAACTCTGTTTTGGGGAAGCTTGGCTAATTGAACTGAGGATTGAAAGCCAAGCTATATTGAACTGTGTTTTCTTGCAAGCTGGGCTACCTGACTCTGTTTTGGGAAGCTTGGCTAATTAACTGCTCTTTGAAAACAAGCTATACTGAGCTGGGGTAGGGTTAAGCTCCCCCTCTCTTCAGAGGAGGAAAAGAGAGAGGAAGCGTCGGCTGAAGCCAAGGCTGTGTTCGGACCTGTGTTGAAAGAGACTCCTAAATTTTAAGGCAAGAGCGGGAGGGAGATCCTCAGGTCAAATAAAGGCTGCATTTTTTTGGTGTTGGATTCAATGTGACACTGTTATTTGTGTTGGCTGGGCATGGCCGAGATGGAGCTGTACGGCTGAGCGGAGGCGTGGAAGCTTACAATATATATGCAGATCCCTAGTGGGTTTACAATCTAAAATTTGTGCCTGTGGAGGTATATGTCACTTGCCCAGGGTTACAAGGATCTGCAGTGGGAATTGAACTTGGTTCTCAGGGCACTATTCCAGCTATTAGGCTACTCCTCCCATATATGTTTGCTATGAAAATAATGTTTAACACACACACACTTTAGTAAGCAGGTTCCCTAGTTGCTTCAAATCTGCTTCTCAACCATCTCCTAGATGCACCCCTAGCCAGTCAGGCTGACAGGACTACCACACTGAATATGCATGAGATAAATTTGCATACATTCAAGATTCATGCATATAAATATATATCATGCTTAGTCAGGGAATTGTGAAAACTTGACTGGCTATGTGTGCCTTAAGGAGAGGGCTGAGCTGCAGATTTGATGCTACTAAGTGGCAGCTGGTGGGGGTGGTGGGGGCAGCATGTCCCCATCCAGGTACAATACAGAAAAGTTATTTACTATGTGGTAAGTGTATTCTTAATTAGCATGGAGGCATTTAGGGGCCCTTTTACTAAAGGGTTGTTGCACGCCAATCCGGCAGTAGTGCCATGCTACCACAGGAGCAAGACGGTAGTTCCCACCCCCAACATGTGCAATTTCCGGTGCTTACCCGGCGGTAATTGGGCAGTGCTGCACATTGCTTGGTTAGCGTGGAAGCCCTTACCGCCACCTCAATGGGTGACAGTAATTGCTCCCCCAGAAATGGCCATGCATGCAGTTAGCGTGTGAATTATCATGTTCTAACAACATAATTCTATAAAAGTGACCAAAAATTGTGCATACAAATTTGGATGCATGCCCAATTTGCATTTGCTATTTAATTTACTAACGAGCCAATTAGTGCCAATAACTGGCTTTTAAACCAGCAATTATGAGTGCTAATTGAAGTCAATCAAGATGTAAATGCGTAAATTTAGGCATGTGAACAGTAGTAAATTTTACACTCATCCCAAAAAAGGGGCACAGAAATGGGAGGGTCTTGGTCAGTTCATGTCGGATCATAGGTGTGATTTTGGGTTACACACGTGGAGGAGTGGCCTAGTGATTAGGGTGGTGGACTTTGGTCCTGGGGAACTGAGGAACTGAGTTTGATTCCCAGCACAGGCAGCTCCTTGTGACTCTGGGCAAGTCACTTAACCCTCATTGCTTGCCGCATTGAGCCTGCCATGAGTGGGAAAGCGCAGGGTACAAATGTAACAAAAAAAAAAATTATAGAATAAGAGGTTCAACGTATAAATTTAGGTAGGGACGTTTCCACGACATTTTTGTTGGTGAAAATGGATGCACTTAAATTTACACGTGACCTCCAGGAATTAGGTGCTATTCTATAAACCATGTCTAACTTTAGGCGTGGCTTATAGAATAGCGGTTAAGTGTTTGTTTTTCTGGCAATGAATTTTTTAGGCATGATTTATAGAATTCTTCCCTAAATGTATTGCCGGCTTAATAACAGTTATAAAGTTGCATATAACCTGACTCCACCCGTGCTCCACCAAACCTTTGCCTCAGAACATTCCTATATCTGAATCACATAAAAGTGCAACTTTTTTTGTCACCATTTGTACTTTTATGCATATACCAGCAAGGATAATTTTATAAGTGGATCCAGTGTTAGTGGCTATTGTTAATAAGTCATTGGTAGACAGTGTGCTTCTGGAGGTGTGTAAGCAGGCAACTGTAAAGCCTGAGAAATTAGATTCTATGGTGATGGCAAATTATAGGCAATTTCTATGATCCCCTTTATAGAGAAGGTAATTGAGAAAGTAGCGTTGCAGCAGCTGGAGGCCTTTGTGGAGGAGAATGTCTGGATCATTTTCAGAATGGTTTTCGGAAGGCTGATGGGGTGGAAACATTATTGTTATCAACATTGGATGCACTAAGATGGGGATTAGTTAGCAATCAGTGTTTTTGTTTAGTCTCTTTAGATGTTTCATCAGTATTTGACCCTCTATGTTGGGTGTTTGAGTTTTTGAAGTTGGAGTATCGTTTATACATTGATGATGTGCAGTTTTTCTTCCCAGTTATTTCTTGGGAGGGATGATCTCTCTGCCCAGGTGTCTGCTTATATGGGAGTGATTGGTGAATGGATGTGTTCAAATTAGCTATTCGACAGAAAACGGAGGATAGGGTTAAACGACTATTTTTCTTAATGGAGGAAGGTGAATAGTGGAGTGTTGCAGGGGTCTGTACTGGGACCAGTGCTAGTTAACATATTTATAAATGATCTGGAAAATGGAACATTGAGTGAGGTGATTCAAATTGCAGATGACACAAAACTATTCAGAGTTGTCAAAACACATGCAGATGGTGAAAAATTAGACTAAGTCCTTAGGTAACTGGAAGACTGGGCATTCAAATGGCAGATGAAATTATTGTGGACAAATACAAAGTGATGCACATTGGGAAGAATAATCCAAATCATATTTACCTAATGCTAGGTTCCACCTTATGAGTGAGCCTCTGTATCGCTCTATGGTACGACCTCACCTTGAGTATTGCGTTCAATTCTGGTCACCATATTTCAAAAAATATATAGCGGAATTAGAAAAGGTTAAAGAAAAATGACCAAAATGGTAAAAGTGATTGGACTCTTCCTGTATGAGGAAAGGCTAGGGAGGTTAAGGCTCTTTAGCTTGGAAAAGAGACCACTGAGGGGGGAATATGATTGAGGTTTATAAAATCCTGAATGGTGCAGAACGGGTATAAGTTAATTGCTTTTTCACTCAAAAAGTACAAAGTCTAGGGAACTCTCAATCAAATTATATGAAAAACTTTTAAAACAAATTTTTTTACTCAATGAATAGTTAAGCTCAGGAACTCATGCCAGAGGATGTAATAGCAGTTAGCATGTCTAGGTTTTAAAATGGTTTGGACAAGTTCCTAGAGGAAAAGTCCATAGTCTGCTATTGAATCAGACATGGGGAAGCCACTGCTTGGTAGTATGAAATGTTGCTACTATTTGGTTTTCAGAAAAAGGTACTTGTGACCTGGATTGGCCTCTGTTGGAAATGGGATACAGGGCTAGGTGGACCATTGATCTGACCCTGTATGGCTATTATTATGATGTTATGTAATACACTATGGAGAGTTTTAGTACTAAAATCTACAGATTCTTGGTACTTCCCAGTGCAAAGAAGAGTAATTTAGTGCCTGCCCGCTGCATTGTTGCAGAATAAGATGCTTACATCGGAAGATGGGCGTCCTTCTCCCAGGGTCGCCCAAATCGGCATAATCGAAAGCCGATTTTGGGCGTCCCCAACTGCTTTCCATCGCAGGGATGACCAAAGTTCCCGGGGTCATGTCGGAGGTGTAGTGAAGGTGTGACTTGGGCATGCCTAACACATGGGCGTCCTCAACCCATAATAAAAAAAAAGAAGGGCGTCCCTGACGAGCACTTGGACGACTTTATTTGGTCCTTTTTCTTGTTACGACCAAGCCACTAAAAGGTGCCCAAACTGACCAGATGACCACCGGAGGGAATCGGGAATGTCCTCCCCTTACTCCCCCAGTGATCACTAACCCCCTCCCACCCTTAGAAAAAATATTTAAGATATTTTTTGACAGCCTCAAATATCATACTCAGGTCCATTGCAGCAGTATGCAGGACCCTGGAGCAGTTTTAGTGGGTGCAGTGCACTTCAGACAGGTGGGCCCAGGCCCATCCTCCCCTACCTGTTACACTTGTGGTGGTAAATGTGAGCCCTCCAAAATCCACCAGAAACCCACTGTACCCACATCTAGGTGACCCCCTTCACCCATAAAGGCTATGGTAGTGGTGTACAGTTGTGGGGAGTGGGTTTTGGGGAGTTCAGCACACACGGGAAGGGAGCTATACACCTGGGAACAATTTCTGAAGCCCACTACAGTGCCCCCTAGGGTGCCAGGTTGGTGTCCTGGCATGTCAGGGGGACCAGTGCACTACGAATGCTGGCTCCTCCCACAGCCAAAGGGCTTGGATTTGGTCATTTCTGAGATGGCCATCCTTAGTTTCCATTATCGCCGAAAATCAGTCTAAGGATGACTATCTCTAAGATTTGGGCGTCCCCGACCGTATTATCGAAACAAAAAATGGACATCCATCTTGTTTTGATAATACAGGTTTCCCTGCCCCTTCACGGGGACATCCTGCGAGGACGTCCTCAGAAAAACTTGGTCGTCCCTTTCAATTATGCCCCGTGGGCACGTCTATCTTTGCATATTTAAATTAATGCACTGTTTTGCTCTTAGTTTCTCTTCCAATGTATATGATTTTATCTTCAATAAACCACTTGCCATTTTTAAGAGATATGAGCTATGAGCCGGAAGTACTTATTAACCATGTGAGTTGGAACTGTGTGTCAACCATGTGAGCTAGAACTGCAAACTTGCAATCATGTAAGGGATTCTACTGTACTAAAACAACTGAGCAAAAAGTATAAAAATTCTGAAAGCCATACTCGCAACCATCATGTATCCAAATTTGTGTTATAATAGTGCATGTGACAAGGAAGTGGTTTACAATCAATATTGCTTTGTGTTGATGATCTTGCATTGCTGTATGAAGAACAATGTTTGAATATTTATGTAAAACCTGAATGTGGGCAGGGCAGATTATACCAAGAAAATATATGCCACAAAGGCCAAGGGTTATTTTTGTTTTTTTCATGTTTTCTTAATTGCTAAACTCTCTTCTAGACAAGAAGATGGTATTATATCGAAAAGGAAACAGATGTAATTACTAAGGTTACATGAACACCATCCATTTCTCAACTACATTGGTATAATTAGCATGCTACTTTATCACTTTCTACTATTGGTGTACAGCATCGTAGGTAAGGTTCACAGAACTTGCAAGAAATGGTTTGAGAAAACAATTAATCTTCACTGTGCATATAAGATCTCTTTAAGCATACACTTGCTAACAGCATAACAAAACAAAAGAATACAATCTGTCACAGTGTTGGAATCCAAAGTGAGTTGCTATTGGAAATGTGCAAACCATAAAAATAAGTAAACAGTTTGTGAATGTGTTTAATTAAGGGTTTATCAGGCTAGTTTGCAAACTTAAATAAAAAATCTAATGCAGATTTCTAATAACATTTTAGACCTGTTTACTAAGGGGGGTAATATTCAGCCATGGTGGTAAGTAGCTTGTAAGCTGCTCTTATTTTTAGGCTGAATTAATCTTGGATATTCAATGCCAGGGCACTCAGGGCTCATGGCATTGAATATACAGGTATGTGCGCTGGCCCAGAAGTTGTCTGGGCTCTGACTGATATTCAGACTGATGCAGGTTAACTCAGCGCATAAAGTCAGAATAGCCTTTTTTCTGACCTAAGCTTAACCACTTAGCCGCTTAGGGAGAAATTCTATACATGACGCCTAAAAAATTGATGCTGAAATCAGTACCAACTAAGAGTATTCTATAATTGGCACCTAGATTTAGGTGCCAATTATAGAATATGCTTATTTGATATTTCAGCATCTAAATCTACGCACATCCATTTACACCAATGAAAACCTGGCATAAATCCCGGCTCGTAGCTTTAGGCGCACTGGGCCGTATTCTATAAGTAGGTGCATACATTTCAGAACACCCATGAAACGCCCAATTCCCCACCCATAACCATGTCCCTTTTTGCCTGCATGTGTTAGAAGTTCAGCGCATATCATTGGCATGGAGGAGTAGCCTAATGGTTAGTGCAGTGGGCTTGGATACTGGCAGTGGAGGAGTGGCCTAGTGGTTAGAGCACTGGTCTTGCAATCCAGAGGTGGCCGGTTCAAATCTCACTGCTGCTCCTTGTGATCTTGGGCAAGTCACTTAACCCTCCATTGCCTGAGGTACAAAATTAGGTTGAGAGCCCTCCTGGGACAAAGAAATATCCGGAGTACCTGCCTATAACTCATCTTGATCTATTACTGAAAAAAGTGTGAGCAAAATCTAAATAAATAAAACCTGGGTTCAATTTCCTCTGCAGCTACTTGTGACCCTGGGCAAGTCACTTGACCTTCCATTGACCCAGGTTCAAAAACATAGATTGTGAGTGAGCCCTCTAGGGTCAGAAAAAAAGTATCTGCAAATAATGTGTATAGCGCTGTGTATGTCTGGTAGTGTTATAGAAATGATTATTAGTAATAGAATACACTTAGTTGTGTACCTAAATTCTAATCAGTGACAATTAGTGCTCATTATTGCTTGTTAAGTGCAGCGCTTATTAAGCTAAATGAGTTGCATGCATTGTTATAGAATCCATGCCAATTTTAGCAAGGATCTCTCAGCATGCTATATAGAATCCAGGGGCTAGCAGAATGAATATCACCAGTAACTGATTAAATTAATCCCTTGAACCACCCCTAACCTAGCTGGTTAGGGAATAGCTGGTTAGCAGAGATATTCAGTGGTACTCCCAGTTAAGTGCTGCTGAATAACGATGGGAGGGGGGTAAACCTTTTTTAATATTGACCTTTCAGATGCTTTGTGGAGGATAATTATGTAACAGAGAGCTTACTAAATGTGCTGCTTACAACATACATGTCAGACCTATTTTATAAAGGAAAGTAGAAGTATAAATGATCTGGAAAATGGAATGCTGAGTAAGGTGATTCAATTTGCAGATGACACAAAACTAGTCAGAGTCGTCAAAACACATGCAGATGGTGAAAATTTTCAGGAAGACTTTAGGAAACTGGAAGACTGGGCATCCAAATAGCAGTTGAAATTTAATATGGACAAACGCACAGTTATGCTCATTGGAAAGAATAATCCAAATCATAGTTACCTGATCCTAGGGTCCACCTTTAGGGGTCAGCACCCAAGAAAAAGATCTAGGTGTCGTTGTAGACAGTACACTGAAATCTTCTGCCCAGTGTGCAGCAGCAACCAAAAAAGCAAACAGGATGCTAAGAATAATTAGGAAAGAGATGGTAAATAAGACCAAAAATACCATAATGCCTCTGTGTCCTCACCTTGGGTTTTGCATTCATTTCTGGTCCCCGTGTTTCAAAAAAGGTATAGCAGAATTAGAAAAGGTTCAAAGAACAGTGACCATAAAGGAGATGGAACTCCTCTCATATGAAGAAAGGCTAAAGAGGTTAGGGCCCTTCAGTTGGGAAAAGAGATGGATGAGGGGAGATATGATTGGGGTCTACAAAATCCTGAGTGATGTAGAATGAGTAGAAGTGAATTGATTTTTTTTACACATTTCAAAAGTACAAGGACTAGGGGACACTTAATGAAGTTACATGGAAATACTTTTACAACAAATAGTAGGAAATATGTTTTCAATCAAACGAATAGTTACGTTCTGGAACTCTTTGCTGGAGGATGTAATAACAGTAGTTAACGTATCTGGGTTTAAAAAAGGTTTGGACAAGTTCCTGGAGAAAAAAATCCAAAGTCTACTATTGAAACAGACATGGGGAAGCTATGGCTTGCTCTGAAATTGGTAACATGTTGCTAATATTTAGGTTTCTGCCAGGTGCTTGTGACCTAGCTTGGCCAAAGTTGGAAACAGGATACTGAGCTAGATGGACCATTGGTCTGACCCAGTATGGCTATTCTTATGTGCAGACATACACAATATTCATTTATGTATGTTTTCAGTGCATAAATGTTAGTGTCTTATTTCTAGAATTAACCACTATGTGCAAAACCTTAGTGCACCTTAGTAAATTCAGTATCTTCTGAAATATTTATTCACCCCTTAAGACATGAAAGACATATGTCTTAAGACATAAAAGCTAAAAAGCAACATCAATATGCACAGAAAGAAGCTTTCATTAGCATAAAAAAGCGAGTACTATGCCTTTGGAAGGTGCAAAGCATGAAAAAAAAAATACAATAATGGAAACCCAGCATGTGTAATAAAACAAAAAAACACATTTTGAAATCTCTGCACTTTGCCTTCTGCTTAATTGATTACCAACTTTCTCAACTAGGAAGGTGTAACACTGGTTCTTCAGATGTCAAAGTGAAGCTTTCAGAGGCACAGCAATCTACTTTTAAATGCTAGACTGGTTTGACAGCTAGGATAGACTTCAAACAGATCAAAGCAGCATCAGAAGTACAGATGCAGTCTGAAAACTTGCCCTGTCTTCAAGTACCTTTCACAACTTGGGGCAGCTTTAATATTACAGGTCATGGAAAAGAAAGTGCAATCATATCAGGCCAGGAACAAATAAACACAGCATCTAACATCCGCATCAGCTGTGCCCTGACACCATTTACACATCAAATCCTTCCATACCTATTGTAAGCTCTGAGGTGAACTATATTGACTATACTACTTGAGCTTCACCATCCTCGGTTTTCCCCTCTGGATCTCTCTTCTGCCTATGAAGCTACCTCACCCAGCCTAGGTAGATACATATGCAAAACCGTGTGGTAAAAATAAAAAAAATAATAATTGTGAGAGAGGCTGGGGAATGGGTGTTGAATCGTTAACCAGCTAGTGCGTTTTAATCAGAACACACTAACAGATTAATGCAGAGTTAATGTCAGAGCACTTAGGGCCCCATTTACTAAGCTGTAGATACGCAAACTGTTTAGTGAGTATTAAATTCCAGAGTTTAACTTCACTCAACGCATAGTTAAACTCTGGAATTCGCTGTCAGAAAAAGGTGGTTAAGGCGGTTAACTTAGCGGACTTCAAAAAAGGGTTGGACGGCTTCCTGGAGGAAAACGCCATAGAATGTTATTGAATGGACGAGGGAATAATACAGTATTTCTAGGATGGGTGGGACAAATTGCTTGTTCTTTTGGCCGCTGTATGTGACAGGGTGCTGGGCTCGATGGACCCTTGGTCTGTCCCAGCATGGCGATGCTTATGTACTTAAAAATTAGCACACACTATCGATAGAGGCACCCATAGGAATATAATGAGTGTCTCTATCATTAGCGCGTGCTCATTTTTAGCACACATTAAAAAGTTAGTGCGCCTACAACACAGCTTAGTAAACAGGACCCTTAGTACCTTCTAAACGGGAGGTGGTAAGTACTGCAACGAAAAACCCTGTGGTATATTTTATCGGCACAGGAGAACAAAGAACAATGCTTACAAACAGAAAAACTGAACAAAGAGGAACTCGGTCCCCACAGAGCAGTAAGCTGCAACCAGAGGTTATAGCTTTATAATCATTGGTTCAAAAAACAAACAAACAAAAACAGAACAATAATCAGAAAAGTGGAGACAAAAGCCGAAGGCTGAAAAAACTCCACTTGTATTTGTCCAAAATCAATTGTGTCAAGTTCAAAAGGGGGTAATTACCCCCACATTATGTTTTTGTCGCTCTTGTGTGCTAATGACATAACATTGGCACTTGTACAATAGGAGTTCTTGATTCACACATAAATTTTAAAAAGCTGATGACAGCTTCATTAATTGGTAATAACTTGTCCTCAGCTTTATTAATGAACAACAAATTTCTAATCATCATATATCAAAATTACTTCACTTCCTTTCATTCACCTTTACAAAGCTAGTCGGTGCTGACCTAGCTGTGCATGCTTATTCTATCCAATGTATTAATTCTCAATAGCCCATCTTAAAGTGAGACCTGCGTTGACATCAAAACCTCACTTCCACTTGTGGTGGTTTTGCACATAAGCAGATTATACCATAATAATCCACACATCGAGTTAATGTTTTGTGCTTAAATGAAGGTTGGTTGAAATTCACAAATTCTTAGGGCCCTGTTTACTAAGCCATACTAGAGGCGCGTTAGCATTTTTAGTACGTGCTAAGCATTAGCGCTCGCTAACCATGTAGACATCCATAATATTCCTGTGAGCATCTACACGGTTAGTGTGTACTAATTTTTAGCATGCCTTTAATTTTTTCAGCCGCTGTGACTAAACCTTCCCTCCCATATGAACAAAATTAATAATATAATCAAACCCCAAAATACACAACCAAAACTTAACCCAACCAACCCCCCTCCCCCCATACAACATATTAGGGAGGGATTGGGTGGAATGAAATTAGCCTTTCCCAATTTCCTCAGACCACTTCCTCCTACCCGCCCGCCCAAATTCTAAAACAATCAGCCCACAAACACTACCTTTGCATCACAATTAAAATTGCCCCACCCTCAAACCAAACACCATCAGTTAATTCTTAGCATTAGTATCCAACCACTGCAAAAACATCCCTCTCCTCTGATTCTCCTTTGAAACCCTACTAAATCAATTTTAAAATCTCCTTTTCCTTTCTAGACACCAATAAAGCCAAAGAATTTGTACATGAATTTAAATATGCATAATCTCCAACTTTTAATCTAAATCAATTATTTATTCATTCATTTTCTTCCTTTCCAATTATAAAATAGCAGTGTCTCCATATTACTTCCCATTTCCTATCCCCCCCCCCCCAACAAAACTTCTGAGGCAATGCCAATGTTATCTGCCCAGAGATCAATATTTATTTATTTAGATTTTGCTCACACCTTTTTCAGTAGTAGCTCAAGGTGAGTTACATTCAGGTATTCTGGATATTTCTCTGTCCCAGGAGGGCTCACAATCTATGTTTGTACCTGAGGTAATGGAGGGTTAAGTGATTTGCCCAAGATCAGAAGAAGTAGCAGTGGGATTTGAACTGGCCGCCTCTGGAGTGCAAGACTGGTGATCTAACCACTAGGCCACTCCTCCACTCTCTCTATATTAGTGCATGACCTGCAAAAGACAAAAAGGGAAATGCCTTAAAAAAAGGAAGCACATAGGAAATTTTCTCATTAAGCTGTGTTAGCTGCAGTTTTGGAACATTTTAGTAAAATATCCTCTAGTTAATTAGGGATACTTTTACTAAAGCATGCTAATGGATTTATTATGCTCTAATGATTAGCGCGCACTGAATGATATGATGTTCATGGCAGCAAGCTAGTCCAGGAGTGGAATTATGGGATAGTTACTCACCACAGGGCCATTATTTGGCTGAAGGCACTCAGTGGTCCTTTTCCTAAGTTATGGTAAAAAGTGGACTGAGGTAGACTGGACACGTGAATTTGGTACACATTAATCCATTTTTACCATGGCTGGGAAAAGGGTTTTTTTTTTTGTAGTGAGGCGGTAAATGGCCATTTGCTAAAATTAAAAGTAGCTCATGGCTATTTACTGCCTGAGCCACCCATTGACCTTGCAGTAAGAGCTCACATGCTACTTGTGTGGTAATCAGTTAATGTACACTAATGTGGCCACGCTGCCAATTACTACCAGGAATGCACTGTGGTAGAAATTTGAAAAATATTTTCTATTGTGGGAAACAGTGTATGCTAACTTTGAAATGACCTCAGGTGCCCACGCTACCAGGCGGAAATGTCGATTTGATGCGTGTTACCTGGGTGGTAGTGTCAATTTGGCACGTGCTACCCGTGTGTTAGCTCTACCGCAGTAAAAGGGCCCCTCAGTATTTCCAGGTTTCTGGACCTGGTTAAACCATAGCCAGTTGAATGCAATAAACATCACTTAACTGGCTCTGGGGCACCGCATGGGGTCCTAATTATGCGGTTACTCTGGCTAGTTCAGTGCTGAATATTGGCACTTAACCGGCCAAGTGCTGACTCTACCCCCAGAACGCCCCAGAAATAGCTGGTTTTGCCATAAGTGCTAGCTGGATATTTTCAGCACCACTAACTTAAGCTGAAAGGAGTGATTAGCTCCAAACAGGAAAATTTACCTCCCAGAAGCATTTTCTGGCCAGTTAAATCGCTTTGAATATTGACCCACACATGTATTAAAGGCTTGGGAAAAGAGCCAGGTTTTCTCCTGTTTCCTGAGCTGATGTTTAAATCTTTTTATTAACAGCAACAATCAAAGAACAGTACAAGAGCAACTTACTTTTGTTTTAGTTTTTTTTTGTACAATAATAGTAAACCAGTAACCAACTGCCCTTTAAGTCACTTAAACCTTCATTGCCCCAGGTACAAATAAGTACCTGTATATACTATTTAAACCACTTTGAATGTAGTTACAAAAAACACAAAATGGCGGTGTATCATGTCACATTTCCCTTTCCCTTTGACAGCCCTCCCTACTCAATTCCCCAAACTCCTCACCTCATACATCTCACTCATTCATCAATTCCTCATTACCAGAAATCGATAATAGTCAAGGGTTTAACAAGAAAGTAGGGCTTATCTTGAACCAGCAAACCTAGCCACCATTTTGTCCCCAGTAAGCTATGCAAACATCACACTAGAGGCTTCAGACTATGATAATGCCTGTTTCCTTCACTCATTTGAAGAATCAAGCGCATGCAAGTGCAAACAACAGCCCTTATCACATTAGGAACAATTAGCTCTTTCATAGATGTCCTTTCCACCTTCTTTTCTTCCTGCTCATTGCAGGTACATTGGAGGTAAACAGTGCTTTACAGGATGACCCATGCCAGTCATGTCTTCACATCTTTTGTCATAGCCTGAAAGGAGACTAGATAAATACAGACTTGTTATCACTTTCACCACAATAGACAAGCTGTGAGGGTGATCAATTCAGGAAGCCAGATGTCTACATACCTTATCTTACAGAAGACAGATGAAAGCACTGTTCAACCCTCACTCTAAACCCAAGGTTGAAGTGCTCTGCAATAAGAGGCTTTGCATCACTTATAAGATCAATGAAAGAGAGCAACTGAGGTATGGTTTCAATATACAGTTTCATAACACTAGGGGGCCCTTTTACCAAGCCACATAAGCGTCTATGCGCACCCAACATGCGCCAAAATGGAGTTACCACCAGACTACTGCGTGGCTATTGTGGTAATTTCATTTTTGGCGCATGTCTGATACGCGCATCAGAAAAATATTTTTTTATTTTCAGGCGTGCATAACGGACGCACGCCAAGTGGTATTTGGCGCACTTAGGTCACTATCGCCCGGTTACCGTGTGAGTCTTTACCGCCAGGTCAATGGCTGGTGGTAAGGTCTCAGACCCAAAATGGACGCACGGCAATTTTCATTTTGCCGCATTTTGTCCATTATCGGCAAAAAAGGTCCTTTTTTCCAGGCACGCTAAAAAATGGATCGGCGCGCGCCCAAACCCCGTGCCTATGCTACCGCAAGCCATTTTTCAGCGCGCCTTTGTAAAAGGATCCCTAGGTGACTGTCTGCGTATAGTCTAAAAACATGGCCAGGGCTACAGTTTTCTTTCTGAAGTCCAATAATCAGTTTCTAAGTACAAACACAAAGCAACATTACCTCATTCCATATGTCAGAAACAAAATAAGAAAGAGCAATCCATTTAGCCCTATTAATTTGGGAGTTAGTGGCATTGCCAATACACCAATATAAAAAGAAAAGCATAAGGAAAAATCACTGCAGTCTGCTTATCTCTGTTGCTGACCCTACCGCCCCAATGCAGCTATGTTCTGAGCATACAGATCTCTTTTATCAAACTGCTTTGTTGAGATGAAGCTGGTCATCCTACAGAATTTTTTAAAAAAGAGATGAAAGTGTATCTCTGTGAACTGAGCTGACCCTTCATAAGGGGCATATATGTGCTTGCAGTATAGCTATCAACAGTGTTTTGGGGGTACTGGTACTCATTTATCCTACATCAGCATTCCTAAAGCAAAAGGTTGCAATGTTCACATAATAAATGTCCTTTCTTTTACTAATTCAGGGGCCAGCTCTCCTCAGGTAAATTTATAATCCTTCTGAAAGTTAATTTCTCTCTGGTCTCCGGTTAAACTTCACTTCACCACGTTGGCTTCTACCTCACAGGATGAATCAAAGAAATGTATTTTTTCACATTGAGTGCATTGCATTCTGTTCACCATGTGAAAGCAAAGATAAATTGAAGTACTCTATCCATTAATACAGGTCCCTCACCATACAGATCTAGTGTTGTCCATTTAAAAGCTTTACGTTAGGTTCCCATCCACTTCTGCATACAATTCAAACTTCTCCTAGTTACCTACAAGTGCCTTTATATATCTTCACCTTCCTCATGATTTTTGCTTATTGGGTCCGCTTACTCCTTTATCACTTGCTTCCTTCCTAATTTGTGCTTTTCATCTTGCTGCACTCTATGTTAAGGATCTGCACAAGCAAAAAAAATTTGGTTCATTTCAATTTCTTCCTGAATTTTTGCCATCTGTTGAGTGCTACTTTTTTCATCTAGTTTTACGTATTCATGTTAATAGTGATTTTTAATACACACTGGGGTCAATATTCAGCCAGAGTTGATGAGTGTCTTACTGACCGCTACCAGCAGAATTCCTGGATATTCAATGCGGGGCCATGTCCGGGTTTTAGCATTGAATATCCAGTTCACGCATAGCCGGTTAAGTTGATTTTCAGAACTTAAGCGGCTATGGGTTACCGCCTATAGGGGACCTTTTACAAATTGGCGGTAAGTCCCAATACAGGCTTACCACACGCTACCCCGGAACACCGATTATACCTTTGACCTTCTCCTAAATCTTATCATATTCATCCTCCAATCCTTTCTTCTCCATATTCCCATACCTTACCCCTCCCAATCTCCTTTCCTTTTGCCTATCCTATCCTTACCTTCCCATATCCAAATCATTTATTCTTAAAACCTTATCATTATAATGTTTATTACAGCTTGCAATATTCTCGTACAGAACTTGAATTGTTTTTTTTACTATGTAAGCCGCATTGAGCCTGCTATGTGTGGGAAAGCATGGGGTACAAATGTAATAAAATAAATAAATAAACTACCGCCGGCCCAACGTGGCTGCCAGCAGTAGCTCTGGCTTGAGCTTGCACTATTTCCAGCACACTGAAATGTTTTGTTGTAGCGTGGTGCTAACCCAGCAGTAATCGGGCATCACCGAATGCTGCCCAGTTACCGCCGGGTTACCATGGGAGTCCTTACCGCCACCTCAGTGGGTGATAGTAAGTGATCCCTGCTGCATGACTATGTGGTAAGAGTTATCCTACCACATGGCCATTTTTAGGGGGGGGGGGGCAATTAACTCACTGTGGTAAAAAGGATCCTGGCACATGGGAAAAACGGCCCTGACCCCATAGATAGCTAGATCTGTGTTTTATGCGGTCCCATTTATACAGTTACCCTGGTCGGTTAAGTGCTGAATATCAACACTTAGGGGTCCTTTTACTAAGGTGCAGCAAAAGTGGCCTGTGGTAGTGCGAGTACGTATTTTGGGCATGTGCTGGGAGTTTTTATGGTATCTGGGGAAAAGGGCCTGATGTAAATTTGAAACTAGCAATTTATGGCCTGAGCCCTTAACACCACCCATTGATCTAGCGGTAAGGGATTACATGCTACGTGCTGTAGGAAATAAAAAATTAATTTGTCCAGGCATTATGGGCGCGTGCCAAATCCAAAATGATTGTCAGGGGTGCATATTAGCCTTGCGGTAGTCTCATTTTGGTGTATACTGCATACACGTAGAGCCTACCATGCCTTTGTAAAATGACCCCTTAACCAGCTAACTGCTGACTGCACCCCAGAATGCCCCCCAAATAGCTGGTTTTCACTTAGGCTCTAACCACTAATTTTCAGCATCAATAACTGGTTATGTGCCACCGGAAATTAGTGGATAGCCCCAAACACGTGATTTAACTGGTCAGTGACCTTTTCCAGCCCGTTAAATTGTTTTGAATATCAATCATCTTAATGTACACAAATTAACACATTAATTTATAGATTTGTACGTGTTAGACTACTTTACTGTGTACTAGAAGGGTATTATTTAACAACTAACAGCTGTGGGCAGAACTGATCCTGGATATTAAAGGTCAGGCCACATCCAGGATCTGGCATTGAATGTCCAGTTACAGGGGCCAGCAGGAAGTTATCCCCATACTAGCTGATATTTAGACCAGTACGCCAGCTGATATTTAGACCACTGCATGGTTAGCTTGGTGGATAAAGCTAGTCAGGGCTTTTTTTGAGGGGGTACTTGGGGTACTGAGTACTGGCACCTTTTCCATTGCCTGCTAAAATTGACAAGTTTTAATGAAAGAGCTCAGGCTCTACACACCAATTCTGCCTTGTCATAGATTCTGTGACTGGTTGCAGGGGGCCTGGCTATTGTGGGGTGGGTCCCTCAGTGATAATCCCACCCTTGAAAGATGGCCTGGCAATTGAGTAGCGGCACCTTTTTCGCTAAAACAAAATACACTGAAGTTAGTACAGTCATTTTGTTGTCCTAATTTTATCTGCTTATGTAGGGCCTTTTACTAAAGGGCATTAAAACCTAATGTTTTAATGTATTTTTACGTATTCTAACAGTGGGTTATTTATTATTTTAGTACTTTTTCGGGAAGAGACATGGCATGGGTGAGGAATGAACATTCCAGCATTGCCCTTAAGCTTGTCATATAACCACTGCTATAGTTTGTTTATAGATGCTTGATATACCAGTTTTCTGTAGTACGACCAAAGTGATTTACATATTATATACAGGTACTTTATCTGCCCCTAGTGGGCTCACAGTCTAGGCTATGGTACCTGGGGCAATGAGGGTGCTGCTAAGCTTTGAACTCTTGTCATAAAACCTACTATTTTGGGATTTTTTTGGGGGGGTGGATTAGCTAGCTTTTTTCACTAGTAGTACAAGGTGAGTTATTGTATATTACACTAGATATCTTCCTGTCCTCAGAGGTCTTACAATTTAATTTTTGTGCCTGAAGAAATGGTGGGTTAAGTGACTTGCCCAAGATTGCAAGGGGCAGTAGAGGAATTTGAACAGAGGTTTTCTGGTTGTCAGCCCTGTGTTCTAACCACTACTCTATTCCTCCAATCTATATTCATTGCTATTAAGTCCTTCCTCTTCATGATCACAATCTTACCATCATTAAGCATTTTGATGACCAGAATTCACCGAGCAAGGATTCTCTCCTATGGATGCATGAACAGTGCTGTATGTGCCTAGTAGCACTATAGAAATGATAACTGATAGCGATGCAGTTGGTAAGGCTTGGATGACAATGGCTGTATATTGTGTTGGTAATAACTCAGTGCCCTCTACACAAAAATCAACTTCAAAGAGAAGGTCTTTAAAACCTTGCCTCTGTGCTCAGTGCCAGGAGGTCATCTCCCAACAGGGAACAAAGCCTGCTGAGAGGGCATTCCTGTGTCATCTCTAATGGCATTCTCTTAGGGGACTAAAACTTCTGTCTTTTCATATACACATATTCAATTTTATTGATTCGTCTAAAGAGACGGAGTGCTTGCCTTTCCTTTTAACATGTTATTTCTTGTTCTCATTTTAACTATCATGTTGCATTCAACAAAGATTGTTATTTTATTTTCAAAATTGATATGAACCTGGCAGGTTAAATTTGAATCTGAAAGTCATAAGCATTTGTGTATAACAGAAGTATGACAGGAAAGAACTGGAAATTCAGATGAGCATGTTCTAGTTGAGCTCCTTGTTAATATTTATTGATCTAATTTCTGATTTTTGCTGTTGTGCTGTAGCTACACAAAAGTGTTAACCCATCATCTAGGATACAGTTCTGACCTAAAACCTTAAAATGTATATAAGAGCAAAAGGACTGCCAAGCTGGATGGGACTAAGGCATCCATTCACTAAAGTGCCATAAGGTTTTGGGTTTAGGATCCTGTTTACCAGTGCGTTTTTACTAGCAAAAAGGGTGCCAATACTCAAATGCTAGGCCACCCTTCAGGGGTGGGGCGATCACTGAGGGACCCACCCCACAGTAGCCAGGCCCCCTGCAACCAGTCACAGAATCTATGACAAGGCAGAATTGGTGTGTAGAGCCTGAGCTCTTTCATTAAAACTTGGGGTCCATGGGTCAATTTTAGGAGACAATGGAAAAGGTGCCGGTACTCAGCTCCCCCAAGTACCCCCTCAAAAAAAGCCCGGCTGTTTACTAACATGAAGTACAGTTTTGCAGTTATCATACCTCAGTTGCAAAAGTTAGAAGGTGCAGTAAGCACAAAGCCTGTGAGGTAAATGTTGAGAGTATGGATGGCACCTCCCCCCCCCCCCCCCCATGTATTGCACTGGGCAGATAACGTAGGGACCCACATCAAGAGCTAGATTCTATATATGACGCCTAATAAATCAGCACCAAAAATACCCATGTAAGTGCCTAAAGTTCGATGCGGTTTATAGAATAAACGCTTAAGTAAACAGATCATGTGTAAATTAAGATACTGCCATTTGCACCAACAAAAAAATGATGCAAATATCTGCGCCTAAGTTTATGTGTGGAGCACCATTATTCTGTAATTACACACGTGACTCAAAACCACACCCCCAATCCACCCCAAACACCCATGACCCTCCCATTTCCACACCCCCTTTATTGGACCATGAGTAAATTTAAATTTATGTGCGTTAGTTCCAATTAAATCTAATTAGTGCCAATAATTGCTTGTTAAAAAGCCAATTATTGACACTAATTGGCTTATTATTCTATTGAATTGTGTGCGCAAATTTGAAATGTGCCTAAATATGCATGAGCAAATTTCAGCGAACTTTATAGAATCAGGGGTTAAATACATAGGCAGATAGCAGGACTGCAGGTGGAATATAAAATTAAATGTGTAATTTATAGAATCTTATGATTTATGTGCGCTCTTTCACAATCTAGGTACAAGCATTTACACCAGCTCTATGGCTGGGGAAAAGTGCTCATGGCTATCGTTTAGGTGTATATTTGACCTGTTACTCTACTATTTTATAAAGAAAAGTCAGTGCCTTCTGTTCCACATAGAAGAGGCTCCCACTGGGTACCTTCTTGATGCCTAGAAAATGGTGATCCTATATAGAATTATATATAGGAGGTAGTAAGTGCATCCAATCTATTTGCATCAGTGATAGGTCACAGTAAATGACCTCACACCAACTGAAATCCATGCTCATTTCCCATTCATAACTCCCCATTTCAAGCCCCATAACAGGTTATGAAGTTAATGTGTGAATTAGTGCACGTGGAAGGGCATTTCCGATATGACGTCTAAGTCCGACTTTGGACGTTTTGCAAAAAAACGTGCAAAATCTGAATAACAAAGATCATTTTCAAAACAGGAAATTGTATATCTTTTGTTTTCGAAAATAGAATGTTTTGTGATTTGAACATTTTATTTTTTGGTCCATTTTTGAAAAAAAAGCATCCAAGTGCAAAACGCACAAAATCAAGCCATTGGGAGCCAGCATTTTTAGTACACTGGTCCCCCTGATATCCCAGGAAAGCAATAAGGCACCCCAGGAGGTACTGCAGTGGACTTCATAAAATGCTCCCAGATACACATCTGACCATTGCTCCCTTACCTTCTCTGCTGAGCCCCCCCCCCCCAAACCCACCCAAAACCCACTACCCCCAACTGTAAACCTCTACCATAGCCCTTACAGGTGAAGGGGGCACCTATATGTGAGTACAGTGAGTTTCTGGTGAGTTTTGGAGGGCTCACAGTTTCCTCCACAAGTGTAACAGGTAGGAGGAGGTAGAAGCCTAGGTCCACCTGTCTGCAGAGCACTTCACCCACCAATAGACTACTCCAAGGACCTGCATGCTGTTCTAATGGACCTGAGTATAGCATCTGAGACTGGCAAGTAATGTTTTTCATCACATTTTTTGGGAGTGTTAGAAAATATGTTTAGCAAGTTATGCACATAAATTCTAATTATTGCCAATTAATGCTCATTATTGCTTGTTAAGTGCTGTTAAAAAAGCCGACTGGCTTGTTAAGCCAATTAAGTTCTGCATGTTGTTATAGAATACGCTTGGATTTTAGCACGGAATGCTAGGCGTGATATATAGAATCCGGGGGTAAGCAGCTTACATAATTAAAACATATATAATAAATCAAAACAAACAAAAATACATTTTAAACATCATATAAAGAAAACCTGAACTGTGGAATTCCCTTATTAAGCCTTAGGAATGGACGAAAGCTGTAGCAAATGAGCCCTTAACCTTCAAATTCTATATATGGCACCCAACTTTGGGCATGCACCAATATGTGTGTGCAATTTATCTGAGTAATGAGCCAATAACTAGCAATAATTGGATGCTAACAACCAAATTAGGATCTTGCTGAGCACTGTTCTATAAAGATGCACATGCAAATCTCTTAGCATGCAACTAAAAAGGGGGCATAGCCATGAGAGGGGCATGGACAGGTCAGGGGTGTTCACTAGAGATGTGTGCAGTATTATGGAATCTTCACCTAATTTAAGCACAATGATTTCTACCAGGTTTCAGTTGGTGTAAGTCATCATTCACAAAGTTGGGCACATATATCGGTGCAATTCTCTATTCCGTAAAAGATGGTCAACCTGGAGTGCTATTTATAGAATAGCATTCAGTATGCATTTTACTAAATCTATTCCTAAATGTCTGTCTAACTCAGGAGTCCTTTTATTAAGCTGTAGGGAAAAAGGGCCCTGAGGTAAGCTCCTTTGAGCAGGGACCGTCCTTCTTTGTTTAATTTGTACAGCGCTGCGTAACCCTAGTAGCGCTCTAGAAATGTTAAGTAGTAGTAGTAGTAGTAGTAGTAGTTAGCGGTGGGGGCTGATTTTCTTGTACGCCAGGGAGGGCACGTTTTACTACAGCCGGTAAAATGCCCCCCAAAATAGCCACACGGTAAGCATGGTGTTGCCCTGTTATTCTTAGGTAGGGTTTGGAGGTTGCAGATGGGGAGCTGGACAAGACCTCAACAGGAAGAATGCAGTGTACCCTTGTTATATATAATTCAGCCTAATTTCCAACATTATTATAAAATAAAAACGTATTATAAAATAAAAACAAAACAAAATAAAATAAAAACAATTCAACATGTAATCTACAATAATAAATGATTATGTCATAACCAAACTCTGTAAGCCACATAGAGCCTGCAAATAGGTGGGAAAATGTGGGATACAAATGCAATAAATAAAATAAATAAATAAATAAATAAATAAATAAATAAATAAATAAATAAAACATACAATTTCCTTTATTTCTGCAAAAAGTGGTGAAATGTTTTCTTACCTGCCAATTTCCCTTACTTGATTCCTGCCAGGCCAGTCCAGATCAACGGGCTATGTCACCCTGCCTCACCCCACCCTACTCTTATAAATTTGTATAATCCCTATTTGAACACAATTTTTACTTCCAACATGTCTGTAGAAATACTTTGGCTGATATTCAGCAGGTGGCGGTCAGTGTTTCATGTCTGCCACTGGCTGCATTCCCGGATATTCAATGCCAGGCCATGTCCAGGCACCAGCACTGAATATCCAGTTCTAAGTTAGCCGCTAAAGCTTATGTGATTAAATGCAATATTCACCCCTGGACCCCAAAAGCTGAACCACTTAAAGAAAGGACTGCTATTTATGGGGCCCAATTTAAGCAGTTATCTTATGCAGCCAAGGGTAGAATATTGGCACTTAACTGCATAAGTGCCAACTCTGCCCCTGGAATGCCCACAAGTTGGCCAGTTTCAGCATAGGTGCAAACCATTAATATTTAGCGGCGCTAACTGGTTAAGTGTCACTGAGAAATGTGATTCAAGTGGGCAGGAGCTTCAGTCATTTTGAATATTGGCTGGCTTGTTTTTTTGTTTGTGAGATTTAAATTAGATATGGGAGTTTATTTTATAATGGTCTGCTTACAAAGATGTTTTAAAAACATGCCTATTTCGTAAAGGCACCATGGGTATGTATTTGCCTTTCCTTACAAAATGGGGTCTTCGTAGGGCTGTGCATTTATTAGTGCATACTCAAGGTCCCTTTTACTAAGTTGTGTAGGCACCTACAGGCATATAATATGCGTGCCCCGGGTAGTAATTCTAATTTTTACGTGCGTCCAAAACGCACGGCAGAAAATAATTTCTGTTTTCTACTGTGTGGTGCTAATCAGGTGGTAATCGGCAGTGTACGCACGATGACGTTTACGACCTGGTTAATGCATGAGACCTTACCGCTAAGCCAATGGGTGGCGGTACAGGCCCAAAATGGATGCGTGCCAATTTTTATTTTGCCACATGTCCATTTTCGGCCTCCCAAAAAGGCCTTTTTTGCAGGTGCGCTGAAAAATGGACCTGCATGCGTCAAATGCACATGCCTACACCAGTGCAGGCCATTTTTTGGAACACCTTAGTAAAAGGGCCCCTCAGTTCGTTATCAACATAAAAATACTTAGGGGTAAGTTTTTGCATTAGCTGTGTTTGAAAAGCAAATGATAACATACAGCAAATTGTGACACTTGTGAAGGGTTAGGTAGATCCAGGAGCCGGAACTCCAGACCGGGGCAAGGGAAAGGCAGGCAGGGGTGGGAACAAAGGAGGGACTACCGAACCCAGCATCCTCGGGAAGGATCACTGGAACACTCTAGAAAGGCTAACCAGCGCTGCAATGCCCCTGACTCCCAGAGGAGACCACTAGACTCCCTTAGAGAAGGTGAACCAGACTACAACTCCCAGGTTCCCAGGGGGGAGGAGGAGGAGGCTTTTGAGCAGGCTCATTATAAAGATTGAGAGCTGCTGGGGAGAGGAAAGAGACAGATAGAGCCTATGGAATGGATGCCTGAAGATGTGATTACTGAGGCCAAAGAGGTTGGTGAAGGAATGCAGGTAGAGCCCAGGGATATTTCTGCCTTAGCCTGGGTGAAAAAGGGGCAATTTCAGGGCCTGTTAGCAACCTTGATGAACCAGTTAATTCAACTCATTGAGAGAAAAGCCCAGAGAAGTATCTGAGCGGGTTCCCAGGGGAAGTAGCTTCCACCTGGCCCTGGGCTCAAGCATGACCCTTGGGGAGGATACCAGGAGTTAATGGCTGGTATGAATGGGAGGGGGGTCCCCTTTCCTCAGGTTGGTCTGAGGTGAGGGTTTACTAGGGTGAGTGTGAAGTGTGAAGCGTGCAGCCGAACATTTTTGGCTGAATGAACTTTGGGGAACTTTTAGGTGAAAGAACTTTGGGGCTTTTTCTGAATGGACTTTGGGAACCTTTTTGCTGGGGAAAGTACTGGAGCTTTTGCTCAAGAATTAGTGGACTTGATGAACTCGGGGAGGAAAGGATTTGGACTGTGGGACTCAGGGCTGGGTTAATACCTGTGGGAAAAGAGCTTGTTTTCTGTTTTTCTTTTTGTTGCTAAGTTGAAACTACAAGAGTGCTGGAGCTATGTACTAAGCCCAGGGAGGCATATAACCCCAGGGAAGAGACTGTTCCTAATTAAATACAGGAAATTTCTGATTGGTTTGATATTTTTTGAACTGCCAAGTATGCAGAGTTACCTGATAAACCTGGTGTGGAGTTCGGCCCAGGTCTGGGAAAGTCGAAGCACAGCCAAGCGGCAGGGGAAGTGTTTACAAAATGCAAAGGTTGTAGGATAATGGTTGGGGACATGCCCAACATGTCCTCTGTAGTTACTACACTGGAAAGTTCTTTACCACATGATATGACTTTTCACAATTAGGCCAGGTTCACTTAAAACATCCTCTCAAAAAGGTGATAAATACACCCACATTAACTACACAAATGACCCTGCACTGTAAATACTATATGCTAACTACACTGTGCAGTCCATGCTCATTCTTTGTGTAACCCTAAAGGGGTTAAAGGAAACTTACGTGGGTTCTGGCAGGGGCGTTTTTTTCTTGGACGGTGCAGGGTCTGAGAGGCGATTTTGAGCAGGTCTGGCTGCGAGGGAACTTGTGGCGGGAGCGGCGCTGTTGAAGGGCCGCTTGTAGTGGGAAGGGGGCGGATCATTGTTGGCAGCGGCAACGGTTTTGGACTGGGCTTCCGCTGGGGTGGGAGGTAGCCAGCGTTTCTGGCAGGGTGGAGAAAGAGAAGCTGGTGCGCTGTGGGTTTTGAGCAGGTGGAGAGGCAGTGATCCTGGGCTACGGTGTGGACTGTGGCGGCATGGATCAGCTGTTGTGCTGCTGCGGAGGTGGAGAGGGGAAGCCCGGGAGGAGTCTGGGCTCTGATTGGCCCTGCGTTGTGCGTCTGACATTGACATGACGACGTCAGACGCACGTTTGTGATGCAGGGCCCGGGGATCTCCATTCTTAAAGGGAACCGGCTCTTTTAAGCTGTGGAGCCGGTTCCAAAGGCAGGAAAAAGGACCGGCATGAGACCGTGAATGGGGAAAGTGCTCCGATGCACTTTCCCAGTGTTTTTTATTTTTATTGAAATGGCCGGATAAAATGCGGACTGCACACGCTGGAAGAGAGAGAGAGGGAGACCCGAGTGCATAGAGCACGAGCCAGATGCCAGCTCATGGACGGAGCTGAGCAGGAGGCTCATGCCAGAGGGAAATAAGAGGATTTTTGGGCTCTAGAGGTTATAAGGTACTAATATTTATATTAGTTCAAAACCCTGCTCGAATATATAGGACCACAGAATGTTTATTTTAATTTGAAAATGCTGTGTTTATGTTTTAAGGGTTTCACTGTGTTTTAGGCTCGTTCTTAGGGCTCGAGCTCAGGGTGTGATATCATTATGTTCTAAACTGTAAGTTTGTCAGTTGGGAGGTAAGACTGACGCTGAGCAGACTTGTGTTCTGTGCTCAGCTGTCATAAAAAATCTGTATAAAAACAGATTTGGAGTATTATAAGGGCTGTCTATGAGTGTGGGGAGGGTGATCAAGGTTAATTACTTAAAAGTGAAAAGCCTTCCGCATTTTTAGAGGCTTTCAGAGAGGTGACTGTCAGCTGCTTGAAAGGCTGTGGTGTTAGAAATGAAATACAATAAATCCTACTAGGATATTAATGTTTTGATGAGCTAATAAGACGGGTTCATCTAATAAGATGTCATATTAAATATTTTCAGCAAAAGTGTTGGCTGAAGTGCACTTTAAAATTTTATTACACCTAATTGGTTTTAGAAGAAGTTGAAAAGTGAAAAGTTTCACTGAAGTTTTAAATAAATTATTATTTAAAGGAAAATACTAATTACACTGAACTTAGGTACAAGTGTATATGTAGAACAGCTGGGAGTTATTTTAGTCCCAGAGAATTTTATGTTTTCAGTAGTTTTGAGGGAAAGTTTAGGGATTAAGAATTATTAATTTTTTTTACTGGGGGTAGTTAGACAGGAAACCAATTCCTCAATCATCTTTGGAAGTTACTAGTGTTACTTACTAGTGCCACTTAATTAGTTAGAATTTAGGGTTTTTGAGTTTTTTTAAGATTAGTAGGTTTCCTGATTGGGTCATGATTGCTGAATCCGGTGGTCATCGTCACATCAAATGGTACCCAACGATTAAAGAAAGAAGAAGATAGAAGATTAACAAGAAAGCTGGAAAAAGTATTCAAAGTATCCTTTAATCCTTCATCACAAACATTTGAAAAGGAGACAAGAGATCTATTACAGAAAGTAAAATAAAACTAAAGACTTTATACTTACCTTGCACGTTGATCGGAAGAAGAACCTGGAAAAAAAATACACAAAGAATCAATTCCTACAAGTAAAATAATATCTAGAATTTATTTTTGATGGTGCATGCATGTTTATAGTATAAATTTTTGCTTAATTCAAATGTACACTTATGTGATCTGCTGCTGTTATGTTCAGTATTGAAGGAGGGATTGAATATCTGTGAGGAAACAAAGACACTGTCAAATATAGTGAAAATTGGTTGTTTAACTAATAGTTCTGAATAAATTAGCTAACTTTAAAAGTAAAACATTTGTTTAACTAAGTTACTTACTTTAGATTTAATTCCCTTCTTGTTTTAGAAACAAGTAAGCGTGGTTAGTTTATATAATTGAATCGCATCTCTGTCAGTTCTACAAGAGTTCACCTGAGGTATTGCTAGGGTATCTGTAGGGTGAACCATTGTATCCAGAGGTGAGGTCACATTTGCCCATAATCTGTCCAGTTACCATCACCTAACACTGCATACAGTTAACATGTGAATTAGTGTGCTCTATCATGATAGAGAAGAGATGGCTGAGGGGAGATATGGAATCAAGCTAGGAACAGCCATGGAAATCAAACAGCAGTTTGTTTAGCCAGAGAACCATTTTTAAACAGGGAAAAACAAGGTATCTGAATCCATTTTTATATGGTTAGATTAGTTTTTGGGCTCTAGCAAATATTTTTTTTTCGATTTGATTCAGCCCCAAATAGTGCCCTGAATGAGGAAAGGCTAAAGCAGCTAGGGTTGTTCAACATGGAGAAAAGACGGCTGAGGGGGAGATATGATAGAGGTCTATAAAATAATGAGTGGAGTGGAACGGGTAGACCTGAATCATTTGTTTACTCTTTCCAAAAATACTAGGACTAAGGGCATGCGATGAAGCTACAAAGTAGTAAATTTAACACAAATCAGAGAAAATGTTTCTTCACTCAATGTGTAATTAAACTCTGGAATTCGTTGTCAGAGAATGTGCTAAAGTAGGTTAGCTTTGCGGGGTTTAAAAAGGTTTGGACAGCTTCCTAAAGGAAAAGTCCATAGACCATTATTAAATTGACTTGGGGAAAATCTACTGCTTATTTTGGGGTAAGCAGCATAAAATGTTTTGAACTTCTTCGGGATCTTGCCAGGTATTTTTGACCTGGAGTGGCTATTGTTAGAAACAGGATGCTGGGCTTGATGGACCTTTGGTCTGTCCCAGTGTGGCAATACTTATGCACTTATGTACTTGTGAATGCATTATTCATATTTGGCAAAATAGTGATTTAAATTCAAATATGAATAATCCAGGGCTTTACTGTGCTAAATCCTACTGAAATAAACAATCTCTAATTTTAGGTTGCTTCTGTTAGTATTTGTTATGTTAAAGCTCAATGCCTATTATTTGTATTTGGAATTCATATTCAACCAAATAATATTTTTCATTATTCGTATTCGTCCAAATAGTAAATTATGCTATTCGGTACAGCTCAAGTTTATATACTCAAGGTATGCATTTAACTATCTTTTTGCATGCCCTCTTAAGGAGGACATTCTCTGATAGAAAAGACACAGGATAACAGTAATGTTCACAACTTTCTTTTCTTTTTTTTTGAGAAAAACAACAACATAATAACTATAAGCCAGTCCTTAAGGAGATGAACATATCTTGCATTTGAGTATTTACAACACGAAACAAGGGCACAATTTTGTTTTATTGATTTGCTATTCTGCCAGTTAAAGAATAACATCATAGTTTATAATAATACTATTTTAAACTCATAATAAAATCAGAAGTTTCAAAATCATAGACCATAAGACACAGGGGTGCCTAGTAGAACACGTATGCCACAGTCATTAATGATATGAACATTATAATGGTAAGTAAAGTACAACAGATTTATTTACAAGGGAGTCCTACTCAGAGGCCACCATGTTCTTTGAAAGCAGAAAATTTAGTAGAAGCTACTGCTGGCCAAATGTCTTAGCCTGATGGTTGTCAATTTCCTCTACAGAACCTTTTCAGTTCTTCTTACTAACAGTATCAGATGGAGAACTGGTTAGACAGTAGCAGTGCCTTAGGGCTCGATTCATTAGACTCCCCCCCCCCCCCCCCTTGGAAACACAATAAGAAAAATTCAGGCTCTCTTAAGATTTCTTTAACATTACATACTGCTGCTGTAAGGAGAAGCTTGACATTCCAGTCTGTCATTTGTTGACTGCACATGGAAACCGGAGCGTTCTTGAGAGTTCGGCAGCAGTAGCTGCCTCGAGGCTTGCTTTATACAATGGCAATAAAAATGAAATTTAATCAACTGTATAATGACCTGGAATATATGTCATATATCTGTGTCTTTTTATCTTTTTATTCCCAAAATAAAACTGGAAAGGCTGCCTTGTTTCTGCAGAACAGTTTTATACCTCTACATTTGGGTGAAATGCCAGGAAAGAATGGAGTTTGCCACTTGCCGGAATGCTACTGCCATACATGGGGAACACAGTAGCATAGCAAGTGATGACAGATAAAGATACATCCTGTCTGCCGAACAGTCACATTCATTCTCTAAATCAACAATAAATATGATATTATATATTTGATCATGGTCTTTCTTTGTTGTTTCTGGGACATAGACTGTAGAAGTCCACCCTGCTGTGTCCCACACATTACCATGAGAGAGAGAGAAAGAGAGAGAACACAGTTGTGATGAGCAGCTAAAATGTAGAAAAAGCTACAAAGTATTTTATGTAACTTTTGTTTTATTATATTGTATTGTGTGTATTTGATTTGTCTTTAATTTTAACCCACTTTGAGCAAATCCAGCATTTCCATTAGCCAAACTAACCAGTTGCCTAAAGCTCCAAAAGTGGGAGAGTGCAAAAACACTTCATGGGGGGGGGGTCCCCTATCGGTAGTTCTGAGGGCAGAATGATGCTGCCACTTTGACCCAGATGGGTCCACCAGCCAACAGTCCCCACTCTGAATCCAGGATGCAGGTACTGTCAGTCAAAGAGACTGGGACCATTTGCAGGGGCAGATATGTGTCTCTTTACTCTCCACCGCTCTACCTTCTCTATCATAGTGCCAGGACTGCATGCACGTTTAAAACTCACAGGAAAGAATTTTTGTTTAAATATGATGGACAATGTGAAGCAGTGGGGAGTGAAAAGGACAGGATACTACTACAGTAGAGAGAAAGAGGTTGTGGTCAGGTCCCAGATGCTAGGTGTTGAAGGGAAGCAGATATTGGGAGATGGGGTAGAAACAAAGTCAGAGCTAATGCTTGGGAGAGGTAAGAAAAGAGAGAGAGAGAGGCCCAATGTCTGAGAGTGGGTGGATGGGGAGGGCAGATGCTCAAGTGATAATATGGAAGAGGTAAGGGGGAATAGGTGCTTTGGTAAGTGAAGAAAAGAAGAAGAAGGAGGAAATAAGTAGAATGAATGATGGGGGAAAATGTAGAGTGAAAGAGAAGTAAGGATAGTTTTCATGGAAGGGGAAGTGGATAGTCGGGAAAGAGAAAGGCATGCAACTACTACTACTACTATTTAGCATTTCTATATCGCTACAAGGCATACGCAGCACTGCACAAACATAGAAGAAAGACAGTCCCTGCTCAAAGAGCTTACAATCTAATAGACAAAAAATAAATAAAGTAAGCAAATCAAATCAATTAATGTGAACAGGAAGGAAGAGAGGAGGGTAGGTGGAGGCGAGTGGTTACAAGTGGTTACAAGTCAAAAGCAATGTTAAAGAGGTGGGCTTTCAGTCTAGATTTAAAGGTGGCCAAGGATGGGGCAAGACGTAGGGGCTCAGGAAGTTTATTCCAGGCGTAGGGTGCAGCGAGACAGAAGGCGCAAAGTCTGGAGTTGGCAGTAGTGGAGAAGGGAACAGATAAGAAGGATTTATCCATGGAGCGGAGTGCACGGGAAGGGGTGTAGGGAAGGACGAGTGTGGAGAGATACTGGGGAGCAGCAGAGTGAGTACATTTACATGCAGAAGGACAGATGATGAGGAAGAAGGAAAAAGATATAAACTATGCCAAAAATTATTTGAGGAAGAGAACCCCACAGGTACTAATGGCAACAACAAAAACAAAAAGATTCTCTTATAAAACTAAACATGAGCAATGAATAGATATGTTGAAAATAAGGAGGACTAAGGAAAAAGAGCCAGGAGGGCAAATGCTGGGAAGGGAGAAGGGTAGAGGATGCGCACTGGGGACATTGGAATCGGGAAGGACCTGGGATGTAGGTTTAGTTAAGATTTTGCAAACTGGATAGGAGAACAAAAAAGCTCATACTCAGGGATTTTCTGGATGATAGTGGGGGAACTAAGAAATTGATCAGGGATTAGGAGGACTGTGGGGAGTGGTTGATTGGGCGAGCCTTTGAGTTTTTGCCATTCTGCCTTTATGTGTGTGAAGAATACAAATACAAAACATTCTTATATTCTGCTACAACCAAAAGTGTTGTGCAAATTACAGAGAACAAGAAGTCTGGACAATTCTAGCGAACTACAAATTCATATTAAACCCTTACATTTTCTGTGTAGAAAGTAATATTGCTTTGGGCTTTAACATTAGTATTCATTCTTTAGCTTGTACAGCATCAAGAAATCTTGACATTCTGGGGCCCTTTACTAAGTTGTGCTGAAAAATGGGCTGCGCTAGTGTAGGCGTGTGTTTCAGGTGCGTGAGTAGATTCATTTTTCAGCGCGCCTGTAAAAAAGGCCTTTTTTAAATTTTTGCTAAAAGAGAATGTGCAGCAAAATAAAAATTGATGCGTGTCCATTTTGGGTCTGAAACTTTACCGCCAGCCATTGACTAAGCGGTAAGGTCTCATGCGTTAACTGTGCGGTAATTGTCTATGTGCGTAGAATGACAATTACCGCCCAGTTTGTGCTGCATGCCAGAAAATAAAAATGATTTTCCGGTATGCATAGTGGACACGCGCCAAAAATGAAATTACCACAAGGGCCATGCGGTAGCTTGGCGGTAACTCCAAATTGACATGTATTGTTTGCACGTAGGTGCCTACGCAGCTTAGTAAAAAAGCCCCTCTGTCCCTTAACTGTAGTCAGAATGCCATCCTTCAGTCACCAGAAGTTAAAGAAGGAAGGCCTAGTTGAAAGGCCCTGGGAGAGTTAGCATTTTAGCTCAGAAGAGTTCAATGACAGATCATCCTTAAGCTTAGTATTGTCATAGGGAACTAGCGTTTTAGCTCAGTGCTAGTCTATAAAAGACATTTTCAGTTTTAAATAATACTGTTAAAAGAACAACTTCAGATCCACATGACATCCCAATAGATCAAATCACATTTTTTATCGAGCTTGGGGTGTTTTTTTTTTCTTTATATTCTATGTTTCTGTGTTTCCAAGTGTTCAGAGGAAAAGATAGAAAGTCAAAGGAACAGATGCAATCGATTCCACTGAATATAACTTTTCATTCCCAGTGTCAGGAGTTATGTAGCTACTGAACAAGGTATCATAATATAATTAGAGTATTTTACAATGAGCAATTATAGCAGTTACTGTTGTGGAAAATTAATTAGAATGTTAAGTGGTTCTGTTTTCCCCAAAATACACTTTCAGTTTCTCAGCATTTGTTAAAATGAAGGCTTGACTTTTCAAAGGGCTTGTTTTACCATAATTGCATCTGGCTTAATACTCACGGCGGATGGACCGTGCAGGTCTTTTTCTGCCGTCATCTACTACGTCACTATGTTATTAACACCTATACCACATTTAAAAATAAAGTTAGACTAAAAGAGATAGTCACATTTGTTTATTACAGACACGCATGGAAAAAATTGTTCATTTGGGTCCCCTCTTACCAAGCTGTAGCAGAAGGGGACCCGCACTGGCGTCAACATGTGTTTTTGATGTGTGACGAGGCTCCTTTTTACCACAGCGGGTAAAAGGTAGGTCTTGCTTTCCTGCAAGAAATGGCTGTGCAGCAAGTAAAGCAGTTGCCGCACGGCCATTTCAGGGGGAAGCCCTTACCACCACCCACTGGTGGTAAGGGCTCCCGCTCTAACCCGGCGGTAACTGGGTAGTGCGTGGCACTGCCCGATTACCACCGGGTACACACCTGCGCTACAAAAATAAATATATTTTTGTTATGCCAGATATGACAGCACTCTGGGGGTGGGAAGTACCTCCAGGCTGCTGCGGTAGTCCAGCGGTACTTCCTTTTTAGCAAGCGGTAAGCCGTAACTGCTTTGGGCTTACCGCCTCTTTGTAAAAGGGGCCCTTGATTTTTTTTTTCCTTTTTAAGGTTTTTCACAATTTTCATTCATTTCTTACCCCCTATTTATTAAGCTTTGTGACAATGCTGACACAGTCCATTCAAAGTGAATGGGCTGTGGAAGGGTGTAGCCAGACCTCAACGTTTGAGAGGTCCAGAGCCCAAAGTGTGTGTGTGGGGGGGGGGGGGCACAGTTTGGTCTGCCTCCCTGCCACAATCCTTGTCCCACCACAACCCCACATACCTTGGCTGGCGAGGGTCCCCAACCCCCACCGGCTGAAGCCTTTCTCCAACGCTGTTCTCTGCGCATTGCCTGGCATGCGATGTGAGAGGAAGCAAGGCAGGCAATGCACAGAGAACAGAGCTGGAGAAAGTCTTGAACTGGTGGGTTTTGTGGGGGACCCCTTCCAGCCAAACCAGGGGCCCCAGATACAATTTGGGGGGACCCAGGCCCCTAAGGCTCCCCGTAGCTACACCACTGGGGCCGTGTCTGCATTAGTGCACGGCAGCTGCTAGCGTGGCTTAGTTAACAGGGGGATTAGTTTGTGTCACCTTTTTTTTTTTACTACAAATACTGGGACTCCTTTTACTAAACCTTAGTGCTCTAATAGACATTAGCACATGCTAAATGCTGCATATCCTATCTTATTCCTATGGACCATGTGGCACTTAGTACATGCTAATGCCCATTAGTGAGTGCTAAGCCTCTTAATATATTACCTTTTGAAATGCAGAAATTGACTGTACACAAATTCATTTGTAGATTAATTTGAATTAAACTGATTTTGTGTATGCTTTGTAAGGTTCACAAATTAATCAAATGTGCATTAATGTATTGTTTATATATACCAGTGCTTTGAAAAATTGACTGTGCAGCCATTTACATTTTTGGAAAGATTACAATCATGGTCCCCATTTTAACTCTGCACAAAGTGAAAACAAAATGGTAACCTACAAATTAACCAAAAATAATACTACATAGTAACGTTGACGTCATTAGACAAGGTCCATTTGACCTTTCACTCTTCATGGTTGACCCTGCTTGTATAACTCTAACAAAGTACCTCTCTGCATTCAACTATGGAAGTTTGAGCACATGTATCATATCGTCTCCTTTTGTCCTTAGTTGAAAGGTCAAATGGATCCTCAGGAGCTTAGTCAAGATCGGGAGGCGGGGCTGGTGGTTGGGAGGCGGGGATAGGGCTGGGCAGACTTATACGGTCTGTGCCAGAGCCGGTGGTGGGAGCGGGACTGGTGGTTGGGAGGCGGGGATAGTGCTGGACAGACTTGTACGGTCTGTGCCAGGGCTGGTGGTGGGGAGGTGAGGATAGTGCTGGGCAGACTTATACGGTCTGTGCCTGTGCCAGAGCCGGTGGTTGGGAGGCGGGGCTGGTGATTGGGAGGCGGGGATAGTGCGGAGCAGACTTATACGGTCTGTGCCCTGAAGAGCACAGGTACAAATCAAAGTAGGGTATACACAAAAAGCAGCAAATATGAGTTATCTTGTTGGGCAGACTGGATGGACCGTGCAGGTCTTTTTCTGCCGTCATCTACTATGTTACTATGTTGAAGTCAACCCGCATTATTTTCTGTCTAAAGATGTGTCAAACACTTGCTGCTCTTCCATGGTTGTTGAAATGCTTTGCATGAATCAGGTTTGCTTTCTTCCCCTTCCTGTCCTCTACTATGCAAGGAGAATGCCTACTCTGTTCCCACTTGTTCTTACTAGAGATGTGCATTCATTTGAAAAAATAAAAAATCATGTTGTTTCATGTCATTAGCAAATGAAGGGGCCCTTTTACTAAGCGATGATAAGCACTAATGCATGCTTACTGCATGCTACAGGGGCGTGTTTTGAGGATGAGAGCAGTGGCATAGCTAGGTGGGGTGCAAGGGAGCAGTCGCTCCCCCAAATGAGTTTTAGGGGAAATGGCACCTATGACACCGTTGCTTCTAAGCTACATGGCCACAAACCTGCCTCACTTCACCTCCCACCACTGCTGCTTCAGTATAGCGGTAACAGCAGCAAAACAAAGCAGGGCTATTGTTGTGGAGCTGCACTATGTAGACTCATGGATGCCAGTCCCTGCCCCAGAACAGGAAATGATGTCGGAGGAGCAGGGACTAGCAGCCACGAATCTGCACAGTACGGCCCTGCGATAGCTCTACTTTGTTTTTGCCTCTGCTGGTCTGGACTGGAGGAGTTAAGGAGGGAGTAGTAACAGCAATGGGGTTTCGGAGAGAGGTCAGCAGGCTGCCGAGACTGGGCTGGGCCCGGGGCAAGGCTGCCCTAGAGGCCACGCCCCCTGAGGTTGTTGTCGCCGCCCCCTCCACCCGCCCCCATCCGTCCACCACCGGGCTTGGCCCCCCCTGAATTCAAATCATAGTGCCTCACCCTCGACCTTGCTACGTGTGAAAGAAACACAGCAGCGGCAGTCTGCAGATCGCATCCCTTCGGGCCTTCCTCCCTGTTGTCCCGCTCTCACGCAAGTTACGTCAGACAAGGGTGGGACACAGGGAGGGAAGGCCCGAAGGGAGGCGATCTGCAGCTGCTGCGCCTCTTTCACACAGAGCGAGGTCGAGGTGAGGTGCTATGATTTGAATTCAGGGGGGCCCGGCCCAGTGGTGGACGGAGGGGACTGCGGCACAGGGCCCCCCCCTTGGAGGCCCGGGTCTGGGGATTTTGTCCCCCCTGCCCCCCCTCAGCGGCCCTGAGGTCAGATGCTGAAAGGAAGGGGGCAGGACGGCAGAGGGGACAGGCGCTGGATGGGATGGTCAGAGGGAGAGAGAGAGAGAAGGAACATATGCTGGATGAAAGAATGGAGAGGAGGAGAGAGGGGACAGATCCTGGAAGAAAGGGTCAGGGAGGAGGGAGAGCTGGAGGGAGATGTTGCTGAATGGAAGAATGCAGAGCAGCAGTGGACAGGTGCTGGATGGAAGGAGGGATAGATGGGACAAACACTGGAAGGAAGAATCAGACAGAAGGGACAGGCACTGGAAGGTCAGTGAGATGGGTTAGAGAAGGTGCAGATGGTGAAAGGAGGTGGGAGAGAAGGGACATACTCTGGAAGATAGGGAAAGAGAAGGGCAGAAGCTGATGAATGGTGGAGAGAGATAAGGGCAGACACTGGCTGGGAAGGGGAAGAGAACAAGAGGCACACTGGATAGAAGAAGGAGAGGGGGCACACCCTGGATGGAAGGGTAGAGGGGCCAGATGGTGGACAAAAGGGTGGAGAGAGGGTGGCAGACACTAGATGGAAGATGGATGTGGCAGACACTGGATGGAAGGGGAAGAGAAGGGCATCCTATTATTTCATAGTTTTGTTCTTTTAATTTTTTTGCTAACTCTCCCCTCTCAGTGCCTTCTCTTTCCTCCCTTCTGTACCTTCAACACCCTCTTTCTATTTTCACTCCTTGGAGCAGTATATTCTCTTTCATTTTCTCTCAGCCCCTCTGTCCAGGATGTTCTCTTTCTCTTTCCCTTACTTCCATCAAGCATCTCTTCCTGACATCCTACTCCCCCCTTGTATCCAGCATTCCTCTATGTTCTCTTTTCCATGTCAGCATCTCCCCTATTTCCCTACTCCTCCCATGTCCAGCATACCCTTTCTTGGTCCTCATCCCTGTGCAATGTCCAGTATCTTCTTTTGTTTTTTTAATTCCCCCTTGTCCAGCTGGATGGAAGGGGATAGGTCTCTAAAGGGGTTGAGTGAGGGCAAATGCAGGCTTAGAAGAGTGGGGAAGAGATTATTCTAGATCAGGTAGGACAGAAAAGGAATATTGGAGGATGCTGGACATGGGGTGAATTGTGTTACTTCTGTAAATTAGTGGTGTTATGGTAAAGTAGATTATATAGGTTTTAAGTGACTTTTGTAGGCTTTGAATTATAGGTACAGCTGCTCCTTGGCAGAGTACAGGAGTGTTCCAGCTGCTGGTGTCGTCAGACTCATGGCTGAAGAATGGAGCATTGGTGCTACTAAAGCACAGCAGAAGGGCCAGCGCCATTGGCAGCAGCACTGCACTCTTCAGTCATGCTCATGACAACACTAGCAGCACGAGCACTCCTGGTTGACAGAGTATGAATTGCAGCTAAGTGCTGAAGAGCCTATGTGGGGTGAAGATGCTCTAAGTTAGAGTGTGAATGGAAATTGACTGCAAATACTTTGCTTCATAGTTCAGGAAAAAATCAGTGAAAAATATTATGGCAATTCATAACATTGTGTTACCAAGCAGCATTCTTAGGATGACTATTAGCTAACTACCGTAACAAAAATCTATTGTGTAATGCCTTTCTCCACTACCAGGGAATAAAACATGCTCATACTATTTCCTGTGGTTTCCAATTTGACTTCTGCTAGTTCACATTGTGTGACAACTGCTGGCGTATATTTTGCAAAAGTCTCCCCTCCCCCGACCTTAAAACCTAAACTATGCCTCTGGTGGACACTAGGCGTGCCCTGTGCTAATTGGCAAATCATTGAACACTGCTGATTAATGCGGGTTTAGCGTAGGAGCCCTTACCGCTAGTAAATAGGTGGCAATAAGGGCTTTCGTGCTGTGGATTGGTAAACTAGCATGTGGCCATGAATGGAAAAATAGAAGTTGTGGCCATTTTAACTGCTGTGCTCGCAAGTGGGAAACCCATGCGCTAAAAATAGGGCAGGCACTTTCTAGCACGATTTAGTAAAAGGGTCGCAAACTGTGTCATCAATAGTGCTCACTATTCACAAATAGGGCCAGATTCAGTAAAAAGTGTCCAAAGTTAAGTGCCATTAAAATCCACGCTAAGCACAATTCTATAAAGGTCACTTAGCACTAAGCAAACTTTATAGAATAGCGCTTAGTATGGGTTCCCGCACCCAGAAGTCCTTTTACCAAGCTGCAGTAAAGAGGACCCTGCGCTAGCAGCAGGGGCCATTTTTACCGCAGCAGGCTGAAAATAGCCATGGCCATGCGGCAAGATTGCTCTTATTGTGTGGCCATGCAAGGGGGAGCACTTACCGTCACCCACTGAGGTGGCGATAAGGGCTCCCATGCTAACTTGATGGTAACCGAGTAGCGCACAATGCTGCCCGATTAATGCTGGATTAGCGCCACACTAAAAATTACAGCCCTAATTTCCCCAGCGTGGGAATTGGCGTGCACTGGCACCCGCATTGGGCCAACAGTAGCTCTAGATTAGCTTGTGGTAAGCCCGCATTGGGCTTACCACCGCTTTGTAAAAGGGCACCCCACTGACTTACGCCTGTCAAAAGCTGGTGTAAATCCAATTATTCCATAACATTGTGCCTAATTTCTGGGAATGTCCCTGACCCAGCCATGCCTCTGCCATGGCTACACCCCCTTTTGAATTGCAAACGAGACAATTTTGGTGTGCAGTGTTATAAAATAAGTACATAGGCAGATCCACACATAAGTCCTAATTAGTGCTATTAACATCAATAATTGATTGTTAATGGCTTATTAACTAATTAGTTTGCAAGTAGATCTGGGATCTGCACCCAAACTTGGGCTCCAAAATTTGGGCAGCCTTTATAGAATACTAGTAAAAAAAGCCCGTTTCTGACACAAATGAAACGGGCGCTAGCAAGGTTTTCCTCGGAGTGTGTATGTTTGGGAGAGTGTATGTGAGAGTGACTGTTTGAGAGTCAGAGTGAAAGTGTGAGTGTGTGAGAGAGAGAGTGAGTCTGGGTGTGAGTGTGTTTGTGAGAGAGTGTGTGTGTGAGAGTGAGAGTGTGTGCAAGTGTGTATGTGAGACACAGTGTGAGAGAGAGTGTGTGTGTGTGGGCGAGAGAGAGAGTGTGTGTGAGACACAGATTCTCTGTGAGAGTGAGTTGTATGAGACCAAGCGAGTGTGTGAGTGACTGTGTGGCACATAGAGAGTGAATGTGATACAGTGTGAGACAGATGTGTGTGAGAGTGAGAGTCAGAAAGACATTGTATATGAGAGAGAGAGTGTGAGCCCTGCCCTCCCAATCCATGCCCATCTGTCCCCTGCCCCCTCCATTTATCCTTTTCCAGCAATTCCCCTCTCTCCCTGAGCCCTGCCCTCCCCATCCATGCCCATCCATGTTCCTCTGTCACCTGTCCCCTGCATTCATCCTATCCAGCAATTCTCCTCTCTCCCTGAGGCCTGCCCTGCAATCCATATCCATCCATGCCCATGTGTCCCCTCCATTCATCCCTATCCAGCAATTCCCCTCTCTCCCCTGAGCCCTGCCCTCCCAATCCATGCCCATCCATGCTCCTCTGTCTCCTGCCCCCCTCCATTCATCCCTTTCAGCAATTCCCCTCTCTCCCTGAGCCCTGCCCTCCCAATCCATGCCCATCCATGTTCCTCTGTCACCTGCCCCCTCCATTCATCCCTATTCAGCAATTCCCCTCTCTCCCTGAGTCCTGCCCTCCCAATCCATGCCCATCCTGCTCCTCTGTCCCCCTGCCCCCTCCATTCATCCCTTCCAGCAATTCCCCTCTCTCCCTGAGCCCTGCCCTGCAATCCTATCTCATCCATGCCCATCTGTCCCTCCATTCATCCCTATCCAGCAATTCCCCTCTCCCTGAGTCCTGCCCTTCCAATCCATGCCCATCCATGCTCCTCTGTCACCTGGCCCCTCCATTCATCCCTATTCAGCAATTCCCCTCTCTCCCTGAGTCCTGCCCTCACCAATCCATGCCATCCATGCTCCTCTGTCCCCTGCCCCCTCCCATTCATCCCTTTCCAGCAATTCCCCTCTCTCCCTGAGCCCTGCCCTCCCAATCCATGCCCATCCATGCTCCTCTGGCCCCTGCCGCCTCCATTCTCCTTTTCGCAGCAAGTCCCCTCTCTCCCTTCCATGACCCCCCCTCGCATCCCATGCTCCTCTCCTCCCATGTCCCAGCCTGGCCTGCCCTATTTCTCTCCCCCTCCCTTCGGCATCCCATGCCCCCCCGCTTCGCATCCATGCTGTAGTTTCTCCCCTGCCCTCCCGCTCCCATTGTTCTACTTTACTGGCCACCCTCTTCTCTCCCCCCCAACATCCCTTTTTGTTTTTTTTTTCTTCTTTGTAAATTTACCTCCGTGGCGGTTCCGGCAGTGAGCGTCAGGGAGGAGGCGGTGCTCCCGACTTCTAGGTTTCCCTTCGCTGTGTTCCGCCTTCTTTTGACGTCATCCTGACGTCAGAAGAAGGCGGGACACAGGGAAGGGAAGGCTAGACGTCGGGAGCGCCGCTCCTTCCCTGATGCTTCGCTGCCAGATTTGTTTTTTTTTTTCCGCCCTCGACGTCATGACGTTTGACGCGAGGGCGGGGCAGAGACGGCTGGCTGGCTTGAAGTCTTTGTTATTGTGGTCGCGCGCTTCCTGCCTCCCTGGTAGTCGCCTCCCTGCTGGACAGTGACGTCAGGAGTTGTGTTATTCGAACGTTGGAGGAGCATGACGTTGAGGTCGGAGCGATGCGATTGGTTGAGTGTCATTGCTCTGCCCTCGACGTCATCACGTTTGACGCGTGGGCGGGGCAGACACAAAGCGATGTCACCCCCTTCACTTTTAGAATGTTGGGTAAGTGAGGCTTCATTAGAACGTTGGAGGTGCGTTTTATATAGAGAGATGAGGAGTGTGGTAGCCGTGTTAGTCCACTCTTAAGGTTATCAATAGAAATCAAACAAAATAAAACATGGAAAAGAAAATAAGATGATACCTTTTTATTGGACATAACTTAATACATTTCTTGATTAGCTTCCTTCGAAAGCTAATCAAGAAATGTATTAAGTTATGTCCAATAAAAAAGGTATCATCTTATTTTCTTTTCCATGTTTTATTTTGTTTGATTTCTATAGAATATGAGGGAAAGTGTGTGTATTCACAGAACAGTGTGCGTACTTTCCAGATGGTGGTTGAATGAACAAATCATCTCGCATGTGCAAATAGTGCTCGCATGCATGAAATCAAGCATAATATAACAATGTGGAGGGTTTTTTTTTTTTTACAGATGAATGATAAAGGAGTCAGAATATAGCCACATTACAACTAGCTAAAAAATTGTAGACTTAGTTGGTGAGCATGAAACTGCTGAGGTCTTTTCCTCCAATATAGGATTGCATTCATTCATTTTTTTCAAAACCAGTTTGGTTGGTGTGTTTAAGCAAGTTTTTTTTTAAATTGCATTTATTCCCATTTGATGGTTTTATATGAAGATGTAACCACAGGTATTATTAACATAACTATGCTAAATGCATGTTACTTTTGTTGTTTTTTGTTTTTAATTAGGCCACATTAACCATTTTTATTGTGAGTTTCATTGAACATGACCTTTTATCTAATTAGAACTTTTGAAAAATCTGTGGAATTTCCACTGAACTATTTTTGGAAGATCAACGCTTTCTCTAATAGCTCAGCTGGTTTTCCACTTGCTCTCCTTGACTGAAGTAAGACAGGACAAATGTTGGTATGCATCACAGTGTGCCTTCAGCTGAAACGCAATGATTCTCCTGCCTTCCCCACAAGCCCTGTCTGCTTCTCTATCTACATGACTGGTTATTAGTTACAACACTATACATCCTACCTTCCTGCTGTGAAGGAAAAGATCCTGGGGAGTAGAAAGGCTGAGTGTAGTTTTATAGAGTTTGTAACGTTGATATTTGATGTGACAAGAAATGTGCAATGAATGGAAAGAAGCCAGAGATTCGAAGTTTATATTGTAACACCATACTAACACTTGAATAAAGCAGAAATAAAGTGACATGATGAAAATTGACTGCTGAATGTGGTAGGAGGAAGGTGGTCAGCATTTTGGCACTACTAATCTGCTGGTTATCTGAACAAACACATTTTTATTGCGTTTCTCTCTTTTATTGGCGTGTTTTTTTAAAATTTTAAAGTACATAATTTTATAAATTGATTCCAAGTATTGGTATTGATATTTAAGGATACGAGCCAATATTCAGAGGTAATTATGTATTCACCAGTGTCAGGTAACCACATAATAGCCCTATGGGTGTAATTCTTAAAAGGTCACCTAAAATTAGCTGCTTAAACTGTATGCACTAAGCACTAATTCTGTAATGGTGATTATGTGTGTAATTGCCGCTAGACAATACTAGCATAAATTTGCAATTACATGCCTAACTTTACACATGTCAATTGTAAACTCCCAGGGGAGAGACACTCCAAAATGCAAAAATAAACCGACTTTTCATTTATTTGCAGGTTTTGTGCACTAATAATGCCTGAAAGAACCTAAAAAGAAAAGCTCTAAAAAAACAAATGCATTAAGAACATAAGCGTTGCCATACTTGGATGGACCAAAGGTCCATCAAGCCCAGTATCCTGTTTCTAAGAGTGGCCAATCCAGGTCACAAGTACCTGGCAAAATCCCAGAACAGTAAAACAGATTTTATGCTGCTTATCCTAGAAATAAACAGTGGATTTTCCCCGAGTCTGTCATAATAATGGCTTATGGACTTTTCTTTTAGGAAATTATCCAAAGCTTTTTAAAACCCTGCTAAGCTAACTGCGTTTACCATATTCTCTGGCAACAAATTCCAGAATTTAATTACACGTTGAGTGAAGAAATACTTTCTTCAGTTTGTTTTAAATGTACTACTTAGTAGCTTCATTGCATGCCCCCTAGTCCTAGTATTTTTGAAAAAAGTACACAAGCGATTCACGTCTAACCAGTCCACTCCACTCCACTCAGTATTTTATAGACCTCTATCATATCTCCCCTCAGCTGTCTCTTCTCCAAGCTGAAGAGCCCTAGCTGCTTTAGCCTTTACTCCTAACAAAGTTGTCCCATTCCCTTTATCATTTTCACCGCTCTTCTCTGTACATTTTCTAATTCTGCTATTTCTTTTTTGAGATGCGTTAGTTTTGCAATTAGCACATCTTAGAAAAGAAAACTGATATAGCACATCTTACATGCATGGGCACATTATACCTGTTTAATTTTACATAGACACGCAATTTGTGTACATTATGTGCATGGGTGTGCTATATGAGTAAAAATGAAGTATAGAAAGGAATAACATAGATATGTCCTAGTATTTAAGCATCAGAATTTCCAGTTGCTCCCTTTTGCGGACACATTTTTCAGAAGTCCTCAGATTGGCCAGCTCCTTATGGGTGGGAGGGTGAGGTTAAGGATAGTATCATCCTTTATCACCTATTGTGCATTCCCCCCACCATTCAAAACAAAAATGGAATGAGTGCAGCCTACTTATTTAACTGACAGCATTTACATGTGTGGTTTGCAAAATGGCTGACATATATGTGCAAGTATAAATATTGCTACTACATGTGCATATTGCTATGTTTCCTCTACTGATTTTTTTCCACATTTATATTAGTAAAATGAGAGTTCTCCCACTGCACATATCACCATGTACATATGCATTCCTGCATGTATTTTAAAAAGGCACTATGAGGAGGGGTCTTTGACTTTTTGCCCTTGATGGACTAGATTCTGTATATAACACCTAAAAAATTGGCGCTGAAATGAAATTCACCTAAGTGTATACTATAAACTATGTCTTAATTTAGACATACTTTACAAAATAAGCCTAAATATCTGTGCGGTATATAGAAGACGCTGAGCACCAGTCCGCATGACTAAATTTAGTTGCAGGCAGTTACATCAAGTGAAACTTGATGTAAATTCTGACATCTGAATTAGGTGAGGACCAGGTGTTTTCTATAACAACGTACATAGAATGTAGAATTGCCCACAACCCACCCATGGCCATGCTCACTTTTCAACTATGTGAATTTATGCACAACACATTATAGAGTATGCTTAGACAGTTCTGTGCATAAATTCTAATTAATGCCAATTAGTGTCAATATTTTAATTGCCAATTATTAGCGCTGAATGGTTAATTAATTAGCTTGTGCACGCAAATAGAAAATATGACTGTATTCGTGTGTGCAACATAAATCATACTATATAGAATCCATGGGAAAATGCCTTAACAGCAAAAATGAACATGCGTTAAGTGAAAAGGCTATGCACTAATAATTGGAGGCATACCCGGCCCATCCAGTGCTAAAATGTAAATTATTTCTCATTAACACAGCTTTCAATTAGCATCAACATAATGCCTTCTCTTGAGGAGGCGCTAAGTGATCCCTAGCTAAAGCGCATTTGAACAGCACATGATGTTTTCCCGCGCTAACTAAAATATGCTATCTATGCCTATTCTTGGTTCATGTACTGCCTAATTCCCACCCTAACCCAAAATGCATGAATTAGTGCATACTAGCTGCTAAACCACCATGCTGATTTGGCACACTTGTGCAGAAGTAGTTAACATGCATGAATTTGTGTGTGCACCCCCAGATTCTCTAAATGCCGTACAAAATTGCACACTATCCTGAAATACGTGCACAAATAAATTGGCTTCTGAGCCAATTAGAACACTAATTGGGTGCTAACAATCAATTATTTATGTTAATTGACAACAATTTGGATTTGCTTGCACATCTTGCTATGCACTATTCTATAAAGATCTGCTTGCAAATCTTATAGCGCACAGCTCAAAAGGGGGTGTGGCCCTGGGAAGGGCATGGTCAGGTCAGGGGCATTCACTAAAGATGCACGCAGTATTACTGAATACCAGGAATTTGCGCCAGGTTTTATTTGGTGTAAATCATCGCACCCAAAGTTTAGCACAGAAATCGGCTCTAAGTGCTGTTCTATAAACGGCACCCAACTCAGAGTGCTATTTATAGAATAGTATTCCACACAGGTAGTTTTCAGTGCCAGTTTTTTTGAACACCATTTACTGAATTTAGTCCTAAGTGCTTAACATCCTTTAATAAATGGATCATAAGTATTGCCATACTGGGCAGACTGAAAGTCCATCAAGCCCAGCATCCTGTTTCCAATAGTGGGCAATCCAGGTCACAAGTCCCTGGCAAGATCCGCAAAAAATACAATTCATTTTATGCTAATAATTGTAGAAATAACCAGTGGATTTTCTCCAAGTCCATTTTAAGAATGGTCTATGGACTTTTCCTTTAGGAAGCCACCCAAACCTTTTGTAAACCCCACTAAACTAACTGCTTTTAATACATTCTCTGGCAACAAATTCCAGAGTTTAATTACACTTTTTTAAAATTTTATTACATTTTACAACTATACAAAACAAACAAAACAATTATACTTTGAGTGAAGAAATATTTTCTCCGATCCCTATATCTGCAAATCCTTTTCTAAAATACTACTTGAATTGCACATATCCTGACCTAGACATAGTAATTACAATTTCTGTGTTCTATCTTAAAATGGACCCCTGCGTCTGTATTAATCTTTATATTCTGCTGTGTAGTCTGGTATGATATTCTACCATTGAAAACTGCAATATACATTTTTATGTATTGCAATATACATTTTACATTTCAGGGACATTTGAAATCATCTGGTCTTTGCAGTCTTCCATTTTTTATTATTTTAACCCTCTCTGGACTTGTGTTAAACTCCTCAAAATGTAAGGTTTCCTTCCTGTCTCAAGAACTCACCAGATGTATTTTGTTCCACTCTCAAACATGATTTAAAAGAGTCTTCAGAGAGTTTTAGACCCTTTTCATTCTCCCAATTGCCCAATTACTTCAATGGTTCAGATTATACAATGTTAACCAAAGGAAATTGACAGCTACCTTATAATACTCTCAGATAACAGAACTCATTAATGATAGGTGATCTAAGTATTAGCAGCTTAGGTTTTGTATTGACACAAAACAATTGGAGCTTGTTGAGTTGATAGAAGACCTGAAGAGAAGTATTTAAACTCCCTAAGGACTCTTCAGGAAAGAATTGTGGTTTTGAGAGTAGATTATACTGCCAGTCTTGAAAGAATAGTGATGTGTATTTTAAGGTCTAGAATTATAGCCCATTACTACAGCGTTATCTGTTTAAAATTGGCAAAAGTCCAGCTGTTAAGCTCAGAATTATGAAATCCAGATGCTTGGTTGTGGATCCCTCTTTCTTTGACATTTTTGATATAGCCTTCATTTTCTCTTCAAAGAGCTGCATTGGGGGGGGGGGGGGGGAAATACCAATGTGGGCTACCATATAAGATATATTATTTTACTTTTAACCCTACTTATTAGCAACTAGATCTCATTGCATAAAATGGAATTTGTGCTAGAATAGCATGCATTAGTGGAATATAACATGCCATAATGGTAGCTCACGTTGATAACTACACCCTAACTCAGGGGTAGGCAACTCAGGTCTTCGAGAGCCATAGGCAGGTCAGGTTTTTAGGATATCCACAATGAATATGCAGGAGATAGATTTGCATACCATGGAGGCAGTGCTTGCAGATCTACCTCCTCCTCACCCTATAACACACTCCCTCATCCAACCAACCCAGGCCTCCTTCTCCTCTTTCCCCGATATCACCGAAGAGGAAACCGCCTATCTTCTCTCCTCTTCGAAATGCACCACCTGTTCCTCAGACCCCATCCCCACTAACTTACTTAACACCATCCTCAACCTCTCTCTCTCCACTGCAACTGTCCCTGACATCTTCAAGCATGCTGTAGTCATACCACTCCTCAAAAAAACATCACTTGACCCTACCTGTCCCTCCAAATACCGCCCCATTTCCCTCCTACCCTTCCTCTCCAAGATACTTGAACGCGCCGTTCATAGCCGCTGCCTCGATTTTCTATCCTCTCACGCCATCCTCGATCCACTTCAATCCGGCTTTCGCCCCCTACACTTGACGGAAACGGCACTATCTAAAGTCTGCAACAACCTGTTCCTTGCCAAATCCAAAGGTCACTACTCCATCCTTATCCTCCTCGACCTATCTGCCACTTTTGACATTGTCAATCATAACTTACTTCTCGCCACACTGTCCTCACTTGGGTTCCAGGGCTCTGTCCTCTCCTGGTTCTCCTCTTATGTCTCCCACCATACCTTCAGAGTACATACTCATGGATCTTCCTCCACCCCCATCCTGCTATCTGTTAGTATTCCCCAGGGATCTGTCCTTGGACCCCTTCTCTTCTCAATCTACACCTCTTCCCTGGGCTCCCTGATCTCATCTCATGGCTTCCAGTATCATCTCTATGCTGATGACACCCAGCTGTATCTCTCCACACCAGACATCACCGCGGAGACCCAGGCAAAGGTATCGGCCTGCTTATCCGACATTGCTGCCTGGATGTCCAACTGCCACCTGAAACTGAACATGTCCAAGACCGAGCTCATCGTCTTTCCACCAAAACCCACTTCTCCTCTTCCTCCACTTTCCATCTCAGTTGATAACACCCTCATCCTCCCGTCTCATCTGCCCGCAACCTCGGAGTCATCTTCGACTCCTCCTTCTCCGCGCATATCCAGCAGATTGCCAAGACCTGTCGCTTCTTCCTCTTCAACATCAGCAAAATTTGCCCTTTCCTCTCTGAACACACCACCCGAACTCTCGTCCACGCTCTCATTACCTCTCGCCTGGACTACTGCAACCTACTCCTCACCGGCCTCCCACTTAGCCATCTATCCCCCCTTCAATCTGTTAAGAACTCTGCTGCACGTCTTATATTCCACCAGAACCGATCTACTCATATCACCCCTCTCCTCAGGTCACTTCACTGGCTTCCAATCAGATACCACATTCACTTCAAGCTTCTCCTTCTTACCTACAAATGCACTCAGTCTGCAGCCCCTCACTACCTCTCTACCCTCATCTCCCCTTACGTTCCCGCCCGAAACCTCCGTTCACAGGACAAATCCCTCCTCTCAGTACCCTTCTCCACCACTGCCAACTCCAGGCTCCGCTCATTCTGCCTCGCCTCACCCTATGCCTGGAACAACCTTCCTGAGCCCTTACACCAAGCCCCCTCCCTGCCCATCTTCAAGTCTTTGCTCAAAGCCCACCTCTTCAATGCTGCCTTCGGCACCTAACTCTCACCTTTCAGGAAATCCAGACTGCCCCAATTTGACTACCCCTATCAGACTGACTGTTCACTTGTCCATTAGATTGTAAGCTCTTTGAGCAGGGACTGTCCTTTATGTTAAATTGTACAGCGCTGCGTAACCCTAGTAGTGCTTTAGAAATGTTAAGTAGTAGTAGTAGTAATGTTTCCACGGATGTTTTTTACCCAGGGAACAATACCACCATTTCACATTTTAAGTACATAAGTAATGCCATACTGGGAAAAGACCAAGGGTCCATCGAGCCCAGCATCCTGTCCACGATAGCGGCCAATCCAGGCCAAGGGCACCTAGCAAGCTTCCCAAAAGTACAAACATTCTATACATGTTATTCCTGGAATTGTGGATTTTTCCCAAGTCCATTTAGTAGCGGTTTATGGACTTGTCCTTTAGGAAACCGTCCAACCCCTTTTTAAACTCTGCTAAGCTAACCGCCTTCACCACTTTCTCCAGCAACAAATTCCAGAGTTTAATTATACGTTGGGTGAAGAAAAAATTTCTCTGATTTGTTTTAAATTTACTACACTGTAGTTTCATCGCATGCCCCCTAGTCCTAGTATTTTTGGAAAGTGTGAACAGACGCTTCACATCCACCTGTTCCACTCCACTCATTATTTATATACCTCTATCATGTATCCCCTCAGTCGTCTCTTCTCCAAGCTGAATAGCCCTAGCCTCCTTAATCTTTCTTCATAGGGAAGTCGTCCCATCCCCACTATCATTTTTAGTAGCCCTTCGCTGCACCTTTTCCAATTCTACTATATCTTTCTTGAGATGCGGCGGCCAGAATTGAACACAATACTCAAGGTGCGGTCGCACCATGGAGCGATACAACGGCATTATAACATTATCACACCTATTTTCCATACCTTTCCTAATAATACCCAACATTCTATTTGCTTTCCTAGCCGCAGCAGCTCACTGAGCAGAAGGTTTCAGTTATTATCGACGACGACACCCAGATCCCTTTCTTGGTCCGTAACTCATAACGTGGAACCTTGCATGACGTAGCTATAATTCGGGTTCTTTTTTCCCACATGCATCACCTTGCACTTGCTCACATTAAACGTCATCTGCCATTTAGCCGCCCAGTCTCCCAGTCTCGTAAGGTCCTCTTGTAATTTTTCACAATCCTGTCGCGATTTAACAACTTTGAATAACTTTGTGTCATCAGCAAATTTAATTACCTTGCTAGTTACTCCCATCTCTAAATCATTTATAAATATATTAAAAAGCAGCGGTCCTAGCACAGACCCCTGAGGAACCCCACTAACTACCCTTCTCCATTGTGAATACTGCCCATTTAACCTCACTCTCTGTTTCCTATCCTTCAACCAGTTTTAATCCACAATAGGACATTTCCTCCTATCCCATGACCCTCCAATTTCCTCTGTAGCCTTTCATGAGGTACCTTGTCAAACGCCTTTTGAAAATCCAGATACACAATATCAACCGGTTCCCCTTTGTCCACATGTTTGTTTACTCCTTCAAAGAATTGAAGTAAATTGGTCAGGCAAGATTTCCCCACACAAAAGCCGTGCTGACTTGGTCTCAGTAATCCATGTCCTCGGATGTGATCTGTAATTTTGTTTTTAATAATAGCCTCTACCATTTTCCCCGGCACTGACGTCAGACTCACCAGTCTATAGTTTCCCGGATCTCCCCTGGAGCCTTTTTTAAAAATCGGCGTTACATTGGCCACCCTCCAATCTTCCGGTACCACGCTCGATTTTAAGGATAAGTTGCATATCACTAGCAGTAGCTCCGCAAGCTCATTTTTCAGTTCTATCAGTACTCTAGGATGAATACCATCCAGTCCAGGAGATTTGCTACTCTTCAGTTTGTTGAACAGCCCCATTATGTCCTCCAGGTTTACCGTGAAGTCAGTAAGTTTCTCCGACTCGTCCGCTTGAAATACCATTTCCGACACCGGTATCCCACCCAAATCTTCCTCGGTGAAGACCGAAGCAAAGAATTAATTCAGTCTCTCTGCTACGTCTTTGTCTTCCTGATTGCCCCTTTTACCCCCTCGATCACTCCAGCGCCCAACCGATTCTTTTGCCGGCTTCCTGCTTTTAATATACCGAAAATTTTTTTTACTATGTTTTGCCCTCTATGCTATCGTTTTTTTCGTAATCCCTCTTGACCTTCTTTATCTGCACCTTGCATTTGCTGTTGACCTTATGCTGCTGTCTTGTTATTTTCAGACGGTTCCTTCTTCCATTTTCTGAAGGCGTTTCTTTTTAGCCCTAATAGCCTCCTTTTCAACCAGGCCGACTGTCTTTTGGACTTCCGTCTTTCTTTTCTAATTCACTGAATATGTATGGCCTGGCCTCCAGGATGGTATTTGAACAGCTGTCCACGCCTGTTGTACAGTTTTTACTCTCTCAGTTGCCCCCTAAGTTTTTTTTTTTTACGTTCTTCTCATTTATCATGTCTCCTTTTTTAAAGTTAAACACTAACGTATTTGACTTTCTGTGTAAGTTACTCAAGGTCGATATCAAAACTGATCATAGTGTGATCACTGTTATCAAGCGGGCCCCAGTACCATAACGTCCCTCACCAGATCATGTGCTCCACTAAGGACCAAGTCTAGAATTTTCCTTCTCTCATCGGCTCCTGCACCAGCTGCTCCTAAAGCTGTCTTGATTTCATCAAGGAATTGTACCTCTGTACCGTGGGTCCCGATGTTACATTTACCCAGTCTATATTTGGATAGTATTTGGATAGTATATATTTTGCGTAGTCTATTATGTTTTCAGATGTTTGCAGTGCATCCTCTTTCCAAATGTTTTTGTATAGTCCTTTCTTCCATTATGTTTATTTTGCCATTTGAACGTCATATCAAAAATATCTCTTCACAACTGCTGGCTTTAAGGTCTTTAGTTATGCTGGACGACATAACAATTCTACTACCGGTAGCTCAGACAGTAGAAAAGACTGCAGTATTTTGGATTATTTGGATTATTATTCACTCTTTGAAACTTAATAGGGATAAAACAATTTCTTTTCTGACTAATTGAATGATATATTGGAATGATAGCTTGGTAAAACCGAGGTGGTCAACACTTTTCCTTTGATGACAATATTAGGATTCTAGGAGTCACTTAACTAGATCATAATGTTAGAATCTCAAGTGAATTCTTTATTCAGAGTCCTTCCTCCTGTTGAAAAAAATCAGGAGACGATTCAAAACATTGTTTGACGCTCACAACATTTAGACTTATGTCCGGAGTCTGTTTTGTCAATCCTAGATTAAGTAATAGCATTTATGCACGTTGCCAAAAGAATGTATGAAAAAAAATCCACAAACAATTCAAAATACAGCATCACACTTGATTTTACAGCTCATAGAAGAAAAGTTTCATCTTGCTGCTGGACCTTCACTGGTTACCCAGTGGAGGCATGTGTCCATTTCAAAGTGTGCACAATGGTTTTTAAGATTCTCTCATAGGACATCCCAGTTTATCTAACTAGGTCCAGACTACTATTGAAAAGACACCTCCGTTGTAATTTTCAACCTCATATATCCAGTCCAAATGGGTTAAAATATAAGATTATTTTTTGGCTAGGCTTTCATATCAAGCACCTGCTATTTGGAATGTCAATTCCATTATATTTAAGATCATAACTATAACAATTTTAGGAAATATATTTCTTTGTAATGAATTTTAGCTTACTGAGTTCTGTCTAATGTTGCATTGTTGTGAGGCAGGGGGAGGCAACTCCGGTCCTCGAGAACCGCAGGCAGGTCAGGTTTCAGGATATCCACAATGAATATGCATGAGATAGATTTGCATACCATGGAGCAGTGCTTGCAAATCTATCTCCTGCATATTCATTGTGGATATCCTGAAAACCTGACCTGCCTGCGGCTCTCGAGGACCGGAGTTGCCTACCCCTGTTGTAAGGGATTATTTAATTTCTGTCTAATGTATTGTAAGGGAATATTTAATATCATGATTCTGTATTGTTAGCTCATAGGGTCTGCCTGTCTTCTTCTTTGTGATCCGCACTGAACCCACTGGGTAGTTGCAGAATACAAGGATTAATGTACTGTAATGATTCCGTGCTCACCTTCTACAATTCCCCTCCTTTCCCTTGTAGTTTTACAATTCTGCCTCTGTAATTTCTCTCTTTTTGGGGGAGTATATAAGAAATATCTTTTTGCTTTTGCTTTACTGACCTAGCTATCATCTTTTACTATTTTGAACCATCTCCATCCATCTATCAGATCACTTATACCTAGTGAGGGCACTTTTCTAAGCCATTTACATGAGTAAATACTGATTAATGTATCTAATTTGGCTGTTTGAAATTGCCCTTCCTCAATACGGCTAAAGGAATGCACAATTTTAAAACAATACACATAACAAGGGGTTATGAACAGGCAAGTACTTCAATGTGATAACACATTTTTAACATGCATTTTATTTCATAGATTAACATGCATTGAATTGATTTTGCATGAACTGCATTTTATCACAGGTGCTAACGGACTGAATGCATTCTATCAAATGCAAATCCCTTACACATCATTTCAGCTATATTTAAGAGAAGCATTTCCTGGATTACAATTGGGATAATATTGGAACATAACTAAATAGAAAAGGGATAGAAGCACAACATGGCTGCTGAGATGTTATTTTGTACAAAAGTAATTGGGATCCAAGGTCAATGCTGGACAGACTTCTAAAGCCTGTGTCCTGCAAATTGCAAAAGACAGATATAGATTTGACAACTCCAGTAGTTGGGATTCTTAGAAACTAATGCCAATGCCGGTCAAACTTCTATAGTCTGTGTCCTACAAATGGCAAAAAAGACAGATCAAGATCAAGTGTTCATATTATATATCTATTATCATATGTTAAAAGTGGGGGTGTTGGGTATCTTAAGTAGGAGGGGAAGGCTTCTTAATGTTACCAAGTTAAATATTGTTAGCAATACTTTTGATTTTAACATATATTGTTCCAACACCGCATCATATTTAACTACCTATATGTGGTTGGAATGATGGCAAATTGCCAACTGATGTTTAATCAGGTCTTTATCTGCTGTTATTCCCTATGGGGGCCCTTTTACAAAGTGGCAGTATGCCCAATGTAGGCTTACTGAGCGCCAATTTGGAGCTACTGCTGACCCAATGCGTTCACAGGCATTAGTTCCAGCCCCAGTGTGCACCATTTCACACACTAGGGAACATAGGAATTGTTTGCACAGCGGCTACCCAGTTACCTCTGGGTTAGTGTAGGAACCCTTACCACCACCTCAATGGGTGGCTGTAAGTGCCCCCCCCCCCTGTAAGTGCCCCCCCCCCCATGGCCATACGGTAAGAGCAATCTAACACATGACCATGTATTTTTGCAGCCTTTTTACCGCTGTGGTAAAAAGGGTCTTAGCATGTGGCGAAAACCAGGGCCGTTTTAACCGTAGTTTGGTAAAAGGGCCCCTGTGTTAATGTGTTATAAGGCTGGATTTGCTAAAATTTGTTACAGTGTTAGTGTGTGTTAATCCTAAAGACATTTGTTTTCAGTAGATAAATCCCGTTCATAAAATAAACAACATGTGTTAATGCATGTGTGTCCTAACACAGTAGCAACTTCAGTAGATGTAGCTAGATTGTATTTTCAAAACTGTGGGGCTAAAATCTGGGTTTAATATGTGGTAATGTGGGATCTTTCCCCATGCTAAGCCCAGGTTTAATGCAGTTTGGCGGAATATTTAAGAATATATTTTATTGCAGGTCATCCACGGTACCCGCATGGACTTAAAGCGAGAACACTTACTGCCTCCTATTTAGGAAGTGCTAAGTTCTTCCATGTTAACTCTGCATTAGCCAGTTAGGACTAGATTCTATATATTGCGCCTAAAACATCGGTGCCGAAACATACCCACATAAACGGTATTCTATAAACTATGCCTAAAGTTTGGTGTGGTTTATAGAATACACTCTTAAGTGGAGAGTCGTGCATAAATTTAGGCATGCCCATTTGCACCAACAAAAATATGGTGCAAATGCTGCATCTAAATTTACGCACAGAGCACCATTATTCTGTAATTACGCATGTAACTTTAAGCCATACTCCATTCTGCCCTGAAACGCCCATGACCCTCCCATTTCTACACCCCCCTTTTTTGAACCACGCGTAAATCTTAGGCGCAGAACCCTTGCATAATTTTTATGCACATCACTCACAATTAAATCTAATTAGTGCCAATAATTGCTTGTTAAAAAGCCAATTATCAGTACTAGTTGGCCCATTATTCTATTAAATTGCACATGCAAATCAGGAACATGTCTAAATTTGATGACCTTTATAGAATCAGGGGGTTAGTGCATGTTAAGTATCACATGCTCACTTGGTAATGCTTCCACGCCCACTCTCCACCCAGGACACACCCCCTCCCCAAAAATATTTTAAATAAATGTATGCAAACAGGCAAAATACTACACAATGCTTCAATGCATTTCTGCAATAGCCTCTTTGAACATGCTGGTAATGTGCTAAGGACTTAACACCCTTTGGCAAGTTACAAAGGGAAAGTTAATCACACATTCTTTCTTTTGAGGATTAGGGCAAATTCCATGGATAAAAAGTATGTATGGAAAGCAAAGAATGAGTTTTTAAAGCAGTCTAACCAGCTAGCCCACATAGAGGGGCATAATCGAACGTCGCCGGCCAAATAGATCGCCGGTGATCTATGTTGGCAGAGGCGCTACAGCTGGCTGGAACCGTATTATCGAAAAAGATGGCCAGCCATCTTTTTTTTCGATAATACGGTTTAGCCTGGCAAAATGCCTTGGAGTTCGCCGGGGTTGAGAAGGCCGGGTTTGTTTTTCAGCGATAATGGAAAGTTATGTCGGCCATCTCAAACCCTGGCCAAATTCAAGGCATTTGGCCGTGGGAGGAGCCAGCATTTTTAGAGCACTGGCCCCCCTGACATGCCAGGACACCAACCAGCCACCCTAGGGGTCACTGCGGTGGACTTCAGAAAAGCTCCCACGTGCATAGCTCCCTTACTTTGGGAGCTGAGCCCCCCAACCCCCCCCCCCAAAACCCACTACCCACAAATGTACTGCACAAAGGGCTGCCAGGAATGGGGTATAAGGGCATGATGCTTTTGCAAACAGGGCTGTGAGGGTGGGGAAATTTGATCAGTGACGTGTTGGAGTTTTTTTTTTTCTTATAACTGACCCCACTTTAAGAGGCTACCCAGGAGCATTAGACTGTGCATTAGGGAGGAAAGACAATTAATATGGTAGCTTGTGTTTAAATGCAAGCTGTCATTCAATTGGCATAATAATGAGCTACTTTGCATCTCATTTTTACCTCATTTTTTAACTAAAATAAATATACATTAAGGGCAAATAACTCATGATTTTTCTATTTAACACACATTATTTGGCCAAAAATATGTGTTATTCCCTTAACACGTTAGTTACTTCCCTCTTAGTTGCTGGCACAAAATAATGCATGTTTAAATGAAATAATGTACATTCATGTTAGTGTATACTGAACAAAACAGAACATGTAAAGGTGAAATTAACATTATATTTACCTGCATTCAGGTATTTCCTTGTTCCCAGAGGCCTTATAAGCTAAGGGTCCTTTTACTAAAGAGTTGCCGCATGGCAACGGGCATGCTGCATGACAATCCGGAGCTACCGTCAGCTCAACATGGGTACCGGCGGTAATTCCATCCCCAGCACACGCCATTTCTGGTACTAGCAGAAATATTGAAAAAATATTTCTGCAGGGGGTTACCCGGTGGTAATTGGGCTGCCCAGTTACCCCTGGGTTAGTGTGGGAGTCCTTACTACCACCTCAGTGGGTGGCGGTAAGTGCTCCCCCCACCCAAATGGCTGTGCAGCAAGTGCAAATTTACTGCCAAGCCATTTCAATTTATGTTATTTTCACCTGCAGTTAAAGGAGCCCTGGTACACAGAAAAAACGAGTCCCTAATTTTGTACCTGAGGCAGTGACTTGCCCGACATCTCAAGGAGCAGTAGTGTGATTTCAAAATGGATTCCCTGGGTGTCAGGCAGGTGCTCTACCACTAGATTACTCCTCAACTCTGTTCTTAACATCTTGTACATTTAGGTAACCCACCAGAAACACCTCTACCTTGGTTGCTGTCTCCTGGAGAGACTCTCTTAAATTGTCCTGCTCTTTTCTGTGCTCTGGAAATCTGCAGTCTATGCCAATGTGAAGGTCATTTTGCATATGTGTGTGGGTGTGCGTAGGCTTTCTGTTTTTAATTTTGTATGTCTCTGTTGATTGGTAGAGATATGTTTGTTTATGTCAATTATCCTTTGCTAAATATCATGTGTACTGCTCTGGTATCTTTTGCAAACCATTAAAGTAATCAGAAATGGAAGTAAACTAAATGAAGAAATTTCATTTTTCTAAGGTAACCAGTATTCCAATTTATATTTCCAGCATTTTTATTGCTGTTATGCTTTTTTCATTCAAATATCTGTCTCTCCTTTCCTACCTAGCTAGACTGTGTTTTCAAATCTATAGGACCCTTTAACAAAAATACACTAGAATCTGGGTTTACAGCGCTGCGTAACCTTAGTAGTGCTTTAGAAATGTTAAGTAGTAGTAGTAAGAATTGCTAATATAGGCTTTTACTAAGTGTTAAGCTAACAGCACTTGGGGGGAGGTTAAAATATATTTCATTACAAGTCATGTACTAATGTCATTAGCGCATGGTACCTGTAAAGTGCAAAAGTGGGAACACTGCCTCCTATTTATTTAGGGGCCCTTTTACTAAGCTGCGGTAAAAAGGGCCCCTGTACTAGAAGCAGGGGTAATTTTTGCTACAAGCTGAGGCCTTTTTTACCACAGCGGGTAAAAAGGTCTGGCCCTACGGTAAGATTGCTCTTACCACATGGCCATGTGAGGGGGAACACTTACAGTCACCCATTGAGGTGGCGGTAAGGGATCCCATGCTAACCCAGCAGTAACTGGGTACTGTGTGACGATGCCCATTTACTTCCAGGTAACCCCCTGCGGAAATATTTTTTAAATATTCTGCTAGCACCAGAAATGCCACAAGCTGGGGTGGAACTACTGCCGGCGCCCATGTAAGGCCAGCCGTAACTCCAGTTTTGGCGTGAGGTAAGCCCACAGTGGACTTACTGCTGCTTTGTAAAAGGGCCCCTTACTGCATGGGCATAGTTTGGAGGGGGGGCGAGGGGGGCATTGCCCCCCCCAAACACAGGGCTGGCGCAAGGCAGCTCTCTGATGGTCCCCCCTTCCCGCCCTCAGCCCCCCGACGGACAGCCCTCCTCTCCGTTCCTCCCCCCCCCCCCCCCCCCGCGTGCGTTTAACCATTTTACTTTCAGGCGTAGTGATGGCAGTGAAGCGGACAACACATCAGGCTCACCTCCAGCTTCTCCCTTCACTCACACAGTGTCCCGGACCTCGCGGAAACAGGAAATACATCACAGAAGGTGGGACACTGTGTGAGTGAAGGGAGAAGCTGGAGGCGAGCCTGCTGTGTTGTCCTCTTTACTGCTGTCACCGCACCTGAAAGTAAAATGGTTAAACACAAATGGAGGGGAGAGGAAGGAATGGAGAGGAGGGCTTTTGGGGGGCTGAGGGAGGGCAGGGAGAATTGCTGGACATGGATGGGAGGGGAGGGCAGGGGGAGAGAAGAGATCGCTGGACATGGATGGGAGGGAAGGGCAGGGGGAGAGAAGAGATCGCTGGACATGGAGAGGAGGGGATGGCAGGGGGAGAGAGGAGAATTGCTGGACATGGATGGATGAATGGGGGCAGGGGAGAGAGGAAATTTGCTGGATATGGATAGATGGAAGTGAGGGCAGGGGAGAATGGAGAATTGCTGGACATGGATGGATGGATGGAGGGGAGTGTAGAGAAGAGATCACTGGACATGGAGAGGAGGGGAGGGCAGGGGGAGAGAAGAGATCGCTGGACATGGATGGGAGGGGAGGGCAGGGGAGAGAAGAGATCGCTGGACATAGAGAGGAGGGGATGACAGGGGAGAGAGAATTGCTGGACATGGATGGATGGATGGAGGGATGGAGAGGGCAGGGGAGAATGGAGAGTTGCTAGACATGGATGGATGGAAGGGAGGGAAGAGAGGAGAAATGCTGGACATGGATGGAGTAGAGGGCAGGAAAGAGAGGAGAAATGTTGGACAAGGATGAAGGGAAGGAGATGCACATGGATGGAGGGGAAGGGAGAGAGGAGAAATGCTGGATATGGATGGAGGGAAATTGCTGAATTTAAGGGCTGGATCAGAACACTTTGAGGGCAGATGCTGAAACTGGAGGAAGGATAGGGACGGGGCTACAGATGGTAGACAGGACACATATGGACACAGGAGGATGGTAAACATGGTGAGAGAAAAAATATCAAATGGAAAGAAGACACTGCATAAAAAAGAAGACACTGGGACCAAAGCGAATAGAAAAACTAAATGATCAGACAACAAAGGTAGAAAAAAGTATTTTATTCAGAATTTATTAATTGGAATATGTCAGCTTTTGGAAATGTGCATCTGTGATAGTTCTCATGTAAGTTTCAATATTTCTAGTATTGCTGCATGCAGAGTCTGACTTCTTGAGGTAACTTCCAGTTCAGTATTTTGCCTTCATATCTGTTGTGTCATGTGTTTTTCATGTGTGATCAAGATGCAGTATTCTGCTAGCATGTAGTATTTGCAGCCCTTTTTGTTTTGTTTTTGTTTCACTAGGTTGTGTACTGGTGTTTTAGAGCCCAATGTAATTACAGTGCTGCCTTTCCATACATAAGGTTGTAGCTTGTCCTGTCCTTGGAATTAGTGCTGTTATGGTTTGGTAAGGTTATGAGTGTGTTTTTGCACAAGTTTGTGTATAGTGTTTTGCAGTGGAGAGATTGTGTGTTGGCGTAACTGAGGTGGCACCAAAACATCAGAAAGGGTGTAGACCCTAAATCATGACACACTACCTCTTGAAGGATCTACATATAGAGCTTATGCATTTCAAAGGTCTACACTAGCATGGTATGGTAAAGAGGTTAGGGAAGAGGGAGTTCTGGATAAGGAGGAAGGAAGGGAGAAAGAGCTGGCTTTTTTGGGAATAACTATAATAAATATGTATGAGATATCTCATACAAATTCATTATGGTTATTCGCAAAAAAGCCAGCTCTTTCTTCCTTCATATTAGCATATCATTTGCATATTCATTAGCATATGCAAATGATATGCTAATATGCCCCACCCCATCATCCCCCCCCCCAAAAAAAAATGAAACAGTCAAACTACGCCCATGCCTTACTGCCTCTCTTTTCTAAATATAACGTAATCTGGAACTGTACTTTGTGATAGTGACATTGCCCTGGTAAACATATTTCAAAAAGAAACCCAAATCCAGAATTTGATTGCTTTGATTTTGGAGGATGGAAGCTGAAATCACTCCATATTTTGCTCTATACTATATCACCTTAACTAGGCATTGGATTTTTCCTGTTTTATACAAGTAGATTTGTGGGTTGCCCACCTTATGGGATATCTCAACCTACCTCACTTATTTATTCCCTCATTCATTTATTTGGTTCTCTGTGCTGTTGTCCACCATTTCACCTCACTAATTGCTCTAGTTGTAAATTTACTAACTATCCTGCAAAATTAATGGCATGAAGAACAGAGACAGAGCAAATAATGCATCTACACTTCATGATGCTTTGTTACTGTCTCTAAAATTACATATAACTGGAACTTTGCGTCACAAATAATACCACAGTGCTTATTTCTAGGATAAGCAGCATAAAGTGTATTGTACCTTTTTGGGATCTTGCCAGGCACTTGTGACCTGGATTGGTTACTGTTGGGAACGGGATGCTGGGCTTAATGGACCTTCGGTCTGTCCCATTATGGCAACACTTATGTACTTATGTAATGTCTCTAGAATGGAAATATGCAAACTGGAATCCGTGAAATAAAGAAACAATCATAACCTTTGTGGAATTGTAAGGGACCCTTTTACCAATCAGCAGTATAAAAGTGGCCTTGGTATGCCCTACACGAGTCATTCCCTCACGATCAGGACATTTTTACTCCCGAGGTGAAATGTCTGAATTTCTTGTTTCTGATATTAATGGTCATGTGCTAATTTTGCCATTAGCATGTACCCATTAAAACAGATTCATGTGACGCTGACATATCAAAAGGTTTAGAGGCGGATTTATACATTACAATGGAGTAAGACAGGTCGTCGTCGATTGATAACATCCTTTGAATGATGCTCCAAATTTCCATCCAAAATTTAAGAACCATTTAGCACTCATACATCATGTGGAGGAGAGTGCCTACATGCTGCGAGCAGTGCCAACATTTATCTGCTAAGTTAAATCCAGCAACAGTCAGTTTCCTAGGAGTCCAATTTGTTTTAAGATAGAGAAAAAACATTGACTGTAATACTTACCATTGCCCAAAAACATATATTGCAAAACTGGAAATCTGCACACTTATTGAACATACACTTTTGATGGAATACAGTTCTGCAACATCAGAAATTTGAATTTGCATTGGCAGAGAAATATTGGTCGACAGTCTCTACAAAACAAATTTGGTCACCAATGGACAGTGGCATTCCTGGGGGGGCTGGCACCTCGGGCGGATCGCCGATGCGCCCCCCCCCCCCCCCCGATGCAGCACAGACCCCCCCCCCCAGCGAAAGGACCCCCCCCGCGAAGGACCCCCCGCCGGGTGCACGCCGCTGGGGGAGGTGTCGCGCGCGCCTGTCCTCTGTTGTTCCATGCTTCTTCTCTGCCCCGGAACAGGAAGTAACCTGTTGCGGGGCTGAGAAGAAGCATGCAACAACGGAGGACAGGCGCGCGCGGCACCCCCCCAGCGGCGTGCACCCGGGGCGGACCGCACCCACTGCCCCCCCCCTAGGAACGCCACTGCCAGTGGATCACTATCTTCAATCGATTCAGACATAACGTTGGCCCAACGGCAAAGATCTATGTGACAGGCACATGGACATCTCCTCCCCCTTTTTTTTTTTTACTCTTTAGTTTCTTTACCCTCTTTTACTGTTCTCTACGTCTGTTATACCTGGACAACTAATAAAATATTTTGAAAAAAAACCCAAAACAGATTCATGTGTAAGCCCTTATCACCACCCATTATGTAAGTGGTAAGGTCTCACATGCTAAGCACGCACTAATTGGTTAGTATGCGGCAATGTAGCTGTGCTAACCAATTAGCGCAAAACATGCTCACTCTCCACACCCCCAGACATGCATGCTGTGCCAAAAAATGAATTTCATTTTTTTAGTGCATAGGTAGTGTATGCACATGGCAAAATTACTGCGAGATGCCTCAGTGAGCCCCACAGTACACCGTGTTTTGCTTCTGTAAGCACATGTTGGTATTTACTACAGCTTCGTACCAGGTCCCCTAAATTATCTATATGGTATTGAAGGGTAACAAGCAAATTAAAGGTATGCGATGTGATTTTAGCATTAGAGAGCTAAGGAAACTTTTTATAAGCTGTGGTATAAAGTGTCCTTAGCATGCACATATCGGTCTTTCCTATGCACTAAGGCCATTTTTACCACAGCAGTAAAATGGGCCCTTTTTTAAATTATTCCTATTAATGGCCATACACTAATGTTGGGGTGAGAAAACAAGAAGGCAATCAGTCCATAATATCCACCGTGGAACAAAAAAACAATAAGCAAACCTTGATGAAGAAAATAGTCTTTAAGGCTCCCAGGGTTTACTCTCAGATGCCCAACATGGCCATGTTTCGCCAAGATTACAGGCTGCGTCAGGGGCATACAATACCAGTTGGACCACTTATCAACACCTATTTTATAGGCCATAAGGGCTCACACATTAATCCTTCGCTAATCAGTTAGCATGTGATAATGTAATTGCACTGATTGGTGCAGAAATGTCCACGCTCCGACCCTCAGACATGCCAAACAGACCCAGCTGCATGTGCAGATCAGAGAAATACCACAAGATGCCTGAGTGCATCACACAGTAAGCTCTTTTAAGCTGCAGTACGTGGGTTAGCACTTACCACTGCTTAGTAAAAGGACCAATTAGTGTTGTTCCTATAGTTTGGTTTTAATCAGGAGTAGTAAAAATTAAAAAAAAAATTCTGACATAATTGACCTGTCCTGTTAGGCCTTTTTTCCCAGTGATTTTATAGTTGATATCTTTTATGGCTACCATTTCCCCATTTTCACAAACCTATATTCCTAAGACATTTTTTCAGGTTGTCATGCTCTACTTAACTTTTAAAGGTCTCGGCATGTCTTCACAGAATTCTGAGGGTGGTGAACATTTCAATGCGTGTGCGCTCGTTTGAAATGACTTAGGAAACATCCACAACGTTTTCTGTGTTGCTTCATGTCGTTGGCAAAGGAAAGCAAGCAGAAAAAGAGTCCACACAAAGCGTACACTCATAATGACATTGTTCCCGTGATGACATAAGGGGAAAGAAACACAAACAAAATGAAATTCCCAGGAATGAGATGGGGGAAACAACAGGAAACAATAATTTTCTGGCTGCACACTCCTGCTTCAGTGCCCTGACAACAGGAGTGATAAGGTAGGAAGCACTCTCAGAAAGAAAAAAATGCTAATAGTTGTTTAGAAGTGAAAGAAGGGAAAGTGTTTAAAAATCGGAATGGAAAATGGAGACGCTTTAATGGTTTTATTTTATCTGCCTGCACTGCATTATTTATCTTCTTCTGGTAATATCGCATTAAAGAGGAGCTGATTTTTATTCAGATTGTAATTAGGTGTGGAATATAAGAGATGTGCTGTGTCAGATGACAAGCAATATAATTATGCAACCAAATTAGAGCACAATTAGTTTTACATTTTCATTGCTCGATATTATGGTTTATTATCTAACCCAGCAGTCGTTGCAAAACCATTTTGTTGACTAATTATGTCATCAATGATGTTTAACTTTCTTATCAACTCTGATATGGTGGCTTTCTTTAACAGTCACATTTTCTAAGCTAACAAAAGGCATTTTGAGAGTTTTGACTAGAGATATATTTTCATCTGTTTAGAATTATCTGTTTCGATTTTGTACTCACTCTGCTGCTCCCCAGTATCTCTCCACACTCGTCCTTCCCTACACCCCTTCCCGTGCACTCCGCTCCATGGATAAATCCTTCTTATCTGTTCCCTTCTCCACTACTGCCAACTCCAGACTTCGCGCCTTCTGTCTCGCTGCACCCTACGCCTGGAATAAACTTCCTGAGCCCCTACGTCTTGCCCCATCCTTGGCCACCTTTAAATCTAGACTGAAAGCCCACCTCTTTAACATTGCTTTTGACTCGTAATCACTTGTAACCACTCACCTCCACCTACCCTCCTCTCCTCCTTCCTGTACACATTAATTGATTTGATTTGCTTACTTTATTTTTTGTCTATTAGATTGTAAGCTCTTTGAGCAGGGACTGTCTTTCTTCTATGTTTGTGCAGTGCTGCGTACGCATTGTAGCGCTATAGAAATGCTAAATAGTAGTAGTAGTAGTAGTAGAAAGGTTCATGATATCAGTATCAGAAGGAGGCAGACTGACAAGAATTATCAGGAAATTAGTTTTTCACCTCAAGGATGGAGGATGTGTGGAACATCCTCCCAGAACAGGAAATGGACTTTTAAGAAGGTAGGATTGGATGGGGTAAGTGCAATGGTTCCTATGCAAAACAGAATGGCAAATATGTGTTTGAAGCACCTACTTAGATGATACAGTAATGCATATTGGGACTGTCAGAATGAATGGCAGAGAAGATAATATGAAATGGTAAAAGTCAGAAGGCTGCAATTACAGTAAAAACTAGAAGGTGTAGTGAAAATACAGGTGCTCGAGTAGCTGGGTCTGTCTGCAAAGCTCTGCAGAAAACTTAGGAATTTAACAGCTACATTAATGTTTGTGGCTATTTAGATTAGATTGCAATAGAATACTTGAGGGGCCTTAACGTGGGCTTACCGCTCACTATTCCTGGCATAGCTGCCGAGAGGGGGGGCAGGGGGGACAAAATTCCCCGGGCCTGGGCCTCCAAGGGGGGTCCGGCGCCGCAGTCCCACCCACCCCCGTCGTCAACCGTCTGCCCCCTGCATTGAAATCGCAGTATCACCTCCGTGAAAGCAGCGCTGCAGGCAGCAGAACGCCTCCCTTCGGCCCTCCTTCCCTCCCTGTGTCTGATGTAACTTCTGCAAGGGCGGGACACAAGGAGGGAAGGAGAGCCGAAGGGAGGCGTTCTGCTGCCTGCAGTGCTGCTTTCACGGAGGTGAGACTGCGATTCCAATGCAGGGGGCCCGGCCCGGTGGTGGACGGAGGGGGGAGCGACAATGACCTCGGGGGGGGGGGGGGGGGGGGAGCGGCGGCAGCGACAGGGGGATGGAGGGGGAGCAGTGGCTGCGGTGATCTTGGGGGGGAGTGGTGGCGACCTCGGGGGGGGGAGGGGGGAGCGGCGGTGGCAACCTTGGGAAGGCAGGACGGCGAGGGTGGCAGGGGCGGGACCCCAGGGGCGGCCTTGCCCTGGGCCCGGCCCAGTCTCTCGGCGGCCATGATTCCGGGACGCTGGCCCAATGCGGCCGCCGGCAGTACCAGGTTAAGTGTGTTCCATCCCTGGGGGAAATATCCTGGACATGGTTTGCACAGTAGTAACCTGGTGGTAATCGGGCATCGCCATGTGGTGCCCGGTTACCACCGGGTTACCACAGGAGCCCTTACTGCCACCTCAGTGGGTGGCGGTAAGGGGTACCTACCACATGGCCATGTGGTAAGGGTTTTCTTACCGCATAGTCATTTTGTTTTTAGGGATTTTTACCTATTGTTGTAAAAGGGGCCCTGGCGCACAAGAAAATCAGCCCCCACCACTACCGCAGGGCCCTTTTTCAAGCAGCTTGGTAAAGGCAGCTGGGTCTGTAAGTGGCAGGCTGTTGTATACTTATGTATACAACAGCCTCTGCAACAGAAGTAACCTTCTGAAAGATTAAATCTTTACTCTCCAGGCAAGAAAAACTCTGGCTACTAAATAAGTATTAGACATAATAAATGTTTATTCAAATTATCAAAGAAGCCAATCAGTAATTATTAAAATAGTAACAACTAAACTCCCAATACAGTAAAATATGTAGCAAATAAAAACAGAGTTTTCCCTGGGAGCTGTCAATATGTCCACCTGCTAGTGTAGGCACACTGAGGCTCTCCATCCTCAGTTCTGTTTCCTGTTAAATACTTTTTTCTTCCTTTCTTCATTATCTTAATTATAATTACCCTTCCTACCTAATGAATATGAATCTTTCTAGAATATTCTGTTTCCTGTTTGGACATATCATGTTCCAACATGTATCAAATGCTATCATTTATTCCCTTATTATATTGGCAGTTAGGGCCTGTCATGCACACAAGCATAACTTTTCATTTGATATGGGATGAGCTTTGTCCTTGGTATGACAGTCGTCATTCTAGCCCCCTCCACCCTTACAGTTTTACCCACAGCCACTCACTTCTCCTTCTGATTGTTTATCTGGATACAGCAGGTGTCCTTAGTCATAGGAGTCTCTGGCTCAGTTGCTGACCAGCAACTTATCACAAGTTAGCACAGGCCAAAATGTCAAACCACAAATTTCTACAGTCTTAGAAAGTAGTTACCACAAAAATGCTGTTTTACAACCTCAATATATGTAAACCGCTTTGAATGTAGTTGCAAAAACCTCAGAAAGGTGGTATATCAAGTCCTTTTTCCCTTTCCCTTAAGAAGAGCAAAACAGCTTATAATAAAAAATAGAAATATGTATGGTTTGTACCTTTTCATGGCCTTTATGCTATACTCAAACTTAATTCATAAAAAACACACTGTCTCATTCTCTCACCCCAAAACAACATGAACAAGCCCGCCAACATAAACATCCTTGACTACTCCCTCTCCATCTCAGAAAGCCTGAAAATTCTTGGAGTTACAATCGACCGCAACCTCACATTAGAGAACCAAGCAAAATCTACAACAAAGAAAATGTTTCACTCAATGTGGAAACTCAAACATGTGACACCCTTTTTCCCGAGGGAAATATTCCGTAACGTGGTACAATCCATGGTACTAAGTCATCTAGACTATTGCAACGGAATCTATGCAGGATGCAAAGAACAAATCATAAAGAAATTCCAAACTGCTTAAAACACAGCAGCCAGGCTCGTATTTGGCAAAATGAGATTTGACAGCGCCAAACCCCTACGAGAAAAATTGCATTGGCTCCCAATCAAAGAACGCATTGCATTCAAAATCTGCACCTTGGTACACAAAATCATCTACGGTGAAGCGCCGGGATACATGACAGACCTCATAGACCTACCAAACAGAAACACAACAAGATCATCATGAACTTACCTAAATCTCCACTACCCAAGTTGCAAAGATCTCAAATATAAAACAACCTATGTATCCAGCTTCTCCTATATAAGCTCACAATTATGGAACACACTACCAAGCGCCGTGAAAACAACTTATGACCACTTAAACTTCAGGAAAGCACTAAAAACCAACCTGTTCAAAAAGGCATACCCTAAAGATCCAACCTAGATGACTGAACCCTGTAACACAATGAAGCCAAAACCATACTGGATATAATTAAACTCTACCTCCTCTTTATGATCACCAAATGTTTTTGTCACACATGAACTCAACCCTACTATAACTTCACTCTGTATTTTGTTCATACTGCCTAACGGTATTATGTAAGCCACATTGAGCCTGCAAATGGTGGGAAAATGTGGGAAACAAATGTAACAAAATAAATAAATACATATCCCCTCTTGTGGGCCTCAAACTAAGTGAGAGGGCCCACACTATGACTAGGTTCTTCAGGCTTTAGAGGCCTCATTAGACAGAGAAGTAAGTGATGGACCCAAAACAAATTATAGTCTATATCTACCCCTAGAAGGGAACATGAAAGTAGGGGAGCTAGGCTGGAGCATGGACTACCATTACCTTTGTAGCTGCAGTAGCCATAATTTGGTAGCATGCAGTCATGGCATAGGAAACAGAACACAAGACCTGCTATAATCAATATTACACAAGAAAATAAGCAAGGGGAGTAACTGGGATGCTAATCAATGGTATGCTCTTCAGCAAGGAAGTGTGGGAGGAAGTGACAGTGTTAGCTATGAATGAGAACCTCAGCATTAGCATAAATATGCATTTTGTCAAGATTATGAATGTTGTCCATTGCAATACGTGTACAAATAACAATAAAAGTGCAACAGTCAAGACTATTTAAAACAATATAAAGTCCACAGTGGGATGCAAGAAAATAATCAAGTGCCATGCAATTATAGGAGGTAATTAACATATTAACAAATCTGATTGCTGGGTACAGAATAAGGAAATACAAAACAGTAAACTAGTATCAGGGAATCTTATGGGAAATAATAGAACAAGGGACTAGGAGAAAGATAATACAAAAAAATAGAAAACTAGGGGAAAGCCCATAAGGTTTTGTAAATATAGACAGCAAGAAGCTGGCAAGTCTGTGTCATTTTAAAAACTTTACTTCTGATGGGCTGACAAGGAGACAGATGCATCATCAGGGATCAGCGTTGGTTCTGGTATTGCAGATCAGCAGGCTGTACACAGTTGCAAGAGAGACCTGTGCCTTCATGGTATACACAGGAGGGAGTTTACATGGGATGTATCATGCTGCTTCAGAAAAGCTTTAACTAATAGTAAATAAAAGTATGATTCAAAACAATACAGCAATTAAATAAAAGTATGATACAGCAATTAAACAGAGTAGGGCCATATGCTTTACACAGTTCTAGTTATATTTAATACAGGATAAAAATAAAGTTCCTAAAAAAAAAAATTAATAGCTTGCATAACAAACAAGATTAGGGCACCATGTAATCAAGGAAGTGCACTGTTTCTCCATTGATACAAAACAAGGCACAGAAAGGACACAGAGTGGGAGAAAAGTTTAATATTCCAGCTGTTTACAATTAACATCTAAACTGTAAATATGCTAGGTAGAAACATCAATCTTGTTGCTAAAATAATAAATGACACAAGGAACTCTTCCTAAGTTAGGGGAAAATTAATTTCAATTAACCTGAAACAATAAATTGAGAAAGGGGGGCCATTCAGATAATGGTCCCAGATAGGAAATTTAATGATGTATCTACTAGATGGGGAAAGGGATGGCAATTTAAAGAAATGAGGACAAATTAGGCAGTTGCCCAGAAGGGCACTGTCCTTTTTCTTGAGCAGCACAAAGCATGTTCATGCAAGGTATAGAAAAAAATCATAACTTCTGAAGTTAAACATTCATCTAGATTCACTCTTCCTGGGATACAGAACACATATGCATATGTTGTAAAAGTGTGCAACATGAGCTTTCAATAAATCTCACAGTTAATATAAAAGCTATCCTTCTATAATACCTACTGTATAGGATCAGAAAAGTTAATAACAAGCTTTGAACCCAATCTAATAAAATTGAGCTGTAAAAAAGTACCAATCTTAGTGAGACAGACAAAGGTGCATTCTTGACTGACCTTTATAAGATTCACAAAGATCAGGCAAGAAATAAAGCACACAGGTCTCTACAATCAAGTTGGAGCAAAGATAGCATCCAGGTAAAAGTAATTTTTAAGGAAAAGTATATCGTTGGAGGAAGAGAGACCCTAATTCTGTACTGAATGTGGAAAAAGTACACTTTACATAGTAGATGACGGCAGAAAAAGACCTGCATGGTCCATCTAGTCTGCCCAACAAGATAGACTCATATGTGCTACTTCTTGTGTATACCTTACCTTGATTTGTATCTGCCATTTTCAGGACACAGACCGTAGAAGTCTTGCCCAGAACTAGCCCCACCACCCAAACACCAGCCCCACCTCCCAACCTCGGCTAAGCTCCTGAGGATCCATTCTTTCTGCACAGGATTCCTTTATGTTTATCCCACGCATGCTTGAATTCCGTTTCCCACACATTTCACACCCTCTCTGGGAAAACATGACTAGAGTCAGCCTGATGTCATCATTCATTTTTAGAGGATATCAATTTTGCTTCCATGTACTTCAACTTTCCACCATCTTGAACAACAATGGCAGACTGGGTTTTCAGGACCCCTAAAGGTATCTCTATACTGTCTACATTGCCAAATTTTGGTGAGAATTCCTGTCTTTTGATCAATCAAATACCTAACTCACCTTGAACTACTACTGAAAGGTGTGCACTAAATCCAGAATACCTTCCCTTGCCTCAGTTTTCTTCCAATTCAGTGAACGTCTAGTAGTTCACAAATCTGCATGTCAGACTGCAGCTGCTTGGAAAGGACAGCTATATGCTTGTGAGCCTTATTCTTTGTGCTGCACTGTATTAACCAGACTGGGAAACCATTGGACTGATCCTGCTGGTTTTATGTTAAGCCTTGAGAAGGCAAACCATGGCCATGTTGGGCGGTTAGAGGAAAGTTAGATGCTGATTTTATGCATCTATGTCAAATAAATTTTGTTTCACCAAGTGGGTCTGCTTTTCTTTTCTGCTGTTCTGGATCTTGCAGACCGTCCTACCTGTGTTGCTTTTTGGGATTATTTCCAGGAAATATAGTAAAACCTGTTATAAAAACAAAACAAAAGGATATTCACTCCACAGTGTGCGTTGCAGAACTAAGAACAGCCATACTGGGTCAGACCAATGGTCCATGTAGCACAGTATCCTGCTTCTAACAGTGGCCAATCCAGGTCACAAGTACTTGGTAGATACTCAAATAGTAGCAACATTTCAGAACCCCAAATAGTATCAACATTCTATGCAGTAGCTTCTCCATGTCTGTCTCAATAGCAGACTATGGACTTTTCTTCCAGGAACTTGTTCAAACCTTTTTTAAAACCAGATATGCTAATTGCTGCTGGGGCATGTGCAGCTCCCAGCACTGAATATCCAAGTTTGTTCAATGACCTGGAAATTAACTGGGGCACCAGCCGATAGACCAGTGCCTGGTTAGCTCGACACAAAGTAAGGACAACTGTTTTGCTGTCCTAACTTAATGTGGTTACTTAACTAGTTAGCAGACTGACATCCATCCTAACTCTGTCCCCAGTTTAGTACCGCCGAGTACTGGCTGCTGGATCACTCAGAAGGGTTTAACCTTACGATCAAAGGCTAAAGTGGTTAAGGTTTTTCAGTTTAGAAAAAAGGCAGCTAAGAGAGGATCATAGAAGTTCATAAAATCATGAGCGAGGTTGGAAGGGTTTTAAAACAAAAACTAATGCACTAAAAATGGCGATAAGAGACAGAATCTAAGTAGCTAACATGCCAACTAGGGAATTCATAAAATAAATCTTTTGTTATAGTGTATTCACAACTAATATGTATTCAGGAGAGAAACTATTTGTATGTACTGATTGTACTACCCACAAAATAAAAAAAAAAATGGTCATCTATAGTGATTATATGTAAGGAGTAACACAAACACCAACAAAAAAACAAAAAACAAAGGCCTAAGAGGCTGTAGATCAGGTCATAGCCACTCCACAAGTAAAAAAAAAAAAAAAAAAGCACATGTAAATACTGTTTAAATGCTCCATGGAGATTTTTTTTTATTTCTGCAGTTAATTAAAAAAAAAAGTCTCAGTGGAGTGCATATAATAAAAAAATTTAAAGGATGGCAATGTATGAATAAAACCCTGATTCCAAAAAAAGCCTAAATTTATAATTCGAATTCTGAAAAAGGAAAAAAGATAATAGAAAAGATCACACAGCTCCACTATTCTGGCTATGTCAATCTTAGGAGACACATGAACATGTTTAAAACCACATCATTTCTTTCAACAGTAGTATGTAAAATCCCTGTGAACAAAGAATAAAACAAGCAGTACAAGTTTGGTGACTGAGCAACAAATCATTCAATTGTTTCCCCTTAGTCTTCGTAAAATACCTCTGTCTGTTTATAGTAGAATACCAGATGCCTGCGAACAAACAGAGGAAGGTAAAACACAGATAATACATTTTAGCAAGGTATAGTTACCAGTTAAAGGTACAAACCTGCCTGACAAAGAGGCAACAATAAATACAAAATGAGCTGAACGTTGCCATTAACATTTCTGGTTCCTAGTTCTGGTGGTATTCACTTTGTTTTAATATATAAGTGTCAGAGCTTCTTGCTACTGTATATGCAGAAATCTACAGAATTTAATTTGTTTTTAGGAAATCGCTTAGTGTATATTAATTATTTTAACCTGTTAGTCTAATTTAAAAACTAAAAGCTCCTTATAAAAGAGGTGGTGGGGATCTACATGTTTTTCTATCAGTCTTGTAAAAATAAGCTTATCAGTGAAAAAAAAACAGATACACAAAAGAAACAGTAACATAGAAGTGTATAGAGGAAAAAATAATTTAATCTTTTTCAGTACAGCTGAAGTGCAGGTTTTACCACAAACTCAAATGGAGAAAGACGTTTAGAAGGGAAATTAGTATCCAAAAGCAACTTTTATTTTTACATGGGGCAACAGAACTCAGCGAAGAGGCAGCTGAAGCTGGAACAGAGAGCCCTTACTTCCCTTAGCAGGAGATAAAGTGATCGGTCCCTGTTGCAGACTTCCTACTGGTCTGCTAGCTGTGTCAGATAATTTTGGGGAAGCAGAGGTACTGTCATCAAGCAAAATAGGCTTGTAACCTTCAGCAACTTATAGTACCTCTGTCAGAGCTGGGCACAATCCTGGCTTTGAGGAAGAACTGTTTACTGAAGGGCTGTAAGGGGGGGGGGGGGTAGTTTATTTCCCATTTGTTTATCAGACTCCTGCTTCCACAAATTAAACATTTTCAAATATTCTAGTAATGAGTTTCCTTTTCATATTTCTTGAGCAAGTTACGAAGGCAAAGCAAATCTTAAAGCCACACACTACCTGTCTTATTTCATTGAAAGTAAGGATCCTTTTCACTTAGCTTAACCCATTTCTCACTGTACTTTATAATCTCTCTCTGTTCCTCTGGATTTGCTACACAAACAGTCTCTAATGGGGAAGTCATACTGATAAATTTCTAATTGACAATTTGATAACAAAAATGCAAGAAAAAAGCAGCAAGGCAGGAAAGAGACATCAGCATAATTACAGGCACTTATATCAAACATAATATATATCACACATACCCAGGAAAGACAGAAATATAAAAAATACTCACATGTCATGCTTCCCTTCAATTTTCCTTTTCCTTCACAATATTTCATTTACCAAGCGTCTTCGGCCGGAATTCTCAACAACAACCTTTTCCTTTACTCAACATTTTACTTTCACAGTGCTCAACCTTTTACTTATTTGAACCACTAAACCCCTCTTGTCAGTTAAAGGACTGACTGGGGATGTTTGCCCACAAAGTTACCTTGAGGACGAAGATCACCCATCTGAGGCAATGCACCTTTCAAGTCCCTGTTCGTGCGCCAAATGTATACTTCTGTCTTGCCTCTGTGACAGAAGAAACCTCTGAAAGAGTAAATCTTTACTCTCCAGGCAAGAAAAGCTCTGGCTACTAAGTAAGTATTAGACATAATAAATGTTTATTCAAATTGTCAAAAAAGCCAATCAGTAATTATTGAAATAGTAACAAATAAACTCCCAATACAGTAAAATATGTAGCAAATAAAAACAGAGTTTTCCCGTGGAGCTGTCAATATGTCCACCTGCTAGTGTAGGCACACTGAGGCTCTCCATCCTCAGTTCCGTTTCCTGTTAAATACTTTTTTCTTCCTTTCTTCATTATCTTAATTATAATTACCCTTCCCACCTAATGAATATGCATCTTTCCAGAATATTCTGTTTCCTGTTTGGACATATCATGTTCCAACATGTATCAAATGCTATCATTTATTCCCTTATTATATTGGCAGTTAGGGCCTGTCATGCACACAAGCATAACTTTTCATTTGATATGGGATGAGCTTTGTCCTTGGTATGACAGTCGTCATTCTAGCCCCCTCCACCCTTACAGTTTTACCCACAGCCACTCACTTCTCCTTCTGATTGTTTATCTGGATACAGCAGGTGTCCTTAGCCATAGGAGTCTCTGGCTCAGTTGCTGACCAGCAACTTATCACAAGTTAGCACAGGCCAAAATGTCAAACCACAAATTTCTACAGTCTTAGAAAGTAGTTACCAGAAAAATGCTGTTTTACAATTCTAGATCTGCTCCCAGCTCAAGAAGAGCAAAACAGCTTATAATAAAAACTAGAAACATGTATGGTTTGCACCTTTTCATGGCCTTTATTCTTTATTGTATTTTCTATACTGCCTAAGCCAGGGGCATAGCTACGGGGGGGGGCCATGGGGCCTGGGCCCCCGCAAATTTCATCCGGGCCCCTGGTTTGGCTGGCGGGGGTCTCCAAATGTACTTCCTCAATGCAATCACCGGCATAAAAAAGAAAACTTTGTTTAGACTTTTACACTTGGGGTCTTTTTATTAAGCTGTGGTAAAAAGTGGCCCGCAGTAGTTTGAACGAGTGAAATTGGCACGTGCTAGGTGATTTTTTACTACTACAACTGAGAAAAAAGCTTTTTTTAATGGGACTGTAAATAACCATGTCCTAAAATTAAAAGTAGCCTGCGACTATTTACTGCCTGGACCCTTATCTCAAACCATTGACCTAGTAGTAAGGGCTCATGTGCTATTTGTGAGGTAATCAGGCAGCACAGACAATGTGGCCATGCTGCCAATTACTGCCGGGAACGCCCCCAGTGGTAGAAAATAGAAAAAAATATTTTCTGCCACAGGAAACAGCACACACCAATTTCAAAATTACAGTTAGGTGCACGCCCTACCCTAGCAGTATTGTTGATTGGGCACACACTACCCGTGCATTGGCCCTACCATTGCTTACTTAAAGGGCCCCTTTTACTAAGCGGCAGTAAGCCCAACGCAGGCTTGCCGCTCACTTTAGGAAGTATTACCGGGCTACCGTAGCAGCCTGTTGGTACTTCCCACCCTTACTGCGCTGTCATTTCTGACGCTAACCAAATTTGTAGTGCTGGATACTACTAGGCGGTAATCGGGCAGTGGTTACCGCCAGGTTAGCGTGGGAGTCCTTATTTTTACCATCAATGGGTGATGGTAAGGGCTCCCCCCCTCCCCCCGCAGTGGCTGCGCGGCAAGTGCTTTACTTGCCGCCCGGCCATTTCCTGAAGGAAAGCAAGACTGGCCCTTTTACCAGCTGCAGTAAAAGAGGGCCTTGGCGTACGTGTAAAACACGTGCTGACGCAAACGCAGGCCCCCTTTTGTTGTAGCTTAGTAAAAGGGGGTGTAAATGAAGGCTTTTTATGCTATTGATTGTATTGTTGAAGTACATTTGAGTACTCCACATTATTCTGAGGCATTTTCACAAAATGTCCAAAATTGGATATAGATGTCATATCGAAATGCCCCTTCACGCGTTTTCAACATTTTGGTCATTTTTTATGATGATCCTTGTACTTTTATTGACTCTACATTATACTTATACACTTACTGTAAGCTGATTTTCATGATTTTAAAGTTACCATGTGTCATTGGCAGCTAGCAGGTTATTTTATATAGTCCTTTCTTTGGTTCTGCTTGTTGAATATTGCAATTGTTTTGTTATAGATGATATTTTCTGGGAGTTTTCTATACATCATTCTCCTGTCTATACAATTGTTTTGTTGTGCATGTTTTAATTGTTTTACAAGTTTATAAGAGGTATCTTAATGCCTAGAGTTTTTGTGTGTGTGTGTGTTTTGAATCTTTTGTAATATATGTGTAACGCTTTATTTATGTTTTATTATGTTTGGTATTTTGATAAGGTGACTAATTACATTATGTACCTTTTATGTTTTAGGAGCCCTTTTACTAAGCCATGTAAGGCTCTATGCATGCCAAACATGTGCCAAAATGGAGTTACTGCCCAGCTACTGTGTGGCTCTTATGGTAATTCCATTTTTGGCATGCGGCCGATACGCACAGCCGAAAGATCATTTTTATTTTTGGACGTGCGTATCAGACATGCACCAAGTGGCATTTGGCGTGCGTAGGTCATTACCGCCCTGTTACCGCGTGAGACTTTACCGCTAGGTCAATGACTGGTGGCAAGGTCTCAGACAAAAATTGGACGTGTGGCAATTTTGATTTTGCCACATGTACATTTCAGGAAATCTAGTCTGCCCCAACTTGACATTTCGTCCTTTAGATTGTAAGCTCCTTTGAGCAGGGACTGTCCTTTTTTGTTAAACTGTACAGCGCTGCGTAACCCTAGTAGCGCTCTAGAAATGTTAAGTAGTAGTAGTAGTAAAAAGGGCATTTTTACAGGCATGCTGAAAAATGGATCGGCATGCACCGAAAACCAGCATCTACACTACCGCATGCCATTTTTCAGCGCACCTTAGCAAAAGGACCCCTTAGAGATGATGACCCCTAAGGCAGGGGGTTACTGCCGAAACACGCTCCTATGTCAGGTCCTTTTATATGAGGTGCTTTAGTAAAATTATTTTTCAATCAGAATATTTCTGCTGGAAGTCTGTTGTCCACCCTTACTTCCATTTTTTTGTGATGCACTAACTAAGTGGCATTCGATAATCGGAATACGCTGTTGGATAATGCATTCACATCCATTCTCCTCCCTAACACTCCCCCTCCTGAAAATAAATACAGCAAAAATAAATATGTTGTGCTAAGCATGCATTAGGGCTTAAAGTCCTTTAGTAGACGTACTTCCATGTCTTTGATCATGGTTGCCAGGATACCCAAAGCGATCCATCCTGTGATTTGAGAAACGGGCATGAGCTGACTGTTAGATTATACCTTCATGTGAACTGCTCTGGCATAACACATCCTTAGAACAGGGATGCAACATTCCCTACTGAATTATCATTATAATACCAAGTGAAATATGAAGTAGAGCTTAAGCAGCATAAATCTACGAGCAGTGCTCTTATTGTTCAGCACCATTCCTGTGGGAAATGGTGCTTATTTTGCTCAATACATTTCTGCCTGGTCACGGCCTTGCTCACTAAAGTGCTGTGATAGGTAGCTATTTGATTAAGTGCGGCACTGTGAAAGAGCCTCTGAAAATGCTGAAAGCTGTTCTCCTCGCTCTAAGCGGTTCTGTATGCTGTGGCTGTCTATATCGCTTAAGGCAATCCTCAACACGGAAAATGCGCTTAGCATATTCCTCCCTGTTGCTCAGCAATATTCTGTCAGCAGCATATTAAGTAGGTCTGCAAAGTCAGAGATAAGTGTAGAATTTTGTAAACCAAAAGAGGTATAAAAAAAGTAAACAAATACAGTATATGTCATTTATAATACTGCAGAGATAGCTCTGTAGCTTGTTCTATCAATGTTTTTTAACTCAGTGCAAAACTATGTGAAGAAGCTCTTTACTTACCCAACTGTTAGTAGGGTATATTTAGCTCAGTAAAAATCTGTAGGTGGAAAGCTATGGCTGACCAAACACCTGGTAATAGTAATGTTTTATGTTAGTAGAATATTGTGAGTGGTACTGGTATCAAACACAGCTTTAGTGCTTTCATAATTCATAAAGGTGGCCTGAAAGGGATATTCTAATTTTGCATGTGATTCAGAGAAGCAGTCGAAAGAAAATACAAGAAAATGAACCATAGCTTAAAGGTCACAAAAATCATGTTAACTGCTCTGGTAGTGATGATAAAACAACAAATTATAGGTTAGTGCTACCTAGATTAAACAGTGAATAGCCAATAGATAACTTGGAAAGTTGTATCCCAAGAAGGGCAGATGCTGGCCATTCCCTTTGCATTTAGAGGTAAATTCTATAAATAGTTCCAAATTTAGGAGTTCTTTTACTAAGGCACACTGAAAAATGGCTTGCGGTACTGTAGGCGTGGGTTTTGTGCTCGCGCCAATCCATTTTTCAGCGCACCTTAAAAAAAAAGCCATTTTTGCCGAAAATAGACGTGCGGCAAAATCAAAATTGTTGTGCATCCATTTTGGGTCTGCGACCTTACCACCAGCCATAGTGGTAAAGTCTCACGCAGTAACTGGGTGCTACTGACCTACACGTGTCAAATGCCACTTGGCACGCGGGTCCGATACGCGCATCCAAAAATAAAAATTATTTTTCAGCCACACATATCGGACGCGTGCCAAAAATGAAATTACTGCAAGAGCCTCACGGTAGTTGGACGGTAGCTCCATTTTGGCACATGTTAGGTGTGCGTAGACACTTACGTAGCTTAGTAAAAGGGCCCCTTAGGCCCCAGGATGATACGCGCTGAGCATGAATTCTATAACGGCAGTTTTATGCGGAGTTGTCATTACAGAATACTTGTGACCTGGATTGGCCACTGTTGGAAGCATTGGTCTGAGCCAGTATGGCTATTCTTATGTTCTTATGGTTATGTCTGATATTCAGGACCACAGAAAGATAGGACAGCCATTTATGTGGTCCCATTTATGCAGTGAACCTGGTTGGTTAAGTGTTGAATATTGACACTTCACCGGACAAGTGCTGACTTTAGTTATTTTCAGCAGTGTATAATCATTTGAGTGCCACTGAAAAGACCAGTTAGCTCTGAACAGGTGATTTAACTGTCCGGGAGCAGTTTCTGGCTGATTAAATTGCATTGAATATCAATCTATTTTATTATATTTATATCTATTTTATTATATTACAACATCCAGGTGCATTTATAAGATAGTGGATTTGTGTTGCTGTGGCAGGACCATTTGATGTTCTCAGATGCAGCAACACAGTCAGGGCCATGTTTACTAACCCGCGCTGTAGGCGCGCTAACTTTTTAGCGCTCGCTAAAAATTAGCGTGCACTAATGATGGAGACACCCATTATATTCCTATGGGTGTCTCTATCGTTAGCATGCACTAAAAAGTTTACGTGCCTACAGCGCGGCTTAGTAAACAGGGCCCTCAATTTACTGTGCCAGTCACTGCCCAGCGGTACTGGTACATTAACTTTCATTGTGGTAAAATGTGATATTTTACTACAGCTTAAGAATCACTGGCTTTATTTAGGGCAGCAGGAAAAACCATAACTGGTCCTGATTATCCATCAAAATCTTAAAGTCATCTCTATACCATTTCTAACTCCAAGGGTGAGGAAGTCATCCAAATTTCCCCTCTCCACAAGATAATCAATTTTAAGTGGATAAAAATAATAACTACAATAAAAATAAACATTCTTCTTATATGTATGCTTTTTCTAACATGGATTTCATTGACGGTCTATTATTTTTGCAAAGCACTATGTTCATCACTGGCGTATTACAAAGAATATGTATCAAAATATATATCTAAGAATTCTGACAAGGATTAGCAACACAGAGTTTTGTTATAGCTAATTAAGTTTTGGAATCATAATAATTAGAAATAAATTAATCTGGCAATAATGATTTAGAATTCAGTAGTGTGACTGATTAATGGAGTAATGATTTGTGTACGTATCAGAGAAAGAAATAAAGTTTAATACTGTCACAGATACTTGAATTTTGCACACGTACTATTACTATGAGAAATCAGTCAACATCAACTCTTTTTATAAAATGAAAGCCAATGTGAAGGATGCAGCCGAAGCATACTAAGTGATCCTTAAACTAAGCTGCGGTAAAAACTGGCCTGCGGTAGTGTGGGCGTGTGCTTTTGGCGTGTGCTGGGCCAATTTTTACCGTGGTTGGTAAAAAAAGGCATTTTTTTAAATGGGGCAGTAAATGACCTTGTGCTAAAATTAAAAGTAGAACATAGCTATTTATTGCCTGAGCCATTACTGCCACCCATTGACCTAACGGTAAGGGCTCACATGCTACTCGTATGGTAATAAGGCAGACCGTGCCAATGTAACCGTGCTGCTGCTTACTGCCGGGAAAGAGCATGCGCCAACTTCAAAACTACCACAGGGCGCCACGCTACCCCTGCAGTAGTACGGATTTGGCGTGCGCTACCTGTGAGTTAGCCTTACCGCTGCTTTGTAAAAGGGGCCCCTAAGACATTAAGTGGAATTGTGCAACAGGAAAGGTCACCTTAATTCCTGTTGTACTATAGGAAAGGTCACCTTAATTGTACTACTTTTTTAGTTTCTGTTCTTTCAAAATTTTCGCTGTTAAAGAGGCATTCTGTCTGAGGTAATGAGCACATGCAGGCTAGTCCAGTATTGCTTTATAGAACTTTAATAGGGCTTGCTTATTAAAAGAGAATGTAGTCTCAGACAATACATACAAGTTCCCTATCAATAAGGCACCATAAAACTTTATTCCCTGAACTCTATCTTCTTCATTAGTATTGGCTGAAAATACATTGTATAAATAATGTAGTATAAAAATACATCAAAAAGAATATCAATAATTTTGAGTGTTTGCGGTTTGTTTTGCACTTTTTTGTTTATTATTTTAAATGCAGATCAGACATTTAATGGACTGTACATATGTTAATTTATTAGTTAATATTTTAAGGAATCTAAGCACACTGTATGTGTGCTATCAAATGTAAATCTCTACTGATTTGTGATTAGTGCAGGGGACCTAGTGAATGAAGCCCCGTAAGGATGCTACCAAATAGGCCATTGGATGAACTGTTTGGTCTTTATAAACCATCATTTATTATGTTAATATGCTAGATGAAGCATCCACTATCTAAATATCAGCTTCTAAAACTGCTAAAAATATGCCAGTCTACTTGGAAAGGGGATGCTGACCATGAAGCTCCAGGAAAACCTGAGAAAAGAGAACTGGAGAGGATTTGTGATTTCTGCCTCCTGAACAAGGAAAAGGGATACCCCTTCTTCCATGTTGAAAGTGGAGGCCCATGACACTATACAATGAAATAGTGATGGGCCTTAATAGAATCACCATTTTAGCCCCAGGTTCCAGTGAGACTAGCCTAGCAGAACCTGGTTCTTCTAATGATCTTAAGAGCATAAGAAGTAACCTGCAGGTAGAAAATGACCAGTAGGTACAAAAGGTTCATTAAACAGTAACCAAAAAAAAAATGGATGGTGGAGTACTTAAAAGTCCAGTCACTTCTAATGATAATTCAGTAGCACCACATGTTTCAGCGCATCTGTGCCTGCCTCAGGAGCAATTGAACAACTTGTTGATCTGGACGCTAGAAATGCCAAAATAACATAACATACGAGTATAAGAATATAAGGGCCCCTTTTACCAAACTGTGGCAAAAGGGGGCCTGCGCTGGTGTCAACGCCCCCTTTTACCACAGTGGATAAACAGGAAGTCTTGCAGAAAATGGCCACGCGGCAAGTAAAGCACTTGCCGTGCGGCCATTTTGGGGGGAGCCCTTACCGCCACCCATTGAGGTGGCGGTAAGGGCTTCTGTGCTAACCCGGCAGTAACCAGGCAGCATGCGGCACTGCCTGATTACCACCGGGCACACTCTGGTGCTACAAAAATAAATATATTTCTGTAGCGCTGGATATGACGGTGTGCTAGGGGTGAGAAGTACTGCCAGGCAGTTGCGGTAGCCCAGCGGTACTTCCTGTTTAGCAAGCGGTAAGCCCTTTTTACAGCAGCAGGTAAAAAGGCCAAAAAATGGCCTGGCCGTGCTGTAAGATTTCACTTACTGTGTGGCCATATGGGGAGGAGCACTTAATGCCACCCACTGAGGTGGCGTTAAGGGCTTCTGCGCTAACTTGGCAGTAACAGGGTAGCGTGTGGCTCTGCCAGATTATTGCTGGGTTAGCATCATGCTAGGAAATAGCTAGCTATTTTCCCTAGTGTGGCAAATGGCACGTGCCAGGGCTGGAACTACTGCCAGCACCCCCATTGGGCCGGTGGTAGTTCCAGATTAGCATGCGGTAAGCCCGTGTTGGGCTTACTGCTGTTCTGTAAAAGGTCCCCTAAGGGAGGTTGCCCTCTTAATCTCCCAGTTGTTTTTGTGTCCCCCTGAAAGTGAAACTGGCTAATGATATCTGGTACTGTGATAGCTTCAGGAAAAAGATTTTTATGTTTCTAAATTAGCACATACATGTGTATGTTAAGAAACATACACATGTATGTGTTGGCACATGCATGCATATATTGCTGTGTTGACAACCATTTATATTTTAAGGTGTTGAGTATTGCAAGATGGGTTCTGTTATTGCATATATTTGGCAATTCTCCAATGAATATAAGGGGACAATTCTATACATTCTATAAATTGGTATGAAATATAGGTGCCATAATAGACTGCCCCCCCTAACAGACTACTGCTAGTGGTGTCAAATTGGCTGATGGCATTGGCAAGAGCACTGGTGTTCCACTTAACACCAGGGACATGTCGGTAGTCGCACAGGAGTTGGGGGCTTCTTTCAGGGGGTGACTCTTCTGATAAGGGGGTGAGGATCTTGATTGGGTTGAGTGGAGATGATAAACAGGGGGGTTGGAGTCTTGATTGGGGCAGTGGGGATGGTGGTTGAGGATGGGGGTCTTGACTGGGGGGAAGATCCAATGATCCCTTTTAAAGATACAGCCCAGGAGCATTGGGCTGGAGTAAAGCACTACCCATGGACCTAAAAACCACGACCAACTTAACCAGCTTTCGCAAATCTATGAAAACACATCTCTTCAACACGGCATACAAAAATAATCCTTAATGAAACAAATCACTCCCTACACCACCCAAATGCTTTAAACACCCCTCACACAACCTTAACTAACACCTTCTAACCAATTATTCTTTTACCTCCAGCCTATTACCGAATGTATCTAAGATTATGTAATGATGATATCATATTAACACCATGTAAGCCACATTGAGCCTGCAAAAAGGTGTGATAATGTGGGGTACAAATGCAATAAATAAATAAATAATTCTTCTTGTGAGGTAGCTGGAAAGCATCATTATTCATTTACCACAGAAGTCAACGAAAGTTGGTGACTCCCATAGTAAATCAAGTTTCAATAAAGGCTCTCTTTTTACCACACCTTGATAACTTCTTCCCTAAGTGTTAATGAACTTCCTTTCTTAATAATATACAGTAATCTAATCTGTCCAACAATTGTGGCCTCCATCTTATTTGTCAAATGGTTTTACTTTTTAAAGTGCCATTTGAAAATTAGCAGAATATATTAATTGAGCCTTATTTAGCTGAAGGATATCAGCTGTTTGTCTCTAATGTGCAGATCATCCCTGTAAATTTCTTCAGTATCTCTTCACCCAGAGGTCCCTTATTTGAATTGTATTCCTACTGACTGATTGCCAGACCTCTTAACATTGCAATTTATTTCCATAATCCATTCATTGGCAAGAGAAATCCAGCAAGTTTCACTTAACAACTATACATTCACAACAGCAGGCAGTCTATTTTTTTTTCTAATTTTGTTGGATCATACATCCCAACAGTTACTTAAAATAAAATTTACAACACCCTGCTGTCTTAAATGTAAACTAGCTTGCAATCAATTAGCTTTAATGAAATTAAAGCCACATAGTATGACTGGAGATTGGAAGTCCTCTGGTGCTCTACTGAATTCATAATGGAAAGAAGTATTATGGTCTAAATACATCACGTACAAAACTAGCTGTTTCAAAACACTAAAGAAAGATTTAGGATACTTTATTCTCAATTAATCACCCAACTAGAAAATTCTAATTATCTTATCTGGAGAGATTTAGAGATTTAATTTCCAATTGATGCTTCACAGATACTTGACTCTTCCATCTGTACATCTAATTGCATTATTAAAGAATATCATTCATTGTTTAAAACAAATGACCTTTTCAGTTTTGTTGTGGACAGCTAAAGTCCACTTGCATTTTTTCTATTTCGTTGCTAATTAAGGTAAGGATGAATAGTGATAGTAATCTAAGGGTCATTTTTTTTCTTTTACTGAGAAATAAATCAGTGTGCAATAATATTGATTATTTGCTGAAAGACACACACAAGGGCAATAGTAAGGTTATGCGCATCATGTTAGATAAATTAGCACTACATTTGCATTGCAGGTAAGCAGATGCCAGGTTATAGTAGTTATTCAATATAAAGTCTATATGACAGGATTTATTGGTATCTTTACTTTCATCAGCTCATTATTCTCATTGTAGTACATACTTATTATAGGACTAGTTGAGATAAAAATAGGAATGACTACTTGAGTTGCCCAGGGCAACTGTTATTACGCATAGGAGATGACATTTGGAGAATAAGATGCTATTTACATATGTGTGTTATGAGCATAGTTTGGGCTGTCCTTCAAAGCAGACATGTAGATCATGTTTTACAATTGTGATACAGATATATCCAGGAAAGTATCCTCATGGGCATTTAGGATTGGCTTTAGAGTAATGCTTAAGGGGGAATTATGTATATTTTTCAGGTGTTCAAAGCAATTTCGTTTTCTGATGTCCATCTCATCAAATACACGTGCTTCTTTTTTCTATTCACATTTTATAAAAGGTCCATGTTTGCTAAGTCTTTTTCTAAAATAATGTCTGTTTTAATACAATAACCTAAACATCTATTTCACTACTTACAGACATTCTGTATAAAGTTATTCTCATACTGTATGAATATCAGTTTTCCATATTCCTGTCTGTATATTTCATGCTATTGTTTAATGAGATTCATTAATATAACCAAGGATAATTCAACAAAATGGACACATTACCTACAAATCTTGAACATTCTTTCAACCTGCTTCAAAAAACATTCAGATCTCTTATTTAGCACTAGTCATGATGTGAGCACTAAAGACATTCTCATTGGTAATTACTGATATCTGCAGGACACTGGAAATGTTTTGCTATTAACTTCTGGCAAAGTGAATGAAGTGTGTAAGATGTGCTACACTGTTCATAGCATGGGCAGAGCCAGGGAAGAACTTATATTAGGACAAAAAGTTGGGTGTTAGCACTGATATTAAGAGCTAGCCACCTAATTTAGTTGGTATGATCTGACCAGTAATGTGCCTAAGACTGACCAGCCAGTTCACCAACTCTTTCAGGCAGCCCAGATCCTCCAACCAACCTGTCATCAAGTATCGATGTTCAAAAAGATTGCCCACTGATTTATCTTCCTTTTAACTCTACCCTCACCATTGTCTACTAGCTTGGTCTCCTTTCCTACTCTACCCTCACCAATCCTGATAGCAACATAACCTGCCAGATTGATCTTCCCATCAAGTACAGATGTGTAAAAAAATATATTCACCCTTTTAGACCAATTTTTCTTCTATCATTGCTACACACATCCTCATGTTTAAAAAAACATGTCCCAATAATATGATTCCTCTCCCTTCCTCTCATACCCCCAACTCCTTCAAACTTTTCCCTTAAGTCTTTGACGCTTTTCCCACCTCAGCGGCAGATAGAGATATATGCACTTCCTCCATGCTCCTCAGCCGGTAGTGGGTCTACACTACAAATACTTATTTTTAATTTATTCACTTCACTTTGGAAAGAAAGAAAGAATCAATCATCATTCAGAATCTGATTCTTAATGTGAATTGGTCCACTAATGCCAAATAGAGATTGGTGACTTCTTTCAAGGAAAGCCTTAGCGTGGCTGTGCCTCATGAACCTTATCTTACCACAACATCACTTTGTATTTGTTTACACCAGAGTCTGTAACGCCTCTCCGGTACTATTTAAGCTACATTGAGCCTACAAATAGGTGGGAATATGTGGGATATAAATGTAACCAATAAATAAATAAAAAGTTCCCATTTGGGAAAAAGAGACAAATCAATATTCAGAATGTGGTCCTCAATGGAAATAATACACTAGTTCTGAAAAGAGATTGGTGACTTTTTTCAAGAGAAAAAAATCACTATTTGGAACTAGGGAGCCAATCAACATTCAGAATCTGATTCTAAATTGGGATTGTTAGTTTTTTTGAAAATATAGAGTACTATATTACACAGGATGCAGAAGTTGGGATTGAGACGTCCAGGAGGAGAGGTCTCAAGTTTCACAAGTATTTTAAAACAGAATCTGTCCTAAAATACAGAAGAAATAGATGTTTATAAATCAAGTACTGGTGGCATAAACATTCATTTTAGAAAAAAAAAGATTGAACATTTTCATGGGTTGAAAACCAGTACATAATCATGTTCGTACTGGCACACACAAATTTATCTGTACCATTTTAGAAATATAAAATATGTATTTCCCCAGCATTGTCACAAAAACCGGTATCCACTGCCAGTTTGTTGGGGAGAGGGGGAAGCCAGTAGAAGATTAACAGGGGCAACAGGAGCAGTTTGCCAAAACGTAAATGTCCTTGGTAGCAAGTAACGCCTAATGTTGATCTTTTAGGTCATAGATGTTTAGTCCCCTTCTAAAATGAATAACTCTCGGATTCTATATATGGTGCTTTGAGTTGCACATTCAAATTTGGACATGTGTTCAATTTATACAAGCAACTTAATTGACAAGCATTTGTCAGCATTAATTGGCAATAATTAGAATTTGCGTGTATATCTTTTTAGGCGTATTCTATAAAGAGATGCACATAAATTCTAGTGTGTGGAGCTGAAAAGGAGGAGTGGCCATGAGAGGGGCATGAGTGGGTTGGGGTGTCCCTAAAATTTATGCACATTGTTATAGAATTAGCAGGATCTGCTAACTCTGTAGCCTTCACTAATTTAATTTTGCCAACGAGAACATCTTGATTGTTTTTTTAGAAGGACAGAAAATGTTGGTAGACTAACAGATACTATGTAACAGGGTTAGATATCTCCATTGCTTTGGCACTCCAAATGAGTTTAGATTTTTAAGAAAACTCAAATGAATATGCAATGATTCTGAAAAATGAGGACATTAAAATGCCTTTGTATCGCTACATGGTGCAACTGCACCTCAAATATTGTGTTCAATTCTGGTTGCTGCAGCTCTAAAAAGATGTGGAGGGGCATAATCGAACACGACGCCCAAGTTGTCATGAGGGCGTCCTCGCAGGACGGCCCTGTAAAGGGGCGGGGCAACCCGTATTATCTAAACAAGATGGGCGTCCATCTTTTGTTTCAATAATACGGTTGGGGACGCCCACATCATGAAATTTAGGTCGACCTTAAGGATGGTCGTCCTTAGGTTGTTTTTGAGATGGTTGTCCCCGGTTTTCGGCGATAATGGAAATGGAGGATGCCCATCTCAAAAATGACAAAATCAAAGCTATTGGGTCATGGGAGGAGCCAGCATTCATAGTGCACTGGTCCCCCTCACATGCCAGGACACCAACCGGACACCCTAGGGGGCACTGCAGTGGACTTCACAAATTGCTCCCAGCTGCATAGCTCCCTTACCTTCGGTGCTGAGCCCTCCAAAACCCACTACCCACAACTGTACACCACTACCATAGCCCTAAGGGGTGAAGGGGGCACCTACATTTACCACCACAAGTGTAACAGGTAGCGGGGGATGGGCCTGGGTCCGCCTGCGTGAACTGCACTGCACCCACTAAAAACTGCTCCAGAGACCTGCATACTGCTGTGATGTAGCTAGGTATGGCATTTGAGGCTGGCATAGAGGCTGGAAGTTTTTTTTTTTGGGTGGGAGGGGGTTGGTGACCATTGGAGGAGTAAGGGGAGGTCATCCCCGATTCCCTCCGGTGGTCATCTGGTCAGTTCGGGCACCTTTTCAAGATTTTAGTTTTGAAAAAAAATGGACCAAGTAAAGTCAGCCAAATGCTCATCAGGGATGCCCTTCTTTTTTGCATTATCGGCCGAGGATGCCCATCTCTAAATCACACCCCAGTCCCACCTTTGGTACGGTGCTGAGATGCCCCTGTGAATTTTGGTTGTCCCTGTGACGGAAAGCAGTTGAGGACGCCCAAAATCAGATTACGATTATGCCGATTTGGGCGACCCTGAGAGAAGGACACCCATCTCCCGATTTGTGTTGGAAGATGGGCGTCCTTCTCTTTCAAAAATTCACCTGATAGTGGAATTAGAAAAGGTGAACAGAAGGGCGATAAAAATGATAAAGGGGATGGGGCGACTGTTCTGTCCTTTGACAGCTGTGCCTGGTGGGGAGAGATACAGAGATATGTTTTATGTTTATCATAGTCCACTGTACTGTTATAAAAGCAAGGCAGTATGGGAGAGGTAGTTCACAGGTGGGGCAGTCACTCTTGTTTAAACTGTTTATGGGTGTGCTGTTGCCAGAGCCTTATCTCTCTGCCTAGCTGGACTCTGCCCTGATTGGTCTTCCTGACCTCATGTCCTTTGGGCTCTTGGGAGAACCCCTCCTTCTCCTGTCTGAGTTCTCTCTGTATGACTGAATAGCTGGTTCCATCTTGGCTTCCACAGCACTTGTCATCATAGATGCTGTTGAGAGAGCTCAGTTTCTTACCCTTATGTATCTCTTAGTTAGCTCACATATATCAGTTATATGGTTTATATGTATTTTCATACGTATCCAGCTGTGAGAGATACTGCACTGTTTACCATCCATCTATTGAGCTGCCCTGCCTGTGGGAGAACTGCCTTCTCTCAGGTTTGATGTCATCTTCTGGAGCAGCCCAGAGAACACAGAAACTCTATGCTAAGTGGCAATTTCATCTGTTCGTGAATAGTTGTATTGCTCAATAAAAGACTGTTCAGATTTTGGAAAAGAGTCTCCAGGATGTGTTTAAGTGCAAGGGTTAACTCATCAAGTGACTAGAGTTTGTCTGAGTAGCCAGGCTCCAGGAGAGCTTGAACAACGACTTCCCTAAGAGGAAAGGCTAAAGCGGCTAAGGCTCTTTAGCCTGAAGAGAAGATGGCTGAGAGGAGATATGATAGAGGTCTATAAAATAGTGAGTGGAGTGGAACGCATAGACACGAAGCGTCTGTTTACGCTTTCCAAAAATACTAGGACTAGGGGGCATGCAATGAAGCTACAAAGCAGGGGCGTAGCCAGACCTCGCCGGGAGCGGGGGCCACAGCCCGAGGTAGGGGGGCACTGTTTAGCCACCCCCCCAGCCTCCACCGCTGCCACAATCCCCTTGAAACCCCCTTCCCGCCACCACCCTTCTCCCTTTATCATATATAGAGGAGGGGGAGTTATCAACATGGGTTACCATTAAGATGCCTTATTTTACTGTAAACCCCACATTAGTAATTAGGTCTCATTGCGTAAAATGAGACCCGTACTAAAAATAGCACAAGTTAGCGATTAAAATAAAACATCTTAACAGTAGCCCATGTTAATATCTACACCCCAGAGTTAATCCGTCTGACTTTAGGTCACTGAGAATTTTTGTAGCTCATGGATTGATTCTCTTTGTGGAAATAAATGCAGTTGTTCCTCTTTTCCTTGCTACTAGTTTCTACACTCAACATACTTTTCTGCATTTCTTCAGTAACTTTTGCTGCTTTCCGATTTATAGCATAGGACTCTCCTTATTTCAATTCCTGGAGTGTGTTCATGCCTTTATATAGTGTTATTTTATTTTGCTGCTCAAATGTTGCTTTGAAAAATAAAACAAACCTTTTAGTACCTTCTCGTTCATTTCAGTATATCTTTGAATAGTGCTTGCTACTGTGTGTAGTAGCCTATTAAAGTAAGTTGGCACAAGTTCTTTTGAAATATTTTTGACACAGAACACAAAACTATACACAGCAGAATACGTACAAATGTTCCTAATGGGGCTAGAGTAGCAGTTTGTTCTGCTGTTTACGTTTCATTTATTTACTGCAGTGTGCTTTTATTGCTTGTTTAGAGAAAATAACCAAATAAAGAAAATAGTTTTATGTGATTGATCATAGCACTTGAATAATAAAAGGAAACTATGCAGAGGATTCAACTGATACTCCATTATTACTTTATTTTGTTTATAATCAGTCACCAGCTTTGATGTCTGTTGATTCTGAAGATCAAAAGTTGACCTTTTGTCTAAAAATGTCATTGAAAAGGACAATATTTTGTTTTCAAGCCTTGAAAAAGGATTAAAGCAAAATGGTCCCCTCTACAGTTTGGGTCACACAAGAAACAATCCTCTTGACGGTAAGCGGCATCTGAGTCGCTCACAGACGTGGGCTGAATCGATCCCGGATAGTCAATGCCAGGGCATGAGCAGCTCCCAATATTGAATATCTGGGTATCAGCAATCAGCTGAAAGTTAATTAACTGAGAAGTGGTCGATATTCAGACCAGTGCCAAATCAATTTTAGTGCATAAAGGAGCCCTTTTACAAAAGTGCAGTAGGGGTAGCACCGGCTTGACAGTGAGTCCAATGCTAGAAAATTGTTTTAATTGGGCAGCACCGCACACTGTCCAGTTACCACCGGGCTACCACCGAAGGCCCTACAGACTCCTAAATAGCAGGCTGTGAGGGAAATGGCCATGCGGCAAATCTTTAACTTACCATGTGGCCATTTCCTTCCTTAAAAGAAAAAAAGCCTTTTACCAGTTGCGGTAAAAGGGGACCTCGGTGCGCCGCAAACCTGTGCACTGTAACATAGTAACATAGTAGATGACGGCAGAAAAAGACCTGCATGGTCCATCCAGTCTGCCCAACAAGATAACTCATATTTGCTGCTTTTTGTGTATACCCTACTTTGATTTGTACCTGTGCTCTTCAGGGCACAGACCGTATAAGTCTGCCGAGCACTATCCCCGCCTCCCAACCACCTGCCCCTCCTCCCAACCACCGGCTCTAGCACAGCCCGTATAAGTCTGCCCAGCACTATCCTCACCTCCCAACCACCAGCCCTGCCTCCCAACCACCGGCTCTGGCACAGACCGTACAAGTCTGTCCAGCACTATCCCCGCCTCCCAACCACCAGCCATGCCTGGGTATCAGCAATCTGGATATGTCACTGCAGGGCCCCTTTTACCGCTGTATGATAAAAGGGGCCCAAAGATAGGACAGCCTTTTTGCTGTCTTAATTTTTTGTATTTACTTAACCAGTTAGTGGATTGAAAATTGCCGCTAACCGACTAAATAGGCACTCTGCCCATGGTCCACCACCCCCCCAGCCCCTAACCAAACCAGTTAGGAAATGGTCGATTAGCAGCAATATTCAGCAGCACTAATTGGTAAGTGCCGATAAATATTTTTTGTCGTGTCCCTCAGTGGGGTTAAACCATTTTGAATATCGGGCAGAATGATTATTCTTTGGTCCTCAAAGTAGATCAAATTAATAAAAAAAATGCTTAACTATTTGGATTTGGATTTATTATTTTTAATCCACCTTTGTCCAAGGTGGCTTACAAAAATGCACACATAAAATCATGTAAACACATACAAGATATTGCATCTTGTGCTATTTCAGGTTAAAATTCAAAATTATAGAAGCAGAACAATATTTGGGTACGAATTTCAAATGCAGTTTATTCACAGGAGGAACAAACATTGTTCTAATTTGCAATAACATATTAACCTGCATCAGGAGCCCTATTTATTAAAGTATGGAAAGATTTTGCATTTAACGCACATTAATTGCCAAACTTAATGTATGGTAACTGTAAACCCTCTGTGTTAACAGGGGCATTCCTAATAGTTTATTATTCAGTTAATGTACAGAAAATATCATTACCATGCATTAAATTCTTAACAAGTCATACAATGCAGTTAGCTACATCTGTTCGGGTTGTGTTAACTGCCATGTTATCTGCTGCATTAACAACTGATCCATAGGAATTACCTCTACCAATTTTCACTACACCGCAATGATCCATGCTGCCCATGTGAGGTCAATCATACAATGGAACACATTGTCAACGTGATCACCCACATGTCTGCCTGATGGTCTTGAGACTTGGCACACTATCTAACTCCACTATGAACTGAATTAGTTGCGTTTCAAGCACAGGCTAAGAAGACTGCCTCCATGATAACAGTCAGCATGGTGACAGTGCTGTTAGCATCCGCTAACTGTTGCATTAGTAACTAATGCAGCTTAGTAAATAGGCTCCTTACAAGCTAAAATGGACACTCAATGCATGCTTAAAAGTTGCTATCATGCGATATCATCAATGCTCAAGCTAGTCTTTTCCGTAAAAAAAAAACAATTAGTTCTAGTCTATGATAAACATTAATGAGTGGGATGAGATGCAAATATAGGCAAAGCAGTTCATTAATAAGCAAATGGACCATAGCAGTTTGTGATAAACACTGTAATTCACATTAAATTATGGTTGTTATCTACATTTCTTAAACAGTGATTGTTACAGAATGAATACATCAAAGACAAATAACGATTGACTATTAAACTTGACTAACCAGGAAACCCACAAGGTTACCCAAATTACTGGCCTCGTCAGACATCAGAATTGTAATTTAAAACCTTAAGTTTAATTTGTATATGTTTCCACTCACATAGCTGATCATACATTGGATTTAGTTTTAGCCTACTTGTTATCTTCTGTTTATCTTTCAATGTTACTTCCAGTTTCTTTTCAACTATCCTTCTCAACATCATTTCAAGACCGACATGCCTGCTCTTTTCATTCTCATTTTTTGCATAAAGTTGACCTTGCTTCATGTACCCCATTATTTACTATCCTTTCCCCTGATTTCTTACCCTGTCAGTTGTGAAACAGGCAGAGGAGTGGAATTTCATCCTTCAATCTGCTCTAGATGATATTGCCCCAATTCGATCTGTTAACCCCTCTCTTAAATGTAAGGAACCTTAGTTCCATGATGGTCTCCATCTTTTAAAATGTCAGGTTAGGCAGGCAGAAAGTGCCTGGTGTACACATTCTTCAGACCTTAATCATCAATAAGACCTACAATGGGAATATAACTCTCATTTACAGTCTGCAAAGAAAACTTATTATTCCAATTTGATTGTTCATGCTCATAGCCTTCCTAAATATTTATTTTCAATTATCTCTCAATTAAATACTAAAGTCCCCTTCTGTCGATCATGTTGCACCCTCTGCTGAAGCCCTGGTGTTGTATTTCTGTGAGAAAGTTGCTAAACTTCGTGAATCATTTACCACTACTATGTCTAGTTCCTCTGTATCCACCCTTGGCCTTACTTCCCCTTCATTTTCTTCACATTGTTCTACCTTCACTCTGCCCTCTTTGAGAGTTCTTTCCAAAGCCCTCAATATGAGGCTTACTTCTTGTTGTCTTGACCCAATACCTCTTGCCTGGCTACATCTGTCTTATCAAGGCCTCCTTCCATTAGCTCTTAAAATAATTTCTTCTACCTTGGCTGAGGCATTTGTCCGCATGTCTGGAAGACAGCTCTCGTTTATCCTATCTTGATACAAACTAGTTCAGATCCCTCTCAAGTGATGAATAAGCGACCTATTTCTAATTTATGTTTTCTATCAAAGATGACAGAGGGTTTGATCTTTGATCAGTTGTCTGCTTTTGTTGACAATTGTAACAGCCCTCCTCAGTGAGGTTCACTCCATCTTTGAAACAGGTAAAATTGTTCTTTTGGTATCCTTGAATTATCGACAGCTTTTGATATCGATCATAAGTACATAAGTACATAAGTACATAAGTAGTGCCATACTGGGAAAGACCAAAGGTCCATCTAGCCCAGCATCCTGTCACCGACAGTGGCCAATCCAGGTCAAGGGCACCTGGCACGCTCCCCAAACGTAAAAACATTCCAGACAAGTTATACCTAAAAATGCGGAATTTTTCCAAGTCTATTTAATAGCGGTCTATGGACTTGTCCTTTAGGAATCTATCTAACCCCTTTTTAAACTCCGTCAAGCTAACCGCCCGTACCACGTTCTCCGGCAACGAATTCCAGAGTCTAATTACACGTTGGGTGAAGAAAAATTTTCTCCGATTCGTTTTAAATTTACCACACTGTAGCTTCAACTCATGCCCTCTAGTCCTAGTATTTTTGGATAGCGTGAACAGTCGCTTCACATCCACCCGATCCATTCCACTCATTATTTTATACACTTCTATCATATCTCCCCTCAGCCGTCTCTTCTCCAAGCTGAAAAGCCCTAGCCTTCTCAGCCTCTCTTCATAGGAAAGTCGTCCCATCCCCACTATCATTTTCGTCGCCCTTCGCTGTACCTTTTCCAATTCTACTATATCTTTTTTGAGATACGGAGACCAGTACTGAACACAATACTCCAGGTGCGGTCGCACCATGGAGCGATACAACGGCATTATAACATCCGCACACCTGGACTCCATACCCTTCCTAATAACACCCAACATTCTATTCGCTTTCCTAGCCGCAGCAGCACACTGAGCAGAAGGTTTCAGCGTATCATCGACGACGACACCCAGATCCCTTTCTTGATCCGTAACTCCTAACGCGGAACCTTGCAAGACGTAGCTATAATTCGGGTTCCTCTTACCCACATGCATCACTTTGCACTTGTCAACATTGAACTTCATCTGCCACTTGCACGCCCATTCTCCCAGTCTCGCAAGGTCCTCCTGTAATCGTTCACATTCCTCCTGCGACTTGACGACCCTGAATAATTTTGTGTCATCGGCGAATTTAATTACCTCACTAGTTATTCCCATCTCTAGGTCATTTATAAATACATTAAAAAGCAACGGACCCAGCACAGACCCCTGCGGGACCCCACTAACTACCCTCCTCCACTGAGAATACTGGCCACGCAATCCTACTCTCTGCTTCCTATCTTTCAACCAGTTCTTAATCCATAATAATACCCTACCTCCGATTCCATGACTCTGCAATTTCTTCAGGAGTCTTTGGTGCGGCACTTTGTCAAACGCCTTCTGAAAATCCAGATATACAATATCAACCGGCTCCCCATTGTCCACATGTTTGCTTACCCCCTCAAAAAAAATGCATTAGATTGGTGAGGCAAGACTTCCCTTCACTAAATCCGTGCTGACTTTGTCTCATCAGTCCATGTTTTTTGTATATGCTCTGCAATTTTATTCTTAATAATAGCCTCCACCATCTTGCCCGGCACCGACGTCAGACTCACAGGTCTATAATTTCCCGGATCTCCTCTGGAACCCTTCTTAAAAATCGGAGTAACATTGGCTACCCTCCAGTCTTCCGGTACTACACTCGATTTTAGGGACAGATTGCATATTTCTAACAGTAGCTCCGCAAGTTCATTTTTTAGTTCTATTAATACTCTGGGATGAATACCATCAGGTCCCGGTGATTTACTACTCTTCAGCTTGCTGAACTGACCCATTACATCCTCCAAGGTTACAGAGAATTTGTTTAGTTTCTCCGACTCCCCCGCTTCAAATATTCTTTCCGGCACCGGTGTCCCCCCCAAATCCTCCTCGGTGAAGACCGAAGCAAAGAATTCATTTAATTTCTCCGCTACGGCTTTGTCCTCCTTGTTCGCCCCTTTAACACCATTTTCGTCCAGCGGCCCAACCGACTCTTTGGCCGGTTTCCTGCTTTTAATGTATCTAAAAAATTTTTACTATGTATTTTTGCTTCCAACGCTAATTTCTTCTCAAAGTCCTTTTTTGCCCTCCTTATCTCCGCTTTGCATTTGGCTTGGCATTCTTTATGATCTATCCTGTTACTTTCAGTTGGTTCTCTTCTCCACTTTCTGAAGGATTGTTTTTTGGCTCTAATGATTTCCTTTATCTTACTGTTTAGCCACGCCGGCTGACGTTTAGTCTTTTTTCCCTTTTTTCTAATACGTGGAATATATTTGTCCTGAACCTCCAGGATGGTGTTTTTAAACAGCATCCACGCCTGATGCAAGTTTTTTACTCTGCGAGCTGCTCCTTTCAGTCTTTTTTTCACCATTTTTCTCATTTTGTCGTAATCACCTTTTCTATAGTTAAACGCTAGCGTACTTGATTTCCTAGTTTCACTTCCTTCAATGCCAATATCAAAACCGATCATATTATGATCACTGTTATCAAGCGGCCCTCGTATCGTTACCCCCTGCACTAGATCATGAACACCACTAAGGACTAAGTCTAGTATTTTTCCTTCTCTTGTCGGCTCCTGAACTAGCTGTTCCATGAAGCTGTCCTTGATTTCATCAAGAAATCTTATGTCCCTTGCGTGTACAGATGTTACATTAACCCAGTCTATATGCGGGTAATTGAAATCCCCCATTATTATTGTGTTGCCCAGTTTGTTTGCGTCCCTGATTTCCTTTAACATTTCCGCATCCGTCTGTTCGTCCTGGCCAGGCGGACGGTAGTACACTCCTATCACTATCCTTTTCCCCTTTGCACATGGAATTTCAATCCACAGTGATTCCAAGGAGTGTTTTGTTTCCTGCAGAATTTTCAATCTATTTGATTCAAGGCTCTCGTTAATATACAATGCTACCCCTCCACCAATCCGATTCACCCTATCACTACGATATAATTTGTACCCCGGTATGACAGTGTCCCACTGGTTATCCTCCTTCCACCAGGTCTCAGAGATGCCTATTATATCTAATTTTTCATTTAGTGCAATATATTCCAACTCCCCCATCTTATTTCTTAGGCTCCTGGCATTCGCATATAGACATTTCAAACTATGTTTGTTGTTCCTAAGTACATCATGCTTAGTACTTGACAGTATTAATTGGCAATCTTTTGTCTGATTTTTATTGTTATTTAAAGATACCCGATCTACTACAATCTCTTTTGCAACCTCACTATCAGGATACTCTATCTTCCCTGTTATGGTGATATCTTTGAAAGATACCTTATCCCGAACCATGCTCTTTTGAGCGACTGTCGGCCTTCCCCCCATTTCTAGTTTAAAAGCTGCTCTATCTCCTTCTTAAACGCAGATGCCAGCAGCCTGGTCCCACTCTGGTTAAGATGGAGCCCATCCTTTCGGAATAGGCTCCCCCTTCCCCAGAATGTTGCCCAGTTCCTAACAAATCTAAAGCCCTCCTCCCTGCACCATCGTCTCATCCATGCATTGAGACTCTGGAGCTCTGCCTGTCTCTTGGGCCCTGCGCGTGGCACAGGTAGCATTTCAGAAAATGCTACCCTGGAGGATCTGGATTTCAGCTTTCTACCTAAGAGCCTAAATTTTGCTTCCAGAACCTCTCTCCCACATTTTCCTATGTCATTAGTACCCACATGTACCAAGACAGCCGTCTCCTCCCCAGCACTATATAAAATCCTATCTAGGTGACGCGTGAGGTCCGCCACCTTCGCACCAGGCAGGCAAGTCACCAGGCGATCCTCACGTCCACCAGCCACCCAGCTATCTATATGCCTAATGATCGAATCACCCAGTACAACAGCTGTCCTAACCTTTCCCTCCCGGGCAACATTTGGAGATATATCCTCGGTGCGAAAGGATAATACATCCCCTGGTGGGCAGGTCCTGGCTACAGGAGTACTTCCTACTTCACCAGGGTGATGCTCTCCTTCTAGGAGACCTCCCTCCTCCAAGGTAGCACAGGGGCTACCTGACTGGAGGTGGGACTTCTCTACAACATCCCTGTAGGTCTCCTCTATGTACCTCATTCTCTACTTGTCTAGGCAAGCAGACCTGCGTGTATATTTTCTATCCCTTTTTTATGCTTTTGCTTTTAGTGTGAATGTACTATGCAATCCTGTCCTTTAAAATTTATAGAGTTCCCTTCTGTTCTGATTTAAATTGTACACCGCTCTGACCTTATTGGAAGCAAAATTTTAAATAAACAATAAAAGAAAAAAAAAATACCACAACATTTACATTACATTACATCAGAGTTTAGTTTCCCACCAGAATAGGTACTCAGGGGGTAGATTCAATAAATGATGCTTAAAATTAGGCCACAGAAGAAAGAAGACATAACAACCCTACAGATGAATGTGCAGCTCAAAAAAGTAGTGATGGACAAGTAGCCTTCCAGAAAGGACCCAAGGACACACTTTATTGATGTCATCAAATATAAAAGGATTCTACATGCAGAAAGACTTGACAGAGACCCATGTTTCACCACCTATGTACCTGCGTCTATAGCAGTGATGGGCAACCTTTTGAGCTTGGTGTGTCAAAATTCGCCAAAACACCGAGCATAACTCGGGTGGTGTGTCACTTCGAGAAAAAAAACCATAATTTTGCGATATTTATAGTTTAAATAACAAAAATGTATAATTGTAATATATAACTGTATTTAATAAACCAAAAACTAATTATTTAACTTACCTGCTTAGTGACTTCTTTGTTCATCTGCCAGTCGGTTTCTTTTGTTGGTCTTGATATTATTTAACTTATGTGGGGTGCCGTGAACTAAGATAAGTGAGGGGGAGGGGGAATTCTTTAACTAACCTGCCTGTTAGTGACTTTTTTGTTGCTGAATTTCATTGGCTAAATCTTCAATTGAAGCCGGGGCAGAGGGAGCAGCAGGGAGGGAACGAGCGGAGGACTCGGAGGGAGCCAATAGGAGTGCGCACGGCACCCCCCCCCCAGCAGGTAAACATGCACCGGGGGGGGGGGTCTCTTAGATTGTAAGCTCCTTCAGCAGGGACTGTCCTTCCATGTTAAATTGTACAGCGCTGCATAACCCTAGTAGCGCTTTAGAAATGTTAAGTAGTAGTTAAGTAGTAGTAGATTTCGCCGGGGGGGGGGGGGGAGGTCACGCTGCACCCGGGGGGAGCGCATCAGCGATCTGCCCCCAGGTGTCAACAAGCCTGGGAACGCCGCTGCTTCTCTGTATGCGGCTGCGTGTCATCAAAAATAGCTACGCGTGTCAGTGCTGACACGCGTGTCATAGGTTCGCCGTCAGGGGTCTATAGGGTGCGTAGCGTAAATGTAGCAGCACATTAACCCCTTTTTATCCATAGGAGTCTACTTCATTGTAGTTAATGTTCTTAGGAGTCATTTTACTAATCTGCAGTATACGTGCATTAGCAATAAATTCGAGAGACTAAAATTTCACTCTGCATACCCTGGTTTAGGAATGAATTCATTGCTGTCATAATTTTTTAAGTAGGTGCCTAGGCCTTTTCTGGAGGCCCAGAGCTATGTTATGCCTATTTTATACATATAAAAGTCATTCACATGCATGAGACCCTACGTTTAACAGGTATGTTATGCCTGCTCAAATGCAGGAGTACAAATCAACAGGCATTGTGGTGATTTTAAAAATTAAAAGTATATATGCAAATATCAAACTCTATCCAACTCTGTCATGGTAACAACCACTTTTCAAACATTAACCCCCTTAGTTCTATAAATGTCACCAAACATTTTGTGCTCAAATTTGGGTTCACACAATTTAATTAAATTTAATTGGGATTTAAATGTGTAAATTTAGGCATGAGTAAAAAAAAAGGGGGACACAGAAATGGGAGGGATATGGGCAATACTAGGGCATTCATAGCATTTACATGCATTGTTATAGAATAAGGGGGGGGGGGGTACACACCTAATTTAGGCATGTATATTTACATCATGTTTCAGTTAGTGCAAATGGTCGTGCCTAAAATTAGGTATGATTTAAGGGCATAAACACTAGTATATAAACCAGGCCTAACTTTAGGCATGGCTTATAAAATAACACTCTTTTTCAGCACCATATACAGAACTCACCCCATAAAGTATGCATTCATTCAATTCCTACCCATACTTTATGCACGTATGTGCCATACAGTTTTATAAGATGGAGTTTCTAAGTATTTAACCCCATGCAGAACTCACTTATAAAATTACTTCCATAGCCTACATAGCGGCAGTTGTATAATAGTAATACCCATATTTGGACACCCCTACTTCCCTTTATAGAATACTAGCATGCCTGGCTATATACTTGCGAATACGACAGCCATCAGGCTGGTGCAAATGCTCAGCCTAAATGCCAGAGACACACAGATAACTTAGAATATTCTAAAAGTTACATGCTTAAGCGCTCTGCCTAGACCCTGCCCATGTATATGCACAAATGTCAAATCTGCATTGTGTAAAATATGGAGGTCTTTTACTAAAACCTAGCTCAAGTTATTTGCAGCAAGGTCCATAGGAACAAAATGGGCCCTGCTGCAGATAACTCATGATAATCTGCAGTAAAAGACCCCCTATGTATATTTCCAGAACAGCGTATATGCCAGTATTTGGCATTCATGAGTGTATGTGCACACACATAGGTTCATATATGATGGTCTTCTAGTCATTTGCTTGGGTATTGGCCATGCAAATATTAGATATAAACAGGATGGAGTCAGTCCAGAGGGCAGCTACTAAACTGTTACTAAAATAAGCAGAAAGTTATAAAAAGCTTATAAGGACAACGACTGAAATTCATCCCTCTATATTTTTTTCCCCTGACTCTGAGATGACCCTGGCTTCACCTCTGCTTACATGGTGGCTTTATAGAGTCGACGTTTAAATGTTTCCTGGGCTGGCATTTTAAGTGAAACCAACTTTTGTAGTTGGCACACATTACTACCTGTATAAGAGATTCTAAATATTGACTCCTATAGTTTCTTATCCTTAAATTATTTATAATCATGAGGGTTGTGAAATGTCAGGAGAAAAGGGTAATATTTTAGGAAAAGCACACTGACAAATGCTTGTTATAAACAATAACTTCCACAGTATATGTGCCAATTAGTAGGCTTGACTGAAAGTATCAACACTTATTGAATTTATTCTTTCTTAGGAATGCAAAAGCCCTGAAGCTAAGCTGTAAAATAAAAATTAATGAAGCAGTTACAATATAAATTATCCATGTATTCAAATTACCACACAGCACTACATTGAAAAATGTAAAGTGTTAACACAGTGTTCTTGAAAGTGAGATAGATAGAAGACACCACCAGTCTTTCTATATTATTATTTGAACTGACAAAATAATAACCTTGCAATTTATTGTTTGTAGAACAGTCATGATACATCAATAAACTACAAGAAAAATTGCATTCCATAGTCCCTACACCCAAGCCTTGAACAAATATGTAAGAAAATACATCACATTAACCACAAGCAAACTAGAACCAGAAATTAAACTATTCTGGTAAGTTTTATTTCATTGTACGTGATTGATAAACACAATACGTCTATGAGTTGATGGGACTAGAAGGGCTAAAGGACTCCTTTTTTAACTTTACTTTTTAATTCTAAATTGTTACATTGAACAACACTAATAAGAAGATACAGAAAAACTTCCAATCACATATAACAAATTATGCCACATTATAGAGAAGTGCCATCTAAAACAAGAATCCTAATGCAATTATCTATCTAAGATACCACCAACCCTATTAAACCTACAACTAGTATTACAATCAATGCTCGAGTACTTGTTTATCTAACAAAAAAGCTTCCAAGTGAGCAGGTTCCAGAAAAATATAATTGTTAGCTTGATAGGAAATACATCATCTGCATGAGAAACAGAGGAAAAAGGAAGCTCCCACAGCCAAAATACGAGGATTTATTTGTAAGAATTGCTTTCTTCTCTGTTGAGCCAATTTCAAAACATCTGGAAAAATCATCATCTTATGACCACAATAAAGAAGATCCTTTTTGCAAAATAAGCTTTAAGTATTATCATCTTATCTGACTCATTTACAAAGTTGAAAACCAAGGTCGTTCTAGTAGAGATACTATCCCGAGAAGCTTCCAGGACATGAATTAAATTAGTAACAGTAGGATCCTTCACCGCTGGAGAAGCCTTAGGTTGATCACGCCCCAAAAGGGGTATATAATACAATTTAGAAATCAAAGTATTTTCCACATTAGTGATCTGTAATACCTCTCGGAAGTAATTCTGTAATAATGTCAAAGGGGAGATAAGATGTGTTTTTAGTAAAATTAAGAACATGCAAGCTCCTAGCTTTAAGGAAATTTTCCAATGCTTCTGCTTGTCTGTGTATACTCATACTATCCTTAATATGAGCTACACCTACAGTCTGAATAGCATTCACTTGCATTTCTAATCTATTAAGAGTACTGCCTACTTTGAACAAATCAGATTATTTATTTATTTATTTATTTATTTATTTATTTATTGCATTTGTATCCCACATTTTCCCACCTTTTTGCGGGCTCAGTGTGGCTTACAATACATTATGAATAATGGAGATACAGTTTGTTACAATTCGGTTATGGATTACATTGTGAAGAGTTATATGAGACAAAATCAAAGTATCGTTAAGGAATATATCAATGGAAAAGAACATTGAAACATTGGAAGAAAACAACGGGAAACTAAAAGGACAATACATAATGACAAAAAACATATGGTATAGATTTTTCTATGAGTAAAGGTATGAGTGTGGTGAGATTTCAGGATTGAGAATTCATAAGTGGATGTGTTGATATATTACTGAACAGATTAGCAATAGTTTCCTGAGAAAATTTCATAGAATCCCCTACAAATCCCTGCAGTAACAAATTATTTTTAGAGAGTAAAGTCCAAATGGCTTTCAAAGAAATATCACCAGAAAATTCTTCTCTGTGGGCATATGACTGTAAATCCAAATCAGTTGATAACACAATAGGATTCAGTAAAGTCAATCATTTAGAAATCCCTGGGAAGAAGTCAAAGGTAGGGAGACAGTCCCGGGGTGAAGTATATTCACAAGACCTTTCCCATAAGACTCACACTAGGAGGAATACCAGGAAGAGATGGGTGCAGTCTCAAATCGGGGCTCAAAGTGGCCCCTGAAGTAGAGGGTGTTGAAGGCAGAGAGCTACCTGTAGTCAAATCATTCAGCAGTTTCTGGGACACATAATAGGAAATACAGATGGTAAAACTGACTTAACTTTCACTTTCCTTTATACCATGGCCAAAGAAAAAGTCACTGAGGGCCTGATGCACAAAGCCTACCGGGCCAGCAACATGCTTTTTAGACTGGTTCCAGCCAGTTTAGTGAGAACATTATTTAGCAGGAGATGCACAAAGGGGGTTTGCGGCCTTTTTACTGTGTGGGGCAGCAGACAGTGGGAATCCTATGCTAACCTATTTAAATGAGCTGTTTAGCATTCAAATGTGCATTCCGAGTAATGCACAGCTGCTTTCCAAGTGATGCACAGAAGGAGCTCCTATTTTTTACATGGAAATTTTAACATGAGGTTAGTTGCTATCATAGAATGACGGTGGCTTCTTGGTTCAGCAGTCTGCTGTGTATTTCTCTGATAAGGGAAGTGGCCATGTGCTGATGAGGGAAGCGGCTGTGAACAGTGGTGGGCCGCTGGATAATGGAAGAAGTGAATGGGGTTCTGCAAAGCTGATCAGTGTCAATGACATCTATCCCTACCAGACAACTTTCAAACTTTTCATTGGAGGTATCCTCAAGGAACTGGACTTTTCTAAATGCATTCTCTTCTACTATTGAGAAATGCCTTGTCCTTCAAGCATATGGCCCTTCCCTCTGTCCCTACTTTCTGTCATGAGCTTTGAAAAAGAGAGTAGCGGAAAAAAAAAAAACAGAATGATGATGAGGGCCACCTTGGAGGTCTCCAGGGGGGTTGTGAATTGAAGAATACTGCAGTATGGTATGGTGGAAAGAAGGAAGCAGTTCCTCAGAAAAAGCCCATCTTCAATCCCATTTGAAATATGCAAAGGAAGGAAACAGGAGATAGTGTCGGCATGTGGCAGAAGTGTTGTTGTTTGAGGAACCTAAAAATGAATGTTTTGACCTGAATACAAAGAATTGTATTGGGCATAAATCTAAAGCAGTAGATAACACCATTTAAAAGCACATGAAACATGGCAGTGGCAGAATCATGCTATAGGAGTGCTTCTTATCAGGGACAGAGAGCACATTTCTCAAAAGAAAGTACATTGAGTGCTGAAAAGCACAGAAAAGTTCTTGAAGAAAATGTGCTGACCTTTTGTAAGAACACTGACCATGTGCTTTGGGTTATTGCCATACTGAAAGGTGAACTTCCACCCAAGTTTCAAAGTTAAAAGTAGAGGAATCAATATTCAAAGTGATTTAACCAGCTAGAAATGGCTCCTGGCAGGCTAAATTGCTTGTTTGGGGATGACTAGTCATATTCAGCAGCACTTAACTGGATAGTGTCACTGAAAATGTACAGTCAGGGCCTAACACTTTTCGGAGGCAGAGTCAGCACTTGGCTGGTTAAGCGCCTCTATTCAGCACTTATCTGGCCAAGGTAACCGCATAAATAGGACCGCATGAAAGTCAGTCAGTATGCAGTTCACCATAGATGATCATGGGGCCCTTTTACAAAGCTGCAGCAAAAAGTGGCCTACGGCAGTGCAAGCGTGTGTTTTGCGCATGCGCCGGACCAGTTTTTGCCACATCCTGGGAAAGGGCCTATTTTTTAAGGGGATGGAAAATGGACATGCGTTAGAATAAAAACCAGCGCACATCCATTTTCGGCCTGAGAACTTACCACCACCCGTTGACTTAGCGGTAAGGTCTCATGCTCTATCCGGGCAGTAGGCGTGCAGCACGTGTCCACTGCCATTTACTGTTAGGTAAGTGCCACGCGGTAGAAAATAGAACATATTTTCTACCTCGTGTTTTTGGCGTGTGCCAAATTCAGAATTACTGAAACCTGAAGTATTGCGAATAGGCAGAACATTTTTTCTTCGCTTTCCTTGTAAATGCATAGTATTATATAAAGATTGTAAATATGCTTTCATGGAGCCATCACAATTAACAACTTTTGTGGCCTCTGAGAAAGTTGAAGGACCGAAATAATATAAACCTTGCTATACATCTACTAGTTGTTAAAACTCCTTAAAGTTGTTTCCTTTTAAATCCTCCTGTTTAAAGGATGTCTCTCCAGTATAATGTGAACGTGAGTGTTTCCAGATATTATATAATTACTTTGAATATTCTTAAATTAATACTTTCCAATCAAGTGTAACTCCTTGAATAATTGTTTACGTATAAAAATTAAAATTAAAAAAAAGAATTACTGCCTTGGGCACGCGGTAGCTGGGCGTTAATGCTGATTTGGCGAATGCTGGGCGCACATAGGCCTTTATGCGCCTTTGTAAAAGGGCCCCTAAGTATAGAATATCACACAACCAGCTATATTTTCAATGACTATCGTATACCCATAACTTTAATGCTGGAGTCCAGACACGGCCTGACATTGAATTTCTGGGGATGACGCCAGCAGTGGTCAGAAAAATGTTGATTGCCAATCGCGCCCAGAGTGGTTAAGGAACAAAAAGAAAAAAATTCTTAAAGAGGCCCAGTCAGAACCTGGGGGGGTTTAGGCCTGGGGGCAGGGTTCTGTCCAGGGAGGGGGGGGGGGAATGTGCAGGGGGTCTCTTTGGGGTTGAGTTCTTTGCTAGGGGAGTTATGCTGGGGGGATGTTCATGCTGAGGGATCTGAGAGGGGAGGGGACTATTTTGGGTGGGTTTCTCTAGAGGAGTCTGCTTGCAGGACACTGTCTGTGCTGGGGGTATCAGATCAGGGAGTTTAGGATCGTGGGGGGGGGGGGGGTGCAGCTACAGCTTTCATACTTTCAATTTGGGTCAATGGTCGCCAGTGCATTTTTTTCTAGCAAAAAAGGTGCCAGTACTCAAATGCCTGGCCATCCTTCAGGGGTGGGGTAATCACTGGGGAACCCACCCCACAATAGCTAGGACCACTGCAACCAGTCACAGAATCTATGACAAGGTAGAATTGGTGTGTAGAGCCTGAGCTCTTTCATTAAAACTTGGGGACCATGGGTCAATTTTAGCAGACAATGGAAAAGGTGCCGGTACTCAGTACCCCCAAGTACCCCCTCAAAAAAAGCCCTGGTGGTTGCATTACCAGACTGCTGGTAGGACAGGGCTCCACTTAGCGATGGTATTAAATGCAGCTGCTCTCAGCACCTGCAACCCACCTCTGATTCACCCCTGTCACACCCGCAATCCATCCCTACCCATGTTAAGGAGGTAGCATATGAGTTTTACCACACTGGCTGGGTTTAGCGCAAAGTAGCTATTAGTATGGGTCTGTGCTATCATCTACCGCATGGTAAAACAGTAGCTGCTTAACATAGCTTAATAAGCAGATCCCTTTATTTGGCTTAGTAAATAGACTCCAAAATATAAACTTCAACAGGTATAGATTTTCCATAGTCACTGCGGACCCCTTAGCGCCTGTGTTGAATTCATTAGCTCAGGCATACAGAAAGTTTACTGATCCCTCAACAACAGACTACAAGACAAAACATTACACTGTGGAATTCTTGCTCGGTAGTATTTACACAGTCGTAACAACAGATATTGTGTGTGAGCCTTTGAGATCACTTTGGTCGCATTAAAAGAAATGATCTATGTAGTTTCATAAACTCATGCACAAAACAATGCTGGAAAATTCATATTTCAGTCCAATAAAATGTACCACATCCTATAAAGAATTTTATTTTCCCCAGGACCCCTGATTAACAGAACTCTGTACTGTATGGCAGTAACACAAACTTGCCATCGAAGACGAGGTTCTAGAGGGACATGAAATATTCTAGTACTGGTAGCTAAAGCAAAAGAATTTGTCTCCATCCCGTCTCCAGTGGCAGCATCTTTTGAGATTGTGCTTGGCAGGGTAGTGGAGCGCATGGTGAGTCTGGAGGCAAGACTGACAGCTTTCTTGTTTTGAGATGCTGGCATGTTCAAATGGCTCATTGTTAGTCTATCTGTGAAAACAGAAGAGGGGAGTGAAAATGTGCAAAGGATAGAGTCCCTAATGATGATGAAAAACTCCACTGCAGTAAATAAATTATGGGTATGATGCAGTAACACTGTGTGCATGCCAGTTTCTTTGTTAGCTTCTATGTGGCATACAGGGATTCACAGCTTTCTCTTTACTGCAGATAGTAGCAAAATTTAACTGGAAAGCACATAAGAGAAAAGCGTGGAAAAATGACCAGCAGTCCAGTCTTGAGCATTTATTTCTCTCCTTTGCCCTCCCCCACCCGTGTGTGCACAAGAATGATTGGGGAAAAAATGTATGCTGTAAAGCACAGCAAGTAAAAAATAACCTTATTTTCTTTCAATTTTCTGCCTCTTCAGAGAATACTTACATGAGAGCCAAAAAACAAAAAAACAAAAAGACAAGCAGACGCTTAGCTGTAGATCATAAATTCAGCTTTTAAAATTTTTTGTACCCAGCAAAATATCACTTTTCATTTTCAATCTCCCTCTCCCCCATCCCATAAAGGGGTCCTTTCACTAAGCTGCAGTAAGCACTAATGTGTTCTTACCACAGCAAAAAGTTCTGTACTGCAGGGCGCACTGAGGTGTCCTGTGGTAATTTTTGCATATATGTATGCTACCCACATTCTAAGGAATAAAATGTATTTTCTAGTGCTAGGGTTGGGATGGGGGTGGGTCTGGGATCAGAGTGGGTGTGTTCTATGCTGATTAGCACAGCTAAATTGCCACACACTAACCAATTAGCACTTGGTTAGCATGTGAATCCTTTAGCCTACAACATAGGTGGCAGTAGGGGCTCACACAGTAATGGGAAAATTTGCACATAGCCATTTACCTCTGTGGTACAAAGTAGTCTTAGCGTGTGGGAATGACCCACATAAGGACATGCTAAGACCACTTTTTACAGTTTGGTGAAAGGGCTCAATAGATTGCAAAAGAGGGCAATAAAGAAAACATTTGGAAATATGTATGCTGTTCCTGTAGTATAGATAAAGCATGTTCATACTGTCAATGCCACCTCATGCAATGCCAACCAGATACAGGTACATGATAGCTACAGAAAATTATTGTTGATCCCTCACATGTTTCTTTTGATACACTTTTTTTGTATATATTATTTAGATTATATATAGGATTGCATCTACTATCCAGCTTATAATTGAAAAAGAAAAACGTCTATATTGCGACCCAAATCGGGAGATAGACGTTTATCTCACAAAAACGAATAAAGCGGTATAATGGAAAGCCGACTTTGGACATTTTCAACTGCACTCTGTCGCGGATGCGGACAAAGTTGATGGGGGCGTGTCGAAGGCGTGGTGAAGGCGGAACTGGGGCGTGGTTATCAGGCGATCAGAGATGGGCGCCTTTCGCCGATAATGGAAGAAAAATATGCGTTTTTAGCGAGAATTTAGGGCACTTTTCCTGGACCCTGTTTTTCCATGAATAAGGCCCCAAAAAGTGCCCTAAATGACCAGATGACCACTGGAGGGAATCGGGGATGACCTCCCCTGACTCCTCCAGTGGTCACAAACCCCCCCTCCCACCACAAAATATGCCATTTCACAACTTTTTATTTTCACCCTCAAATGTCATACCCACCTCCCTGGCAGCAGTATGCAGGTCACTGGAGCAGTTATTAGGGGGTGCAGTGGACTTCAGGCAGGTGGACCCAGGCCCATCCCCCCCTACCTGTTACAATTGTGCTGCTTAATGCTTAGTCGTCCAACCCCCCCAAACTCACTGTACCCACATGTAGGTGCCCCCCTTCATCCCTTAGGGCTATAGTAATGGTGTAGACTTGTGGGCAGTGGGTTTTGAGGGGGATTTGGAGGCTGAACACACAAGGGAAGGGTGCTATGCACCTGGGAGCTGTTTTACCTTTTTTTTGTTTTTGTAAAAGTGCCCCCTAGGGTGCCCGGTTGGTGTCGTGGCATGTGAGGGGGACCAGTGCACTACGACTCCTGGCCCCTCCCACGAACAAATGCCTTGGATTTATTCGTTTTTGAGCTGGGCGCTTTCATTTTCCATTATCACTGAAAAACAAAAACGCCCAGCTCACAAATTGTCGAATAAAACATGGACGTCTATTTTTTTCAAAAATACGGTTCGGTCCGCCCCTTCACGGACCCGTTCTCGGAGATAAACGCCCATGGAGATAGACGTTTTTGTTCAATTATGCCCCTTCACGTATTATAAGTTATTATATGTGTCTTATTTAGATCTTCATAGTCTTAGGCCAATGGCCATATCATTTTTTGTACTGTGTTCCACTTTTTATGAGTGAGATTCGTTTTAAGTTTACTTTACTAACATCATTTTAATCATGCACCTCATTTTTGATTTTTACACATACTTTGGTTGTCTGAACTTTTTTTTATTTATGAACCTTATTTTGGTATTTTATGCTTGCCCATATTTTGGTTGTTTGTACATGATGACACACTTAAATGGTATCTATGGTATCACTACTTTGCATGACATCTTTACTTTTTAATATATTTTTAATATATTCTTAATATTAAAAAAATGTTCTTAATATATTTTGTCAGACTTTTTTATTATCATGTATTATAATTTCTGTTGATTTTTATTATGTTGGAATTATTTATGTTTTTATATTTTTTGGCTCCTGATGCAGGCACACCTGCGCCAAAACATAGCAGCTGTGTCGAATCAATTGATTGTTCCTCAATAAAGATTTGGAAATACATGTCTCCCTCGTGTTTGGATAGAGCCTACCTGTCCTACTCCCTTCCCCTTTGTCTTTTTTAGATGGACATGTAGATGGATAGCTACATGTATCTGCTCATTACAAAAGTACAAAAAAGTTTCTTTGAAAATCTTTCTGTTATACTTTTAAACATTTTAGAGGATAATATTAAAAAGTTTTTTCTGCATGAAAAGCATGTTTTGCACATGAAAAATGATCTTATAAAATTGTACCCAATTATACATGAGTAAAAATGTAGGTAGGTGTGCCGATAGATAGCTGCTACTTGTATGTGGACTGTGCTTTGATGTTTCTGGGGATGTACTATAGTTGGGCAGAGATGGAACATAGTTGTGACTGGCTGAAGCAATCTGCTCCCCTGAAGAGGGAGAAAAAGCAAGAGTGTGCCAAAAGGTTCCTTTTTAAACCCGGTCTTAGTAAGACTGGAAAAAAAGAGAAAACCTGGAGGCGGGAACCCTGCATACTTCTCCACTGTGAAGCAGACTATGTTGGGGTTTGTACACACACTGGAGAAGGGAGAAAGAAAGGAGTCTCCAGTACTTAGCTTGTAAGAGAGAGGCAGGAGAAACCCCCCGGCACAAGCTGAGCAGGGAAAGGGGAATTCTCTCAGGGTACATCAGTCTCACAATCAAGGCAGCCTGAGTGTGTCTGTTCTTCCTTTTCCCCAGCAGCCAGGGAGTGAGAAGGTGTGGCTGGAGAACACACACTGGTTAAAAGAAACAATTCAGCAGATATTAGAGGTCCATGATAAAGCAAGGGTTGGCTTCCTTATAAGCCAGATGGAAGGAAGGAGCCCGCTGGAAGGGAGGGCCAGTTCCCAGAGGCAAGATGGAAGAAAGAGTTTCCCTGGGAGGGAGCCACAACCTGCAGCCTGAAGCCTGCCCAAAGGAACTCAGGAACTGTGTGAGGCAGAGGGGCCTGCAGCAGGTGGAATCCAAGGAGAGACAGAAGGCTAGTAGTGAGTGTGAAAGGGAATAGTAGCCCCTGTTAACTGCCTGGAGTGTGGACCCACAGCTTTTCCCCCAGGAGTCTGGTAAGGCAGAGTGGGAAGGGAACTGTGTAGCTGGCTGCATTGTTTGCTTGAAACAGGACTTAGAAAGCTCTTCTCAGGAGAGGTCAAGCAGTTAACTGGCATTAAGTAAAGGACAATCTAAGTAAAATGCTGGATTTTTCAGACTGGCAGTCTGTTAGAAGACATTTATTCTCAGATAAGTATTATGCAAGTGAAAGATTAAAGTGAGACATTAGAAGCACTTTTCATCAAAAGATTTGCAAATAAAATCATTAGAAAATAGATGCACAAGTAAAAAAATATATTTTATAAAGTTTGAAAAGATAACACCTTGCACAGCACTCAACATTTTTTAAACTTGCAGGTCTCCTAGTCGGAGTGCTTCATGAGCTATAGTTTAGAAGGGATGTATAATTTTTAGCATGCATTCAGTTTGTTAGCACAACTTAAAGGTAAGGAGCGCATTGATTGAGCGGTTGAACATGCATAAATGATTATTGATATTTCATGGTGGTTACTTTAGAAGCCCTATTTGTGATTTGCATACCATCATTTACACATTTCTGTCAAATCAATGTAGAAACCCTGATTTCCAGAAAGTGGAACTTACACGTGCAAATCAGAAATGCTAAGGGGCATGGCTTGGGCCTGATTAGGATAAGACTAGAGTGAATGTATGTCTATGCTTACTGATCTGAACATTGGGATTTAGAGCTGCTCCCAGGACACCTGGGGTTTTTTGTATTGTTTTGTTTTTTAAGTGTACATTTTGGGCAGCAGTCAACTGAAGGGGTTAGGAGAGGTTGCCCCTTAATTCACATGTATCCTTCCTCCTGAAAAAAAAAATCAAGTCTGCTGCACAATTGTTGACTCTGTTCTTAACTGAGTACATATAAACATATAGCCAGCTGATATTCAGCTAGCGCAAGTCAGTTTTTTGTTTTATTTAATGCTGTTGTCAGCAGATTATCCCTGGATATTCAATGCTGGGCCGTGTCTGGGCATCAGCACAGAACATTGAGGGATAATATGGCCGATACTGGCTACTGGGCATTACATTTATGAGCAATTTACCACCATGAGTTGAATATCAACAATGGGATAGCTAAACATGGAAGTGATGCCACTTAGATGTGGAAGTTGTGAAATCACCAATTGATGTTGAAGTGCTGACACCTCCATGCACATGTTGCTGAGTTTGCACTATTTATTTCTCAATATGTGTATTTGAAAAAAAGGCTGCTCTTACTGCACATGCTCAAAATATACAGGGGGAGAAAAAGTCTACTCCACAAAAATAACATCAAAAGCACATAGGAGTAATGCCAACATTGCAACAATGTTCAATGCATCTCACAATAAACCTACAGTTTTATTTTTCAATTTTTTATTTCTTCTTCTTTTTATTTTTTATTTTCTATTTGCTAAACATGTCAAATTTTACAAAGGACAGAGAGGCATCAGATAACCAATTAGACAAACTATCGGACCTCTTTTAATGCACAGCTATTTCAAGTCCAAGCTTTTTTTCAAAGCTGTCATCAATCATTTGCCTCAGGGGCCCTTTTACTAAGACACATAGGTGCCTACGCACATACAACGTGCATTAATTTAGAACTATCACCAGCTACTGCATGCCCCGGGCAGTAATTCTAATTTTGACGCACATCCAAAACACGCGGCAGAAAATAATTTGTATTTTCTAGTGCATGGCGCTAACTGGGAGGTAACTGGCAGTGTATGTGCACTGATGATTACCGCCCGGTTAAAGCATGAGTCCTTACCGCTAAGTCAATGGGTGGTGGTAAGGTCACAGGCCCAAAATGGACATACGCTCCTTTTAATTTTGCTGTACGTCCATTTTCAGCCACAAAAAAGGTCTTCGTTGCAGGCGTGCTGAAAAATGAACCTGCGTGCATCCAATGCACGTGCCTACACCAGCGCAGGCCATTTTTCAGCACGCTGTAGTAAAAGGGCCCCTCAATGACCTATTCCTTTTATCAATCTTATATGTTCAAACTTTTAATAAAATAAGTAGAAAAATGATTTAAAAACTACTAAAACACTAGCTTTCAAACTTCACACAATTAGAAAAACAAGCAAAATACAGCGACTACTTAGCTTATCAAAACTAGTAGACTGAGCACTGCAATAGTTGATTCAAGCAGTGACTGACTGGGGTGCCTCCAGGATCAGGTTTGGGAATCACTGCTCTAAAGAGACCAAGGAAATCAGTATAATAGGGTTGTGGACCCTTTCACCAAGTTGCAGTAAAAAGTGGCCTTAGTGTGTGCTTACACGGATCCTTCCTGAGCGCTAAGGTCATTTTTAGCACATGGTAAAATGGCCACACACTACTTTTCCCATTAGTGTGTGGCCATTAGCATGTGAGCATTTACCATCACCTATTTTCTAGGCAATAAGGGCTCACACGCTAATTGATGAGTGCACGGTAATGTAGCTGGGCTAACCACTTAGAACAGAATATGCTTACTCTCCACCTGATCCACCCCCAGCGCTAAAAAATTAAATCTATTTTTTTAGCATATTTGAAGCACACGCTGATGCCAAAATTACTGTGGGATGCATAAGCCAGCCCCAACGGTAAGGCATTTTAAGCTGTGATCAGCAAGCATTAGTGCTTACTGCAGCTTAGTAAAAGGATCCCTTAATAAGAACCAGCCACATGGGTTTTATGTCAATTAGATTTCTTATTTCTACCTTTTTAGTCTATGTACATTTTCTTCACAAATTTTCATTGTTCTTCCAATATGTTGTCCAGACAAGGTAGATTTAGCAGGCTATTTTAAGACTTACTGACAATTCCTATCTTCTAAACAAACATGTTAAATCAAAAACAATAAAAGGACAATTATACAGTCTCAATCGATTTTCCCAATGGATCTCGTGAATATTCACATTTTATACCAAACTTTAATCAAGCTGAAAGTTGTTTAGCTTGAATCTGATATCCAAGAGCCCTGTTTACTAAGGTGTGTTTGCGTTTTTAACGCACCTACAATTAGCATTGGTGTTAACCATGTAGGCGCCTATAGGGATATTGTAGGTGTCTACAAGGTTAACATGCATTAAAGACACTAATGCGCACATAATGAGGCTTAGTAAACATGGCCCTAGTGTCCGCACATCTCTTTTGTGTATGGGAACCTCGGCCTGATAGTGAGGTTTCAATGGCGAGTAACATAAATCTATTTTTTTAGGACAAATTCAGGAAGCAGGTGAAAGCTTGGCTCTTCAACCAGGCCTTTAATGGAAGAAGTAACTAACCTGTAAGTCACATAAACACACGGAGTGACACAGGCTGCACATACTGCAGCAGGACATGTTTATCCAGTCCTACCCTAGCTGAGATAACATTTAATCATCTCTCTGACCTCATGTGCAACTTTCTTTAAATTAGTCACCTTATATTTTCTAACTCCTCGTACTCTCTTACCTATCTATATGTTCCATCTTTACATATGCCCTATGCTGTCTATTAAAATGTTCTATTACATATTATGTTGACATTATAAGTAGTATACCACGCTGTACTTTGTATTGTCATTTCAATATTTTTACTGCTGTAATTATCTATTGCTTATGTTTGATTTATTCTTACTTATACACTGCCTTGAGTGAATTCTTTCAAAAAGGTGGTAAATAAATAAAACACTATTGCTTCTCTGTGTGCTGAATCTTCCATAGCAGAAAGTAAAAGGTCTGTACTACTGAACAACAGACATTTTTTGTTTTGCTTTGATTTCAAAATGTAAACTACTTTGCTTTCTCAAGAGTAAGAACTAGCCTGCAGGCTCATTGTATATGAATTACAAAGCTGGTCAGTAGAATACCTTGTCAATTGGCATTGATAGTGAGCCAATTTTTGACAGAAATTAGGTTATTACTATTCATTTTACCAACTACTGAGTAATTCATGAATTGAAATTGATCTTTTATGATTCCAACCTAGTAATGCTTGCCTTGATGCTTTGGGTAAACACTTCAGACTGTTATTGCTTCCATCTGCAGTTTCAAACTGACATTCCCTGTTTGGCTATTCGTTATTTTCTACTTTGTTGTTCAAAATGTTCAGTTGCCTAAATGAAAAGCATCACATATCAGACTTCAAGACAGTTATGTTTCTACAAATCTTGCTTTCAAAGTATAGCCTGCTTTTCAAAGGATGCATAGGGCATCTTATTACATTATTAGAATTCAGGTACAATATGTTCCTGCACCAACAAAAATGTACAAACTAAGTGGACATCTGAGAAAAAATTGATTGAAGCCTTCATTTTAGAAGCATTCCTATGGCTTTTAAACATTTAGATCATCAACATATGCAATCAGAAATTTTGGAAAGGCACTATTTACATGTGGTGATCTATCCCGCTTATTTTCGAAGGAGAAGGGCAGCCATCTTCCGACACAAATCGGGAGATGGCCGGCCTTCTCCTAAGGCCAGCCAAATCGGTATAATCGAAAGCCGATTTTGGCCGGCTTCAACTGCTTTCCGTCGCAGGGCCGGCCAAAGTTCAAGGGGGCGTGTCAGCAGTGTACCGAAGGCGGGACGGGGCCATGGTTAAGAGATAGCCGTCCTTGGCCGATAATGGAAAAAAGAAGGCCGGCCCTGACGAGCATTTGCCCGACTTTACTTGGTCCCTTTTTGTTCACAACCAAGCCTTGAAAAGGTGCCCGAACTGACCAGATGACCACCAGAGGGAATCAGGTATCACCTCCCCTTACTCCCCCAGTGGTCACCAACCCCCCTCCCACCCCCCCCCCAGCCTCAAATGTCATACCCAGCTCCATCACAGCACTATGCAGGTCCCTGAAGTAGTTTTAGTGGGTACTGCAGTGCACTTCAGGCAGGCGGACCCAGGCCCATCCCCCCCCCACCTGTTACACTTGTGGTGGTAAATGTGAGCCCTTCAAAACCCACCAGAAACCCACTGTACCCACATGTAGGTGCCCCCCTTCACCCCTTAGGGCTATGGTAGTGTTGTACAGTTGTGGGTAGTGGGTTTTATGGGGGTTTTGCGGAGTTCAGCACCCAAGGTAAGGGAGCTATGCACCTGGGATCAATTTGTGAAGTCCACTGCAGTGCCCCCTAGGGTGCCCAGTTGGTGTCCTGGCATGTGAGGGGGACCAGTGCACTACAAATGCTGGCTCCTCCCACGACCAAATGGCTTGGATTTGGCCGGTTTTGAGATGGCTGCCATTAGTTTCCATTATCGGCAAAAACCAATGGCAGCCATCTCTAAGAGCAGCCCAAATGTTGAGATTTGTCTGGCCCTGACCGTATTATCGAAATGAAAGATGGCCGCCCATCTTGTTTCGATAATACGGTCGGGTATGCTGCTTTACGGGGCCGTCGTTAGAGAAGGGCGCCCCCGTTCGATTATGCCTCTCCACATCACATATAGATTGCAAAAGGGGGTAGTTACCAACATATATTTTCCATTTTACAAGGTAAATACACACCAATATGGAAAAAGTTAGTTGACAGCACGTAATACTTGCCCTGAGGTATACATAAGTGTTTGCTGGAAGGGGTAGACATAAAGGTCAAAGCCAGTCTCCCAGCTTGACCCCTACTGTTATTGTTGTAAGATTACTGCTAGGGGTTGCAGGTGCCATAACTCAGTGTATTCAGGAAAGACTGGGGATTGCTCCTTCCCCCACTAGATTACCAGGAACCCCACTAAGGGGATATTTCTCTGCTGATATCACATGATGACAGCCTATTCTATAAATGTACCTGGGCATCCAGATTCAATTATAGAACACTAGCTTAAGCCAGGATCAGTGCATGTTACATTTAGGGATCCACAGTTCTACCAGTCATAGATCCAGTATAAATGTGGGTGCCTAAATGCAACGGGATATACATAATTTAATGTATTCTTTAAGTTCTGCATGAGAATGCCCCCTTGCATTTACACACTATCCCTGGATTCTGTATAGGTTGTTCAAAGTTAGGCATGCAATTTTGGGTGTGGATCACAAATCTGCATGCAAGCTAATTAAGCAATAACAATCAATTATAGGTGTTAAGCACTTAATTGGTAGTAATTAGGAGTTATGCACAGCTGTGCCCTATGCCCTGATCTATAGCATACACCCCTAAATTTTATAGTGCACAACTCTAAAGGGGGTGTGGCCATGGGAGGGGCATGGGTGGGTCAGACGTTTTCCCAGAAATTAGGCATAAATTATAAAATACCTGCATTTGCACATCTAACTGCCATCAATTTGGTGCGAGCATTTGCACCAGCCTTCGGCTGACAAAAATTCCCCATGTACAAAGTTAGGCACAAGGGGTTACATTCTACATATGGTGCCTGAAAAATCCATGTGGAAAAAAAAATTCACCTAGACATATTCTATAAAGTACACCTAAATTTAGGTGTACTTTATAGAATAGGCCTAAATTTCCACACGGTTTATAGAATACGCTGAGCGCCCATCTACTTGACTAAATTCAGTTGCAGGCAGTTACGCCAAGTAAAACTTGGTGTAAATGTTGATGTCTAAATTAGGAAAGGAATGGAAAACAAAAATGAGGATGTTATAATGCCTTCGTATCAGTCCATAGTGCGATCGCATCTTGAATATTGTGTTCAATTCTGGTCACCGCATCTAAAAAAAGATATAGTGGAATTAGTAAAGGTACAGAGAAGGGCGACAAAAATGATAAAGGGGATGGGACAACTTCCTTATGAAGAAAGGATGAAGCAGCTATGGCTCTTCAGCTTGAAGAAAAGACAGCTTCCTTCCTGCCCTGTCTTCTCCCCAAGCTCCGCTGCATCGGTCCCTCCCTGCAAGTGGAATCCTCCTTCGCCGGTCGCGCTACGCTGCCATGCACACGCAGCTACGCTCCTCCCCCTGCCATGTCTATCTGACCCTCTGTGATGCACTTCCTGTTTAGGGCCGGATTAACGCGGCAGGGGGAGGAGCGAAGCTGCGTGTGCATGGCAGCGCAGCGCGACCGGCGAAGGAGGATTCCACTTGCAGGGAGGGACCGATGCAGCGGAGCTTGGGGAGAAGACAGGGCAGGAAGGAAGCGCTGCCTCCGTGGGTCAAAAGGGATAGAGACAGCGCACGAAGGATGGGGATGGGCGGACCTGGAGGAAAAATGGCTGAGCTACTGGGACATGGGAGGGAGAGGAGGAAGGGGCTGGAGGGAAGGGAGAGAGTTGCTGGGACATGGGAGGGAGAGGAAGAAGGGACTGGAAGGAAGGGAGAGAGCTACTGGATATGGGAGGGCGAGGAAGAAGGGACTGGAAGGAAGGGACAGAGCCGCTGGGACATGGGAGGAAGAGGAAGAAGGGACTGGAGGGAAGGGAGAGAGCTGCTGGGACATGGGAGGGAGAGGAAGAAGGGACTGGAGGGAAGGAAGAGCTGCTGGACATGGGAGGATAGGGAGAGAAAGAGGGGAGATGGATAGAAGGATGCAGAGAGAAAGGGGAGAGACTGGAAGGATGTGGAGAGAGAGACAGAGGGGAGACTGAACAGAAAAGGGTAGAGAGATAGAGACACTAGATGGAAGGATCAGGAGAGAGGGTAGATGGGTGGAAGGATGAGGAGAGAAAGAGGGAAGACACTGGATGGAAGGGTAGGGAGAAAAAGGAGATGCTGGATGCAAAAGAAAGAGGGGAGCTGCTGGATGGAAAGAGGGAGAGGACAGAGTAGGGAAAGACTGGAGAATAAGAGAAAGGGGCATGTGGAGAACAAAGGTGAGGAAAAGATGAAAAACCATAGGTGGTGAATGGACAGGAAACCCTAGCAAAAGAAAGACGAAGGAAAGCAGAATCTAGAGATTGGGAGCAACACAATGAGAAAAAGTAAATGGCCATACAACAAAGGTAAAGAAAATAATTTTATTTTAATTTAGGATAAAGTAATATGGTACCTGTGTTAATAAAGTTTCAGAGACCAATACTTCCTTCCTTAGGTCAGGAGAGGATACCATAACAGCGTTATGCTGACCTGAGGCAGGAGGTTTTGGCCTCTGAAAGCTCATTGAAAAGGGTGTTAGGCTTTTAAATAAATTTTCTGAAACCTGATGCACTGAAAAGCAGCACTTTACCCCTATGTGACAAATGCATCTGATTAGTGTGACTAAATTTTGCTGGGGAAGGGGGATAGAGAGAAAATTTTGTGCCCACCCACTTTAGGTTCAGGTCCATCCAAAATTGGCAGTCTGGCTACACCACTGGCCTATAGCACACCTTAGTAAACAAGTGCATACATGACCTACTAAGCACCTCATTGAATATTTGCCCTATGGTACAAAAACTAACATGCAGCAATATATTCAAAAAATCTGAAATGTATTATGAACAAAGGGGGGGAAATGCTTATAGAGCCCCTAGCCCTATTAATTGAAAATATTAAAGAAAGTGAGCAAATGGAAGCACATTCCAGTGAAAATGCTAACATTCTGTGATAATATCTCATGTCCTGAGGATTGTACTAGATATCAGCTGTGTAATGAGGAGGGAGTAGAAATATAAGCATAATGTTAACGAACTGCACTTGTCAGCTGCCATCCTTAGAGCAGGCTAAGCAGTGAGACAGGAAGACTAACAGGCTATTAAAGATGTACTTCCAACCTCCAGGAAAGGAGAGACAAGAGAGTGAAACCTATATGAGTAGATAAGGGCAGCAAACCAAGAGGAGGGTATGATTATGTGATACTCTAGCTTCTCACGGAGTGATAATTTCCATTCTGACATATGACACAGAAATAGATGATCTGGTTTTCTTTTAAGCTGTACATAGCAACTGTTGCTAAGCTTTATACAGGTAGAAAATCTCAGAAACTGATTACACAGTATGCAAAAAAAAAATATTTCAGAAAGGCAAAATATGGGGCTATAATATATATTTTAAGGGACAATTAATCTATTTCCTTTCTGGTCAACAGTTACTACTTAGATTTAATACTACTTCTATATTCATTGGTGTCTGTTAACATTAACTTACCTCCTGGAATAAAGCAATCTATAAACAGTTGATGAGTGAGCATAATTTATGAAAAGCCAATCAGCTTGGAGACTTTCTGTGCTGAAACAATTAATGGTTGCTATGCAGCAACTAGCCAAATGCTTAGGAACTTGACACACAAAAGAAAGGGAAGTACTGGACATGTATTTAATTACTGCCCTTTTCTAGAACTGAGCTCAATGCAACTTGTGCAAGTGGCTTATTCAGGGTTCTCAGATGGAAAACAATTTCTCAGCCTAACCTGCACCCAAAAGGAGCCCAGGCTCCCCCAGGGAGGGGGGGTAGGGTCTCACCCGTGCAAGCACACTTGCTCTGCCTCTTCTTCCCACATGGTCACTGACTGCTCTCTCACTCTTGCAGGGCTGATGATGAGGCAGCTGATGACCTCATCACCCATCTCACCCTGCTATTGGTCAATTTGGAGCCGGAATGAGGCTTGAAATGCACCAAGCCTCATTTCAGCTCCAAGTTTGAACAATAGGAGACAGAGTAGGAAACTGCCTAAAACGTTGCAACCCACAACTGTTTAAAAGTGGTCATAGGCAGCTTATATAGCCACCCAATTCCACGGAAAAACTGCGGGGTTGGCAACCCTAGCCTTATTCATCTAAGGGGGCCCCTTTAATAAACTGCATTTAACACGGCTTAACATTACTACTACTACTACTACTCATCATTTCTATAGCGCTACAAGGCATACATAGCGCTGTACACCATACACAAAAAGACAGTCCCTGCTCAAAGAGTTTACAATCTAGATGGATTTTACCACACTTTAGCTGCAAATCTACCGCAAGATCAAACGTCAACTAACGCAGAGGCATTTGTAGCAATTTTTTATTCAGGCAAACTATCCCAAAATGTCTTAACGTGATTGCGGATTAGCTTGTTTTCACACATTAAACATGCATTAATGGGGGAATTCTGTATATGGAGCCAATTGTTAGGTGCTACTTCTGCACCAAATTGTCAGTGCAGACAAGCATTGTAATGGATTCCAGGTGCCAAAACAGGGCAAAAATAGCAGATCCATACGAAAACACGTACGCCTATTTATAGAATAGCACCTAAGTGTTCCCATTAGCATGCAGTACATGCGTGTGGTAAGTATAATACGCTAATTGGATAATGTTTCCGTGCCACACCCCTTGAGAGAAATTTATTAATATGCAATCGATCATGCATTACCAGGCAAACTACTGCAAAATGCCTTAAAGTGGTTGAAGGTTAGCCTATTTTTACACATTAAACATGCATTACCGGGCAAATTCTATATATGGTGACAAATGTTAGGCGCTACTTCCTCACCAGATTTCAGCATGGAAAATCATTCTAGTGGATGCAAGGTGTCAAAACTTTAATATTCCCTTTTCTCTTGTTTGTCCTGTTTGTCTGCTCTAATTAGATTGTAAGCTCTGTTGAGCAGGGACTGTCTCTTCATGTTCAAGTGTACAGCGCTGCGCATGTCTAGTAGTGCTAAAATTGCCGCGCATCCATTTTGGGTCTCTGACCTTACTGCCAGCCATAGACCTAGCAATAAAGAATTTGTGCAGTAAGGACCCACGCGCATCAGATGCCACTTTGCGTGCGTCCGCTGCGCGAGTACAAAAATAAAAGTTATTTTTCAGACGTGTGTAGTCGGGCAGTAAGTCCATTTTTGGTGCATGTTGGGCGCGCATAGGTGCCTACGCAGCTTATTAAAAGGGGTCCTTAGTAAAGGGCACCTAAGTTGTACTTGAGGCATTATATTATATTATATTAAATAAAAAAAGACTTTTAAAAAGATTTGTAAAATGCATTTATGTGGAAGTTTTTTTGCCGGTGATGAAGAGACGATCGTTTGATCTATTTAGCTCTGCAACTCTGTATGATTTTTGAGCTCTTTGAGGCTTTTTCCTTCCTTTCATTAATACTTTTTTGAACATTTTCATATTGTGGGTTTTTATTTTTGTTCTAGTCTAGCGATTATAGATATATCCACACCCAACATTTTTTGTTCTTTTTGTGGATTATTGGATGTTGTCAGCCAGAAACAGTGCTGCAGGAAGTCTTGTAGCATCTATGATAGCATTGCTCAGAAAAAGATGGTTCGTGGTCTAGTCAGGCTTCAGACCTGCAAAAGGTGAGACACAGGAAACACCCTACCCCTCTTACAAGATTACCTTTCCAGGCAGCAGGGTTTGGCTTCTCAAGTCCTTAATCAAAAAAGTTTTAAGACATTAGAAGATGCAGAAATGAGGTAATCCTCATTAGCGATCCATCCCGTACTAGCCCTGAAAAGCAGTACCATCTGGATGGCTTAGGGACCCTCATTATCCAAGGTTGTAGAGCATCTGTGGGGCAGATTTATATGATACCTAATTGGTCCACACAAGTCATCTGGGGACCATTAGGGTGAGCCAAAACCAAGTCTTTGGTTCCGAAAGGGAGGGGAAGCAGAACTGATGGCATCTAGATTTCTCTGAGGAGAGGGACTGAATTGTCAGAAACACCTAGGAACTGTACCTCTCTGTACAAAGTGCAGTACAAGGAAGACTTCAGTAGCTGATTATTTATGGTTTCTCACAAACTAAGAGAGAGTCCGGCATCCTGTGCTGTGCGAAAACGTGTCTGGCTTATCCCTGATTCCAATTCAGCTGTCTGGATGGGCTCGCTGTGTGCACAGCTTGAGCTTTGGAAGAAGGATACTATCCATCACCAAGTGGACACTATCTCTGAGGATGCTTCCAGCCGCAAAGAGTGAGAGAAGAGACCTCGTCTATGGATAGGGGGCACAGTTAGCTTTCTGTCTAGCTTGCAAAGGACACGTTAGATTCTCAGGTACATGGTCTGCAAACCTAATATGTTTGCAGCTATTGTAATCTCAGGAAATCATTGTAGCTGCTGTTAGCAGAACATCTATAATATGTAATCCTCAGCATACAAAGATTTATTTAGTAAGTTTGTTTGCTATTTTTGCAAATTATTATTATCTTATAATAAATAATATGTATATCTTCACCTTGGCAATTCCCTTCTTGGGTACAGACTATACCTTAACCTCTGGGACCCATTATAGGTGCATGCCATACTCTTAGCAGATGAGATCAGATTAATTACTAACCTGAGTGATTTTCTGACCTTTTATACTCTTACAGAGGCCAGTTAACCTTACGTGAGGCATTTTGGTTTGTTCCTTTTTTTTTTTCTGAACTGGAAAGCAGTTAAACTCAACAGGAAAGCCATGGAGCAGGTAGAAATAGAGGAATATGCCTATGGAAGCACCTTCCGGAAAGGATATTAAAATATTTGTCCTGATCTACTATGGAAAGGAACTATCCGATATTCAGCCAGTGGCGGTCAGTGTTTTTTTAAATGCTGATCATCGCTGGATAACTTAGCTCCCGATACTAAGCATCACTCCATATCTAGGCACTGGCACTGAATATCGGAGGCTAATTTTGGGAAGTCTGGCCGCCCGGAGGTTATGCGGGCCCAGCTAATATTCAGACAGGGCCCGCATAAGGCAGTTATGTGCAGTAGCGTACCAAGGACGAGGTGGTGGGGGCAGTCCGCCCAGAGTGCAGGCATCAAGGGGGTGCGTGGAACAGGTGTGAGGCTATTGGCTATGCCGGTCCCCTGCCCCCTCTGATATTACTTCCTGTTCTGGATCAGGGGACCAGCATAACTGACAGTTGTACGTCTGCTCCGTGCACCCTCTTGCTAGAAGGAAAGGTGATAGGGTGATGTGCTTTGGGGGTGTATGATGTGCCTTAGGAGGTGTAGTGAGCCTTGGGGGGGGTGGTGAACAAGCTAGCTATGTCACTAGTTAGGGGGGGGACCCAACTGAATATCAGGCTAGCACCTGCATAACATTTTTTTTAACCTGGTCCCCCGAGCCTCCTCCTGCCTTGACAAAGCACCCTCCTTCCCTGCCCCCTCCCCCAGCCCATGGTAAGAAACTAGTCTCCCCTCCCCAGAACACTCCCCTCCCTGGAACACTCCCCTCACACCCAACCCCAAGCCATCCAGGTAGGCCCTCTAGGGTAGGAGGGGGCTCATGTGAACAGATTTTTTAAAACAAAGTTATGTGGGTTCAAGCCTGATATTCAGTGCCGGCACCTGCATCCCTCAGCATCTTAAATTACATAAGTACATAAGTAATGCTACACTGGGAAAAGACCAAGGGTCCATCGAGCCCAGCATCCTGTCCACTACAGCGGCCAATCCAGGCCAAGGGCACCTGGCAAGCTTCCCAAACGTACAAACATTCTATACATGTTATTCCCAGAATTGTGGATTTTTCCCAAGTCCATTTAGTAGCGGTTTATGGACTTGTCCTTTAGGAAACCGTCTAACCCCCAGCTTTTGAGCATCACCCGGGGTTCCACCCTAGTTCCACCCCTGACCTGCCCACTGTTTTAATGAGTGGTCAGAGACGATATTCAGCGGCACTGCCAGGTTTAGTGCCACTGAATATCAGCAGTTGGGCGGCTCAGAACAATTTATGTTGGCCGGAGCCTCCCCAGCCCTCTCTAATTTCTCTGAATATCGGGCCCTATCTTCCTAAGATTAAGCTGTGTTTGTAAACGCTTTGAAAAGGAGCAGCAGTGGGTAGAACTGGCTGTTCATGAACTGGCACAATATTACACACTGGAAGGAAAGTGAACATTTATAACTATATTAAGAAGGCTCATATGTTGTTTTTTTTTTGTGCACCTGAGGGAAAGAGGGGCAGAAACTGGGAAGCACGCAACCCCAGGAGTCCCGTTTTTTTGGACTAATGCCCAGGAAAGTATTTCTACAGATGATTATATATAAATTAAAATATAATTTTTTTAATTATTTCAAATTTTATAAGACAAGACAAAGATTTAAAGCATACAAAAGTGTATTTCAACATTTTTTCTATATTTTAATAAATAAAAGTCCAAAAGTATAGATTTTGTGGGTATAGTTGTTTCCATAGTCGGTTATAAGGGCCTGATATATTAAGGCACCCTTGCATGGTAAAGGTTTGCATTTCCTGCACAGTTAAGTTCAAACCCTGTGCAGTAAATGCAATTGCAGATAGAATCAGGGCCACTGAGAGGGGGGGGCAGAGGGGACAAAATCCCCCTGGTCTCCAAGGGGGGCCTGGCGCCGGGGTCAGGCGTCCCCAGTCTCACCTGCCTGCCCTCGGCTCCGTCTGCCATGGGCCCCCTGCATTAAAATCAACAGTGCCTCAGCTCCGTTTGGAAAAGCAGATTGCCTCCCTTCGGGCCTTCCCTCCCTGTGTCCCGCCCTCGCAGAAACCAGAAGTTACTTCAGACGAGGGCGGGACACAGTGAGGGAAGGCCCGAAGGGAGGCAATCTGCATTTCCAAATGGAGCTGTGGCGCTGCCGATTTTAATGCAGGAGGCCCGGCGGCAGACGGAGCAGAGGGCAGGCAGGTGAGACTGGGGACTGCAGCGGCGGTGGTGGTGGTGGGGGGGGGGGGGCGGCCTTGCCCCGGGCCCGGCTTAGTCTCTCTGCGGCCCTGGATACAATTAGCTTGTGCTGTTGTACCAGTGAAGTAAAAGTTACTGCAGCTCTGCATATGTTAATTCACATGGTGGTCCTTTTACTAAGCTTTGGTAAGCACTAATGTGTATATACCACAGCTTAGAAGGGCTTACCACAGGTGCGCTGAGGCGTCCCATGCTAAGTTTGCAAATGTGCACGCTACCCACATGCTAGATATTATTTTTTTATTTTTTGGCTGAGGGGGCGTGTCTAGGGCATTTCTGCACTAATCAGTTAGAGCATCGGCATTGTGCTGATTAGTGCAGGAATATCATGTGAGCCCTTTCCACCTACACAATAGGTAGCAGTAACGGCTCATGTGCTAATGTTTGGTATTGAGTGTATGCTAATGACAACATTAGCACATGGCCATTAATTCAGAAAATAAAAAAAATCTGCCATTTTCCAGCATTGGTAGAAATGGCCTTAGCGCATGGGAAAGACCCGCATAAAGGCATGCTAAGACCACTTTCTACCATAGCTTTGTAAAAGGACCCCTTGCTTACTTCTTAGCCCACATTAGTAAAAGGTCCTCTAAGCCATATTTTAAACAAGTGTACATTTAAATATATTCGGAGGCAGCTTTTAGAAAGGACTTCCAACCAAGAATAAAGACGTCCAAGCCAGTGCGTTGTTTGTGGATGTTCATTTCTCACATATTTTATAACACAATATGACAACATACAGCCTGCTCTAAAATACGTGAGAAATAGACAACCAGCATAAACATCAATTTGGTAAAAAATACCTACTGAGACCAGGGGTGTAGACAGACCTCTCAGGGGGAGGGGCCAGAGCCTGAGGTGGAGGGGCACATTTTGGTCTGCCGCCCTCCTACCATCTCACCGTCCCCCTCCGCCACTGCTGCCTCTTCGCTCCCTGTCATCTCGCCACCGCAATTTAATACCTTGGTTGGCGGGAGTCCCCAAACCCCGCCAATTGAAATTCATCCAAGGCCGGTCTCGGCGCTGCCGCATTGCCTGCCCTGCTCGCTCTTCCCCTCACAACCTGCACGTTCCTTTTAGTGAAATTGAGCATGCTCAGTTTCACTAAAAGGAGCGTGCTGGACGTGAGGGGAAGAGCGAGCAGGGCAGGCAACACGGTGGCACCGAGACCAGTGCTGGATGAAGGCTTCAGCTGGTGGATGTTGGGGACCCCCGCTAGCAAAACCAGGGGCCCAGAAGAAATTTGAGGAGGCCCAGGGTCCCGTGGCTCCACATAGCTATGCCACTGACTGAGACTGCTGTTGCTCTCTCCATTGGAGAACTGCTCATTCAAAGTACCTTTCTATAACCTGGGCATGCCAAGTACCAGGTCTAAAAGTACAAATGTCCATTATTTTGCGTGCGTGTGTGTGTGTGTGAGGGGGGCATGGATTCCCTCCCTCTTCGGAAATCAGAGCTGGTAGTCTATATTTTGGCTCATCTTTAGTCCCACCTAAAACATACCCAGACTACATCCCTAGCTATATGGACATTCTATAGTTTTAGATGTCCATGTCCTGCCTTTGTAAAAATCAGGATTTGGAAGTTCATGAAATATGACTATCTAAATGCCAGCTTTCAGATGTCTAAAGCCCAAATAGAGCTTTTAAAATAAGGGTTTTATTTTGTTAAATACTGTAGGCAGGTATTGTGGAGAAAATGAAATGTAACATGACATTTGCAGAGCGGTATAAGAACTCAACAAATACAGACAAGTATTAAAAATGAATCTAATTATAGGTGCTGATATTTGAGGAGCCACTGCTTGCCCTGAAATTAGCAGCATGGAATGTTTCTACTATTTGGATTTGTGCCAGATATTGTGACCTAGATTGGCCACTGTTGGAAGCAGGATACTGGACTAGATGGACCATTGGTTTGACCCTGTTATAGCTATTCTTATGTTCTTATGTAATGTTAACACTCCTTTGTTTATACCTTAAACATTCCCTGCAAAAACATACTAAAACAACAAAAATAGATATTACTCTCACTACAGCTTTTTAGAACATAATAAACCAAAGGTCCATCAATCCCAGCATCATATTTCCAATAGGTGTAACTTCATTAGCATGCATTTAGTTCAATTAGACCCCTTAAAAGTTTTAGTGCACGTTAAATCAGTGGTATGAGTGTACACCTTTACAAAATAAAGGGAAATGGGACTTGATATACCACCTTTCTGAGGATTTTGCAACAGAATCTCAATAGTAGCAACATTCCATCTAGAATCTCATATAGGGAAGGGGAAATGGGACTTGATATACCGCCTTTCTGAGGATTTTGCAACTGCATTCAAAGTGGTTTACATATATTCAGGTACTTATTTTGTACCAGGGGAGTCATGAGGAGCTGCAGTGGGAACTGAACTCAGTTCCCCAGGATCAAAGTCCACTGCACTAACCACTAGGCTACTCGTCGAATTTATTTTATTGCTGTTTTTATTGTTGAACTGTTTTATGATCATATACATATTTTTTGTAATGTGCGTAGTTTTTATGCGGAATATAAATAAATAAATACACTATAAACTATGAGTTAGAAAGCTTTAATGAGCATACAATCTGTGCACTAAATAGGAATGTGTGAAACAAATGGAAAAGAAAAATACCCCCAAATTTGGGAAAATTCTGGAAAATCCAAAAACTAAAACATAATGTTTTTGGCTGTTCACATTCCTAGTTTCTAAGAGTGGTGAAGTTCAGGTCATAAGTACCCAACAGGATCCTAAATAGTATACTTAATTGGAATGGGGTGGGGGTTGTCCACAAAATGTTATAAACCGTGGAATTCTTTTACTAACCTCTGGTAAAAAAGTGGCCTTAGCACGCCTTTACTCTGGTCTTTCCCATGTGCTAAGGCCATTTTTACTTGAGCTGTAAAAATGACTTTTTTCTATTTTCTCATTAATGGCCATGTGCTACTATTTCTATTGTATTTTGTAGGCAGTGAGGACCCCTATGTTATCCGTGTGCTAACCAGTTAGCATGCGGTAATATAGATGTGCTAACTGGATAGTGCAGGAACGCCCACCTCTCTGCCTCTGACATGGCTCCTCAGAAAAAAAAAAAAAAGAAACATTTTTTAGCACTTGCAGATAGCAGAGTTACTGCTGGACATCTGAGTGCATCCCACATTACTCCATTTTTGCTCTGTAAAACATGCATTAGAGCCTAACCCAGCTTAGTAAAAGGATCTCTATATTTGTAGGACAGATGCATTATTACACAACATACTCTTTGCTTCTCATACAGACCCTCAGAAACTCGAGCTGGTGTCCCTGAAGGTTAAATTATACTTTTTTAGCAGTCAGTACGTTGACCTACCTTGTCAAACAAGATTAATACTAAACCAATAATGGCATTGCTTCTAAATTACAGTCAATACAATATGTATCATTATGGATCACATCTGGCACATTGCTGCATAAATGTTGGGATAGCTGTATGGATTTTTATTACGCCAATTCAATGCAGAGTGTTTGATATAACTCTTTCAAATCATAACACCTTGCTTTCAAGTGCTGAAATTAAATAACCATTATAGAAATACTTTTTTTTTTGGGGGGGGGGGGGGGAACATATAAAACAAATATGTAAACCCAGAAATGAGCACAATGATGAAAGCACACATTTGAGGTCAAACAAGCCACATTTCACATTAAAATCACAGCATTACCAAGAGCTTATAGCTGTAATTAGCTGACTACACAAATTCCCCTGGCTGTAAAATGTTACACACAGCAGGCTTCATCAATTTGTTATGCTTCTGAAATGATGCATCCATTTTTTATGTAATGATTTGTGTTTGGATAAACTCATAAGCCTTTACATGTTCCTCTCAAAGAAGTTGCATTGTAATACTTTTAAAATGAATAGGAGGAAATATTTTTTTCAGTCAACGAATAGTTGAGCTCTGGAACTTATTATCAGAGGATGTGGTAACAACAGTTAAGATATATGGGTTTAGAAAAGGTTTTGACAAGTTCCTGGAGGAATTTAGCGGTTAATGCGTGAGACCTTACCGCTAAGTCAATGGGTGGCGGTAAGGTCTCAGACCCAAAATGGACTTGTGCCAATTTTTATTTTGCCGCACATCCATTTTTGGCAAAAAAAAGCCCTTTTTTACAGGCACACTGAAAAATGGACCTGCGCGTGTCCAATACACCCGTCTATAATAGAGCATGGAATTTTTTGGCACACCTTATTAAAAGTACTCCCTAATGTGGTGAGTTTTCTAAATTGAGGTCTAATTTATTGAGCTTTTTATTGTCCCACATACATGTAGCTGGAATGATTTGTCTTAGTAGATCAGGCTCTTAGGGGGGTAATTTTGCCCCAAATGGCCCTTAGCCTATTTTATTAATGCAACAGTTACCTTTGTGACTTTACAAATGGACATTCAGAACCAGCCACAATGGCACACAAATTTCAGTGCAAACTATTCACCTGCTCCAAAAAAAAAAAAAGTAAATCTGTGCATGTATTTTACATAGTGTATAAATGCATACTGTATAAAATAAATGTGTATATCATAATTCCACATGATTCACCCAAATTACAGTCCGAAGAATGCCTATGTGCAAGAGCAATTGCATTTTTTATGCTAGATTCTATATATTGCGCCTAGTATTCCACGCCTAAATCTAAGTGGATTACATAACAATGTGCGTAACTTAATTGGCTTAACAGGCTAATCAGTGTTGATAACAGCACTTAAGTAATAATGAGCACTAATTGGCAATATTTAGAATTTATGCACATAACTTGCCAAACGTATGCTGTGACGAACTGTGCCTAAATTCTAAAACACGCAGTCCAAAAGGGGCATGACTTCGGGTGGAGAAATGGTGTTTTGTGGGCGTTCCCAAATTTAGATGCATTGTTATCGAAAATGGCCTAGTCCGCGTATACCTATGTACAGGGATTTATGCCACAGTTTCATTGGTCCAAATGAATGTGCATAGTTTTAGGCGCTGGGATATCAACTAAACGTATTCTATATACTATGCCTAAATCTTATAGAATGCACTTTGGCAAAAATGATTTCCACACGGATTTTCCAGGTGCCATACATAAAATCTCCTTCTTTCTGTGCAGCTCTTTATCCGCATATACAGTCACTCAATTAGATCTTTTTCTAACTTCTCACGCAAAACATATTCATAAGATGTATTGTGTAAAGGCAACCTATCCAGGTGCTCTTGTAAACTCCTTTTAATCAAGCCTGTGACAGCAAAAACAATGGGAAATAATTATATCTATTTTTGTCTTTTTTTTTTGGGGGGGGGGGGGTGGAGTCTGAGACTGCATTTCTTAGTACTTGAGGATATTCTGTCTCATTACACAATTCACAAAGTAATTGCTTGGGACTGACACCTCTGTGATTAGTGCCATTCTGTAACTCAGAGCAGGCAGGCAGCACACAGTGTGTTGTATGTGGGGGAGAAGGACAGAGGGGAAGAGAGATGCAGTCACACTCCCATCCTTTGTGACTGCTTCTCTCTCCTCTTGTCCAGTGGGGGAGGATGGGGGGGGGGGGGGGAGAGAGATACAGTCATACTCACCTGTGTGACTGCATCTCTCTCTTCCCCTGCACTCCCCCTCTACACACACACACACACACACACGCACACATACATTATGTACTGCCTGCCATGCTCTGTGACTTACAGGCAGACAGTACAGTTGGAGGAGATGCTGAATCTTGGGGGGAATGGAAAGGAGTGGGTGAAAGCACTGGACTTCAGGGGAAAGAGTGAGGGAACAAGAGGGAGCACTGTACTTCTGGGGGGGGGGGGGAAGGAAGGAGCAGGTGAGAGAGAGCACTGAACCTTGTGAGGAGAGGGTGGGTGGGTAGGTGAGAGAGCACTGGACTTAGAAGGAGGGGAGGGGCAGGTGAGAGAGAGCACCAGACCTCGGGAGGAGGGAATGGGTGGGCGACAGAAAGAGAGAGAGTGCACCGGATCTCAAGGGGAGGGAGAATGGAGCGGGGCAGGGAAGAGTGAGCACCAGACCTCTTGGGGGTGGGGGTAGTGATACTCATCAGGCAGTTGTATGGGTAGTGGGCGGGCAGGCAGCTAATTGGGCACACGCGGTAGCTGATATCCAGGAGCTCCCAAGAAACAGCATGCCTCATTGGCTCTCTGGGGAAAGAGTCAATCAGGACACAGCTTGGTTGACCAATCGTGGAAATGTGAGCTGACAGGAGAAGATGTTAGGGTGAGGGATAGAGAAGCAATGGCAGCTGCGGGCAGAAAGCCCAAACTGAAATTGATCAATTTTATCTTTTTTTAGTCTCAATTAATATTGCAATGTGTGACATAGCTCACAAAAAATATCTGCAATATAAATTCTTTAGAATTCATAACACAATAAATCCAAAAACAAGAAAAATAAAATTCTAAAAATTCAAAATACATAAGAAATAAACAGGACAGTTTACAACCAGGATCAATTTCGTATAGATGCTGACGATGTCCAACCACCATGAAACACTAAACTGTAGCTTGTGTGAGTTGACATCAAAAACATGTCAGTGCTTTTTTGACCAGGAAGTTTCCACCAGCCAATCACAGTTCTCAAAACTGATTCAAAGTAAAAAAAAAAAAAAAAAAATCAAAAGCCACTCCACTTAATTTACTTATATAGTCCTTTCTGGATAGCAGCGTCTCATAATAAAATATACCGTTGTTCCGTCTTCAGCAATAAGTGTGAACTATCTTCTCCTCAAGCAAGAGTCATCATTTTCAACACCATAAAGCATAAATCACCCATCATATAGTGTGCTGAATGCCATTGAGATATCAAAGGAGCTTCTTTGCTAGATAACTGAAGATTGCTCAGATGCCCTGCTGTTCTTAATTTAATTCTCTTAGTATGATCAATATAAAAGAGTTCACAGGATGGGCTATTTTACCAATTGTAGCTTAGGGTCCCATTTTATGTAATAAGAACCTGAGTTAAAATAGCATGACTTGTGATAAAATATCCCAACTTTTTTTAAATAACGTTTAACAAATACATGGGTCCTTTTACTAAGATGTGGCAAAAGGAGGCCTGCGCTAGCATCAGTGTATGCTTTTTATGCATGCTGAGGCCCCCTTTTACCACAATGAGTAAAAGGCTGGCCATTTTGGGGGAAAAGAAACGGCCATGTAGTAAGTCAGTCACTTATCGCATGGTCATTTTCATTGGGGAGCCCTTACTGTCATCCATTGAGATCGTGATAAAGGACAGTGACCCAGCATTAGGCGGTCACAAGCACAAATGGGCAGGAATAGGAGGGAGGGGGAGGGTGATGGGAAGTATAGAAGAGCTGCAAGCACAGGCAAGTTAGGAAAGGGATAAGTAAAGTGGAGGCACTAAAGAATAGAGGACCCACAGGGAGGCAGGTAACAAGACAGGAGGTCTGGGAGGTGGGGAAAGAGGTGACCTCTGGGAACAAGAAGGGCAGTGCCTGCAAGGTGCATTCACCATTTTAGCCTGCTGCTCCCACAGCTCTCCCACCCCACCCGCCCCATATCAAGGAGATAGGGACTTGTCGCAGCATTCCACAGGTGAAAGAGTACACAGCACTATGTTTCAGACCAAAGAAAGGTCAAAGGTCATGTGGTTGTTGTCCCATGCTAGCAGTAGCATGGATGATGTCTAAGATCAAGGGCAGTTCCCCTCTTGTACGGAGGGGGGCCAGTGCCAGATTAGCAGATGATCAGTGGAGCCTACCTCAGACGAAATGGGGAGGCTGAAGGCTTCAAGAAAGAGAGTCAACGGGTATGAGAGGTAAGATGCTTTTACAGCAATCCCTTGAGCAAAGCTGTGATGTTAGCGCCTGGGCATGTCGGCGGTATATGCCCCAGGTGGAGCAAAAAGCTACAGCGTGATTATGGCAGAAAGCGAGAGAACTGTGTGACTCAAAAAGGCTAAGCCACTTGCCTCAAATGCTCTAGATAGAAATCAATTCATATATTTGATTGTTTAGTACTGTAAAATATATACATGATTGCAAATTGCTTGCTATTGTGAATAATTCATAGATATAAATTGTAGAATGCTGTGGCCACAATAAATTCCACTCTTTATCGGATAATTGGTCAAGTGTGAATATATACTGTGTATAGTCTGGACAGAAAGGAGAGTGCTGAAGTGCCACCTGCCCGATTTGAGGCTCCTGTGCTAACAAGGTGTTAACTAGGAAGCTCTGCAGGTTAAGTTCTGTTGCAACAAAAATCTCAAAAATTACTGTAGCGTCGGAAATGGCACACGCTGAGGGTTTGAACTACTACCGGGCTCCTGTGGTAGTTCTGGATTGGAAGATGGCAAGCCCGTTGCCACTCACCAACCCTTCATTAAAAGGGCCCCATAATAAATAAGTATCCACTCGTTCATGAAAAACAACTTACAAATTGTGATATATAAAAAATTATCTAAGGAAAATGAACAATTAAAAGTAACCAACAGTAATATAAAGACAAATTTATATGGAGAGTCATTATGGCATAATAAGATTCAAAAGGAAAAGAAAATAAGCTTTTTTGTTATCTTATCCGTGCAAATGTTTAATTAAATTTTGTGGGATTTGCTATGTTTTGAGGGTTTTTTTTTTTTTTAGCTCAGAACAATTGCAGTCCTTTTTAGATGAAAAGCGAGCTTCAGGTCTGAAGATTGAGGTTCAAGTTGGTTTATTAGTCCATGTTAAGCCTTTACCTTTTGTTTTCCCCCTTAATGGACTCTCTTTAAATCTGAAGTAGTCTTCTATGATTTGTAAAATTTATCTTAAAAAAAAATATTGCGAGTCCCATATTTGCCTATGCGTCCCTCCTATATAGGACTCCCAATCCATCAACACTACCCCCAACTTTTCAGCCACCTTTATAATCAGGGAGTCATCACTACTCAAAGCACAACTCTTCTTTGTGAAAAAGATAAATTAGTAAAAGTAGGTCTGTGTGTGGCTTCCAACTGAGCTAAATCCCACATTACTAGCTGTTGAAACACAGCAATCTCTGAATCTGCTGGTCCAGAAGGAATGTAAGTTGACAATGATCCCGGCAACCATTCACCTCCTTCCCCTCAGATGATGATTCTGAAAATAGATTCCCAATTTCAACTGTTATATAAACCAACACCCCCTACCCCCCCCCCCCCCAATTTCTGTTTCAAAGGGATCATGTAAGCTGCATTGAGCCTGCCATGAGTGGGAAAGCGCGGGGTACAAATGTAACAAAAAAATAATAATATATAGTGGTTAGAAAAGGCAATCCACATGTCAAAAAATAACTGTTCACTGATGTTAATTGATGAGAAGATACTAACAGAAATGTCTCCCTCCGTGTAAAGTGCAGCTATGACATGGGGCATTGGGGTGGGGATGGGGTGTGGAAAACGTATGGCTACCCTAGGAACAATATTACCCACTTAGGCTGGCCTAGCTTGGATTGAGATCCAGCAAGTGTAGACATACTTGCATTGCAGAGTCCCGGAGCCTTGGGCTATGTTAACTTGATTAAAAATAAACCAAAGGTGTTTTTTTTTTTAATAATGAAAATTAGTAGCAGTTTTGTTGAAATGCTAGTGTTGCCATTCTTACGCTTTCTGGTGTTTTTTTCCCTTCACTGTTTCCTATTTCTTATCCCTTTGGTCTTTTTTTATTGATGCACTTAAAATCTCTTACCCTGCTGTTCTACTTTACTTTCTTCTGTCTTACCCACTTCCTGCTGATGCTTTAAATCTTCCCAATTGTCTATCCTGCTTCATGGAAACAGACAACCTGCAGTCTGATTAAATGTGCTTGCCAGGAAAGAAAATTACTGCAAAGAAAGTTAAACTAGCGAGACCTTTGCAGCAAATAGTGCAACTTTTTTTATTTGTGCACTTTTCAGATAGCGATACTTCCCTTGGAGATGAAGCTATTTCCCTTTCAGGGGACAAGGTTGAAAGAACAGAAATATTTCAGTCTGTGCAAACCTATTGACCGTAAAAAAATAACTCCAGGCAGGCTCTGTGTTAGCCTGTGGATGCTCTCTTTGAAATCCAAGAACAAGGCTTCATAAGACATCCAATAGGAATGCTATATGGTTTAAACAAGTGTCATCAATCTCAGAATATTCCAAATCATTAAAAAAAAAAAACAATGTTTTTTTCAATAGTTTGGGACAAATCAGTAATGCATCTGCTCTCAACAGAAGCAATTTTTGTCTGGATAGGTGAAGTAATTTTCCTTCATATTCTTTAATACAGAATTTTTTCAGCTTCAGTAGTAGTATGAACACATGAAACTATAGTACAATTTCATCTAGCATAATGGACTTTTTTATACTAATACTTAGCATGTGCTAATATGCATTATCATGTGGATTTTCTGCCACACCCAAGCACTAGAACTGAGTGCTCTGGGGTACGGAGAAGGCTGACAAAAATGATAACGGGGATGGGACGAGTTGCCTAGCAGGAAAGTGTAAAGCGGCTAGAGCTCGTCAGCTTGGAGAAGAGATGGCTGAGGGGAGATATGATAGAGGTCTTTAAAATACTGAGTGGAGTGGAAAAGGTAGATGTGAATCACTTGTTTACTCTTTCCAAAAATACTTGGACTAGGGGGCATGCAATAAAGCTACTAAGTAGTAAATTTAAAACTGGAGAAAATATTTCTTCACTCAGGGCCCTGTTTACTAAGGCGTGCTAGCAATTTTTGCATGTGCTAGCATTTTTAGCATGCATTAAAATTAGCATGTGCTGATGCTAGAGACAACCCATATATTCATATGGGTGTTTCTAGTGTTAGCGTGCGCTATGTTAGCATGCCTACAGCACAGCTTACTAAACAGGGTCCACAATGTGTAATTAAATGCTGGAATGTGTTGATAGAGAATGTGGTAAAAGCAGTTAGCTTAGCAGGGTTTAAGAAAGGTTTGGATAAATTCTTAAAAGAAGAGTCTATAAGCCATTATTAAGATGGACTTGGGAAAATTCACTGCTGATTTCTAGTCACCAGAAACAGAAAATGGGGTTTTAATAAATGATGCTAGAGCAAATTTGTAATACAACAGTCCAAACCTCATCCTTTTATGTAAAAAAAATAAATATATAATAAAAAGTTACAGAAATAGAAACATGTAAGTTTTGCAGACTGGACATGAAAAATTGGCCATTCTCAACATTTTGGATCCACCACTTTAGTCACCTTTTTCCAGAGACAGAGTAGCTGCCTAACTGTCAGACTCACTATCATTTCCCTTATATTCCAGTTCCTGGAGTTGCTGTTGAAACCCACTCCTGCCTCTCTGTCTTGTCATTTGCGGGACACACACCATAACATTCTGCCCAGAACTGTCCTCAGGTTCCAGCCCCTGAAGTTGCTGTTGAAGCCCTTTCTAGCCCATCCTAAACCAGATTTCCATATACGGGACACAGACCGTGCAAGTCTGCCGGGCACTGGACCTAGTTCATCACAGCCAGAGTTGCCATCTAAGTGTCACTCAACACATCCCCTCACAGGCAGCTATTTATGTTTAGGGTTTTTTCACCATTCATTTTCTAATTAGAGATCCTCTGTGTTTATCCCATGCAATTGCAGGCTTCGACCACTGTCTCTGGGAAAAATAATTTCCTGACGTTACTTCTATGTCGACCCCTCCACAACCTCAATTCATGCCCTCTAGTTTTACCATTTCCCCTTCTCTGGAAAAGATTTGGAAAAGATGGCTACACTTATTTGCATACCCCAAATTCAATATATGGCACCTAAAGTAGTGAGCACTAATTTGGCCATGCGGCCAAATTGCTCACACAGCTTGATTAATTAACAAGCCAATCATCACTGATACTTGGTATTTAACAACCAATTAGCAGCACCAGTTAGAATTTACATGCACAACTTTCTAAGTCTATTCTATAATGCGGTGTGCCTAAATTCTATTGTGCACAGCTGAAAAGTGGGCGTGGCCATGGACATGGAATGGATGGGCTGTGGCATTCCTAAACTCTATGTGCACTGTTATGAAATATACCTGATCTGCGCCTAAGTTAAGCACAGGTATTTAGACCTGGTTTTAGGTGGCCTAATTGGGTGCACCTAAATTTTAGGCGTAAGAATGGCACATGCTAGTTTTTTGGAGGATAAACCATCTGAAGTAACACTTGATAATTTGTGGGCTTTAATTGCAAACCTGGGGAAGACTTTATGTCCTCAAATGCAAGTCCTGGACTCACAAATAACTAAACTAGAGGAGAACATGGAAATAGTGGACACTGAGCTGAAACAAACTATTAATAAAATTGAAGCTCAAGCAAGAGATATTGTGCAAGTTCAGAACACTCAAACAACAATAATAAAGGATACAGTTAATATGAGACAGAAAACTGAAAATTTGGAGAATTCCTTAAGATTCAATAACTTAAGATTTTTGAATTTCCCATGGTCACAGTTAGTGACACCTAGGGAAATGTTATGACGATATATAAAAGAAATATTAAGAGCTTCTGATGAAACTATACCTCCATTCTCCCAGGTCTACTATTTACCAAGTAAACCAACATCAGACCAAATTAATATTGAACAAGATGAGCCACTTTTGGACGTATCAGCTATTCTAGAGCCTTCTGACACAGAAAGAATTTTCCCATCTACTTTATTGGCAACTGTGGCATTAACTATAGACAAAGTTTTGATAATGAAGAAATTCTTTAAAAATAAGAACAAGGAATTTTTGGGACATAAAATAAGTACTTTTCCAGATGTAGCAAGAGAAACCCAAAAAAGAGGTCGACAGTTTTTATTATTAAAATTAGGATTGCTTCATATTGGGGCAACTTTCTTTCTTCGTTACCCATGCAAATGTGTGATAAAATATAAAGTCAGAAAATATGTTTTCTTTGAGCCTAGGCAATTAATGGAATTTCTTGTAGCTAGGACACCAGTGGAGTGAAAGAGCTCTGTTTAGTGTTAGACATTGTTAATGAAACGGGCGCTAGCAAGGTTTTCCTCGGAGTGTGTATGTTTGAGAGAGTGTATGTGAGAGTGACTGTGTATGTGAGAGAGAGTGAATGTGCGAGTGTGTGTGTGTGAGGGAGAGAGAGTGAGTCTGGGTGCGAGTGTGTCTGTGAGAGAGAGAGTGTGTGTGTGAGAATGAGAGTGTGTGCAAGTGCGTATGTGAGACACAATGTGAGAGAGAGAGTGTGTTTCACACAGATACAGTATGTGCGAGAGAGAGAGAGAGTGTGTGTGAGACACAGACTGTTTGTGAGACTGAGTGTATGAGACCAAGAGAGTGTGTGAGTGACTGTGTGACACATAGAGAGTGAATGTGATACGGTGTGAGATATACAGTGTGTGAGAGACAGTGTGTGAGAGTGAGAGAGAGAAAGACATTGACTGTGAGAGAGAGAGAGTGTGTGTGTGACAGAGATACCTCCCCCCCTCTCTGGTGTCAGGCCCCCCCTCCCTCCCTCTCTCTGGTGTTAGCCCCCCCCCCCCTCTCTCTGTTGTCTGAGCATTACTGTGCAGGACACTGAGCTGTGGCTGTGCTTCAAGGAACTGACCAATCCTATTTAATAGAATGCACCTCCAACATTCTGAAGCTGAGAAACCTCGTGTGACTTCTGCTTGTGACGAACCCGGAAGTACGTGATGTCAATTCAGGAGATGGATACAGACAGCAGCAATGCCTCAGCCATGCAGTCAGCTTCAGAATGTTGGAGGTGTGTTTTATTATATAGGATAGTATACCTTTCTGTACAAGTGTTTGCTTCATTGGTAATTTAAATTGTAATAAAAATTGAAATTTTTTTTTTTAAAAGAATGGCACATGCGCATATTCTATAAAGTGCACCTAACTTTAGTCATAGTTTATAGAATAGCGCTAAGCATGTGGTGTTTCGCTGCCAGTTTTATAGGCGCCATTTATAGAATTTGGCCCATACTGCATATGTTAATGTTTGTACCTAGTTTATAGAACAGGCCAAGGTGTCAGATAGTGTGAGCGATCTTGATTAGTAAAAGAAGCCCGATTTTTTTTTTTCAAACTAAAATCTATGACAAACCACAAAGCAGTTTTCCAGCATGTTACTAATCTTTTCCAGAACGAAACCAAAAAGAGGTGAGTTGGCAGGCTTTCATCTCTTCTACACAGAGTCTTCAGTATTGCAGAGCAGGAAAAGAAAGCATGCAACATTGCACTCCTGGAGTTAAAAAGGAGGAACAGCAGCACAGGGACAAGAAAGTACTGATTTCTATGTCACCACAACCTGTCCCATTTTCTCTCCATGCTTCTGCTCTTAAAAGGAGAGTGAATAATTAACTGGGAAGATTTTGGCAGCATAGGCAGTACCTGAAAATGTATGTGTGCTTTTGAAAATGTTCATTTTGAAATCAGAAAGCAGAGGATTTAAAGAGATGGGAGACCTGGGAGGGGAGAGATGAAAGAGCTGGAAAGATCAGAGGAGATGAAGGGCATAGGGAGTGGGGGTGTTGAAGAGTAAGAAAAGGACATGGGGGGGATATAAAATGTGGGTGAGAGGAGGGGGTAAGGTAAATAAGGACTTTGAAGAAAAGATGGCAGCTGGAATGGGTAAGAAGAGGAGGTGAAAGCTGGGAGACTTAGAAGAGAATTGCAGGAAGGGAAGGGAAATGGGACTTGATATACTGCCTTTCTCAGGTTTTTGCAACTACATTCAAAGCGGTTTACATATATACAGGTGCTTATTTTGTACCAGGGGCAATGGAGAGTTAAGTGACTTGCCCAGAATCAAAAGGAGCTGCAGTGGGAATCGAACCCAGTTCCCCAGGAAGAAAAATATAGTGTGGAAAAGAAGATTGAGCGTGAGATCTATAGATGGAAGTGGAGGAGAAGTGGAAAGAGAGCAAAGTAGTACTGATAGGGTCATATCTCTGTTCCTCCAGTCTGAAGTACAATAGTTGGAATCGAACAGTACGGTTTTTCCCCCACCTGCCACCCAATAACTGTAAATTGTAAGCCACTTTAAACCAACTTGTTTTTGGAAAATAGTGGGATACAAGAATGTAAAAATAAATAAAAAATTTAAAAAATACATACATAATGTGTGGCGGTAAGGGCTCATGACGTAATCTGCTTTAATGGCCTTGCGTTAACCCCTGGATCTATATAGTGCAACTTAAATTGCATGTGCAAATCTGGTCATAGTCTGGATTTGCATACGTAACTTAATTAGTTAACAAGCCAATCACTGCTGATATTTGCCAATTAACAGGCAATTATTGACACTAATTGGCTTTAATTAGAATTTACATGCACAAATGGCTAAGCACAAGTTCCAGCTCCGTCCACCCCAGTGTGGCGCCTCGCATCTGCAGCGCTGCTGTAAAAAGAAGAAAATCACCTCCTCGTCAGACCTTCCATCACTGTGTCCCGCCCTCTGACATAACTTCCTATTTCCTCGAGGGCGGGACACAGTGAGGGAAGGGCCGACGAGGCGATTTTCTTCTTTTTACAACAGCGCTGCAGATGTGAGGCGCCACGCTGGGGTGGACAGAGCTCGAACCTGGTTGGCAGGTGGGGACTGCGTCGGGGGGGAGGCGGCGCCGGAACTTGGAAGGCGGGGGGGGGGTGCACCGTGTTGCCCTGCACCTGGGGGGGGGTGCGCAGTGGTGATCCGCCCTGGGTGTCAGGCAACCACGGAACGCCACTGTTGGAATGCACAACCTATCTGCATCAGGATGATTTTAAAAAATGTGATTTTCCAGAGACTAGGCAGAGCTCTAGCGAGGCAGACTAGGCAGAGCTCTAGGTGAGGCAGATTAGGCAGAGCTCAAGGCTGGGCCACACAAACAACAGATCAAACAGGCAATAACCAAGACAGAGGTGCTAACACTAGCACCAGTGGCGTAGCCACAGGTGGGCATGGGTGGGCCAGGGCCCATCCACTTAGGGCTCAGGCCCACCCAACAGTAGCACATGTTTAGTGGTAGCTGGTGGAGATCCCAAACTCTACCAGCTGAAGACTTCCCCCTGATGGTAATGAAAACGCTACTCTCCATGATACTGGCACCTGCGCATGTTCAGTTTTCAGCTCATGCCTGCTGCAGACTGCCAAGGTGGAAAGAAACATGTTCCTGCCAGCTGAGATATCTTTTGGTGGTGGTGGTGGTGGTGGGGGGATTTGGTGCCCACCCACTTTTGCCTAGGCCCACCCAAAATCTGTTGTCTGGCTACGCCCCTGACTAGCACAAAGACAAGCTGAAGAACTAAGGCAGAAGTGCTAACCCATGCACACAGACAAGCAGAAGAACTAAAGCAGAAGTGCCACATAGGCACACTATCAAGGAAACAAGACAGAAGTGCTACACAAGCACACTGACTAGGACATAGGGCAGAAGTGCTACACAAACACACCGACAAACCTGGATATCTTTGGCTTCGCAAAGGCCCTGAATGAATGTCCTCACCTTCCTTATGAGGTCCTTCACTGATGATGTCACGACTGCAAGAAAGAGACTTGAAACACACTGAACACCAAAGTGAGGCTTGGAACACACTGAACACCACAGTGATGCTTGGAACGCACTGAACTCTAGAGTGAGGCTTTGAACACAGAGGAAGTGGTAGCAGAGGGAACAATGCAAGGAAAAGAACAGACTGGAGCCACCTCTGAAGCTGACCACCAGGAGACAAGGTGAGACTGAAAGTGGAGTCACAACCACAGTCATGACACAACTGAAAATGTTTCTAGAAAGCCTTTTCCCATCTTGCTATCTAGTAATAGGTATATTATGATGAAAACCCATCCTAGGTAAATAAATAAATATATATATATATATATATATATATATATATATATATATATATATATATATATATATATATATATATATATTGCAGGAATTACCACTATTGTTAGCAGAATCTGTGGTACTTCAGGAGTCAAACAACACACACCAGAATGAGGGAGAAATCTTCTTTATTTGCCAGCAAACAAAGTAGAACATCAGCACTAAGTCTCTTCTTCTCTTTCTCAGCTCTCTGGATCTTATGGCTTCTGTCTCAGCTCCTTCTCTTCTTCTTAGCTCTCTCCTTCTAACGTAAGCTGCTTCTGCTCTCAGTTATATACAGTTTTAAACCCCTCTAGCCCCCCTTACTTTCCAGATGTAAAGAATAGATTGATTACCCTGCCTTGAACTAATCATTACTTACACATTTACTCCAAAATATCATAAGTACATAAGTACATAAGTAGTGCCATACTGGGAAAGACCAAAGGTCCATCTAGCCCAGCATCCTGTCACCGACAGTGGCCAATCCAGGTCAAGGGCACCTGGCACGCTCCCCAAACGTAAAAACATTCCAGACAAGTTGTACCTAAAAATGAGGAATTTTTCCAGTCCATTTAATAGCGGTCTATGGACTTGTCCTTTAGGAATCTATCTAACCCCTTTTTAAACTCCGTCAAGCTAACCGCCCGTACCACGTTCTCCGGCAATGAATTCCAGAGTCTAATTACACGTTGGGTGAAGAAAAATTTTCTCCGATTCGTTTTAAATTTACCACACTGTAGCTTCAACTCATGCCCTCTAGTCCTAGTATTTTTGGATAGCGTGAACAGTCGCTTCACATCCACCCGATCCATTCCACTCATTATTTTATACACTTCTATCATATCTCCCCTCAGCCGTCTCTTCTCCAAGCTGAAAAGCCCTAGCCTTCTCAGCCTCTCTTCATATCAGTTACATAGATTTGATATTTCCTAAACTGACCTATGACCTGGGGCCTCTCACACTAGACATTGTGGCACCTATCTCTTGGCATTTTATTATTCACATAATCAGTTTCCCAATCAACTTCATACTAACTGGGTTCTGGCATTCATTAAGGGGTCAAGGGGCCAATCTTGCTTAATAGCACACAGATATAGTTTGTTATTACCTTCAGGACCAGTCCTACACTTAGCTATTCATCATGGAACAAAGTTGACTTTTCCTGACCTCTTTCACCTAGCTAGGACTGTGGATAATTCAAACCAGATGATCTATTTAAACTTGCAGAAATATCACTTGAAAGGTCAGACAAAGTTGAATTGAAAAGATATTCTACATAGAAATAGAACTTATTAATTACACAGAATAAAACATATTCTAAAATAAGCAGAAATCAGAATTCCTTATAAGACAAAATCTAAATCATCTAGAATATCTATATCTAAACTATTTTCTTCTAACCAACATTAGCCTAATCTTTTTAAAACTATCTTCTAACACTGTTTGCTTGTTGATCCCTCGAGATTATCCACTATGCCCAATGGCCTTCAGATGTAGTAAATAATTACTTCTCTCTGACCATTTAAACTCTAGTCTAGCAAAAGCTAGACATTCTTGAGCAATTAAAAACAGATGGCATTCCTCCACTTTACAGGACTGAGAAGTTAAACTTAATATGACTTCTTTTGCCCAAGCTGCCTCATATATATATATATATTTTTTTAATGTATGGTTTGTTTGTTTTTATTTATTTTGATTTTTTTAACCAATTTTTATTGATGACACATGCACACAATACATCAAACAATATCTCATATCACATTGTGACATGCCAGTAGGTGAACATCACATACTAAATGCCATCAGTTTTACATCGTTTTCACCCTCTTCCCCCTCCCCTCCCCCTACTCTATCCCTCCCACCATCTTACCCTCCCCCCGCCCATTCCGTTTAACAGTTCAAAATCCTGCTTCTCGCTACCGGTGTCAAGGTGTCCCAAAAAGGCAACCAAGTTTTGCAAAACTGGTCTCCTCTCCTTGAGGCCAGATCTCCCACTTTCTCCTTTTCCAGCATACAACATTGCATCATGGCTCCTCGCCATTGTGATACTCCAGGTGGTTCTGGTTGTAGCCACAACTGTAGATTTATTTTGATTTTTATTAATGTGCATATTGATTTGTAAGTTGCCAGGGGATGGTAGGTTGAGCGACGTATTAGTTTTTAAAATAAAAATAAGTAAATAAAACTTATGACCTGGCTTAGAAGCAGCGGGATTCTAGGTTAGATGGACTTTTGGTCTGACCAGTAAGGCAATTCTTATGTCCTATGTCTTATGACTGGAAATCACTCCTGCCTAGCCACTAGATACCAGGAAATGTTCTGATAAGAACCAGGGGAGAGATCAGAAGTTGAAGGACTTCATTATATAAGATGTTAGGCTGGTCAGAGGTTTGGGAATACACTGTGGGGCTCTTGTACTAAAATGTGTTAAAAATGGTTTACCACGTTTTTAACATGGGACTTTCTGCACCCTAAGCCCATATTTAATGTGTGAATAAAATAAGACTTTTTCATTTTTGCAGGTTCTATGCTAATGTCAGTGCATGGCAACTGCAAATAATGCGGGAGACTTTACCATGTCCTATTTAGGAGGTGCTAAGTACTCCCGCGTTTAGTCTGTGTTGTTCTGGTTGTGCTAATTATTTACTACCCATAGCATGCCCCTCCGAAAAAAATATGTTTGAAAAAAAATGCACACTTAGCATGTGGGAAGTGACAAATTACTGCAAAATGCTTTCACACTTTTTCGCAGTAAGCATTTTCCCACGTTCTAAGTGCGCGTTAGGACTTAGCACCCTTTAGTAAAAGAGCCCCTGTATGAGACATTGCAGATTGGGGTTGGGTATCTTTGTCTCTAGTCACATAGCCCCTTTAAGAGAGTCCCTGGGAGCACTTGGTTGCAAATTAGTGGCCTGATGCTCCCAAAGAGGAAAGATAGTGCCAGCTTGAAACTAGTGTTATCTTCTGTGACAAACTTAGCTTTCAAGGTTTAACACAAGCTGCATAATTCAATTTGCATAGCAATAAGGTTCCTTGCATGCATTTCTATCTCATTATTTAACTTATCTTTCAGTAAACATGTATTAAGGGCAAATAATATGTGCTTTTGCTATTTAACATGCATTATTTGTCAACAATTGTGTGCTATTGTATTAACACAAGTTAACAACTGCCCCTCTAAATCCTTTTAAATACTGACATTCTAATTTTCCTTAGGATATTGCAATAAAAATGCTCAGTGGCATAACAATATGCTTTGACCTCACTGAGATGTCAGGTGAATTGAACTAACTGGACTCCTTCTATAAAGGAAAGAAAACACAGGGGTCATATTACTGAAGTGTGCTAGGTTTTTCATTTACTGAGCATTAGCAGCAAAACTTAGGGTCGTTTTTACAAAGGTGCATAAGGGCAAACAGCGCACGTCAAATTGGTATTACCACCTGACTTGCGCGTGCATCTGGCAGTAATTCTGAGTTTGGCATGCGCTGAAAACCCGTGGTAGAAATGTCTTTCTCTAAACACATTCAAGGACGGATTCTTTAGACAGAAAGTGAAAGACCACTTATCTTCCAGTATGTGAAAAGAAGGCTACAAATAAACTGAATCCAAATTATGTAAATCTGTTTTCTTTAAAGACTGTTTTAATCAATTTAGATCCAAAACAGTCCACAGAAGATAATAATATAAAATGCACATCACTCATATTAATAGAATATAAGTAAGCAATGCAAAAAGAATACAATAAATATATGAACTCCCGTGATATAATCCTACCATATTGCAACTTTCTTGTACTTCAATGTTCAACAAAAGATATAAAACACTGGAATGTATTTAGATGTCTCACAGTAAGAGTTCACCAGAGATAGGAAAGTTAAGAAAATAATGAATTCAAACAGTAAATATAATTTTATTGAATCAACTTTGTATAAGAAAGTATCAAATTAGTAGAGCTCCTCAGACCCGTTGATTAAAATTATTTATTAGTGCTGAAATAAGACTTTTTTTTTTTACCGTGAACAGTTTATTGAAACATCCCACAAGGAAAGACAGGCAAGATTGAGGCGGCATTTGCTGTGATGGTGGGAGTTAAGCCTCCAAAGCCTGATCTCCCTTCTACTAAACAGGAGTGGGAGAAATCCAATGTTAATAACATGGTAGATGTTTTCGAGCAACTGCAGCAGATCTCGTCACTCCTCACAGAAAGCAAAGATGATATTAAGGATATCAAAAATGAAAAAGCTCATTTAGCCCCCTCTCTTTTACAAATGGGCTGTGTCGGCATTACTGCACCAGCAGCCACTAGTGCGGCTTTGTAAAAGCGGGGGTTGATCACAAATTCTCTGTGATGGAATCTCGTTTGATGCAGCTGAAGAGTAAGTGCAAAGAAGTTGATGAGTTGGCTGTTCAACAGCATGATGACCGAAGGGCCTTGCGCAATGTTGAAAACATGTTGGAAGATTATGGCAACAGAAACGGAACAACAACCTGCGGATTGTTGGCCTGAATGAGGGGAGCTTAAGTTTCTTGAGTCCTGGCTACCCAGGGTTTTGAATCTCTCCTTTGATCACCTGTTTGAGCTTGAAAGGGTGCACCAAATCCCAGCTAAAGTATGGCGGGTCAGATGAAACCCCCGTCAAATTGTGGAGAACGTGTTTTGGTTTCCTCAGGTTTCTATAATCTTGGAGCAAATGAGAACTATGCATACCATCTCCTGGCAAGGGCAGCAAATTTAAATTTTGGCAGATTTCACTAAGATGACAGCAGACAAGTGCTATTGTTTTCTGGCCTTTTGACAGCAATTTAAAGCTTTGGATGCCAGGTGTGGCCTACTGGCGTCTGTCAGGGTGAAAGTAACACACTTAAATTGCACCAAGACTTATATTGATCCAGCCAATTTAGAAAAGTATTTGGCTTATCAAGAGTCAGCTGCATGGATGGTTACTTGAACTTTCTACAAGTTAACAGTGACTTTATTCTTCAAGGGATGTAATTCAAGTTCTAAACTGATTGATGATATTAGTTTTTGTCATTCAGTCCACTTATTTACAGTAATGTTCCACTTGTTCTTTTCCAGCTTATGGATTTCATGGTAGTCGGGTCTGTGGATGGGATGCACTTCTTCCTCTTGTTGACTTCCTGTAGTGTACTACTACTACTACTACTTATCATTTTAATAGCGCTACTAGACATACGTAGTGCTGTATACTTGAACATGAAGAGACAGTCCCTGCTCAACAGAGCTTACAATCTAATTAGGACAGACAAACAGGACAAAAAAGTGTGCGGTTCTAATGTCCCTCCTCGCATCATAACTACTGAAGACCCATCTCTTCAACAAGGCATGCCACAAAGATCTACCAATGTGAATATACATAACTCCTCCACATATATTCAGAACTATCTCAAAATATCTGCTTGTTCTCTACTATCGTGCTTTATCTTTTTCACGTTCCCAAGATCCTTCTGTAACACTAATTGTATATTTTCTAATATATGTCCACTATTCATGACTATTGTAAGCCACATTGAGCCTGCAAAGAGGTGGGAAAATGTGGGATACAAATGCAATAAATAAATAAATACATAAATAAATAAACATCCGCTATTCCAAAGAGAGGACTGCTGCTTAACAATGATAAGAACCAAACCAGAACCAGACTTTAATCCGTAGGAGCTCAGTACTGAAGAATGCCAAAGAGGTGCTTATTCTTAATGACCATCATAGCCTTTCACTGAGATATTATTCAAACATCACTTAACATCATCATAGCTCCCCTGCACCGACAATAACAATTCAAATACGTAAAATAGACTGGTTGAAAGTTCTGGAATATAGAAGGCATGGCCTTCCAATATCCAAATACCAACGACTTACTCAAAACATGCTATCTGCAGCTTACATTTCATTACCACAGATTTGGGAAAAAAAATGAGTATTCTAAACAAATTGTGTGGCTTACTAAACATGGCTAATGGCAGCCGTGGAAAGGTTGACAGCTGCTATACATGTTGTTTAGAAACAATATAAATAAAAACCTGGACACCGTGGGCCAAAATTCAGCTGGTATGGCCACTAGCTTAAGTTAAATGCCAGCAGCAGCACTGGCCTCCTGCTTTCACTAAATTCTTCCTTTTTGCTTAACATCAGTATCTTCACATTTTGGTTTGAAAAAATACTTTCTGAATAAGCCTCTAGATTTTGGATTGGCTGTTATTCTGATACCAATAATGTAAAACAAAAGGAGATGTGATAACTACATTGAACTGTTCCCTTTCAATGGTTTATCCAGATTGTAAAATCGGAAGGAAGGCTTCATGATTTGAACATTCTGTCAGCAGAAGCAATGCATTAAAGAAAAATCAACAACATGCAGATGGTCACGGATATAACACAAATAAACAGCAATTTAGCAAATGTCTACACCGCACCGGAGAGTTTGGCTGGATTACTTTGGCTTTTGTTATTATGTTTGCACTCTCCTGTGTAATATGGGTTTCCCTGATCAACATCTTTGGTTTATATGTATGTTTTGTTTTTTTATCAGTTCTGGAAATAAAGTAATTGCTGGTAGTAAAAATGTTCAACCATTCCAATATCTTTAGTCTCATCTGTTCATCATAAAAGCATATTAAAATGTTCTTTTAAAGGATTTTGTGGTAATCTGTGCACATAACCTCAAAAGGAGTGAGAGGGTTATGTGGATTAGAACTGAAAAAAAATAATTAGAAAATGCAGGGAGATGGAACGGCCTGACTAAAGCATGCTGTAAGTCCAAAAACTTTTATGAAACAACAATTATTAGTCTGAGTTCTGAAAAAACCCTCCAGTCATGAGGGCATTCTTCTCTGATTACAGAAAATGTTCTAAGTCAAGACTTTCTAAAGCTGTGCTAGTGACCCCATAGGCATTCTGAGTTTCAAGATAGAGCCAATAATAATGTAAACCTGCATATATTAGGCTTACAATAGCTACCTAGCAGGAGAGGCTAAAGAGGTTAGAGCTTTTCAGCTTGGAGAAGAAAAGGTTTAGGAGTGATATGATAGTAAAATCATGAGTGGTGTGGAACAGGTGCATAAGAATTGGTTGTTTAATCTTTCAAGAAGCACAAATGCTAGAGGATACCAGTATGGGTGTGTGTGCATATATGTAAGAAATTCTTCTTCTCTCAACTTCTACCTATTTATCGACTTTACTTTTAGGAAGATATCCAAATCTTTTTTTAAACCCCGCTAATTGAACTGCTTTTACTACATTCTCTGGCAACGAATTCTAGAGTTCAAGTACACATTGAATGAAGAAATATTTTCTCCAATTTGTTTTAAATTTACTACTTTATAGCTTCATTGTATGCCCCCTACTTCTAGTATTATTGGGAAAAGTAAACAAGCAATTCACATCCACCCGTTCCAGTCCACTCATTATTTTTTATACCTCTATCATCACCTCAGCCATCTTTTCTCCAAGCTGAAGAGCCCTAGCCATTTCAGCCTTTCCTTATAGGGAAGTTGTCCCATCCCCTTTATCATTGTTGTCACCCTTCTCGGTACCTTTTCTAATTTGAGATGTGGTGACCAGAATTGCACACAGTATTCAAGCTGCGGTCGCTACATGGAGCGATACAAAGACATTATAACATCCTCATTTTTCTTTTCCTTTCTTTTCCTAATAATACCTAACATTCTATTTGCTTTCTTTGCCGCTGCTGCACACTGAGCAGAGGGTTTCAACGTACTGTCAACAATGATACCTAAATCCTTTTCCTGATTGATGACTCCTAATGTGGAACCTTGCATCACATAGCTATAGTTCAGGTTCCTCTTTCCCACATGTATCTCTTTGCACTTGCTCAAATATGAAAGTGCCAAACCCCTCAGAGAAAAATTACACTGGTTACCATTAAAAGATTGAATTACATTCAAATCTGCACCCTGGTCCACAAAATTATTCATGATTGGACCCCGATATATATGTTTGACCTCATCGCGTACTTTCTTGAACCTCCATTATCCCAATTGCAAAGGACTTAAATTTAAATCAATATATGCATCTAGTTTCTCCTACATCTGCACGCAACGTTGGAATGCACTGCCGAATGCTGTAAAAACAACACATGATTTGGCAGCCTTTCGGAAACTATTAAAGACTAACCTGTTCACAGAGACTTATCAAAAGGACCTTTCTTAAAAAACGTGGCATCAGAACTGCACCAGAATTAGTTAACATTGAACTATTCTTATTTTGATTACTTTACAACATTGTCTTTATTGAATGTTTTTGACTACCTTTGATTTCAAAACCTGAAATGTATTGATTACCGATTTTCTTCTAATTTACTGTTTATTCTATATACTCTAACTGGAACATTACTCTGTATTTCTTATTCCGGAAATGGCGATTGCCACTACGGTATTTGTAAGCCACATTGAGCCTGCAAAGAGGTGGGAAAATGTGGGATATAAATGCAGAAAAATAAAATAAATAAATAAATGTAATCTACCATCTGGATGCACAGTCTCCCAGTCTTGTAATGTCCTCTTGCAATTTTTCACAATCCTCTTGCAATTAAAGAACTTTGAATAACTTCGTGTCATCAGCAAATGTTGTTCTCACTAGTTATTCCCATATCTAGATCATTTATGAATATGTTGAAAAGCAGTGGTACCAGCACAGACCCCTGGGGAACCCCACTGTCAACCCTTCTCCATTGAGAATACTGACCATTTAATCCTACTCTCTATTTTCTATCTTTAACCAGTTTTTAATCCACAGTATAACACTACCTATCCCATGACATTCCAGTTTCCTCTGAAGTCTTTCATGAGGTACTATTGGGCTCATTTTCGAAAGAGAAGGATGCCCATCTTTTGACATAAATCGGAAGATGGACGTCCTTCTCCCAGGGTTGTCCAAATCGGTATAATTGAAAGCCGATTTTGGACGTCCCCAACTGCTTTCCATCACAGGGATGGCCAAAGTTCAAGGGGATGTATTGGAGGCGTAGCGAAGGTGGGTCTTGGGAGTGCCTAACACTTGGACGTCCTCAACCAATAATTGAAAGAAATAAGGACGTCCCTGATGAACACGTGGATGACTTTACCTGGTCGTATTTTTCTTACGACCAAGGCACAAAAAGGTGCCCAAAATGGCTAGTTGAATATCGGAAAGAATTGGGGAGGACCACCCCTTACTCCCCCCGTGGTCACTAACCCCCTCCCACCCTAAAAATATATCTTTCAAAATGTTGATTGCCAGCCTCTATGCCAGCTTCAGAGGCATACTCAGCTCAATCACAGCAGTATGCAGGTCTCTGGAGCAGTTTTAGTGGGTGCAGTGCACTTCAGGCAGGTGGACCAAGGCCCATCCCCCCTACCTATTATGTTTGTGGAGGAAACAGCGAGCCCTTCAAAACCCACCACAAACCCACTGTACCCACATCTAGGTGCCCCCCTTCACCCATAAGGGCTATGGTAATGGTGTACAGTTGGGGGTGGTGGGTTTTGGGGGGAGGGTTGGGGGGCTCAGCACACAAGGTAAGGGGAGATATGTTCCAGGGAGCAATTTATCAAGTCCACTCAGTGTCCCCTAGGGTGCCCGGTTGGTGTCCTGGCATGTCAGGGAGACCAGTGCACTACAAATGCTGGCTCCTCCCACTACCAAATGGCTTGCATTTGGTTGTTTCTGAGATGGATGTCCTTGCTTTCCATTATCGCCGAAAATCAGAAACAACCAAGTCTAGGGACGGCCATCTCTAAGGAAGACCAAATTTCAGGATTTGGGTGTCCCTGACCGTATTATTGAAATGAAAGATGGACATCCATCTCTTTTCAAAAATACGGGTTTCCCCGCCCCTGGATGGGGACGTTTTACGAACACGTCCAAATCGAAATGAGGACGTCCCTTTCGATTATGCCCCTCCTTGTCAAATACCTTTTAAAAATCCAGATACACAATATTGACCGGCTCACCTTTATCCACATGTTTGTTCACCCCTTCAAAGAAATGTAGTAGATTGGTGGGGCAAGATTTCCCTTCCCTAAATCCATGTTGGTAAAACTCTTCCTGCCTTTCTTCCTACCCTGTATTTCCTGAATAGTTTATAACCTAGTATATATTCCATTACTGGTTCTCTATTTACCATATCTCCATGGCTAATTGAATTCAGTCTCTACCGTTACGGTCTCCAGATCTTTGACTTTATTGCATGCTAATATATATACAGTATGCATGCTAGTATATGTGGATGGGGCATTTTCAAAAGCATATCCAAGTCAGAATAGGGATTTTCAAGTCAGAACGTCATAAATGGATGTCCATCTCACATGTATTTTCGAACAGGATACAGTCTGTTTGCAAATACACGAGATGGATGTCCATGCAATGGAAACATCTAACATGAATATCCATTTTACATACTGAAATGTCCAGATTTTGAACAGGGTAAAAAAGCGGGACAATGACATCTAAATGGCTACAAAGATATTCATGCAGAGCAAAGGGTTAGCATACTACTACTACTACTTAACATTTCTAGAGCGCTACCAGGGTTACGCAGCGCTGTACAATTTAGCAAAGAGAGACAGTCCCTGCTCAAAGAGCTTACAATCTAATCGACAAGTGAACGGTCGGTCCGATAGGGGCAGTCAAATTGGGGCAGTCTGGATGCATAGTTGTGCACAGGACTGTAAACCAAGAGACCCAGGCTGAAATCCCACTTTAATTCTTTGCTTTTGTAACTGTGAGCCTCCAGGAACAGAAAAATACCTATTGTACCTGAATGTACACCATTTCTATAGCCTTCAGGCTTGCAGGTGGCTTTTATATTTAGGTACAGTAGGTATTTTTCTGTTTCTGGAGGGCTTGCGATGATGAAAAAAAAGAGTGGGATTTGAGTCTGGGTCCCTTATTATACAGTCCACCACTGGGCTACTTCTCTGACCTGCTTCTTGCTCTGTTAAGAATACCTGTAATACGTGAAGTCATCATAATGCCTGAAATCCTCTTCTGGTTTTACTTTCAGGGGAGAGAGAGGAGGACAGCAACCACTGGGGGATAAGGAGATGTCATGCCTTAATCCCTCCAGTGGTCAAATGCGCAATCAGAGCACCTTTCTGTTACCTGATGTTCCTGAAACAAGGTCTAAATAAGGACATCCTTTTCTTTAGATGTGGATGTTTCTTCCCCTTCGGTAATCGTTGTAGGATGTCCAGATTTCAGGCCCTCCTTAGTCATTACATTACATTACATCGGGACTTATATAGACTTTCAGATCTAAGCAGGTTACAGACATAAAAAAAGAGAGATAGATACCAGAACAAAAATCTGTGAATTACAATAAACCACTTAAAAATTAACAAAGCACAGTGGCATAGGAAGGGGGGGGGGGCGGTGGGGCGGTCCACCCCGGGTGCATGCGCTGGGGGGGGTGTCGGCTCGCTGGTTCTCTGCTCTTTCTGCCCCGGAACAGGTTACTTCCTGTTCCGGGGCAGAGAAAGCAGGGAAGCAGCAGAGCCGACGCAGCTCCCAGTGACGTGCACTGGGGGCGGATCAGCCCTCCCGCCTGCCCCCCCCCCCCCCCCCCGCTGCAAGGTAGGGTGCGTTTCAGGGGGGGCGCTCCGGAGGGGGGGCACCGTGCCCTGCACCCGGGGGGGGGGGGGGTGCGCAGCGGCGACCCGCCCCGGGTGTCAGGCACCGTCGCTACGGAACTGACAAAGCATGCTTATAATCCATGTTTCTTAAGAAAGTTTTGATCTTCTTTCTAAATAGAAGATAGATTGTGAAAAGAAAAACATTCCAGCAATATCCTTCCACAGTCTAGTGGCTTGAACAGCCAAAGATTCATCCAGCAGTAGTCTCATTTTACCCTTAGCAGAAGGAAAGGTGAAAAAATTAGTGCTATCACACCTCCTTGTTCTAAAAGGGGCTAAAAAGCAATAATGGATGAGCCAATATCTAGGAAGGAAGCCTTGTAATGTTTTAAAAAGAAAAACAAACTAATTTAAAAAGCACTCTAGCTTCAATTGGTAGCCAGTGAAGTTTAACATATAGGTGTGGGGGGATTCTATATATGGCACATAAAAAATCCGGACAGAAACATTTCTGCCTAAGCGTATTCTATAAGCGGTGTCTAGGCCTATTATTTAGGGGTTTCCCTTTATCTTTCTTCTTGAACCATTCCTTACACCCCTACTCATTCTTTTCTTTCATTGGATGTGCATTATTTAATTCTAAATTCTCCTCAATTTGCACATCTTGAAGCCACTAGGCATTCTGCATTTGTTTTTCCGTTCTCCTAAAGTATGAAATGTTCTCCCTCCTGCTCTTCATGTTGAGCAATCTTTTTCTATATTTAATTCTAACTTAAAAACTCATGGGACCTTTTACTAAAGTGTGCCGAAAAATAGCCCGCACTGGTGTAGGCACGTGTTTTGGACATGCGCAGGTCCATTTTTCAGCGCACCTGCAAAAAAGGCCTTTTTTGGGGGGGGGGGGATGGGGGTGTGAGAAAATGGATGTGGAACACAATTAAAACCAGCGTATGTCCATTTTCGGCCTGATACCTTACCGCTACCCATTGACTTAACAGTAATGTCTCACGCGTTAACCGGGCAGTAATCGTCAGCACACGTACACTGCCGATTACCGCTGGGTAAGCGCCATGCAGTAGAAAATTCCTACCGCATATTTGACGTGCATCAAAAATGGAATTACCGCCCGAGGCACGTGGTAGTCTGGCGATAGTTCCAATTTGACACACATTGGATGTGCGTAGGCACCTACGTGTCTTAGTAAAAGGGTCCCTCACTTTTTTGGATTGAGTTGTGGCCTCTTGTTTTGAGCCTCTGTTGGGTTGCTGCTGTCCTAGTTTGAGTTGACTTATACTTTATTTTATATTGTTCTTTTTTTCATTATTATTATTTTTGTCCTCTACCTCTTCTCTCTCCCCTGCTTTATGTGTGGTTTTTGTAACTTTCCTATTTTAAATGGCATTCTGTTCCTTAATTCAAACTGCATTGACTTGCCTGTCAGATATCAAGTTCTTATAATAAATATAAACATATCTTTTATCTGTTATTGTGGCATGAGATTTCAAGGTCCTCATCTAATGAAGTGGACTCTAGTCTTTCAAAAGCTCATGCCTCAATAAGGGGCCCTTTTACTAAAGTACGGTTGGACCACCGTGGTCTTGCCGCATGGTGATCGGGCACTATCGCCGGGCTACTGCAGGAGCCTGGTAGTAGTGCCTACTCCCACCATTTCTGGCAGTTCAAAAATATTTTTAGCATTGGGAGCTTATCTGGAGGAAATCGGGTGGCGCTACCCGCTGCCCGGTTACTGCCGGGTTAGCGTGGGAGTCCTTACCATCTCCTAAATAGGTGGCGGTAAGGACTTCCCCCCAAAATGGCTGTGCAATAAATGGTTAAATTACCACATGGCCATTTTCCTTTTTTTAAAGGCCTTTTACCTGCTGTCATGAAAGGAGACTTCAATGTGGCAAACCCACTGGCCAACGCCACTGCCACCGCAGGGATCCTTTTACTGCAGCTTGGTAAAAGGACCCCTAGGTTGGTTAGTGTATAAGATGCCACTTGCATCTGTAAATTTTGTTATACCAGACTAACATGTCTACCCTTGTTAAAATTTATATTTATATTTTTCTGTTTCTTCTGATAGACAGATAGAAACAGGTATATACAGTAGCTGGTGTTTGTGGCTTTTGTACAAAGTTCATAGTTAAATAAAATCTATTTAGTGTTACACACTGCCATCTATTTAATGTTATTTAGCATTTTTTTGTAACCTTTTGGCTGTTCAACATTTTGCAAAATGTCTTAGGATCACAATACGCTTTAATTGCAGTGCTATCTCAATGCAACAACAAGTATAAGCAAATTGAAATTTCTAGAGACAGATTTAGTATCTGAATTTAAGAGAGCTTGGGACAAGTACATAGGGTAGGGAGAGTAGATGGCATTGACAGGCAGACTGGATAAGCTATATGGTTTTTATCTATCTACATTTTTCTCTGTTTCTTTCTCTCTGTTTTGATGTAGAGCCTGGCTGTACTAGTTCCTGCTGATTTTACTGCTTTTATCATTGCTGAAAAAAATGCTAATCATCTCCATTTTACAATCTGACAGTGTTAATAGTAACTTTTATGGCTTGATATAGCAGAAGACATCGCTACCATTTCATTCTGTAGTATCCCTGTTTATGATACCATTATATCAAGAAATACTTTCAATATGTGATAACTGTGTGATTATACCTCTTTGAATTAGAATTAATTGAATAAACATATGAAGGGCAATTTTATAACAAATTGCTTATATTTACATGCCCATAGAACATCTAAATTTCAGAATATTGACATTTTGTGTCTAAATGTTCATTAACCTATTAAAATGCCAATAAGGCGCACATAAATGGTTTTCTACAAATGCCTGCTTAAATAGAATAGTGTGCATTTGTAGGCTCTAGTGTACCTAGGGCAAGGGGGTGAGGGTGGTCCGCCCTGGGTGCCAGCAACGAGGGGGTGCGCGGAGCAGGCGCGTGCTGTCAGCTCTGCCGGTCCCCTGCCCTGGAACAGGAAGTTGATGTCTGAAGGGGCAAGGAATTGGCGGAGTTGTCACAGTGCACGCCTGCTCCACACACCTCCTTGCTTGGAAGAGGGGTGAGTGTGCTCCGTTGGGGGGGTGTGCTTGCCCCGGGTGCCATAAAAGGTAGGTACACTGCTCTTTATAAGGGGCTCACATGGGTGGGACATAAGTGGGGCTGACATTTAGGCAGGCAACTTATATAGAATACTGTAAATTGCCCATGCACATTTATATGTAGATGCCTCATTTATGCCAGCTTTATAGCAGATGTACATGTTGGCACCTACATGTAGACTCATTGATGCCGGGTTCATGCTAGTATTCTATAAGGACACTTGAATGCAGAATACGTTTTCACCCTGCATTACTGACACATCTAAATGGAGGGACCCTGATGTAGAATTCCTTCACAGAACTTATAAGCCTTGAAAATTAGTTTTAAAACCTGTGCTACTGTGCACTAGCATCCATTAACATCAGGTCTCGTTTTCCATTCATAGACAGGATTGAGTCAAACCAGTCTCTTCCAGAATTCAGAAGTTAGTGGAACGTTCACAGTATGTACAGGCCTTCCTGCACACAGCAGTCTCCTCAGCTCCTCAGTTTTATGTTTTCCAATCTGCCAAAAGGACACAAAAATAAAGCTCTCCTGACTGTTGAAAGGTTGCTTTATTGTATTTTTTTTATTTTTCTTTACATTTTTTTAAATCATTCTTTAGATTCTTCGTGTCACAGAAGTGTGGCTTCTGTCTCTGTTCTTAGTCCAGCAGAAGAATGAGAACTTTGGGGGTCCTTTTCCAAAAGGGTGTTAGAATGTAGGCTTAGTCCTCCCCATCCATGCCCCTGATATTCAGGAAATACTCCTGGCTGGTTAAATAGCCTTAAGCCAGCTAAGCACGAATATTCAGTGCAAGATACCCGGATATCTTGGCCGAATATTAGCTCCTAGCGGCTAGCCCAGTCACCAGCTATGTTGTGTAATATAGCCGCTTAACGCCATTATTCATTGGCTGGCCAGCTAAGTTTATCGGCCAGATAGAACCGCATAAATAGCAGGTCTCTCTTTGGCTACTATAACTTAGTCAGTCAGCCGATGAATATCAGTTTAAGCAGATATGTTCATAGCGGCCAAAATAAACCCAGTTGCTAGATATAGCCCAGCATTGAATTTCTGAATTTCCTGTCAACCATGGGAGTTAGCCAGGATCCTTCCTGCAGTCTGAATATCAGCTCCAGTGGGTCTTAATTTGTGACTTTCCTGTGCGTTAAACCGAGATTCAACACACCTTTTAAAAACATTATTTTTTTTTTTATTTTACTGGCTGTGCGCTAATGCTGTCATTAGTGTGTGGTACAACATCTAAAATCGAGGTGTCAAAAATTGCAACTTGAGAGAAAAACATATTTCAGCCACTTTATGATTTTTTTTAACTTTTTTAATTTTGAAAAATGAGTCCCTATATGAGTTTGAGACATTAGTTACCTATGAACCTTATACTCAGCTTCACCATACATGATTTCTCTGAACTCATCCCAAGTGTTCACAAAAAATGATAACACCTTTTCCACTTAAATGAGGAAATAGTGATTCTTATTTTCTGCCCAAAGCCTCATAAGAATTCATCAACAACAACAACAACAAAAAACCCTCCACACTCTGGACTCAGAATAGAATCCAACATAAAATCTACGTACCTGTTTGTCTCCTTCAACCCCAACAGAATTGATATTCCAGTCACAAAACTAACTTTAGCAAATTGGCTGGTGTCATGTATCTGTTACATACAAGCTGGTATTCTCACCTCTAAGGTGAAATTTCCTCAGAGCTACAGCAGCTATTGTAGATTTTCTGAAGTCTGCCTCATTGGACTTAATTTGTAAAGCACACTTCCATCATATTATTGTTTGGCTTATCTATAATAGAAAAATATATTTCATTGAGTTGTGCTGACCAATTTGCTTGCCACCTTTTAATATATAGGTGGTTCCTGAATAATAGGCAATGGATAAGCAAATGGGCAGCCTTGAGCTTGGCGGTCATCTTCTTGAATACCTGATGCAAAACTGTTTGTCAATAGAAAAAAAAAGGATGGTTACTCACCTGTAGCAGGTGTTTTCTATAGACAGCAGGATTGATCAGGCCTACAATCCCTACTACTTCCCTGAGAGTTACATTAATTCTTGACCTTTAGAACTAAGGGCTCCTTTTACCAAGCTGCAGCAAAAGGGGGCCTACACTGGTGGTGGTGTGTATTTTTGACAATCGCCGAGGCCCCCTTTTACTGCAACAGGTAAAAGGTAGGTCTGTCCTTTGGGCAGGAAATGGCCATGTGGCAAGTAAAGCACTTGCCACACTGCCATTTTGAGGGGAACCCTTACCACCACCCATTGAGGTGGCGGTAAGGGCTCCCACACTAACCTGCAGTAACCAGGTAGCACTGCCTGATTACTGCCGGGTACACACCAGCGCTACAAAAACAAATATATTTTTGTAGTGCCAGGTATGACTTCGCACTGGGGGTGGGTAGTACCACTGGGCTGCTGTGGTAGCCGGGCAGTGCTTCCTTTTTAACGAGCGGTAAGCTCACATTAGGCTTACTGCCGCTTTGTAAAAGGGGCCCTAAATGTGGAGCTGAGGAGACTGCTGCACGCAGAAAGGACTGTGTATGCTGTTCCGTAGCTGCGACATGCTGAGACAGCATCCATTTATGTGCCTGATCATTCCTACTATCATAAGAACATAAGAATAGCCATACTGGATCAGTATCCTGCTTTCAACAGTGACCAGTCCAGGTCTCAAGTACCTGGCAGAAACCCAATTAGTAGCAAAATTCCATGCTATCAATACCGGGACAAGTAGTGGCTTCCCCCATTTCCATCTCAAAAATAACAGACAATGGACTTTTCCACCAGGAACTTGTCCAAACCTTTTTTAAACCTAAATACACTGACTGCTGTTACCATATCATCTGCAGTGAGTTCCAGAGCTTAACTATTCTTTGAGTGAAAAAATATTTCCTCCTATTTGTTTAAAAGAACTTCCAGGTAATTTCATTGAGTGTCCCCTGGTATTTGTACTTTTTGAAAAAGTGAAAAATTGATTCATTTTTACTCATTATACAACACTCAGGATTTTATAGACCTCAATCATATCCCCCCACCCCCCTTAGCTGTCTCTTTTCCAAGCTGAAGAACCCTAACCTCTTTAGCCTTTCCTCATATGGGAGGAGTTCCATCCCCTTTATCATTTTGGTCGCTCTTCTTTGAACCTTTTCTAATTCTGCTATATCTTTTTTGAATGCAATACTCTACTATAAACTACTATAAATCACTTCTATAGCGCTACTAGTCATACGCAGCGCTTTACAATTGAACATGAAGAAGACAGTCCTTGCTCAAAAGAGCTTACAATCTAAATCAGGACAAACAGACAGGACCAAAAAGGAGAAGGGAAGGACAGACAGAAGGACACATAAGGATAGCACCATGGAGCGATACAGAGGCATTATAATATTCTTGGTCTTATTGTGCATCCCTTCACTAATAATTCCTAGCATTCTGTTTGCTTTTTTGGCCGTCGCCACACACTGGGCAGAATATTTCAGCGTATTGCCTACAATGACACTTAGATCTTTTTCTTGAGTGCTGACTCCTGTGGAGGACCCTAGCATCAGGCAACTATGATTCAGATTATTCTTTCCAAAGTGCATCACTTTGCACTTGTCCACATTCAGTTTCACCTGCCATTTGGATGCCCAGTCTTCCAGTTTCCTATGCTCTTCTTGCAATTTTTCACACTCCACATTTGCTTTGACAACTTTGAATAGTTTTGTATCATCTGCAAATTTAATCACCTCACTCGTCATTCCGAGTACCAGATCATTTATAAGGGGCCTTTTTACAAAGCAGCACTCAGCCCAATGCGGGCTTACCATGCGCCAATTCGCAGCTACCGCCAGTCCAATGTGTTCCAACCCCAGCCCATGCCACTTCTCATGTTGGGTATAATAGGGCTTGATTTTTTTGCGCAGCAGTTACCAGGCGGTAATCATACAACGCTGCGTGCTACCCAGTTACTACCAGGTTAACGCAGGAGCCCTTATCACCACCTCAGTGGTGGCGGTACATGCTTTCCCCACATGACCATGTGGTAAGAGCAATCTTACCACATGGCCATGTATTTTTGCCCGCTGTGGTAAAAAGGGCTTCAGCGTGGAACAAAAATGGCCGCTGCCACTACCGCAGGGCCCTTTTTACCGCAGCTTGGTAAAAAGGCCCCTAAATATGTTAAATAGCACCAGTGCCAGTACAGATTCCTGCAGCACAGAAAAAAAACTATTACAAATGAGCAACAATGCTTTTTGCTCAGTAGGACATATTTACTGGAAACCTGCATTAATGGCTTACACAGTAGCTCACATTGGGCCCTTTTAACTAATGTGTGCTTACTGCACGTAAAACGGTTCTTCTCCAGTACATAAGTACATAAGTATTGCCACACTAGGACAGATCAAAGATCCATCAAGCCAACAGCATCCTGTTTCCAACAGTGGCCAATCCAGGTCACAAATACCTGGCAAGATCCTGAAAACGTTCAATACATTTTATGCTGCTTATTCCAGAAATAGCAGTGGATTTTCCCCCAAGTCAATTTAATAATGGTCTATGGACTTTTCCTTTAGGAAGCCGTCCAGACTTCTCATGTGTCCCGTGGTAGTGCTGGGATTGGTGTGGTGTGGTGTGGTGATATTAATAGGGTGTGCCCAATAACTTTTGGAGTTTGCCTTACAACTTCAAGGATTTCAATTTCAGCCTTCTTGAGCAGATACATTTTGAATGGCAACTTGTTGCTTGCATACAATTTAGCTCCATAATAAAAGCAAGTTTTGAGGTATTTCAGAAGTGCAGTGAAGCTTTATCCTCTTATTTCAGATATTTAGTATTGTCAGACAAATATGTTAGGCAGACAGGCAGATATGTTAGGCAGACATATTTGGTTGTGGTAAAGACTTGACTGAAAATGTTCCAGATAAAATCTTCCAAATATTTTATCCGTCTATATTCAGTGGCAAATTTATAAACCCCAAGGAATAGCTGGATAAAATTACCCAATTAAATTGTTCCCAATAATTTTATGGTAAAGGAATTAGAAGCTGCATGAAATTGCTGTTACCAAATTCACACTTAGGGGTCCTTTTACCAAGCTGCAGTAAAAAGAGCCCTGCGCTAGCGGTGGTGGCATTTTTAACACAGCTGGAAAAAAAGGCTGAAAATACCCATGCCATGCGGTAAGATTGCTCTTACCGCGTAGCCATGCGAGGGGGAGCCCTTGTCGCCACCCATTGAGGTGGCGGTAAGGGCTCCCACACTAACCCAGCAGTAATTGAGTAGTGGCCACTTCCTGATTACCTCCGGGTTAGCACCACACTAAAGGTTAGAGCCCTATTTTCCCCAGTGCAGGAAATGGTATGAGCTGGAGATAGAACAGGAACTACCACCGGGGCCTACATTGGGCCAACAGAAGCTCCAGATTGGGCTTACCTCTGCTTTGTAAAAGTGCCCCTGTGCAAGTATCATGCTAGTGACTAAAGTTTGGAAAGCTTTTGAGAATGTAGCCCTAGATATTTAAACCCCCAATATTTGTATTTATTTATTTATTTAATACATTTGTACCCCACATTTTCCCACTAGATGATTGTCGGCTCAATGTGGCTTACATAGAACCGCAGGGAAGACTACAGTACAGAAAAGTACAATTAAGCAATGTAAAAGAAATGTAATAAACAAATAGGTATCATTTAGACAACGAAGATAGCAGAAGATAATACCAGGTTACAAGGTAATAAGGTCCATGAATTTTGCTGGAGCCAGGAATGGGTAGGTTAGGTTGAGTCTGGAAAGTAAGCCTTCTTGAATAGGATGGTCTTCAATAATTTTCTGAAATTTAGATAGTTCTGAGTTGATTTTACGGATTTGGGTAAAACATTCCATAGTTGTGTGCCTGCTTATTTTCAAAAGAGAAAGACGCCCATATTTCAACCCAAATCGGGAGATGGGCGTCCATTTCCCGTGGGCGCCCAAATCGGTATAATCGAAACCCGATTTTTGGCATCTTCAACTGCAGTCCGTCACGGAGATGAACAAAGATCACGTGGGCGTGTTGGAGGCATGATGAAGGCGGGACTGGGGCGTGGTTATCACCTGAGGAGAGATGGGTGTCTTTAGCTGATTATCGAAACAAGAAGGGTGTTTTTGACGAGAATTTGGTCCGTTTATTTGGACCCTTTTTTTCAGGTCCAAGTCCAAAAAAGTGCCCCAACTAACCAGATGACCACCGGAGGGAATCGGGGATCACCTCCCCTGACTCCCCCATTGGTCACTAACCCCCTCCCACCAAAAAACCCCCACTTTACAAACTTTTTTCCCAGCCTGTATGCCAGCCTCAAATGCCATACCCACCTCCATGACAGCAGAATGTGTTCTATCCTCTGACAGCCTTTCCCTGGTTCTGATGTGGGTCTCGGGTGAGTGTGACACCTTTTCTGTTAAGGGCACTGCAGAGTCACATCAGCAATGCATTGTGGTGGGTGTAGGGTATTGAGCTCTGTGATTCCACTAGCTTGTGTTAAATGCTCACGATGTTGGTAGTTGGTAGGCTCTACTCCCATGGTGCTTTTCCCTCTGCTTACTGGGTCAGAGTGTGCCCTGTTTTATTTCCGGTAGTCCATGAGGTAGTGGCCATTTTTGTAAGCCAGTTTTAGATCCCGTTCATGTGTTAACCATGTTACAGCACTTAGTTCTTACCTTGAATGTTGCTGAAAGATTGTATTGTACACCATTCTGCCAGCTCGGACCTACTGCCAATCTCAGTACCAGCGAGACTCGTTGCCAGTGGGGCACAACCTGTGATCTGCAGTTAACTGTGAGTAAAGGTGCTTATTCAAATAAAGGACGTTTTCAGCGAGATTAGTCTTCAGGTGTGAACTGCTGTGCCAAGGTTATACACCAGCAACAAGTCCTGTCCCTGGAGCACTTTTAGTGGGTACTGCAGTGCACTTCAGGCAGGCAAACCCAGGCCCATCCCCCCTCCACACCTGTACCACTTGTGGTGGTAAATGGGAGGCCTCTAAAACCCACTGTACCCACATGTAGTTGCCCCCTTCACCCCTAAGAGCTATGGTAGTGTTGTACATTTGTCCCTCCCACGACCAAATGGCTTGGATTGGGACGTTTCTGAGCTGGGCATTTTTAGTTTCCATTATCGCTAAAAAAAAAAAAAAAAAACGCCCATTTCAGAAGGGACCAAATCCATGGCATTTGGTCTGTCCAAACCGTATTTTCAAAATGAAAGATGGACGCCCATCTTTTTCGATAATACGGTCTGTCCCGCCTCTTCACATACCCGTTTTTGCACATAGACGCCCATGGAGATGGGCGTTCGCGTTCAATTATGCCCCTCCATGTAGGAGAAGTTGGAGGCCTAGGTGGTTTTGTATTTAAGGCCATTACAATCAGTATAGTGTAAATTTAGATAGGATCGGGTAAAACTGGAACAGTTTCGAGGTGGTAAGTAAACCAGATCCAGCATGTAATTGGCACCTACATATATCAAGTTGGCAGATAAATGTGTAGAGTGAGCACTTATTTTCATTGGTGCACAGAGTGAATATTAAGGTAAAAGTTGACATAATGATATCAGGCCTGCATCTTCAGAAAAGTGTACTTTTAAAAATGGTCATGACCTTGATGCATTTATATTGTGAGTACCAAGAGAAAGTGACAGCATGATATGTAGTCTTAAGTATTCCTTAAGTTACGCTTTGTAACATAAAAGTTTTTGAACTGAGTGACTCTTTTACTAAAAATATACAGCATAGTTATACTGCATATTTCTAGTAAAAGAAATGGTGCTTTGACTTTGAAGTCTTCAGCAATTGTGGGAAAAAAGATTTCTGCACTTATCATGATTAAATGTGTTGTGTAACTCTCTTGATTACATTAATGGTATAATGGAAAGTTTTTTTTTTGTCAGAGAATGAAAAAACAATAATAATACTAATTTTTATATTTTTATTTTTTGATATTTACATCAAATCTAGCCTTGTTGCCAGTTTGGAGTTTAGATGAATAGATTGTTTCATTAAGGAAAAAGATTTGTAAAACTTTTTTTAGAAGAAATCACTTAGTATTACCCTCAGTGGATTATGAATTGGAAAGTATAGGGGGGTTATACAATTGAGTACTTTTAATTTAGTATGTTTATGATTTTCATTCTACAGTTTTTAACTCAACCCCTTAAAAATTTAGGTCTGTGAGGTTTCTGGATAATTGCAGCTCTTTTGGACAGCCAAAGGTATAGACAGTTTTTGAAATATATGCATGTGTGCAATTGACTATGGGCTCTTTTACTAAGCCGCAGTAAGCTCACTGCAGGCGTACCGTATGCCAATCTTGTAGCAGTGCACAGCATTTACGACGCTAGTGGTAATATTAAAAAATATTTCCACAGGGGGTTACCCAGCGGTAAACGGGCAGTGCCACGTTCTACCCGGTTACTGCTGGGTTAGTGTGAGAGCCCGTACTGCCCCTGACTCAGGTGTGGTCTGAAATATGGCAATGTTGGGTTTTATTATGTTTTTGGATTTTATTATGTAATTTTATTATTGATTGTCTATACATGATCCAGATTAAATTGGTTACTTTTTGTAGTTTAGTGTATGGTCTTACTTTATTTTTGTTTCTTTTGTGGTTTATAATACTTGACCTCTTTTTTTAGACCCATACTGAGGGAAGATAGTTTTCAGACAGCCACGTTACATGGGTAAATACCTTATTTTCTTCCATAAATAGCTTTTAAAATTGTCCTTTATGTTCTATACAATCATCCTCTGAAGTGTTGTTACAGGTTCCTGGAGCTTGTGATTTTGTTTTGGCTTTGATACCAATTTGAAAATGAAATGTCAATGTTGCTGTAATATGTTAAATCAAATTACTACTATGGAGTGTTTCTCCTATCATGTATTCTGCATGGCTTTTCTACCTCCAGCTTTCTTGGCCACTTTATTCAAGTGACCCACTCAATGACTTAAGCAGAGAGAGGTTATATTTTTCTGTCATGGCAGAGGGTATGATTTATCTGTTTTTATATCTATGAAGATGCAGCATTAACTAAGTGGACGTTTGCATAATCAGGCTGGTTTGGAGTTCACTAAATGTAATCTTCTGCTGTATATCTCAATTAATCTTCCTAGCTGTGCCTAATCACATCCCCACCAGGCAGACTCACATTTCTCACAGAGCCGGGATTATTAAAATCCATATTTCACGTTAAAAGCCATATGTTTGAGATTAGTTTCTAAGTAGCAATGCACCTGCCGTAAATACCTCATATCTGTTATCTTCTGAAATACTGCTGCTGTCAGAGATGAGACAGCATGATGTGCATGTCTAACTAGTTCACAATTCTTTTTCATGGCAAGGTGAATCTTTATTTAGTTTTTGCTCTCTTTCCTCCATAAAGAACTGCCTTGTTTCTATCATGGATAGCATTTTAGGCTCCACTAAATCCAGAGATGCAGAAGAGATGGGAAGAAAAACACCTGCTTTTTCAACAGTGAATCGCATTATCCATGTGTGTGGGCTGCATGAATATAGCATGATTTAAGCTTATCAAGATGTGTAAATCGCTCTTGAAACTGTGGCTTCATATCTACCAAATAGTGCTGTAATACTTTAAAATCATGTGTGCTTGCTAACTAGGTAAGAATCATTTCTTTTTTGCTAAAAAGCTTAGGTGGATGACATTCCAAGGTCAGGCAGACTGCATTTGACCTGTGGGTCACATGCTGGACACCCCTGTTACAATATATACAGTACCATTGAAAATTAGTAAAAAGAAAGTAGATACCTGGTAATTTTTCAGTCTTCAAGAGTCCTTCTTACACTACATGCATGAAATTGAAATATTCTGAATACACTACTTAAGAAGCAAACTCTACTACAAGGAGTAATAAGATAGGGTGAAAAGGGGTAGACTCATGAGCACTCTAAGGAACTATTCATTATGGAATGGGTGATAGACACATCGAAAACCTTTCAAGTGGAAGTGGTAGAGGAATATCACTCAATATTTAAAGGGAAATGAGCACTGAAATGGCACCTAACTGGCTATCTGGTGATATTTTGAAAGGAAGGGATTGTAGAGTTGAGTTGTTGGTATGGATAAGCAGACTGGATATGCCATATACCCTGGGATTCTATACATCAAGCTGAGATTTTTGCATGGAAATCAAAGCGTATTCCATAACAATGTGCATAACTTAATTAGTTAACAAGCTACTCAGCACTGATAATTGGATGTTAAGAATCAATTATAAGCACTAATTGGTATTAGAATTTACATGTAACTTGCTAAGTGCATTATGTAAATTGGTATGCATAAATTTAAGTTGCATAGTTGAAAAGTGGGCAAGGTTATGGGCATGGAATTGGTGGGTCATGGGCGTTTCTAAAATCTATGTACATTGTTATAGAATACATCCACTCAGGGAGAGATTCTATATATGACACCTAAAAAATCAGCATTGAAATCAGTGCCGACTAAATGCATTCTATAAGTGGCGCTTAGATTTAGGCATGGTATATAGAATAGGCTTTGTTGATATCTCAGCACCTAAAGCTACACACATCCATTTACGCCAATGAAAACATGGCATAAATCCCAGCGCATAGATTTACATGCATTGGGCCATATTCTATAACTATGTTCGTAAATTACAGAATACCCATGAAACGTCCACTCCCCTGCCCATAGCCACACCCCTTTTTGCATGTGTGCATCACAAGTTTACAGAATATATGCTTAGTGAGTTGTGCACATAAATTCTAATTGAATTAATTGCCAATTAATGCAAATTATTGCTTGTTAAGTGCTGTTATCAGCACTCAGCTTTTTAATTTATGTGTGTTGTTATAGAATCTGCTTGAATTTTGGCAAGGATCTCTAGGCGCGCTGTATAGAATCTGAGGATCTTTGCCTAATTTAGAAGTTGGGCTTTACACCAGGTTTTACTTGGTATAATTGACCGTGACTAAATTTAGTCGCATGGACTGGTGCTCGGCGTATTCTATAAACCACGTGGAAATTTAGGCTTATTTTATAAAGTATTCCTAAATTAAAGCATACTTTATAGAATACACCTAAGTGAATTTTATTTTGGCACCAAAGTTTTAGGTGGGATTTGTAGAATCTAGTCAAGAGTCTTTATCTTTCATGATATTTTATGTTTCTCTGTTAAGCAAATTATGAGATGCTACCTTTGTAATGTCAACTGTGGAGAATAGAGCAACTTTTTAAAACTGAAAATCTGCTTATATTTTAATGAATACATGCATCATATTTCTATTCATAGTAGATACTCAAAGGTCACAAAGAGGGGCATAATCGAAAGGGGCACCCAAGTTTTCCTGAGGACGTCCTCGCAGGACGTCCCGGCGAAGGGGCGTGGAAACCCGTATTATCAAAACAAGATGGGCATCCATTTTTTGTTTCGATAATACAGTCGGGGACACCCAAATCGTAAAATTTAGGTCGACCTTACAGATGGTCGTCCCCAATTTTCGGCGATAATGGAAATCGAGGACGCCCATCTCAGAAACAACCAAATCCAAGCTATTTGGTCGTGGGAGGAGCCAGCATTTGTAGTGCACTGGTCCCCCTGACATGCCAGGACACCAACCGGGCACCCTAGGGGGCACTGCAGTGGACTTCTCAAATTGCTCCCAGGTGCATAGCTCCCTTACCTTGTTTGCTGAGCCCCCCAACCACTGCGGGAGTAACGGGAGGTCATCCCCGATTCCCTACGGTGGTCATCTGGTCAGTTCAGGCAACCTTTTGAGGCCTGGTCGTAAGAAAAATGGACCAAGTAAAGTCGCCCAAGTGCGCGTCTTGGACGCCCTTCTTTTGTCCATTATTGGTTGAGGACGCCCGTGTGTTAGGCACGCTCCAGTCCTGCCTTCGCTATGCTTCCGACACGCCCCTGTGAACTTTGGTCATCCCCGCGACAGAAAGCAGTTGAGGACACCCAAAATCAACTTTCATTTATGCCGATTTGGGTGACCCTGGGAGAAGGGACGCCTATCTCCCGATTTGTGTTGAAAGATGGGCGCCCTTCTCTTTCGATAATAAACCTGAAAATGTATTACTTTTTAACTCATCAGTAGCAAAATTGTCTTTAAAAATCTCTTTATGACTAATTCAATGTGATTATTCTACAAGGGTATAGAGTGAGTATTTCTTTCTCTTTTCTCCTTTGGATGGATTACAAATTCTGATTCAATCAAGACAAACGCACCTGAGACATTTCTGATTTCTTTTTTTTAGAAAGCATAATAAATAATTTCTGACCTTTGAAAATGCAATTGATGTTTGTACATTTGGCTGTTTCTGGTTAAAATCATTTGTAGAATGGCATTTGATTGCTTACAAGCTGATATGGAGTTTTATTGATAATATAGATGCCAACCAAGATGGGCTTCAGTGAGCAGCCTTTATTCTACTGCGTTACCATCTGTTCTCAGAAAGAGGTTTGTGTGTTACAACAACATATTAAAACCCATATCTGCTTAGTCATAATTAATAAAATACTGTTTGTACGGCAAAGATACAGGCACATTGTTTTTTCAAGAACTTACATTTTATGGTAGTAAAAACCTACAAAGAAGGTGCAATCTACTTTTATCTGGTGAGGGTCTCTATCATAAGTGGCAGCAGTAGATAGGCAGGCACAAACAGATCAAAAACAAGATCTGTATGTCTGCCTTATTCAGACATGGGCCACTTTCCCTGTCCCTCGTGGAGGGGCATAATTGAACAAAAACGTCTATCTCCATGGGCGTTTATCTCCGAGAACGGGTCCGTGAAGGGGCGGACCGAACCGTATTTTCGAAAAAAATAGACGTCCATGTTTTATTCGACAATTTGTGAGCTGGGTGCTTTTGTTTTTCAGTGATAATGGAAAATGAAAGCGCCCAGCTGAAAAATGAATAAATCCAAGGCATTTGTTCGTGGGAGGGGCCAGGAGTCGTAGTGCACTGGTCCCCTTCACATGCCAGGACACCAACCGGGCACCCTAGGGGGCACTTTTACAAAAACAAAAAAAAAGGTAAAAGAGTTCCCAGGTGCATAGCACCCTTCCCTTGTGTGTTGAGCCCCCCAAATCCCCCTCAAAACCCACTGCCCACAAGTCTACACCATTACTATAGCCCTAAGGGGTGAAGGGGGGCACCTACATGTGGGTATAGTGGGTTTGGGAGGCGGTTTGGAGGGCTCCCATTTACCAGCACAAGTGTAACAGGTGGGGGGGATGGGCCTGGGTCCACCTGCCTGAAGTCCACTGCACCCCCTAATAACTGCTCCAGTGACCTGCATACTGCTGCCAGGGAGGTGGCTATGACATTTGAGGGTGAAAATAAAAAGTTGTGTAACGGCATATTTTGTGGTGGGAGGGGGTTTGTGACCACTGGGGGAGTCAGGGGAGGTCATCCCCGATTCCCTCCAGTGGTCATCTGGTCATTTAGGGCACTTTTTGGGGCCTTATTTGTGGAAAAACAGGGTCCAGGAAAAGTGCCCTAAATTCTCGCTAAAAACGCATATTTTTTTCCATTATCGGCGAAAGGCGCCTATCTCTGATCGGCCGATAACCACGCCCCAGTTCCACCACGCCTTCGACACACCCCCATCAACTTTGTCCGCATCCGCGACGGAGTGCAGTTGAAAACGTCCAAATTCGGCTTTCGATTATACCGCTTTATTCGTTTTTGTGAGATAAACGTCTATCTCTCGATTTGGGTCACAATATAGGCGTTTTTCTATTTCGATTATAAGCTGGATAGTCTACATAACTGTCCATGTATTTATTTCAAAGAATTTATTACAACGAATCTAGCCTGATATCACTGTATCTCAGACTTCATTCAAAGCCATCTCCAAGGTACAGCTTCAGTAAAACTCTTTTACTGAAGTGTGGTTTTTGTACTTACTGAACTGCAAAAGCAAAAATTGATGTGTGATAAACACAACCCTCCCCCCCCCCCCCCCCCCCCCCGGTTTACAAAGCTGTGCTATCGGCTGCTGCACGGCAATGCCAACACAGCCCATTCAAAGTAAATGGGCTGTGCCGGCATTACCGCACCGGCAGCCGCTAGCACGGTTTTGTAAATGGAGGGGAAAGGCTGTGTAATAACTGTTGGAGACATTTCCAGCATGTGCCCTGCAATTATCATACAGAAAGGTTCTTTAATATGCATTTCTATTCACAGTTGTCAAAGAAGCACTTCATGCCTTCTTTTGAGGAAGATTTTAGTAATCCTGTACTAACGCATAGGTCACAGCATGCGGTAAACACCATGCGATCCACATCCATTCTCTGCTCTTAACATGTCATTCAGTTAAAATCAAATTAGCATGCTCTTTCATGCTAGTAAGGTAAAAGCTACCACACTTGGGACCCTGTTTATAAAGGCGCACTAGCATTTTTAGTGCATACTAAAAATTAGCACACACTGTGTAGAGATGCCCATAATATTCCTATGGGCATCTACACATTTAGCATGTGGTAAGCTTTAGCGCGCACTAAAAATTCTAGCCCACCTTTGTAAACAGGGCCCTTGGCGCTAACAGTTAGCAAGCATTAATTTGCTCATTAACTGTTTCATGTGCTTTAGTAAAAGGGCTCAGACTCATTACCAGAACTTTTTCTAAAAGTCCCACACCCATGTGCTGTTAGCTTCCAGATAACAAACAGAGGTAAGAATGGTTTAAATATTATATACATTGATCTGGTGGGGATAGAGGACAAGTTTTAGTGATGAAGGTTATGTGGGCCCTGGCCGGGCCCCACATAAAAATTGACTAGTTTCCTTCTGATCCCCCTAACTGCCCACGGGTCCATACCCCCCTTCCATCCCCATCCTCCACCCTCAACTCAGGATAGGTTCTCCTGAGCCTACCTGTAGTCCCTAGTGGTCCAGTGGGCTAATGGAGGAAGGAGTGAACCCCACTCGGCCCTGCCCCTAGCAACTATCTTTACAAAATGGTTGCAACGACCTCTTGCAGCAGCCACACACTACTTTGGTAGTACCACAAGGCTGCCTCTAGAGGTTGTAGAAGTCATTTAGTAAAGGCAGCCATTAGGGAAAGGAACAAATGGGGGTTCACTCTTGTCCCTTTTGTCCCACTGAAATACCAGAGACTTCAGGTAGTCCCGAGGGGGGATATTTCCCATATTGGATTGGGGATGAGAATGGCAGGAGCATATGGACCTGTGGAAGCTAGGGAGATCTTGTCTTGTCAGGAAAACTAGTCAATTTCTGTTATGCAGCTCCCAGCCAATTTTCAGTGTCAGGGCTTTCATAGCTACCCAGTCAAAATTTAGGACAGTGTTGAAACTGTTCTAAATTTGCTTGCTTAACTATGTGGATGCTGCATAACTGCTGGTCTCTCTGCAACACCACCCCTTGGACTGCCCCTGACTTGCCCACTTTTAACACAGCTGTTTTGAGCAGATATTCAGTGTCACTGCCCAGTTACTTGTGCTGAATATCAGTGGTTAAGTGCTTTGAATATCAGGCAAGATTTCTATAAAATAATGAGTGGATTTGAACAGGTAAAAGTGAATTGTTTGCATACTCTTTCCAAAAGGACAAGGGAGGCAGGCAAAGAGTTACTAAGGAAAACAAATTGGAGAAAATTCTTCACTTGATCTATACTTAAACTTTGAAATTCATTGCCTGAGTGTGTGGTAGAAGTTGTTAATATAGCAAGGTTTTGAAAGTTCCTGTAAGAAAAGTTCATAAGCCATTATTATTATTGGAGTTGGAGAAAATCCACTGCTTATTGCTGGGATAAATAACATGGCATTTATTTGCTCTTTTGGGATCCTGCCATGTACTTGTCACCTAGACTGGCTACTGTTGGAAACAGGATACTGGGCTTGATTGACCTTCAACCTGACCCAGTATAGCAATGCTTACGTTCTTATAAGAGAAATATAGAGAAGGAATTATATTTTGATTCAGTTTGTAATCAATATCATCTGTGTATGACCTTGTGCTGACAGCATTCTGCAGCACAGTCTGAAGATAATAATCCTCAGACACAAAAAGAAAACAACTTTTATTGATGAAGCCCAGAGTTTAGATATAGGTGTCTTATTCCTGTTTCCACGAGGCATATTTCAATGGTCCATTTTCTTATGTAGCACTTTAACTTCTTTGTATTTCACTCATAATTGCTTCTCTGGCAAAGAATTTCATGCATTCATATGTGTCTGTGGTCCTTACCATGGGGCCCTTTTACTAAGGCACGTAGGTGCCTACGCACATCCAGCGCACATCAAATTGGCTCTACTGCCAAGCTACTGCATGCCCTGGACGGTAATTCTGTTTTTGGTATGTACCTGGGACCCTTTTCTGAAGTCCACTGCAGTGCCCCCTAGAGTGCCCGGTTGGTGTCCTGGCATGTCAAGGGGACCAGTACACTATGAATGCTGGCTCCTTCCACAACCAAATGGCTTGGATTTGGTCATTTTTGAGATGGGCGTCCTCGGTTTCCATTAGCGCCGAAAACCGGGGACAACCATCTCAGAAACGACCTAAGGATGACCATCTCTAAGGTCAATCTAAATTTCATGATTTGGGTGTCCCCGACCGTATTATCGAAACGAAAGATGGACGCCCATCTTGTTTTGATAATACGGGTTGCCCCGCCCCTTTCCGGGGCCATCCTGCGAGGACGCCCTCATGAAAACCTGGGTGCCCCGTTCGATTATGCCCCTCCATGACATATAATTATTTTATTCATTCTTAAATTTACACATTTTCTCTGTATGTTGGTTATCATCATTTTACATGTTGTTTTTCCATTTATACAGACCATTGATCGATTTTTATTATTTGTCTTTAGACTCCTGAAGCAGGCCTGTTGCTGAAACACAGTTCTGTGTTAAGTCTCTAACTAATACATTTTTTAAGACCCAAGACTGTTGTCCTGGTTTCTTGCGTTTGTGGCCCACCTCCCACTGCCTTTCTACTATTGTCAAATATTGAAACATGAACTATATTTTCTATGAATTGCCACACTTAGCTTCTCTTTGGTCAAGAAAGGGAATGCGAAGAGATCGAGTATGGGGTATTCGGGAGTGGGTAAAATACATTAATAATTAAAAGGTTGTGGAAGTAGTAAGATAGAGAAATGCAGTGCTAGGAAGGAGATGAAAGAAGTAGATGGCAAGCTAAAATGTTAGTGAAAGATAAATGGAGGCAGATATAAGTGAATAAATATGAAAGAGAAAGAAAGAAAGAAAGAAAGAAAGAAAGAAAGAAAGAAAGAAAGAAAGAAAGAAAGAAAGATCAGTATACTAGACAGAAATGTATGGGAGAAATGGAATAACATGAGAGACATGATTAATGGCAAAAGTACAACAAACACTGGAAAAAGAGTTCAGAGAAGACAGACCATGGAAAACAGAAAAGAGATAATGGGATCAAAGCAACTGTAGAAATAAAATGCCCAGAAAACAAGGGGAACTACATGCGTACATCACAAAAATATGCACTGGCTTTTGTATTTGATCCAAGGCACAAGCAGGTGCCAAGTAGCAAAGATCTGTCCTTCAGTGACTTGGGGGTCTATTGTGCTCATCTCTGTGGTGCCTACAAAAGAGAAATAAAAAACATCAAAACAATTTTTTTAAGGGTTTTATTTTTTGTTTTTTACATTGCCCTTTAATTGGCTACTCTTCTCTGTCCACGTTTGTCAAATGTGTCCTTTATACCTGCAAATGTGCATTTTACAAAATCAGCACATGTATGTGTACATGCTGGTGTATACACACATCGGAGGCAATTATATAGCTGTCATCTTTAATTTAGTACCCAGAGGACACTCACTACGAGCCTTTATAGAATATTAGTGTATCAGCAAAAATCTGTGCCTGTAATTTAAGTACATAAGTGCATAAGTATTCCCATACTGGGAAAGACCAAAGTTCCATCAAGCCCTGCATCCTATTTCTAACACTGGCCAATCCAGGTCACAAATACCTGGCAAGATCCCCAAAAAGTACAAAACATTTTATACTGCTTATCCCAGAAATAGTGGATTTTCCCCAAGTCCATTTAATAATGGTCTGTGGACTTTTCCTTTAGGAAGCCGTCCAAACCTTTTTTACACTGCACTAAGCTAACCACCTTTACCACATTCTCTAGCAACGAATTCTAGAGCCCAATTACACGTTGAGTGAAGAAACATTTTCTCCGATTCGTCTTAAATTTACTACATTGTAGATTCATCGCATGCCCCCTAGTCGTAGTATTTTTGGAAAGCGTAAACAGACGCTTCACATCTACCCGTTCAACTCCACTCAATCATATCTCCTCTCAGCTGCCTTTTCTCCAAGCTGAAAAGCCCTAGCCACTTTAGCCTTTCCTCATAGGGAAGTCATCCCATCCCCTTTATCATTTTCGTCGTGTAAGTGTTTACCAGCCATAGAGCTGGCGAAGGTGTGTGTGATAAGTTCGGGTGACACTTGTTCTGTGCATCCTACCCATGCTCCATCAATATATAACCCCTGTGTACACGCAGATGCAAGTACACACAAAGGACCCCCAAAATGAGGCAAAAGAGGGCTTGCACTGTTGTCGGTGCATGTTTTTCACATGCACCGAGGCCCCCTTTTTACTGCACCAGGTAAACGGGAAGTCTCTCTTTTCTACAGGAAGTGACCATGCGTCAAGTAAAGCACTTGCTGTGCAGCCATTTTAGGGGGTAGCCCTTACCACCACCCATTGCGGTGGCGATAAGGGCTCCCACGATACCTTGGCAGTGACCAGGCAGCGCATAGCCCTGCCTTAATACTGCAGGGTACACTCTGACGCTACAAAAATAAATATATATTTGTAGCACCGGATATGACGACGTGCTGGGGTGGGAAGTGCCGCCGGGCTGCTGCGGTAGCCCAGCGGTACTTTCTGATTAGCGAGCAGTAAGCTCATGTTTGGCTTACCATCGCTTAGTAAAAGGATCCCTATGTAAGATATGCATATAAAGAATGGTGCTTATGTAGTAGCAGCTCCAAATTGGAAGGAGTAGATGGGAAGGTGAAGTTGGGTTTACTTTTTCAACATATCCTGATATTATTGGAGCATAAATATTTTTTTGTGTTTTTGAAGCTCTTGGACTTCTGGTTTATATTCCTTCTGGCTGTCTTGGAGATTCAGCTTGCAGTTTTATACCCCTTGTTTGTCAGCATTCTATATATTTACATGTGTAACTGATGCATAAATGTTAGCATCTACTTGATAGAATTACCCCCCCCCCCCCCCATAAAGCCCTCAGTGATACCTAACAATTTATTCTCATGTGTATTTATAAAATCTTTGCTTCCACTTGACTTCCTAGCAAATACATATGATGTAGTTGCATCCATATGGGTATTTTACAAAAGATTCCACATTTACCAGAGCTTTCTATAAAATACAGAGGCAACTGAACACATCCCAACCAACCATAAAATTGGGCTTTTTGTGACCTTGGGTAAGATGTTTTATCTCCCGTTGCCTCACGGATGAAAGCTATTATAGTTAGTGACATATTATACCTAAATACTGATCATCACTGTATAGTGTTTATTCTATTTTTATTGCCTGTCAGCTGATAATCCACAAATCGCATAATAAAAACACAGCAGAGCAATTTACAATGAAGCAAGGTAATATCCAAATGACAAAAGAAGATTCGAGCTGAAATGGCTACTGGAAGATAATTCCAGAGATAGGGGCCCAATTAACAATAAGCTCTGTCTCTGGAAATACCAAGATGCAAGCATATATTCACTATAAAAATAATTTGTATTACTATTTATTATTCTAATAAAGGGCCCCGTTTACTAAACTGTACTAAGTGCTAATGTGAGCTTAACACAGGAAAAATGGCCTAACACAGGACACACTAAAGGATTCAGCATTAGTTTTTTTTTTAATTGTGCGCACTAAGCGTACAATATTTATTTGTTTATTTGTTTTTTGGGAAGGAGCATGTCAGGGCCAGAGAATGGGTGAAGAAGCACTATTTAGCTAGAGCACTGACAGCACTGACGTCAGTGCCGGTCCTACCATTAGGGTAACCGAGGTGGGGGCACTCTTCTGAAGTGGCATTGTCCCTGCCTTTCTTTTCTCAACCTCCTTCCCTGAATTTACCTTTTTCTTTTCTTGTTGTTCAAAGGGCGGCAGTCCTTCTGTTACCCCTCTACTGCATGGTACTTTGCTGACTTTGGTCACTTCCCTACACTAGTTGTGTATGATTTTGGATTCCCAACTATCCTTCGGCCCTCACATTTCCATAGTAGTCAGGTCCTGCTTCTTTTTCCTCCGCTATATTCACTCCATTCGTAATAGTTTTGAAGAAGATAATTCATGCCATTCTAGTTTATACTCTGGTAACCTTGAAATTAGACTATTGTAATACTATTTATGCCAAGCTTTCAGTGATTCTATTTTAAAAAACAATCAGTTCAAAATACATCAATTTAACTGCTTTATCACGCACACCAATTTGACCAGTTGTCTTCCCTTCTTTTCAGATATCACTGACTTCCAATCCCATTTTGTATAAAACAAAAGATTCTGACCAAAAATGTCCTTCACTCTGGCTGCCCTTCCTATCTATCATCGATCAATTACCCCATACATGTCGGCTCGAACCCACCGCTTATCTTCGCAACACCATCTTACAGTACCCTCTGTCCATTGTTTCACATCTTAAATTGGCATGTCATTCTGCATTTTTGTGCTTTGCATCCCATCTGTGGAATTCTCTTTTAGAAAGCATTCATTCCAAACAATAATATGTCAAGTTTAGGTCATCCCTGAAAATCAACCTTTTTACCAAGGCCTTCCTGGGGGGATAGTAGTGTGATGTGGACAGTGGATCGCTGTGGCCAGCTACCAGAACAGCTGTGACTCTTAAGTCTGTCTCTCCATTTCTTGCTTTCACTTGCATTTTTAGTAGAGGAGTGTGGTAGCCGTGTTAGTCCACTCTTAAGGTTATCAATAGAAATCAAACAAAATAAAACATGGAAAATAAAATAAGATGATACCTTTTTTATTGGACATAACTTAATACATTTCTAGATTAGCTTTCGAAGGTTGCCCTTCTTCGTCAGATCGGAAATAAGCAAATGTGCTAGCTGACAGTGTATATACTGTCAGCTAGCACATTTGCTTATTTCTGATCTGACGAAGAAGGGCAACCTTCGAAAGCTAATCAAGAAATGTATTAAGTTATGTCCAATAAAAAAGGTATCATCTTATTTTCTTTTCCATATTTTATTTTGTTTGATTTCTATTGATAACTTGCATTTTTAGAATCAACTAGGCACTGCACATTCTTCTGTCTTTCACCTTATGTCTGAAGCAGGGCTGCCGAGATACTGAGCTGGGCCCGGGGCAAGGCCACTGCCTCTGGTCCCCCCCCCCCCCAAGGATCGTTGCTGCTTCCGGGCCCCCCTAGGATCCACCACCCCACCATCCCTGATCGCTGCTGCCACCCGCCCTAGGTACCTTGGCTGGTGGGAATCCCAAGGCCCCACCAGCAGAAGAGTTCTCCAGTGCTGCTGTTCTTCCTTCTGCCACGTGGCCTTCCCCTGCGGTTGCTTTTTCTCTCAGGTTGCACATGCACGGCCTGAAGGGAAAAGCAGCCACAGGGGAAAACAATGCTGCAGACTGTGAAGAAGAGCAGCCTGCTGTGTCTTCCTCCAGGTCCTCCCAAGTCTCCAAGGGGGGCCCGGTGCCGGAGGTTTCTCTCTTGTGCTCCTATCGGGACACAATCTCCCGGGTCCTGTCAGGAGCAGGATAAACAAAGAGACCCCAGCGCTGGGCCCCCCTTGGAGGCCCAGTTCTGGGGACTTTTGCCCCCCCTCTCAGCAGCCCTGGTCTGGAGCAATCTTCCTCTCTCCCTCCATAGACACCTCTCCTTTAAAAATGTTAAATTCAAACTCAAGACATGGCTTTTTATGCAGACTTTCAGAGTACCAGAAAGAGAGTTCACCAATCTTCCTTCTTTCCATTTGTCCCCCTCCTCATTTGTGATGTTTTATGTCCCCTCTCCTGTGTCCTTCTCCATCTGCTCTCCCACTGTCATTGAATTTACTTTCCTATTATAAATGGAGTTCCCTTCCTCTTTCCTGAATGTTTTTGTATTATGTACACCGCTCTGCCCTGCTTTGTCAGCTAGAGCGGAATAGCAAGCATGGTTGTAGGTCAGTTCCCACCAGACAGTTCCCATCCACCAATTCCCATCTGGACAATTTCCACCACACCAGAGAGTACAGTTCCCACTCATAACCCCCAAAATATAAAACACACTAGGACAAGTAATCCCCCTCCCTTTTCTAACCGCCTTTACCACATTCTCTGGCAACAAATTCCAGAGCCCAATTACACGTTGAGTGAAGAAAACCTTTCTCTGATTCGTTTTAAATTTACTACATTGTAGCTTCATCGAATGCCCCCTAGTCCTAGTATTTTTGGAAAGCGTAAACAGACGCTTCACATCTACCCGTTCAACTCCACTAATTATTTTATAGACCTCTATCATATCTCCCCTCAGCCGCCTTTTCTCCAAGCTGAAAAGCCCTAGTCACTTTAGCCTTTCCTCATGGGGAAGTCGTCCCATCCCCTTTATTATTTTCGTCGTGTAAGTCTTTACCAGCCATAGAGCTGGCGAAGGTGTGCGTGATAAGTTCGGGTGACACGTGTTCTGTGCACTAATTCATGTTTAATCTGGGAACTAAATGTCATAAATAAGTAAGTAAGTAAATAGAGAAATACAAACTGCAGTTCATGTGGGAAGGGCAATGCCCCCCCCCCCCCACACCCCCAAACTAGGTTTTAACCTGATTCAGTCCCTCAAAATGACACACTGATTACAATTTGTAATGAATTACTACTCTACCTATGAAAAGTTATTCCGTTATACGTCCTCTGTGTACGTCTGTATGCTGCTCTAACTTTGCTCCAGATGCCATAAAAAAAAAAGCAACGTCAGGACTTATCAGACCTGATACAAGAAAGAAGCTATGGTCGGTAAAAAAATAAAAAAAGACCAGAGAGGGTGGGGAAATGACCGGGGGGGGGGGGGGAGGAATGTCCTTGGTGGGAATTGCCCCCCTTAAGTGGGAATAGAATTGTCCTAGGTGGGAATTGTCTTGGGGGGAATTGGTGGGCGGGAACTGTCCAGGTGGGAACTCGCCTGATACCAGCAAGCACTAATAAACTAGAAACTATGACTTTTAGCAAGTTTGCAATTCTTTTCCGATTTTTGGAATTTCTTTTTTACTGTAAGTCCAACAAAAAAAAAAAGGAAACAAATCCTCCCATAAACAAAGAAAAAGGAACGGAAGGAGCCAAACGTTACGTCAGGATGTCACAAAATGGCTCAATTTATTCACAGAGTGTTCAGTACGTATATACAGTAATCCAAAATATGCACAAAAAGCAGTGTACAGTAGGTACTTCTAAGTATAGATAACCCAACACTGCAGTGTTTTGACAAGAAAATTGTCTTCTTCTACATTTTGAAAATTTGTCAAAGCCTGTGCAAGAAATACATGCACTCTTTATGCCTGCACACAGTTATGAAATCATCCGCTAAAAGACTTCTACTCCTGGGTGCCCAAGAATTCCTCTCTAGAACCTCAGCCCATTCCACTGATAGCCACAGCTGAAACACATGGCCATGAGCTAACATGTATACCTTAGAGGAAAGGAGAAACAGGGGTTACATGATACAGACGTTCAAATATTTGAAAGGTATTAATCCGCAAATGAACCTTTTTCAGAGACAGGAAGGTGGTAGAACTAGAGGACATGAATTGAGGTTGAAGGGGGGGCAGACTCAGGACTAATGTCGAGAAGTATTTTTTCACGGAGAGGGTGGTGGATATGTGGAATGCCCTCCCGCGGGAGGTGGTGGAGATGAAAACGGTAATGGAATTCAAACATGCGTGGGATAAACACAAAGGAATCCTGTTTAGAAGGAATGGTTCAGCGGAATCTTAGCGGAGATTGGGTGGCGACGCCGGTAATTAGGAAACAAAATGGGAGCTGGGCAGACTTCTATGGTCTATGCCCTGATCGTGACTGAATAGATAGGTATGGGCTGGAGTGTAAATTTTAAGGGGCTTCGACGTTAGCTTCAGAACTTACTACAAGAACAGTGCTGGGCAGACTTCTACGGTCTGTGCCCTGAGAAAGGCAAGGACAAATCAAACTCTGGTATCAAATAAAGTATCACATACCATGTAAATGAGTTTATCTTGTTGGGCAGACTGGATGGACCGTACAGGTCTTTATCTGCCATCATTTACTATGTTACTATGGCCATTTTTAAAAATTACCACTGCAGTACTTATTGATACCTATTTTGTAGGCATTAAGGGCTCTTGAAGTACTCGTGCGCTAACCAGTTAGCATGCAGTAATGTAGACGTTCTAACTGGTTACTGTAAGAATGCCCATTCTCCACCCCTGACATACCTCCTCAAAAATACAGAAAGTTGGCTAGTGCATGCTCATTCGCAAACTAGTGTATAATACTGTAGTGCGTCCTGCAGTAGTCCATTTTTTGCTGCGTTAGGTGCTCATTAATGCCCAATGCAGCTTAGTAAAAGGACCTCTTAGACTATTGATCCATTTAGAGTTATCTGTTTTTTTTCCAAATAGGTGTCCATGTTTACCTTTGAGTATCTGTAACTGAATGGCCTGATATTCAAACCAAATGGGGAACTGAGATTGTAGAGTGAAGGCAGGCATTAAAAATAAACCAAAGAGCAAGAAGCTACAAGCAAAATATTGCCTCCAGCCTCCTTGAATTTGCTCATTTGAACACTTTGATCTTTAAATGTACTTGCTCAGAGGAAGAAGAGATTGATAGAGATGTAATACTGTTGTTTGGAATAATATAGGAGGGTACCTTTTGGACCAGTACAATAATAATAGTGCATACAAAAGGAATTTTCAATAATAAAACAAGACACTTGTTTCACCTTTTAGCACAGCTTAATACAAGGGCCCCTAAGACACTTAGAGGGGCATAATCGAACGTGAACGCCCATCTCCATGGGCGTCTATCTCCGAGAACGGGTACTTGAAGGGGTGGGACAAACCGTATTTTTGAAAAAAAATGGGCGTCCATCTTTTTTCCGATAATACGGTTTGCGCCAGCCAAATGCATCGGATTTGTGTGGATTTGAGCTGGGCGGTATCTTTTTTCAGTGATAATGGAAACCGAAGGCGCCCAGCTCAAAAACGAACAAATCCAAGGCATTGGGCCGTGGGAGGGGCCAGGATTCGTAGTGCACTGGTCCCTCTCACATGCCAGGACACCAACCGGGCACTCTAGGGGGCACTTGTAACAATTAAAAAAAAAAGGTTAACTACCTCTGAAGTCCATAGCTCCCTTCCCTTGGGTACTGAGCCCCCCAAATCCCCCCCCCCCAAAAAAACCCACTCCCCACAACTCTACACCATTACAATAGCATTTATGGCTGAAGGGGGGCACCTACATGTGAGTACAGTGGGTTTTGGGGGCGGTTTGGAGGGCTCCCATTTACCACCACAAGTGTAACAGGTAGGGGAGATGGGCCTGGGTCCACCTGGGTGAAGTCCACTGCACCCACTAACAACTGCTCCAGGGACCTGCATACTGCTGTGATGGAGCTGGGTATGACATTTGAGGCTGGCATACAGGCTGGAAAAAAGTTTTGAAAGTTCTTTTTTTTTCGGGTGGGAGGGGGTTAGTGACCACTGGGGGAGTCAGGGGTGGTCATCCCCGATTCCCTCCGGTGGTCATCTGGTCATTTAGGGCACTTTTTTGGGACTTGTTCGGGAAAAAAAAGGGTCCAAAAAAGTGACCCAAATTCGCGCTAAAAACGCATTTCTTTTTTTTCGATTATCGGCCGAGGACGCCCATCTCTCCTCGGCCGATAAACATGCCCCAGTCCTGCCTTCACCATGCCTCTGACATGCCCCCGTCAACTTTGGCCGTTTCCGCGACGGAGTGCATTTGAAGACGCCCAAAATGGGCATTTGATTATACCGATTTGGGTGCCCAATTAGCCCAATTTCCCAATTAGCACATGGCCACTAGCGCGTGAGCCCTTGCTGACACTTATTTAGTAGGAGGAAAGGGCTCGCACGTTAACCATGTGCCAATTGGTTGGCACGTGGCAATGTAGCTGTACTAACAGATTAGTTCTGGGCGCACCTACTCTCTGCCCCTCAAACATACCCCCAGTGCTAGGGAAACACATGCAGATGCCAGAACTACCGCAGGACGCCTGAGCTTGCCCAGTGGTAGTGCATTTTGGCAAATGGGAAACACACATTAGTGCTTACCGCTGCTTAGTAAAAGGACCCCTTAAACTTTTTGTGGCAGAAACCGGCCATAGCTTTATTAGGAACCATTAACACAAAAACCTCCTTTCTGTCGGTTTATCAATGCAATCCCTAAATTTCAACTGAAGCATTCAATATTCATGCACAGTAACACTCCCGGGTTAGTTGGTAAAGATTTAACTATGTCCAAACCAATGCCCTCTCAGGAATGGTCTGCAGTAATGCCCATGACAGTGACACATATGGACCTATCCCTCCCCCATTACTTCCTGTAGAATACTTCACTTTCTGAAAACCTCCAGCAAACTTTCTCAGGATGGGGATGGCAACTCTAGCTCTGCTGCAATATTACCTGCCCCCCCCCCCCCTCGTCCCCATTTCATCTCCACCTCAAACCCCTGATGAATAAAATATGGTGAGTGGGTGGTTCAACACCTTCCTCCACTCAGGCTTCTTTGCAGACAACTGCTCACTAAAAGCTCCTACATTTGCCCCAAATATGATTGGTGCTTATCTCTATCTAAAGCTCAATCACCAACCTAGCTATTTTCCACTCTTCCCCTTCCCCTTCCTGGAATAGCAGGGGTTCCCTTTATTATAAGGGGAATGGGATGGCTTAGTCATGTTAAGGCACCCTAAGATGATTCACCATGGTGATTTTCATACCCATACCTTCAAATTAGAGCTAATTCTTTAGTACGACTACTGTTAAATGAAAATTTCAACAAGTTTGTTATTATCAGTAGTTTAACACTATGATATCCCTGAAGCCCCACTGGATGGGATTAGTTAGTTCATCCTAAAAACAGCACTTCACTCAGTTTGAAGAGTTTCTTGTTTCTGAAATACTCTACAGTGTAGGTAGATGGAAAGATAAGTTCCCTAAACATTACCATAAGAAATTCAGTCACCTGAGGCAACACTGTTGTTTTACATTTACATTAGTTATATATGCACGCAATTATCATTAAGCAAGCTCATGGTCCCAGAGGACTTGAAAGAGTTGATTAATGCTGGATCAGTGCTTTTTTGGGTTCCCTTGCAATTCCACAACTAATCATGCATTTATTAATCTAGTCAGCGTTGAGGTTTGGCAGTGAGAATGCCCTAAAGAAAGGTAATTAACCAATAGCAGAATCAAGCACATTCGTAATGAAAATTGTTTGTATTACATAGCATACAGTTTGTTCTTGTGTTTTTTCAATAGCAATTGAAAAAAGGAAGCAACCCAGAAAGTTTTATAAAACATCATATACTAATTACAGCCTCTATCAAAAGCAGTTGCATTGTAGTGTAGCACAGCAAACTATGGGTAAGTGTGGATTGCTTTTGTTTCTAACTAGTAAGAAAAACATGTTTCCATTCTATGGTGGAAAGTTAGTTCAGACCAATTCGTACAGAGAAATCCAAAGTGGATCTGAAAACGTGAAAATCTAAAATGGATGTTTTCTATGCCACTTGGATTCTCCCTTCAAGGAAAAAATAAAAAGACAGAAAATAACAGGTCACCTATATTTGAAGGCCAAGAAGGGCAGGGCCGGTCTTAGCAATTGCGGGGCCCTATGCAGATCAGTTCAACACCCAATTATTGGCACTAATTGGCTCATTAGCCAATTCAAGTTGGATACACAGCCCAGGACAGCATGCAATTATGCATGCCATTTATAGAATCCTGTAGTAAATGTTTATTATGTTGAAACACTGTTTGAAAAGAAGTATAATGCTATACAATCTTAGGGGCCCTTTTACTAAACTGCATTAAAAGGTGGCCTGCGCTATGACTAGCGCATGAGTTTTATGTGTGCCGAGGCCACTTTTAGCATGGCCATAAAATGGCCACATTTCTACTACTACTATTACTACTTAACATTTCTAGAGCGCTACTAGGGTTACGCAGCGCTGTACAGTTTACAAAGAAGGACAGTCCCTGCTCAAAGGAGCTTACAATCTAAGGGATGAAATGTCAAGTTGAATAGAGGTATGGTGGTTAGGTGTTGAAGGCGACATTGAAGAGGTGGGCTTTGAGCAAGGATTTGAAGATGAGCAGGGAGGGGGCCTGGTGAATGGGCTCAGGGAGTTTATTCCAAGCATGGGGTGAGGCGAGGCAGAACGGGCGGAGCCTGGAGTTGGCGGTGGTAGAGAAGGGTACTGAAAGGAGGGATTTGTCTTGAGAGCGGAGGTTATGGGTAGGAACGTAGGGAGGGGCTGCAGATTGAGTGCATTTGTAGGTTAGTAGGAGAAGCTTGAACTGTATGCGGTACCTAATTGGAAGCCAGTGCAGTGACTTGAGGAGAAGGGTGATATGAGTATATCGGTCCAGGCGGAAGATAAGACATGCAGCAGAGTTCTGAATGGACTGAAGGGGGGATAGATGGTTAAGTGGGAGGCCAGTGAGGAGTAGGTTGCAGTAGTCAAGGCGAGAGGTAATGAGAGAGTGGATGAGAGTTCGGGTGGTGTGCTCAGAGAGGAAAGGGCAAATTTTGCTAATGTTAAAGAGGAAGAAGCGACAGGTCTTGGCTATCTGCTGGATATGCACAGGGAAGGAGAGGGAGGAGTCGAAGATGACTCCGAGGTTGCGGGCAGATGAGACAGGGAGGATGAGGGTGTTATCAACTGACATAGAGAGTGGAGGAAGAGGAGAAGTGGGTTTGGGTGGGAAGACAATAAGCTCGGTCTTGGCCATGTTTAGTTTCAGGTGGCGGTTGAACATCCAGGCAGCAATGTCGGATAAGCAGGCCGATACCTTGTCCTGGGTTTCCGCAGTGATGTCCAGTGTGGAGAGATAAAGCTGGGTGTCGTCGGCATAAAGATGATATTGGAAACCATGAGATGAGATCAGGGAGCCCAGGGAAAAGGTGTAGATTGAAAAAAGAAGGGGACCAAGGACAGATCCCTGAGGAACTCCAACAGAGAGCGGGGTGGGGGTGGAGGAAGAACCATGAGAATGTACTCTGAAGGTACGGTGGGAGAGATAGGAGGAGAACCAGGAGAGGACAGAGCCCTGGAACCCAAATGAGGACAGTGTGGCAAGAAGTAAATTGTGATTGACAGTATCAAAAGCGGCGGATAGGTCGAGGAGGATGAGGATGGAGTAGTAGCCTTTGGATTTGGCAAGGAACAGGTCATTGCAGACTTTAGCAAGTGCCGTTTCTGTCGAATGTAGGGGGCGAAAGCCGGATTGATGCGGATCGAGGACGGCATGAGAGGAGAGAAAATCAAGGCAATGGCTATGAACGGCATGTTCAAGTATCTTGGAGAGGAAGGGAAGGAGGGAAATTGGGCGGTAGTTGAAGGGACAGGTAGGGTCAAGTGATGGTTTTTTGAGGAGTAGTATGACTACAGCATGCTTGAAGGTGTCAGGGACAGTTGCAGTGGAGAGGGAGAGGTTGAGGATATGACAGATGGGGGGGGGTGACAGTAGGAGAGATGGTGTTGAGTAAGTTGGTGGGGATGGGGTCAGAGGAACAGGTGGTGCATTTTGAGAAGGAGAGAAGAAGGGAGGTTTCCTCTTCAGTGATATCAGAAAAAGAGGAGGAGGAGGCCTGGGTTGGTTGGTTGAGGGAGTAGGTTAAAGGGTGAAGAGGAGGAGATGGTTTGGTGGTGAATTTGAGGTTGATCTTCTGCATCTTGTTGCGGAAGTAATCAGCCAGTGTTTGAGGAGAGAGTGAGGGGGGGGGGAGCGGAGGGCACTTTTAGGAGGGAGTTAAGGGTGGCGAAGAGACGACGAGGGTTAGAGCTGAGGGAATTAGTCAACTGGTTGTAATAGTCCTGTTTGGCAAGGAATAGGGAGGACTGGAAGGAGGATAGCATGAATTTGTAACGAATGAAATCAGTATGGGTGTGAGATTTCCTCCAAAGGCATTCAGCCAATCGGGCACAGGAGTGAAGGTAACGGGTGCAAGGGGTCAGCCAGGGCTGGGGATTAGTACGCCTTGTGGCTATTTCCCCCATTAATGGCCCCATTAATGTCCCAATTAGCGTGCGGCCATCAGCATGGGAGTCCTTACTGACACCTATTTTCTAGGCAGTAAGGGTTCTCATGCTATTCACATGCTAATCGGTTAGCACACAGCGATGTAGCTGCGCTAACCAATTAGCACTGGGCATGCCTATTCTCTGCCCCCAAACATGCCCCCAGCATTGGAAAATAAAAACTATTTTTCAGTTCATTGGAAGTGTGCACCAATTCAAAAATTACCATAGGATGTGTGCCCCGAGGTAGTGGATTTTAACCTGCGGTAAGCATGTATTACTGCTTACCACAGCTTGATAAAAGGACCCCTAACTTTTAGAGTCCTTCCATAAAAGATAGCCTAGTGTATTTTAATGATTTTCTAATATAGACATAAGAGATTTATTTTTGGAAACTAATTTCAAATATGTCCAAATTCACATTTGCACCCAAGCCTCCAGTGCAAAAGGGCTGAAGTACAGTACTAACCATCATGCATCACTGTTTTAATGGTTTCTCTCATGACAATACTCTTTTCATTTTACAATGGAATTGATTTTCCAAAAGCAGCATTTTAAATTTGCCATGTGAAATATTGTCCAGGTCAATATTTGAAAGTGCCTATATTGTCAGCACCTGACTCACCTGCGTAATTGTTTATTTTAAAAAATTTGGTGCTGATTAATGGATACATTTTGGATGGATTTCGATGTACTAGATTTAGGAGTGGCCCGGAGACTTCTAGGGATAGGCCCAAAATGTACACAGGTAACAGAGATATCTGTTTATGGGACCACACAAACAGCAGACCTAACTTCCAATGAATAAATTATCCTGTTAGGTTTAAGACTGCATATTCAGTGGTTTTACCAAAACAAATAAGGCTGCTGATTGTGAGACATAAAGATAGGAGAGTACTTTAAGAACAGGATCACCCTCTATACACCTCCAAGACACTAAGGTCCTCCCAAGGAGCATCCCTATCCATACCCTCTCCAAAACACATTACACGATGTGATACCCGCAAACGAGCCTTCTCTGGAGTAGCCCCCACACTCTGGAATGCACTCTCTGAAAGACTCCGCTTAACACAGGAAACAGGTGAAAGCTTGGTTCTTTAACTAGACCTTTAATGGAAGAAGTAACTAACTTGTTAGTCACACACACACACACACAGTGGCAGCGGCTGCACATCCCGTAGCAGGACGTTTATCCACTCCTTCCCTAGCTGAGATAATATTTAATCACCTCTCTGACCGCATGTGCAACTTTCTTTAAATTAATCACCTTATTTTCTAACTTCTCTTACTCTCTTACCTATCTATATGTTCCATCTTTGCTTATTCCCGCAGAATACTATGCTATACTTTGTATTGTTATTTGAATATTTTTACTGCTGTAATTATCTATTGTTTATGTTTGATTTATTCATACTGTTCACCAACTTGAGTGAATTCCTTCAAAAAGGTGGTAAATAAATCCTAATAAATAAATAATAAAATCATATGTTTATGTATATGTTGAAGCTATGTCTTTGATTACTGACTACATTGCCCTGTAGGGAATTAATAACTATAAACAATATCTCAACTTTACTGTACAGATACTTTTGGCAAACTGCATTCTAAAAAATAGAATGTGTGAAGCATTTTAATATCAACAAATCATATAACAGCAGGATACAATGAACAAGTGTGATGCAGAGAAAACACTTAACCTGGCCATGGGTGAATGGCACTCTTGGGATTCTTGTTTTAATAAAGCCTCAAAATTCAAGTAAGAAAACAAGCTGAAAGCCTTAGAGATTTTGTACGTGTCAGCCATTATCAATCCAACTGAACAGAAATGGTGAAGAGACCCATCTGGTGGACTCTGCCCAGCTAACTGCTAAATAATTAGCAAGTGTTAGCACCAGACACGGCAATGTCTGGCTTCACTAATACAGAATAATTTGAGAGTCTAGTGTCATTGGAAACCAATCGATAAATGCCAATAGAGACTGATTTAATGGATGAGTTTTCAGTAAACATATAAAAAAATAACCAGATGTAAATCAGAAGTTTCAAACAACAAACCAGTCATTGCCTGCTTCATAAAGTCCATGCCTTGATAAATAACTATTGTAATGAATATACTTCTACCATCTTCTGTCTACTTGAACACATTTGAAATCTTAGCATTCAGCAAATCCTTATTGTCCTTTTGCTGGTTTTATAATTCTTGAGTCTTCTATAAATGAGTGAGCTTGGGAGGAAAACTTAATTTTTGTTTTCGTGTACGAAACCTGCAAGAATTTACATAGGTTACTCTATTAGTTTATCAAACTAATGTTCCACTACAGATTTTCACAAATCAGAGAATCTGCATCTGATTTTCAGAGGTTACCCACTTGTGACCATCAACGACAAACAGATCTGATGTGGATTTCTGTGAATAGTCAAATCCACATCTAATTTCATCACGTTTGACTTTTCAATTATTCCAGTATATTTGGGCAAATCCAAACATTTTAATGAACTCAAGCCCTAACATCAACTGGCTCAAACTTTGTAGTGAATGTCTACATGACTAGCAACAAAAAACAGGGTTGATGGGGGGGGGGGGGCATTTTAACACAGCTGAGTCATTGATCGGCTCTCGTTTCCCCTTCTTATTGTTGGGGAAAGGTGTGAGGCAGAAAGAGCTGGCACAAGGTGCCAATTGGAGGGGTCCTTTTACTAAGGTGTGCTGAAAAATGGCCTGCGGTAGTGCAGGCGCATGCTTTGGGCGCACGTAGATCCATTTTTCAGCATGCCTGCAAACAATGCCTTTTAAAAATGGACGTGCGGCAAAATCAACATTGGCGCGCGTCCATTTTGGGTCTGAAACCTTACCACCAGCTATTGACCTAGCGGTAAAGTCTTTTAGTGGTAATGAGCTATGCACGTCAAATGCCACTTGGCGCGTGTAGCGGATGCACGCCAGAAAATGAAACTTATTTTTCAGACACGCATACCCTACGTGCACCAAAAATGAAATTACCGCAAGAGCCATGCAGTAGCTGGGCAATAGCTCCACTTTGGCACACATTGGGCGCACGCATATGCTTACACAGCTTAGTAAAAGGATCCCTGGAGGTCTCTCTGCTGGAAAGTGGAGGCTGGGAGGCTGGAGCAGCAGTTTATGTGGCTTCAGGTTTTCCATGTGTAGTGCAGTAAGCAGTTGCCTACCCCTCCACCTATGGTACGGGGTTTGTAGTTTGATGTGGCATAGAAAAGGGACTTGATAGCTTTATCCCTCTCTCCCAGTGATGGCTTATATGATAGTGGGAGGAGAATTTAGCTGAATGCATCTCTTGTCGGGAACAAATATGCATGTCACCGCCATATGCTACTGAGTATGAGGAATCGTCCCTCTCCTATATTGAGCTGGCTATGGGCTGATAAAGTCTCTGTGAGTGGGAAATGAAAGGGGGAAGAGGTGTTATTTGGATGCTCTGTTTTGTACTGTTGTTATGAGTTGAGAGGTTATTAAGTGCAAATAAAGCTGCAGCCTTGGTATGCCAATTAACTTTGTTCTTGTGTGTTATGTGTTAAGAAAGTTGGAAGCGTGGTGCGAATGCTTGCATTAATTTTTAACAAGCCAAAAAACAAATACTGAGAAATGATGACATTTATAGCAAAATAAATAATGAGAAGATTAGATAATGAAAATGTTCACAGAAAATTAAAACAGAAATGCAAATCTTACCAATGATTCAATCTCGGCTCTGTGAATTGTTATTTCTTCCATAGGATCCCATGATATGACAGTAAACATATTCTGGTATGCTGTTCTAGTAATTGATTAATAATGTATTTTTCAAAACATTATAGACAGCCCCAGGCAAAATAGCTGCCCAGAGCAATGTGGAGGCCAAAATCAATAAATCAAGGAATAATTTAAAAAAATATATAGGGGTCCTTTTACTAAGGTGTGCTGCAAAATGTCCTGTGGTAGTGTAGATGCGGGTGCGCACAGACCCATGTTTTCAGCTCACCTGCAAACAAATGCCCTTTTTAAAATTTTTGCCAAAAATGGACATGCGCAAAATCAAAATTGCCGCACGTCCATTTTGGGTCTGAGACCTTACCACCAGCCATTGAATTTCCACTGGGTGACTCCATTCCAGCCTATTAAAGATGGAGTACCTATTCCGTGTAGCTTTACACAGACTGAAGCAGCATGTTCAACTCTGAACAGCTTTAAGAATAGAAACGTAAAAATTTTACCTAGGCACGCTCCTGGCAGTGCAGAGTAGAAATCATTATGCAGGGCTGGGTCCAGCTATGAATGAGTGGTGTGGCCACACAAGGTGCAAGGAAAGCTGGGCTGCTAAACGTACCCTCCCTCCATTTGCTTCTCTTGCCAGCATGTTGCTGGTGGAGGAGACAGATGTATTTGGGGGCATATCGTAGCTTGTGACGCTCCTGCCATAACAGTGATGACCTGACCACTGATTTTCACGGGACAGTACACTACATATATCACACAGTGTAAATATGAACAGTACCAACTTTTTTGCTAAATTATTCTAAAATAGAAATCATGAGCTTTACAAAGAGAAAAAAAAAGTTGGTTAAATGTTTCCCCAGTGTGAGAAATAATAAAGAATTGACTAATTTTCTGCTCATTCCTCTTTTATTTTGTTTCAGATCCTCTTCTTGTAATTATAGAGATCAGTCCTTCAAAGTAGTAGATTGATTAGCATGATTGATTTTGTCTGGAAAAGGGTGTAGGATCTTTACTCTGCATTTCTGCAAATGTCCTTCATTAAGTGCTTCTATTGGCAGAATGAAAATGTATGATCACAGTTAGCAAATGGTTTCCTGATAACCAAGGATTTAGATTTTAAAAAAATAATTTAGAGTCCTAATTAAAATGTTGCTAGAGGGTAGCGTACATTGATCAAGGAAATTGTTCATAAATAATTTTTAGCCAAAGAAATGCAACAGAAGTGAATATATTTACTAACCCAGTTCGTCAGTAAAGTAAGGTTAGATTTGCGAAAGTTAGCTATTGCAATAGCACTCATTAATATGCATTAATATGTGTTACTTACCACGTGAAAATATTTACTAAAAATATGCTGTAATGTTATTAACATACTCTAACAAGGCAGCATATGAGCTTAAATCTAGTCTTAAACGGGGATTGTTTAATCTGATTCAGTGCTAAATACAAGCCAAAGGAATGTGAATTGAATGTGGATGCAAGTTTTTGTAAGTCTTCATTTTGAGGACTTTGGAAGAACATGACTATAACAGGATAGAAAATAAAAATGCTCTATGTTATAGGGCCCTGAATGGGTATAATCCAAACCAGGATTTCAATCTCCTGTACATGTCATAAGAGGATTGGATTCAAACCAGCAACTTTCTAGGCAACTAGAAACCTCTCGCTTGGACTACTGCAACTTGCTTCTCACAGGTCTTCCACTCAGCCATCTCTCTCCTCTTCAATCTGTTCAAAATTCTGCTGCACGATTAATATTTCGCCAAAGTTACTAAGCCCATATCAGCCCTCTTCTGAAGTCACTTCACTGGCTCCCTATCCGTTTCCGTATACAGTTCAAGCTCCTCTTATTAACCTATAAGTGCATTTACTCTGCTGCCCCTCACTACCTCTCCACTCTCATCTCTCCCTACACTCCTTCCCAAGAACTCCGTTCACTAGGCAAATCTCTCCTAATTACACCCTTCTCCTCCATCGCTAACTCCAGACTCCGTACCTTTTATCTCGCCGCACCTTATGCCTGGAATAGACTTCCTGAGCCATTACGTCTAGCTCCACCCTTGGCCGCCTTGAAATCCGGGCTAAAGGCCTACCTGTTTGATGCTGCTTTTAATTCCTAACTTGTCACCTGCTCGTAACCTTATCTTGTCTTCCTCTCTTCAATAGTCTCTTTCCCCTATGTGTCCTATCTGTCTGTCCTGCCCTTATCCCTTATTTGTCCTGTCTGTCTGTCCTGATTTAGATTGTAAGCTCTTTTGAGCAGGGACTGTATTTTCTTCATGTTCAATTGTGAAGCACTGCGTACGACTGGTAGTGCTATAGAAATGATTTGTAGTAGTAGTAGTAGTAGAAACTGGCTTCCTAAGTATACAAGTATAGACACATGCAAAGTGAGGAATACATGATCATCTTAGCCCAAGATATGCAGAATGAATATACACGAGATAAACATGCATGCACTACCTCTATTCTATGCAAATCTATCTCACACACATTCATTGTGGGTATCTTGAAAATCTGACTGGCTAGGTGTGTCCCAAGAAATGAGTTCATAACCCATGTCCTAGCCTGAGGATATTGCTTACCGAAGGCTTTTCTTTAGAGACCATGATACTCTCTATTCTGGTACACCTGAACTATATATGTGTCTCAGTTTATATTGCTGCAAATAAGTTTAATTTTTGGTTCCTAATAATGTTTTTTCAGCAATCACAAACCTATAAGTGTAGTTGCTAAATATGTATGTACAACTTTATAAAGATACAGTGGCGTACCTAGGTTGGTTGCCACCCGGGGCTGGTTGCCACTGCACCCCCAGCATGTCACCCCTATGAGGTGCATCACCCAACCCCCCCCCCCCCCCGAAGTGCATCACCCACACCGCCCTTCCTCCTAGCAAGGGGGTGCATGGAGTAGTCACATGGCTGTGCCTGGAACAGGAAGTAACATCAGGGGGGGCAAAGGACTGGCAGAGCCAACAGTCGCACATTTCTCCATGCACCCCCTTCCAGCCTTCACCCTGGGCAGATGGCCTCCACCGCCCCGCCCTTGGTATGCTACTGTATGGATATCTTATCTGTACAAAATTATACATACTATCCACCTTATAATTGAAAGAGAAAAACGCCTAGATGTCGACCCAAATCGGGAGATAGACGTTTATCTCACAAAAATGAATAAATTGGTATAATGGAAAGCCGATTTTGGACGTTTTCAACTGCACTCCATCGCGGAAGCGTACAAAGTTGACGGGGGCGTGTCGGAGGCGTGGTGAAGGTGGAACTGGGGCGTGGTTATCGGCCGAGGAGAGATGGAAAAAAAGTATGGGTTTGTAGCTAGAATTTAGGGCACTTTTCCTGGACCCTGTTTTTTCCACGAATAAGGCCCCAAAAAGTGCCCTAAATGACCAGATTACCCCCAGAGGGAATCGGGGATGACCTCCCCTGACTCCCCCAGTGGTCACTAACCCCCTCCCACCACAAAAAAATGATGTTTCACAACTTTTTATTTTCACCCTCAAATGTCATACCCACCTCCCTGGCAGCAGTATGCAGGTCCCTGGAGCAGTTGTTAGGGGGTGCAGTGGACTTCAGGCAGGTGGACCCAGGCCCATCCCCCCCTACCTGTTACAATTGTGCTGCTTAATGCTTAGTCGTCCAACCCCCCCAAACCCACTGTACCCACATGTAGGTGCCCCCCCTTCACCCCTTAGGGCTATAGTAATGATGTAGACTTGTGGGCAGTGGGTTTTGAGGGGGATTTGGGGGGCTCAACACACAAGGGAAGGGTGCTATGCACCTGGGAGCTCTTTTACCTTTTTTTTTGTTTTTGTAAAAGTGCCCCCTAGGGTGCCCGGTTGGTGTCCTGGCATGTGAGGGGGACCAGTGCACTACGAATCCTGGCCCCTCCCACGAACAAATGCCTTGGATTTATTCGTTTTTGAGCCGGGTGCTTTCATTTTCCATTATCACTGAAAAACAAAAACGCCCAGCTCACAAATTGTCGAATAAAACATGGACGTCTATTTTTTTCGAAAATACGGTTCGGTCCGCCCCTTCACGGACCCGTTCTCGGAGATAAACGCCCATGGAGATAGACGTTTTTGTTCAATTATGCCCCTCTATATGTGCAGTGACATTTGTCTGTTTAGCTTATATGGATAGCAGATGAACTATATATGTTTTCAGCCTGCCTCAGGCTATTCAAAGTCTTACAACCATTTAAAACAGATTAATTTCAAAAATAAAAACTCTAGATTTTTATATTTAGCAATTCTTTTATTATAAATCTTATGAAATAATATATCATTCACTCTATTAATTCAATTCATCCAAACCACAGAGCCATGTGACTTAAATATTTCACCTAAATGCTTGCTATACAACAATTCAAGAGGTAGATTATAAAATCCACTTCTCTCTTATAAGCACAATAAAAGTCCAAGTCCACTGCAATCCCTCTGTAGTGAATCCACAGAGGTAATGTCACTGAAATGCAGACGTTGCACTTAAGATATTCCTCTCCTTTGAAAGATCTTATGAAATAATCCTCCACCTTAAAAGATCTATTATTCCTATATTTGACGAAGTGTCTCAGTGTAAACTCTTCCAAATTACAAAGACTCAGACCAGTCCTTCTTTCATCACATCACATGATTACTAGATCCAGCACACTTCAATAGTGCAACCAATAGTGCAACATTATAATCTTCCGTTGCTTCCCAATACGGGGCCGCATTTCACTTTGCTGCTTCTTCAGAGGGAGCAATATTGTCCCTTTAAAAAACATCAAAAAAGAATCCCACCACAATGCACATAACATATACAAAACAAATAATCCATACATTGCTTTTTAAAATAAACTTCACAAAAACCCTTCAGAGCTGCTTACTGGAGGGATTACTTCCAAACCAGTCTCGGAAACCACAGGTTTCAAACAAAGTTAGCTTCAAATCCGTTTCTGTGTTTAAATAAGCCACGGCATCATGCCAAACAACTGAATTCATTTATTTATTTGGATTTTGCTCACACCTTTTCAGTAGTAACTCAAGGTGAGTTACATTATGTCTCATCAATTACCACTCCACCTCCATGTTTAACCCCATAGTGTTCCATTGACATATAAATTTTTGCTCTTTTGTCATTACAATCTCTGTTATACTACCACCTCTCTGTAAAATAACCTGAAGAAGAACCACACATCTTAAATAATCCACAGAATGACCAGCAGAGACCCAATCAGTCACCAACGGGGCCTCTATTTTCTAATTCTTTATATTACCAACAATTCTTTAATTCATACTGAATTGCATTTGGTAGCCCTGATAGAGTATTGTCATGCTGAGAGAGAGTGCCACAAGGTATTATAATTAAAGAAGAACTTAGGTAATGATGGTTATCAGGGGCATTTTAGAAAGAGAAGGGTGCCCATCTTCCGACACAAATCGGGAGATGGGCGTCCTTCTCTCAGGGTCGCCCAATCGGCATAATGGAAAGCCGATTTTGGGCATCCTCAACTGCTTTCCGTCACGGGGACGACCAATGTTCCCGGGAGCGTGTTGGCAGCGTACCGAAGGTGGGACGAGGGTATTCTTAAGAGATGGACGTCCTCGGCCAATAATGGAAAAAAGAAGGACATCCCTGACAAGCACCTTCCACCCCGAAAAAACAACTTTAAAAACTTTTTTAGAGTATGGGTGAAGGATGTCCTTCACTATTCCTCCGTCCCTGCAATGGCAGTTGAGGACATCCTTTGCTATGCCTCCAACGTCCAAAACATGATGTTTCTGTGAGAAGGATGTCCATGCCTGCTATGCCTCCAACACCCCCTTTATTTATTTGGATTTTGGATCACAAGTAGCAGCAGTGGGATTTGAACTGGCCCCCTGTGGATTGCAAGACCAGTGCTTTAACCAATAGGCCACTCCACTCCACACCCTTGAAATTTGGCTGTCCCTGGGGGGGAGGTATGTGTGTGTCAGCGGAGGCATAACGAAGGTGTGGATGTCCTTCTTTCAAATATTTATTTTATTTTTATTACATTTGTACCCCGCGCTTTCCCACTCATGGCAGGCTCAATGCGGCAGGCCATGGAGGGTTAAGTGACTTGGCCAGAGTCACAAGGAGCTGCCTGTGCCGGGAATCAAACTCAGTTCCTCAGTTCCCCAGGACCAAAGTCCACCACCCTAACCACTAGGCCACTCCTCCACTTTGGATGTCCTCAATTGCCCCCCCCCCCCCCCACAGGAATGGCCAAATTTCAAGGGAGTGGAGTGGAGGAGTGGCCTAGTGGTTAGAGCACTGGTCTTGCAATCCAGCGGTGGTCAGTTCAAATCCCACTGCTGCTAATTGTGATCCAAAATCCAAATAAATAAAGGTGGTATTGGAGGGATAGCAGGCATGGATGTCCTTCTCACAGAAACATCCAGGGAAGGACAGCAGACATGGATTTCCTTCTCACAGAAACATCTAGGCATGGACATCCTTCTTACAGAAACATCACATTTTGGACGTCCTCAACTGCCATTGCAGGGACGGAGGCATAGCAAAGGATGTCCTTCACTCATACTCTAAAAAAAAAAAGACGTCCCTGATGAACACTTGGACGTTTTCACTTGGACTTGTATTTTTCTAAGGTTGAAGATGGCAATTTATTTAAGGTTGTAGACAGCTATTATACACACAGCTTGTCTGTATCTATGAAGCCATCTTTGGCACTGGCTTCCGCTCCTTAGGAAGGAAATCATGTGCAAATGAGCTAACAGGAAGCAGCTAATTTGCATGCAATTTCCTTCATGCATGCCTGTTCCTTTCCGAATCGCTAAGGGATCGGTAAGGGAAGGGCTTTTCCTGTTCAGTTAGTGCATCAGTCCACTGCAGTGCCCCCTAGGGTGCCCAGTTGCTGTCCTGGCATGTCAGGGGGACCAGTGCACTACGAATGCTGGCTCCTCCCATGACCAAATGACTTGGATTTGGTCATTTTTGAGATGGGTTTCCATTATGGCCGAAAACAGGGGACAACCATCTCTAAGGTCGGCCTAAATGTTGAGATTTGGGCATCCCCGACCGTATTATTGAAACGAAAGGTGGACGCCCATCTTGTTTCAATAATATGGGTTTCCCCCACCCCTTCGCCGGAACATCCTTAGAGATGGGCATCCCCGTTCGATTATGCCCCTCCACGTCTCTAAATGGGATGCAGTTATCACACAATGTTCTTTGGATTTAATGTTGCTTACACACTTCAAGAAGATATACAAGGTCAAAGGGCTGAATTACACAAAAAGCACTATATATTGAAATGGGTTCAGGAAAATTCAGTTTATAAGAAAAAATTATTAGAGCATAATCAGTTAATGGATAAATATAAATTGGAAACAAAGAGCTTTTAAGGTAACTACATTTTGAATGGATGAATATAATTATACAAAAGGTTATGTTTATTCATGGATGGATAAAAACCATAACTTCAAAAGGGGTAAGAGAAGTGGTAGACAAGTGAATTTTAAATTATCTTCTTGTGATTCATCAGGGGATGAATCATCTAAGGATTACACTTTAAAGACGAGTTTTCAGGATACTCAAAAAAAAGTAGTCTCAATGTATTATTTGATACTTTTTTACATCTACTGGCTAAGACTCAGGAGACAGGAATTGTAAAGTCGAGAGTAGACCCTCTCAAAACAGGAAGCAAGCCCAAGAAATTATTCGGCGATAAATAATGTCATTAATATCTCATCAGTAAAACCAACTCCAGAGCAATTAGATGTCCTTAATAAAGGATTATCTTTTGAACCATCGAGTAAGTATGATGTGTACAGTACAAGGCAGTCACTATATAGATATTTTTGTGATCTGAAGTTATGTGTTCCATTTTGATGAACAAACTAGCAATGAGAGTGTAATTCCTGTTTTTCATCGTAAAAAATCAAAATGGGTTCCTCCGCGTATTCCGGATGCCTTCATAACTTTTCAAAAGTTAGGAATTGTGGGATGTTATTAACTTAGAACAGTCTCTCATAAACAAAGGATTTAATCTTTCTGGGTTAAAAGAAAAAGATTGCAAGAATTGGCATCTGACACCTCCCTTGTTATTTGCATTGGGCTGACAAGGGGGGGGTGCTATAGTTGTTTTGGACCATTCACAATATTTAATGGAATCTATGCAGCAATTTCATTGGAACAATTTTATAGATTGTTGGAGTGTGATCCCACGGAGGATTTACAAAGCAAGATTACTTTCTATGTATCTCAGGCAGTTGTGGATGGGGTTTTATCCCATAAAGAATACACGTTTTTGTGTTGCATGTATCCCAAAATACCTTATATTTACTTCATTCCCAAAATTTTATAAATCTGTTTTAAATCCTCCTAGCCGTCCAATTGTTTCTATCCAGGGCACTGTATTAGAACCCTTATATCAATATATTAAGATAATTCTGAAACCCTTTCACGTGTTTCAGGCAAAATCTTTTGTGCATGACTCTAAGCATTTTATTCAATTATTGGATAGGATGGCGCTCTCTGGGAAGGACAGTATTGTATTGATAACTGTCAATGTGATCAAGGTGCTAGATATAGCTTGCCATTATTTTCATAAGGTGGCTATTACGGCTGCTAAGATCAAAGTGTTGAAACTGTTGTTGTTTTATGTCATTTGTTGTAATTATTTTGAATTTGAAAAGCAATTTTGTGTTAAAATTATGGGGGTCACCATGGGAGCAACAGTGGCACCATCTATAGTGTGTCTATATGTAACACAATTTGAAGAGATTTCTGAATAATTATAGATATGCCCAATATATTGTAACATGGAAGAGATTTATAGATGATATTATAATGATCTGGAACAAAGGACTCAAATACAAATCCACCTATGCATCCAGTTTTTCATATTTTAGCGCACAACTGTGGAATGCACTGCCAAAAGCAGTAAAAACTACGCTCGACCACCTAAATTTCCGGAAAGCACTAAAGACAGAACTGTTCAAAAGAGCATACCCCACTGACCCAACATAAAATACCTGGACAAGTGCGACACAATGTAACCAAAGACCGTAATGGACATTACCTGACTCTTCCTCCCCTCTCCCTAAGTTCCCCCTAACTGTACCCACCATATATGTACCTCATTCTACCACAATATCGCATGTATTTGTTCAGACCGGAATCGGCTAACGCCGTTTATGGTAATATGTAAGCCACATTGAACCTGTAAAATGGTGGGAAAATGTGGGATACAAATGCAACAAATAATAATAATAATAACTAGTATTCCTGTGGGACAGTTCTTTAGGCTTCACAGATGCTGCACATCCTTGAGTGAGTTCAAAACTCAAGCCGTCTATATGGCTGAGCATTTTATTCAAAGAGGGTATCCAACTAGAATTGTTAAAAGAGCTTATAAAATAACTCTGAATGCTCATTGGCCATGGTTATTTTAATCTCAACAGAGAACACCAACTGTTGCTCCAGTGTATGTACTCCTGTATTCTGATTATGCAAATGAGATTGGTAATATCATACATAAATATTGGAATGTTTTGGGAGTACATTCTGTGCTTTGGGAGTACGTCAAAATTGCTTATAAGCGTAGGTCTAATGTTGGTAAATTATTGAAAGTATCTAGGACTGAGCAATCTGTGGGCAGTCATAACCTTGTGGAAAATGTGTGTATTGTACATTTTCATTGATTACCATGCATATACCTATTCCAAGAATGGATCATAAATTTTACTTAAAACACAACATCAACAAGATGAGAAAGACAACTGTGGCTCTAAAACATCAAATCTGCATAAGTAAATGAAGAGTCCAGTGTTACAGTAATATATATACAGTGCACTCTAAATAAGTGCACGTCGGATAAGTGCATGCTCTGTTTACCTGCATGCCGTACTTCGGTCCCGTTTTTGGCACCATCAGTTTTTATGGGGACAAACTTTGTTTTAGCGCACCACTGATAAGTGCAAGATTCGCTTATATGCATGGTTCAAGACCGCTCCTCTGCAGGAAAGACTCCGCATAAGCGTGCACGTGTAATATGGAAGCCGATTGGCGCATGACAACCAACGAGATTTCAAATTTACTGCCTCTTTAACTGCCACAGGCAGAATAAGTGAAAGAATGTTGTTAGGGCATATACCGGGGTCATCGTCGTGGTGGAACTGTAAGACTTTAACACTGGCTGAACGAATAGAAGTTCTTAAAAAATTAGAAAACAAACAAAGTCAAGCATCTATTGCTACAGAATATGGTGTCAATCCCAGTCAAATTTTACATGTCTTGAAGCAGAAAGACCAGCTTCTGGAAGACTAGCAAAGCAATACAAATCCACAATGGAAAAGAAAGCGGGCGGGAAAAGCTGAGGAGGTAGAAGATGCTCTTCTTCGGTGGTTTTCTCGAGTCAGGAGCAGACAGTTTCCTGTCAGTGGTCTACTGCTTATGGAGAAAGCTAACCAGGTAGCAGAAAGCCTTGGACTAACTGAATTCAAAGCCACTGTTGGATGGTTGGAAAGATGGAAGGAGAGGAACAGCATAAAATTCAAGAAACAGCATGGTGAGAAACAAGACGCTGATGACTTTGGTGCTGAAAATTGGGTTGTTTCAGTTCTTCCTACCATCTTGAACGAGTTTGCACCTCATGACATTTTCAATGCTGGTGAAAATGGTCTGTACTAGCGAACGATTCCTGATGGAACACTTGCATTCAAACATGCCGAAACTACTGGAGGTAAAACATCGAAGGACCGACTGACAATCCTCCTTTGCAGCAATATGGATGGGAGTGAGAAGTTGGAACCCCTCATCACTGGAAAGAGCAAACAGCCCCGTTGCTTCAAGAAAGTTAAGCGGCTTCCTGTGTCGTATGAGGCTAACGCAAATTCATGGATGACTGGGGAAATTTGGAAGCAGTGGCTAAAGAAGTTAGACACTAGAATGCGGGCACAAAAGCGTCAGGTTTTGTTGCTTTGTGATAACTGTGCTGCACACAGGGATGATGTCAGGCTGTCTAACGTCAAGGTGGTCTTCCTGCCACCTAAACACTACCTCTCTGATCTAACCTCTGGATCAGGGCAAAATAGCCAATTTCAAACAACATTATCGGACTCTTGTGCTACGTCATCTGATGAACATTATGGATGACCAGACTGGGAAGGATAAACATGCTGTTGAAGTGGCTCATAATCTGTCACTGTTGGATTCCCTACATATGCAGAAAGAAGCCTGGAATCATGTTACAAAGGCAACCACTGTGAACTGCTTCAAGCGGGCAAGTTTTGTTAAGGATGTGGAGAGGGACGAAACAGGTGCAACTGTTGCAAACGCATCAGATGAAGAGGTTATTGATATCCCAGCTGGTTTTACTTAAGAGGAGTTCCATCACTACGTAGCTGTTGATTACGATCTACAAACAGCTTAAGACAGCACTGATGTTGAGATATGCTCCTGCATGCAGGCAACAACGGCTGATGATGGAGCAGATGAAGAAATGAGCAGCGAGGCACATGCTGATGAAATTCAACAACCTCCCCCTGTCACTTTTGCAAGAGCGCTGGAGAGTCTCAACACCATGCGGCCTATCTGGAGGCCACTGGATGTCAGTGCTATGACAGATTTTGCAATCTGGCAAATGTAGTCTATGGAACTCACAGACCCAAGAGTGTATAGAGGACTATAACTGATTACTTCAAGGCAGCCTAATGTCAGTTAACTGAGACTGTATACTGTACGTATAATAATAAACAGTACTGTACATATGTTTATCAGATGTCAAGCTTCTTTGGGTCACAACGGTTAAGTGTACGCTCTGGTTAACTGCAAGCATTTCTTTGGTCCCAGACCATTGCACTTAAGCGGATTGCACTGTGTATGTGATAGCCATCAGGTTGTTTATTGCATTATATGCCCTTGCCATTTATATTATATTGGACAGACTAAGAGAAAATTGAAGCAGAGACATACTGTTTCTCACACCTAGAAAATAAATTTTATTTCCTAGCATGGGGGAGGGGGAGGGGGAGTGTGCCCAGCAGTAATGGATAGAGCATGGCCATTGCCGCACACCACCTGATTACTGCATAAGAAACGTGTGAACTCTTTCCGTCTGCTAAATAGGAGGCGATAAGGGCTCAATCAGTAAATGTCCACACAACAATTTTTTTATTAGCGCATGGCCATACACTGCATCCATTGAAAAAAGGGGGTTTTAAGGCCACATTGTGCAGCAAATCCACACACCCACACTACTGCGGGCCACTTTTTTTACCACAACTTAGTAAAAGGACCCCTTATCCCCTGTTTACAAAGCCATGCTAGCGGCTGCCGGTGAGCTAATGCCGACATTACCAATTCACTTTCAATGGACTGTTTTGGAATTGCCGTATGGCTTTGTAAACAGGGGGATAGTGACAAAGCCAAGTGGAGTGTCAGGGCTTTAAAAATGAGTGCCAGTACTTTCAATCTAATGCACCAAGATGCCCATAGGAATATATGTCTCGGCATTTACCACCAGCTGATTTCTACTGCGAACTAAAAAGGCTAAGGGGCCCTTTTACTAAGCCACATAAGTGTCTAGACACACCCAACGCATGCCAAAATGGACTTACTGCCCGGTTACCGCGTGGCTCTTGCATAATTTCATTTTGGCACGTCTGATTCGCACGGCTGAAAAATAATTTTTATTTTTGGATGCGCGTATCAAACGTACGCCAAGTGGCATTTGATGTGCATAGGTCATTACTGCCGGTTACCACATATGACTTTACTGCTATGTCAATGGCTGGCGGTAAGGTCGCAGATCTAAAAAATGGAAGTGCAGTAATTTTGATTTTGCCGCACGTCCATTTTTGGCAAACATTTTAAAAAAGCCTTTTTTACAAGCACGCTGAAAAATGGATTGGCACATGCCCAAAACCCGTGCCTTCACTACCACAAGTCATTTTTTTCAGTGCACCTTAGTAAAAGGACCCCGTAGTAAAAAAAAAATAAAAAACATTAAAGCATAAACCAAAGGTATATTAATGAATGCTTATCTCTATTTATTATTATTTTTTTTTTAACGGAAATCTTACTGTGATGTTATGTTGTGAGTATATACTGTGCTCTCCATTCCAATTATTGTTCACCGCAGCAAAACAACTTTGCATATTCTAAACTGGATAAAGGGCATGCATATTATAATATAGCTGAAAATATATTATGAGCCACATAAAAAGGGAAGTTCTAAAAATGCTATAAGAGGAATTTAGTTCAGGTTGCTGAGATATGTAAGGCTTCTCAGCATAATTTTTTTCCATCTTTGGATGTAATCGTTTTTATTTGGTGAATAAATTTATACCAGAAATATTTAAAGGCCCTTTTATGAAGCTGCGGCCCCCTTTTACCACATCAGGATAAATGGTTGTCCATTTTTGGCAAAGAGAAATGGCTGTACGTTAATTGAACCACTTACCACACATCCATTTCGGTGGTAAGTCCTTACCACCACCCATTGAGATGGCAGTAAGGGCTCCTTTGCTAATCCGGCGGTATCCAGACGATTACTAATGGTTAATTTCCAGTGCCAGATTTGGCCCTGGACCCCCCCTGCCGACGACCCTCTTGACTCCCCCTCCCACTGCCAACCCGCTGTCGCCGTCGCCTACCTTTGCTGGCGGGGGACCCCAACCCCCGCCAGCCGAGGTCCTTTTCTTCCGGCTCAAGGCTTTGTTCAGTCTCTGAGTCTGACGTCCTGTGCCGGAAGAAGAGGACCTTGGCTGGCGGGGGTTGGGGTCCCCGCCAGCAAAGTTAGGTGACGACGGCGGCGGGGTAGGGTTGGCAGCGGGAGAGGGGGTCAAAGTTGGTGGTGGTGGCAGCAGCGGCGGTGGCAATAGCGGGGGGGGGGGGGTCGGCGGCACCGGGGGAGGGGGGACTAAAATATGCCCTCCTCACCTCAGGCTCTGGACCCCCATCCCGCCGAAGTCTGGCTACGCTCCTGTCCAGTGTTACAAAAAAATTCCTCTAGCACTGGAAATAGTGCATGAAGGGGGTGGGAATTACCATTGGGCTCTTGTGGTAGCCTGATGGTAGTTCCAGATTGGTGTGCGGCAAACCCACGGAGGGCTTTCCATGCTTTAGTGAAAGGGACCATTAGAGTATCATACAAAAGTGACTCAGCTTCTACTAACTTAAAATCCATGTTCTGAATTATATACATGCACATATTTTAACAATGTCTGCATGTTAGAAATGTTTTGGCACTGCATACCATAGAACTATATACTGAAGCATTTATTACCCATGATTTGCTTCACAGGGATATTGCTGCATCTAGTAATCATTTCATAAATATTAATTCACAATTTTACCTTCAGTAAGTTCAGCATATTATACCCTTCAAAAAGTACAGTAACCTTGGTATTTTTTAAATTCTGCAATTACCATGTTCTGTATGACATTCATTACAATTTAAAAATGCAAGGCTGCACATGAGGTTATTTAGCCTGGAGATTGCAAATTCATTTGAAAAGAGAGTAATTTTCTCAATATAATGCTAGCTTAATAACATTTATTAAAGTTTTATTGAAACTTTTTCTATGGAAGAGTATAACCTCTTGAAAGAGTCAGACTATTTTTTTCCCTACACACACAAGAGTACAGAAGGCTTTTCAGTGTAATCCATTTTTAAAATGCAAAGTGATTATCTGTGGTTTATGCTAATATTGAAAACTTTTGTATATTGAGCCAGATTTTATAAATGGTGTTCAAAATTAGGCATTGGGGAAAAATTAGCACTAAAAGCCAGATTTTCTATATGGTGCCTGAAAATTCCACACAGAAAAAAAATACGCCTAGGTATATTCTATAAAGTACACCTAAATTTTATAGAATACGCCTAATGTTCCTTGTGGATTATAGAATATGGTGAGCATCCATCCACGTGGGCAGTTACATCAAATAAAATATGCTGTAAATGCTGATACCTAAGTTAGATGCAGAGCGGGTGTATTCTATGACAATGTGCATAGATTGTAGAAACGCCCATGACCCGACCATGCCATGCCCACGGCCACGACCCTTTTCAACTGTGAGACTTAGAATTTATGTGCAGCACATTATAGAATATGCTTAGATAGTTGTGCACTCTAATTAATGCCAATTAGTGTCAATAATTGCTTAAGTGGCAATCAGTGGCATAGGAAGGGGGCGGGAGGGGCAGTCCACCCCGGGTGCACGCGCTCGGGGGGTGCCGGCCCCGCTGGTTCCCTGCTCCCTCTGCCCCGGAACAGGTTACTTCCTGTTCCGGGGCAGAGAGAGCAGGGAACCAGCGTGGCCGACGCAGCTCCGAGTGACGTGCACTCGGGGTGGATCGGCCCTCCCGCAGGTAAGAATGCGGTCCGGGGGGTGCGCCACAGAGGGGGGGGGGGGGGTCGCGCCGTGCTGCACCCGGGGTGGGGGTGCGCAGCGGCGACCCGCCCCAGGTGCCATTAGCCCTCGCTACGGCACTGGTGGCAATTATCAGCGCTGATTGACTTGTTAAGTAATAAAGGGGTCCTTTTACTAAAGTGTGCTGAAAACTGGCCTGCGGTAGTGTAGGCAAGGGTTTTAGGTGCGTGCAGGTCCATTTTTCAGCAGGCCTTTTTATGTTTGCTGAAAATGGACGTGCAGCAAAATCAAAATTGGTGTGTGTCCATTATGGGTCTGAGACCTTACCGCCAGCCATTGACCTAGTGGTAAAGTCTAACACGGTAACCATGCGGTAATGACTTACACGCATCAATTCCACTTGCCGCGCCACTAATACGTGTGACTGAATATAAAAATGATTTTATTGGATGCGCATATCGGATGTGCAACAAAATTACCGCAAGAGCCACATGGTAGCTGAGCTGTAACTCCATTTTTGCGCATGTTGGGCATGCATAGATGCTTATGCGGCTTAGTAAAAGGGCCCCTATGTTGTATGCACAAAACCAGAATAGGATTGGATCTGCTGGCACAACTTAAGTCACACTGCATAGAATCCGGGGGGTAAGTGCTATTCTGAAAAAGGGCACACACCCTTTATAGAAAGCACGTAAGCATGTATCTCATGCCTAACTTTGGGCACCACACTTAACGTCTACTGAAACCTGGTGTAAATTCTGGCACCCAACTTAGGTGCACTGACCCAGTATTCTATTACTTCATGCGCAAATTTTCAAAATGCCCCTGACACTTCTGTGCTCCTTCCTTGGCCATGCCCCCTTTTGAGGTGCATGCTATGGGAGCTAGGCACACTGCTTTATAGAATAGTGTGTAGCCAGATGCACATGTAAGTATTAATGAGTACCAATTAACATCAACAATTGGTTGTTAGCACCCAGTTATTTATGTCATTGAGCTTATTAAGCAAATAATTTCTTTGCGCATTTTGGGAGTATGCACAAATCTGGGCACCATATATAGAATCCAGGGGATAGTGTATATTGTGTTCTTTATTGACAGGCAGGATTTAACCAGCTACACAAGTAGGTGATGTTATCCAAAGGTGCCGGCATGGAACAGCTTGTACAGAGCTCAGAACTTCTGTGTAAATTTCTTTGCATGCATGGCCCTTCCAGTATGCAGCAATCTCCTCATCTCCTCAGTTTACAGACATATGGCTAAGCTCTCCCTTCAAGTTGTTGTTGTTGTAAGGTTCTCAATGCTGTTAGCTCTTTGCGTATGGTGGACACATTTTCTACTCTTTTGAGATTTTTCCAATGTGGCTGTACCCACTTTGGGCCTTATTCAATAAAGGTTATACTCTTAAAAGTTACAATCCTAAATTTATGCTCCTAAATTACGAGCATAATCTATGTTCCTACATATAGTTAGGAGCATAAATTATGCTCCTAAATTTAGGAGAATAACCTTTATAGAATATTGCCCTTTATGTGGAACTTCCAACTATTCTGCTTTAGCTGAAGGGGCCCTACGCATGGTCCATGTTTCAGCTATGATGCTTGTCCTGATCCCATAAACTTGAAAAGGATTAGACTTGAGCTGTGCTATGCTGAGACTCCTGATGCAGGCATCATAGCCAAAACATGGACCGTATCACCATCTAGATGTGTAATTATCTACTGTCTTTGATTTCTTTGCTGGGTTTTTGTGCCTGATAATGTTCATTAGTACGCGCTAAGCTTTAGTAAAAGGGCCCTTAAGTGACTTGCCCAGGGTCACAAAGAGCAACAGAGATTCTTAAGTTCATTCAAAGTTTTCCTAGCACAAAATACCATAGGGCTTCAAAGGACAGCCTCTTCTGTGCAATCATTCTCCTCAAATCCCGTGCATTATTGGTCCACAGGTTTTGTACATGACCAACATAGCCTTCCAAAATGCACATGCTCTCCACCACATGTTTTAATGGTTAATATTCACTGTGAAACGCATTGTGCCCCTGTAGTTTTAACTATAATCCCTGCAATTCAAGAAATTATAAATCTTGGTAGAAGTCAAGATGATCTGTGTCTATGAAGTCATCTTCCCAACCTGACACTCAATAGCTATACCCCACCTCCAACCCGACCTGACATTTAGTAGTGACCTCTCTACATGTGGTGGAGAGCCTGTGCATTTTGGACCCTTGGTCTTTTCCCGGTGTGGCATTGCTTATGTACTTGTGTACTTATCCACTTCTACCCTAGCTAAGATAACATTTAACCATTTCTCTGACCTCATGTGCATAGGTGCATGGGTGTTGCCATACTGGGGGGGACTAGGGGTCCATCGGGCCCAGCATCCTGTTTCCAACGGTGGCCGGCCTGGGTCACGGATACCTGGCAGGATCCCCAAAAGGAACATAGCATTTTGTGCTGCTTGTCCCGGAAATGGTGGATTTTCCCCAGGTCCATTTGGTAATGGTCTATGGACAATGGACATGGGCATAAGAGGGCAGGTGGAACATTCACAGGACTACTCAGCTGGCATATTGAGCAGGACTGACAGAAGAGCTCAACTTGTGAGCAAGTGCAAAGTGATGCATGTGGGAAAGAGGAACCCGAATTATAGCTATGTCATGCAAGGTTCCATGTTAGGAGTCTAGGTGTCGTCGTTGATGATACGTTGAAACCTTCTGCTCAGTGTGCTGCTGCGGCTAAGAAAGCAAATAGAATGTTAGGTATTATTAGGAAAACAAAAATGAGGATGTTATAATTCCTTTTTATCGCTCCATGGTAACATAGTAACATAGTAGATGACGGCAGAAAAAGACCTGCACGGTCCATCCAGTCTGCCCAATAAGACAACTCATATTTGCTGCTTTTTGTGTATACCCTACTTTGATTTGTACCTGTGCTCTTCAGGGCACAGACCGTATAAGTCTGCCCAGCACTATCCCCGCCTCCCAAACACCAGCCCCTCCTCCCAACCACCGGCTCTGGCACAGACCGTATAAGTCTGCCCAGCACTATCCCCGCCTCCCAACCACCAGCCCCGCCTCCCAATCTTGACTAAGCTCCTGAGGATCCATTCCTTCGGCACAGGATTCCTTTATGCTTATCCCATGCATGTTTGAAATCCGTTACCGTTTTCATTTCCACCACCTCCCGCGGGAGGGCATTCCAAGCATCCACTACTCTCTCCGTGAAAAAATACTTCCTGACATTTTTCTTGAGACCACACCTCGAATATTGTGTTCAGTTCTGGTCGCTGCATCTCAAAAAAGATATAGTGGAATTAGAAAAGGTGTAGAGAAGGGTGATGAAAATGATAAAGAGGACGGGACAACTTCCCTATGAGGAAAGGCTTAAGCGGCTAGGGCTCTTCAGCTTAGAGAAAAGGCGGCTGAGGGGAGATATGATAGAGGTCTATAAAATAATGAGTGGAGTTGAACGGGTAGATGTGAAGCATATGTTCACGCTTTCCAAAAATACTAGGACTAGGGGGCATGCGATCAAGCTACAATGTAGTAAATTTAAAACAAATCTGAGAAAACGTTTCTTCACTCAATGTGTAATTAAACTCTGGAATTCATTGCCAGAGAATGTGGTAAAGGCGGTTAGCTTAGGGGAGTTTTAAAAAGGTTTGGACGGCTTCCTAAAAGAAAAGTCCATAAACCATTATTAAATAGACTTGGGGAAAATCCACTATTTCTGGGATAAGCAGTATAAAATGTTTTGTACATTTTTGGGATCTTGCTGGGTATCTCTGACCTGGATTGGCCACTGTTGGAAACAGGATGCTGGGCTCGATGGACCTTTGGTCTTTCCCAGTATGGCATGTACTTATGTACCCCTAATTCCCCAACCTGACTCTCAGTAGCCATTTTCCATCCCTGACATCATCCTCCACTCCAGGACCTCTCCAATCCCAAACACCCCCCTCTCCCCAATCCTACTGCTGATCCTTGGTGTCTGGTAGAGAGCAACAATCCCCAATTGCTCCTGCCCCCCCTGAAGTTTGGGTTTAAAATTGCAGTTCTGACCTCTAGTTGTAGTACTGTCCTTATATGTAGTGATAGTATTGAGACTATTGTAGAAGGTGCATGTCAGCCCCCTGCCTCACATCAACCAGCTCCCTGCTGGGGTTAGGGATCATGATCAGGAGAGTGGGGTGATCATTGAGGGGTGATGGGTGATGAACTGTTGGCCTTGATAGATGCAGCTTGGGAAAATCAGGCCAGATAATATGGCCCAATGCTCCTGGGATGATAAAATAACTTCTGTTTATGACTAGGGTTATTTTATTGTAATTTTAAGCTTATAACACAACTTGTGATGTACACTTGTGTTAGCACTGTGTTAGGGCAAGAAAACCAGCATTAGAGCCTTTAAGTGATGTTAAGAGATAATAATGTAGGTTATTGCACTAATGCAGTTAAATAACTCCCTCCCTCTTTAAGGATGTACCTTAATAATACCCTAAAACTATCTAACATAGAGGGTATCTAGAAAGAAGGAATATAAATGGAATAGAATAGCAGAGGAACTATTTTCACTGCAGATAATTCAGAAATATTTACCTTCGTGGAGACCTTGCAAGATAATGTACCCTCTCATGTCACTTTACCTATCTCTTTTTGCTCTGAGACAAATAAAAGATTGGTGTTCAAGTATAATCTAGGAACCAAGGGAAAACAGGAAACGTCTCTACAACAGTCACCATAGAAGTAGAGGATGACATATGTCTCTCAAGACGGGAGCCGCAGACAGAAAATCTTTATTGAGCCACCAAAGAAAGATCCGACGAGGGTCAGTGTTTTGGCTGACAAACCACCTGCTTCATGGGTCGCAAACAAACACTGGTGAAATGGTACAGCATACTGGCCTCAATGGTGACTGTCTGATTATACAGCACGGCTGCTAATTTACCAAACAACCCTTACAGATGACTTCATGGACACCACATACACCAAATTTGTGCTGTAGCAAAGAGAATGTGCTGTATTCCTTCAGATGCCTTTCAGCTACCTGCAGAATAAGAAATGTTAAATTAGTGAAGATGTGTGAAGGAAGAGAGCTGAACAATTAGCAAGACTTGAAAAGATGAAGGGGGTTAGAGCAGAAATCCGTCATGGTTTGAAGAGGTAAAGGGAAATGGGACTTGATATACCACCTTTCTGTAGTTTTTGCAACTACATTCAAAGCGGTTTACATAGTATATGCATGTACTTGCCCAGAGTCACAAGGAGCTTTAGTGGGAATTGAACCTTGCAGGTAACATGTGCATCAGACAGGGTATTGTTACAGAAATCCTCCCTCCCTCCCTCCCTCCCTCCCTTCTGCTCTTTACAGTGGAGTGGAAATCTGTTGTGGCGGCTTCAGTGTTCTTATTCCCAGAACATGGCATATACGGCAATGGCAATCACATATTCTGACATAAACATGCAGCCCTCCATAATGGATCTGTACCAATGCCTGAAATGTTGACCCTCCATTCATAGGTGGCAGATTCAAGTCCTACAATTGGCACCTATCACATCAAGCTGTTCATGTCACCCTCCTTTACCACAGGTACATAATTAGCATGCAAACAGTGTTTTCTTGTGCTGGGGTCACAGCTGACTGATGCAATCAGGAGAATCACTGTACCCTGCTTGCATTTTGCACTTTATCTCCCTAGGGAAGGAGGCTTCCTCATTGTAAGAGGCAGTGAGCCTCTGCCATGCCCTCCTGCAATGGATGGAGGACCTCCTCTTGTGGCCAGTCATTACAAACATTGTTTTTTCATTGGCCAGAATCAATCCGGCCAAAAGAAAGGTGTCTTCCTCATTGAAGTTGGGTTGCTTCTGTCCAGTTGCCATTTTACACACTGTCCCCGCATGCGATGATATCAGCACACTGATGTCAGTGTGGAAATAATGGCATGAAAAAATTTAGCATGGAGCAAATCAGTGCCGAAGGATCGGTGTGGAAATTAGGCGTGACACCCAAGTTAGGTACAGATACTTCTAACAATGTTCAATAAAGGGCGCAAAATAGATGGTGCTCATTATTGAATATAGTCATAAATATGCGTACCTATAGTGTGCACCTATTTATTCAAGCTCCCTTTATATAATTTAGCCCTATACGTATGATTTTAGAGAGTTACAACAGCCTTGAATGATATATTTTTATATACTTGTATAATAAATGAAGCGTTAGTGGTTGTTTTGAAGAGTTCTTTGGAAGTCAGGATTTATCACAGCGCATAATTTGAAATACAGATTGCCTTGACACACCAACAAGTCAATCACTGTATTCCAATGTCAAGCTAGAATGATCCTAAAGTAGGTGGTACTAGGGGCTTACATGCTAAGGGGAAAATTAGCACATGACCATTTTGAAAATTGGCCATTTTACCCCTGCGGTAAAATGACCTTAGTGCGCAGGAAAGACCTGTGCAAGGGCAGACTAAAGCCACTACTTGACACAGCTTTAGTTATAAGGGCCCCTAAGAGTGAAAAACCTGGGTGTCAGTATTGAGAAAGAAGATCAGGTCTGTTTGGTCAGGAAACTTCGATCCCATACTATCAAATACTCACTAAAGTGCAGTACAACCAAGGCTTCATTTTAAGTGGAGCTATCCAGAGCTTAGTTGCTGTAACCGTTTACGAAACAATACTAGCACTGGAAATAAGCATTGACCAAGTTCCAAACACCTGACCCAGGAAAAACATCATCAATTTTATCCTGGGACAACATAAAAATCTGTCCTGCAAAAGTGTGTTCTGACTTGGGTTAGCAAATGTAATTTTATCCTGTTTGAAAAATTGTGCTGCAAAGTTTTGCATAGCTGGGAAAAGCCAAATAAATCCACTTTATGTGGATGTCTAGGCCTGTCCCTGCTCTCCAGTATATTACAATATGAATGAGATTTGCTGTTCCTTTGTGGACCTATAAACTGCTCTACTGATGCTAACCACATCTGAAAAATAGCAAAGGAAGCACTTAGAGAATGCTCACAATGACATATCAGTAAGAACTGGTCAAAGAGCCAAAAAAACTTGTCCATTGTCAACTACTACTCAATCTCATATAAATATACTCTGACTCTCAAATTCTATAAATGGTGCCCAATTGGGCACATGTAATAGAATAGGGCCACACATGTAATGTAATTAAATAATTGGCACCAAATTTATGTTAACAAGCACTAATTGGTACTAATTTGAAGATGCACATGTAAACAGTCTACCCGATATTCAAAACTGGCTGGTTAAATAGCTTTTTAAAAAAATTTATAAGCATCTTTATTAAGCATTGAAAACCAATACAACAGCAAGTAAAGCTCAAAGTTAATGCAAAATGCATAATATAGAATACAATCTCAAAATACAATAAAACATACGCCATAAGAATGCATGAGTACAAATTCAATGCGTCTATGGATACTGACTATACCCTTAATTTTTCAGGTTTTATACTCCACTCCCCCCTAGCACCCCCCCGCAAAGCCAACCCAATGTTCCTCCTCACCCAACTCATCCCCACCCTAATACCCCACCCATAAGCCCTCAATCCCCCTCCCCCCTTTCATCCATCCATAAACAAATAAACAGAATAAATACAATTGCCAGTCATGCAGGGCAATAACGCCTAACTGCAGATATTCAGTGGGAGATAACCGGTTATCCCCGCTGAATATTCTCAGTTAGCAGCTGGATGCTAATCAGCTATATCTCATGGAATAGGCAGTTAGGCGCAGTTATTCAGCGCCAAACCAGTTATGTTTCAAGGTTAAGTAAGGCTGCATAAATAACAGGTCTATCTTTAACCGCTAACTGCCAGATTCTATATATGGTACATTCAGGCATGTGCGTAGATTTGCACATGCACCTGAGAGCCCTTTTACTAAGCCGCGTAGGCACCTACGCACACCCAACACGCATCAACTTGAAATTACTGCCCAGCTACCGTATGGCCCTTGCGGTAATTTCATTTCTGACATTTGTCCGCTACGCACACCGGAAAACAATTTTTGTTTTCTGGTGCGCAGCAGAAACTGGGTGGTAATCATCATTCTACACACGTAGATGATTACCGCATGGTTAATGTCTGAGACCTTATCGCTAAGTCAATGGCTAGCGGTAAGGTCTCAGACCCAAAATGGACACGCACCAATTTTTATTTTGCTGCATATCCATTTTCAGCAAACATTTAAAAAAGGCCTTTTTTACAGGCGCACTGAAAAATGGATCTGAGTGCACCCAAAACACGCGCCTACACTAGCATAGTTCATTTTTCGGCGCACCTTAGTGAAAGGGCCCCTTAATCTACATGTGTGCCTTAATTGTTTAATGAGCTAGTTAGGCATGATAAGTAGCTGATAATGATCATGGCGGAGCATTTTCAATATGGCATCTAAATCCAATTTTGGATGTTTTGTGAAAAATGTTCAAAAATCTAGTAGCTAACTAGCATGGCCATTTTCAAACCAGAAAAAAAAATACAACTTTTTGTTTAAAAAATGGCCATTTGCTAGACGTTTTTGTGCTCAGTGCATTTATCTTTTAGGACCATTAAAAAAAAAAGTCCAAGGGAAAAACACAAAAAACAAGCCATTGGTATGCATGAGAAAGTCAACATTCTTAGTAGATTGGCCACACAGACATCCCAGCAGAGTAGTGGGACACCCTAAGGGACACTGCAGTGGACTTCACATAAAAGGTCCCAGGTAAACATCTCACTGTTACCTTCCTATATTGTATGGTGACAGGGGCGTATCTGAACAGCGGCGGTAGGGGGGGCCAGGGCCAGAGTGAGGGGGCACATTATAGCCCCCCCCCACCGCCGTCGCCACCATTGCCGATCCCCCTCCCCCCAGCCGCTGCCATTGCCAATCTCCCCCCTCCGTTGTTGTCGCCTACCTTCGCTGGTGGGGGACCCCAACCCCCGCCAGCCGAGGTCCGCGTCCTCCTGCCGCTGCCGGCTGCCGTTAAAAGAATTCCGTCAGCTGGCGGGGGACCCCCAACCCCCGCCAGCCAAGCCGAGGTCCTTTCATTTCTTCTTCCAGTAAAGCTGGCGCCGAAAGTTTCTTCTGAGTCTGACGTCGCTGCACGTTGTACGTGCAGGACGTCAGACTCAGAAACAGAATGAAGCTCATTCTGTTTCTGAGTCTGACGTCCTGCACGTACAACGCCGAAAGTTTCTTCTGAGTCTGACGTCGCTGCACGTTGTACGTGCAGGACGTCAGACTCAGAAACAGAATGAAGCTCATTCTGTTTCTGAGTCTGACGTCCTGCACGTACAACGTGCAGCGACGTCAGACTCAGAAGAAACTTTCGGCGCCAGCTTTACTGGAAGAAGAAGTGAAAGGACCTCGGCTTGGCTGGCGGGGGTTGGGGGTCCCCCGCCAGCTGACGGAATTCTTTTAACGGCAGCCGGCAGTGGCAGGAGGACGCGGACCTCGGCTGGCGGGGGTTGGGGTCCCCCGCCAGCGAAGGTAGGCGACAACAACGGAGGGGGAGGGTTGGCAGCGGTAGGGGGGGTCCAGGGCGAAATCTGCGGGGGCCCAGGCCCCTGAGGCCCCACGCAGATACGCCCCTGTATGGTGAGCTCTCCAAAACTCACCAAAACCTACTGTATCCAACTGTAAGCCACTACAATAGCCTTTATGCCTGCAGGTATCACCTGTATATAGGTACAGTAGGTTTTGGTGGGTTTTGGAGGGCTCACACTTTCCACCACAAATGTACCAGTTAGAGTAGGATATGGGCCTGAGTCCCCTTCTCTACAATCCACTGTATTGACCACTAGGCTACTCCGGGGACTTGTTTGCTACTCTAATAGGATTGGCCACAACACCTGAAGCTGTGATAGAGTCTGGTGTGTACTGTTTCTTTACAACAATACAGAGAGGGTCCAAAGTACAGAACAGAGTCCAAAATACAGCAAAAAGCACCAAGAGCCTTCAGAGATGGGGCACAGTTCTTTATCGGTAAAAATCAATATTCCAATATGGACCCAACATGGGCCGTGGTTTGGCATATAGTGCCTACATCAGGGGTCAAATATGTTGTAATATAAAATGAGTGTTATATGCAGCAAAACATCTAACATTTAGCCCTGAACATTTTTGCTTTGTTCCATTATAACAGAAAAATGTCCAAGCTTTGGACATGCCCAAATCTCACCCATAACACGCCCCCTTGTGATTTGGATGCCCTGCAGAGAAAAAGGTCTCAAATCTGAGTTTTGAACATCACAGTGATCTAAAAATATTTGCAGTTACTTTGTTTACCTGTGCTTCTAGAGTTAAGTATTACATAAGTACATAAGTAGTGCCATACTGGGAAAGACCAAAGGTCCATCTAGCCCAGCATCCTGTCACCAACAGTGGCCAATCCAGGTCAAGGGCACCTGGCACGCTCCCCAAACGTAAAAACATTCCAGACAAGTTATACCTAAAAATGCGGAATTTTTCCAAGTCCATTTAATAGCGGTCTATGGACTTGTCCTTTAGGAATCTATCTAACCCCTTTTTAAACTCCGTCAAGCTAACCGCCCGTACCACGTTCTCCGGCAACGAATTCCAGAGTCTAATTACACGTTGGGTGAAGAACAATTTTCTCCGATTCGTTTTAAATTTACCACACTGTAGCTTCAACTCATGCCCTCTAGTCCTAGTATTTTTGGATAGCGTGAACAGTCGCTTCACATCCACCCGATCCATTCCACTCATTATTTTATACACTTCTATCATATCTCCCCTCAGCCGTCTCTTCTCCAAGCTGAAAAGCCCTAGCCTTCTCAGCCTCTCTTCATAGGAAAGTCGTCCCATCCCCACTATCATTTTCGTCGCCCTTCGCTGTACCTTTTCCAATTCTACTATATCTTTTTTGAGATACGGAGACCAGTACTGAACACAATACTCCAGGTGCGGTCGCACCATGGAGCGATACAACGGCATTATAACATCCGCACACCTGGACTCCATACCCTTCCTAATAACACCCAACATTCTATTCGCTTTCCTAGCCGCAGCAGCACACTGAGCAGAAGGTTTCAGCGTATCATCGACGACGACACCCAGATCCCTTTCTTGATCCGTAACTCCTAACGCGGAACCTTGCAAGACGTAGCTATAATTCGGTATTGATCGATTGTAACTCCTTGAATCTTCGAATTGGTTTCAAGTGTATAAGTAGTATGGTTAATTGTGAAGCTGGTTTCTAATACAGAGTTGAAAGGATTCAGTAAGATCAAAAATTTAGTTTTATCCTTATTTAATTTGAGTCTGAAAGTGGAGGCCCATTCTTCCATTAAATTTAGACCTTGTTTGCAAATGTGTAAAATATTATTAATATGCTAATACAAAGAATATAATAAAAGATGAGGAACATAAGGTTTATCTAGTTTGTCCATTCCTGTAAGGAATACTTCAGAACCATCCACACAGGCTTTACGCTCACATCCTCACAGTTCAGATGCCATCATATCTATCTCATTCATTCCTGAATTCTTTCACTATTTCAGCTTCCACCATTTTCACAGGTTTGTCCAAGTTGGATATGTATTTACCCATAATCTGGTGTACAGCACTGCTCTCTGTTAACTTTTTTAAAATGGTTCTTGGAGTGTTTTCCTTGGTGCTCAACGGTGATTGTGACCCATGAGGCAGAAGGTTTCATCTGCCGAAACGCGGTCCCATGTCGGGTCCTTTTGCTCAATAAAACTATATTTATCATCCATCTGTTTGACTGGAAGTCATTAGTTCATCCCATACTTCTTCCTCGTGTGATTTAGCTTACCATTGGAGTTTCTTCCTGCTTTTTTTTTTTTTTTGCCCTTGTGGTGTTCCATGAGTCCACCATCCTTTCTGTGAAGAACTATCCTCTTATGTTACTTCTATTCTATTCCTATATTACTCTGTCTCAATGCAGCTAAGAAAATAATCTGGTAGAGAGAAGTAGATCTTCACCATGTATGAACTTTTCTATATGAACCCTTGTTGGTAACTTGCTCTTTTGGCAACTTAAAATTATCTTTGATTACTTTGGCAAACTGCTACCAGAAAGACTCTTTTGCTAAAGACCTTGCATTGCCTAAGTATTAAGTTCATCCAAAGGATCATAAAGCACCACTTTCATTAACATTTTGAAACTCATCGTGCAGATGGCAGCCTCAGTGACATGCTTAGAATTAATTCTTAACATCTCTCTAGTAGTAATTACATACAAATTAAGTTTGTAGGAAATTCTTATGAGACCTTAAGCAACGAGGATATTGGATTCTGATCTTGCTTCTGCGGGCTATTTTTCTTTCCTGTTGTATATGAGAATCATCATAGGTATCTGGATTTCCATTAACTAAACAAGACCTGCAGTGATGAAGCTGAAACAATTTTGTTTGGACAAGCAGTCTAAGTTAATATGGCATGAGCATCACAGACATAGAGATATTTATCATCAGTGACATGCACAAAATTTCAGAGTGAATAGAGGGCACATGCCCCCAATTTAGAATACCAAGCTGGTTATAAATTAAGTAATCTTGCCTGCTATACCTTTTCCGTTATAGTCTTAGTTGATAATTCAAATGTGCATCTTTATTAACCATTGAAGCTTTCAACATCAGAAAGTAGGGGGGGCACAATGACATGAGTTTTTGCACTCAAAATATATAAAACTAAAAAAATTAGAAAAAAAAGAATGTTTGTTAATGATATAAAAGCCTCTGCATCAGCGCCTAGCATGCTTACTAAAATAGGATTCTATGCAAGAAAGCTTGCACAAAGCTAATTTTAGTATGGACCAGCTAATAAAATTAATTAGTATGTTAAAAAGCTGCTTATCTTTATATCTGTATCTCAGCTTACTGGTACAAAAGGACCACCCCAAGTGGGTTATAATGTATTTAAAAAGTAATTCATAATTTGTACAATATCAAATGCCCTGTTTTGTTTAAGATAAGTCAGAAAAGGGGCTGGCCAGTTCAGAAAATTTACAATTTTCAGCATGCTAACAAAAAGCTCATCGGACGCAGAATATTTGCAAAATAAGAATAGGACCACAGCAAAAACCCTATGTATTTGGTGGCACATAGAGGAAAATAATTATTTTTCAAAAATACGTGTTCAAAAAAAGGAATGACATTACTTAGGGCTCAGTACTAGGGATAGGCAGCCAGAAAAAGTTTGTTTTGTATCATTTACTGTGTTGTTTATAGGAATTTTCATTTTATTTGGGTTTTCTGGATATATCATTTTATCAAGTTTTGATCATAGTGCATGCTCTTTGTAAATGGAGTGCACTATGTGGAAAGAGTGTGCACTATTTGAGAGAGTGCACACTTTCCTGAATGTGCACATGTGCACTAGTTTGCGCATGCACAACATTCTCTTGTTATTCTTGTGTACAGAAAACTGAAAATGGTTTGGGTAAATTATATGCATGGTTTACATTTGCATGGTGGTCCCACTAATGGAAAAGAGTGCACAAAAGATCTGAAATAGTGCTCACTATTTCCATGTGAATGACAATTCTATAAAGGGCACCCAAATTTAAGCACACAAAATTGCATGCAACCCTGAGATGTGTGCGCAACTAAATTAGCTAGCAAGCCAATTAGTGTCAATAATTGGGTGCTAACAATCAATTATTGGTGATAATTAGCAACAATTTGGATTTGCATATGCATCTTGCTACATACTATGGGCCCCTTTTACAAAACAGCGGTAAGCCCAACGTGGGCTTACTGCTCGCTAAAAAGGAACTACCGCCGGGATACCACAGCAGCCCAGTGGGAGCTATGACTCCCCGCGCACCATCATATCCGGTACTATAAAACTATTTTTATTTTTGTAGCGCCGGTGTGTACCTGGTGGTAATCAGGCAGTGTCGTGCTCTGCCCTGTTACCGTCAGGTTAGCGTAGGAGCCCTTACCGCCACCTCAAGGGGTGGCAGTAAGGGCTCCCCCCAGAAATGGCCACATGGCAAGTGATTCATTTTCTGCATGGCCAAAAAAAGAAAGACCTACCTTTTGCCCACTGAGGTAAAAGGGGTCTTTGTCACAGGCCCCCTTTTGCCGCAGCTTGGTAAAAGGAGTCCTATGTGTAAATCTTTTAATGTGCAACTCAAAAGGGGTGTGGTCTTGGGAGAAGCATAGGTAGGTCAGGGATGTCCATTAAAGTTGCAAGCAGTATTACAGAATACCAGGGATCAGCACCTAACTTACATGCCAAGATTTACACCAGGTTTCAGTTGGTGTAAATTCTTGCATCCAAAGTTTGGCTGTAAGAGCTGTTCTATAATGGCATGCAACTCAGAGCGCTATTTATAGAATAGATTTTTTTAGGTCCAAATTTGGCTGCCATTTCCTGAATCTAGTCCATAGTGTGCACTGCTGTTGGTAAATGACGAATCACAAAATGCCATGTTTTCCTGCTCACTTTTATTTGGTAACAGCATGTAATGACATAGGATATGTCATTCACATCTCCTATGTCACTGCAAATGACAGTCCATCCCTACTCAGTAAATGAAAATACTAGCACTTACATTTGTGAGTTGCAAATTTTACCAAACTGCCTGGCTAAGGGAAGCCAAATAATGGACCAAGCTCCAAAACTCAGGGCCTCTTTTACTAAACCACACCAATGGAGTGGAGGAATGGCCTAGTGGTTAGAACATTGGTCTTGCAATCCAGAGGAGGCCACTTCAAATCCCACTGCTGCTCCTTGTGATCTTGGACAAGTCACTTAACCCTCCATTGCCTCAAGTACAAACTTAGATTGTGAGCCCTCCTGGGACAGAGAAATATCTAGTGTACCTGAATGTAACTCACCTTGAGCTACTACTGAAAAAGGAGTGAGCAAAATCTAAATAAATAAATGATTCCCAGTATGGCAATGCCAACAAAGCCTATTCACTTGAATGGGCTTCATTGGCATTGCCACACAGGAATTGTTAGTGCAATTCAGTAAAAGAGATTCTCAATTTGTTACTGTTTGAGGTGTTTTTGAATACTACAGATATAAGCACATCCTCTTCTTTATACTCCTCCTAACCCCGGGTCCAAACAACAGTTTACTGGCATGTTACATGTGCTTAGGAGCAGCCATAAATGCAAATGTTAAACATTGTGACATATATGTATATTTTTGTTGTAAAATAAGAAATATATATATACTTTCAAGATCCACTCACAACATGCCCCCTTCAGATCTGTGTATTGCACCTTTTCTAAAATCACTACTTAAATCTTTATAACCGTATAGAGGGGTAGATTCAGTAAATGGTGTCTAAAAGATCAGTGCCAACCCCCCCCCCCCCCCCCCCCCAGTTAAGCATTATTCCTAAAGTTGCGGCTAAAGTTAAATGCAGTTTATAGAATAATGCTTAAGTGTTATGGTTGCACGCAAATTTAGGCACAACCATTTTTACCCATGAAAACATGGGTGCAGATGCCTATCCCTAAATTTACGCACGGAGCACCGTTATTCTGTAATTACTTGCATAGTAATTACCTTTTCACTGCTGCTTTTTAGCTCCTAGCCACTACTCAATTGCCCTCCCCTTGTCCCTTCCTTCCTTCTCACCCATTACTTCCCTCACCCGTAACTGTCTTGTCTGTCTGTATTATTTAGATTGTAAGCTCTTTGGAGCAGGGACTGTCTCTTTGTATCAGGTGTTCAGCGCTGTGTGCGTCTGGTAGCGCTATACAAATGCTAATAATAATAATAGTTCAAAGCCATGCCCCATCCTGCCCTAAAACTCCCATGACCATCCCCTTTCCCTACCCCCTTTTTCAGGCCACACGTAAAGTTTAGGTGTGGATTCTGTGCCTAAATTTATGCACATAACACCCAATTAAATCTGATTAGAGCCAACAATTGCCTGTTAAGCCAATTATTGGCACTAATTGGCTCGTTATCCTGTTAAAGTGGCTGCGGAAATCAGGACCATGCCTAAATTTGTGACCACAATTTTCTGCAACCTTTATAGAAATACAGGAATAATGTAAATCAGCATTTTGCATGTGAAAATGGCATCTAACTGTTCTAAAATGGCCTCCTATATCTCTCTCTTACTAACAAGTGAAGCAAAATAGTTTACATATGTTATTTAACAAACGTATAGATTAGCAGTGCCTAAGGAGGCTTCAAAGCAATTTATAGTATAAAATACATAAAACAATAAAGCAACGCAATATAACTTTACAAATAAAAAGGATTTACTCTAGAAAAAAACTGTGTGAGGCTGGTTATACTAAGCCGCGGCAAAAAGTGCCCTGCGGCAGTGTAAGTGCGTCTTTTGGGCATGCACTGGGCCAGTTTTTGCCGCGTCCTGGAAAAGGGCCTTTTTAAAGGGTCAGAAAATGGACGTGCGGCAAAATAAAAAGCAGACTTAGGATCTCACGCGCTACCCGGGCAGTAGGCATGCAGCATCCATTCACTTCCGTTTACCACTGGGTAAGCATCACACAGTAAAAAATAGAAAATATTTTCTACTGCATGTTTTTGGCATACGCCAAATTCAGAATTACCACCCAGGACACGCGGTAGCCAGTTGATAATGCTGATTTGGCATGCACTGGATGCACATAGGCCCTTTCAAGGGGGTCCTTTTACCAAGCTGTGGGAAAAAGGGCCCTGCACTAGCGGCAGGGAACATCTTTCCCATGTGTCAGCACCCTTTTTACAGCAATGGGTAAAAGGCCCACAGACAAACATGGCCATGTGGTAAGATATCTCTTACAGCGTGGCCATGTGGCAGGGAGCCCTTATCACCACCCATTGAGTTGGCGATAAGGGCTCACGCAGTAACCTGGCAGTAATTAGGCAGCATGCGGCAATGCCGAATTACCGCCGAACAAGCAATTTCCAGGGGGTTTTCTTTTTCCCCCGGAAACGGCGCATGCTCTGGGTGGAACTACCGCTGGTGGCTGCATTGGACTGGCAGTAGTCCCAATTTAGCATTTGGTAAACCCACTTTGGGCTTACTGACGCTTTGTAAAAGACCCTCTAAGCCAGGTACATGTGCGATGCTTGTCAGTGCAGAACAGGGCTGGCTCTACCAATAGATTTCCTTTTATATTTTGTAAGGCTTCAAACCTTACAAAATGCAGCAATAAAACTTTTAGGTAATAAAATAAAATTTGATTATGTTACTCCATTATTTATTCACTATCACTGGTTGCCCATTAAGTACAGAATTCTTTTTAGAACTCTAGTTTAAGCTTGTACAGCTTTTTATACTTTACAGCCATCATATCTAAATAATCTGACCATCCTATATATCCCTGTGAGGGTACTTAGATCACTACAAGACTTCAGGATGCTGGTACCCATCAGAATTAAGGTAAGGGGAATGGGAAGGGAGAATGGGGTAGGGAAACAGCCTTCTCCTGCATGTCACCTTCCTTGTGAAATCTTATCCCTAGAGAAATTTGAGTAGAGATGAATTTTACAAAATTTAAGATCATATTAGAAACTTTTTACTTCAGACAGATGTTTAATCTAGCAGGTCAGGAGGATTGCAAAGTCTATTAAGTTGGTGTTTTGTGTGAAAACTATAGTTTTGTGTATGATTTGGTCCTGAGAGTATGTGGTTAGGTCTTTTCTGTCAATTTTAATGGCGTTCTTTTCCATTTGGTTTTATTGTAATGTAAACCTCCATGATCTTGATTGGCTTGGCGGTATACCAAGGTTTTATAATAAATATTAACATAAACCTAGAGTGGCAGAATTTGGGGGAAGGGTGCCGTGGTAGACTCCCGTGAGATAGGAGGGAAACACTCCTGTCAGCATGGTGATGGCCTTCCAAGATAAACCTATACTCAAGCCCAGTTGTATCTTGCTTCACCAGGAAGTTTGCATTGGAGGGGAGGGACATAGCAGTGCTTGAGCATGGGCCTGTGCTAGAAGGAACTACTGTAGGCTGCACTAATTTACTTTTGCATTGTTTGCTTAACAACATCTGGCTCTTAATTCCTGTCCTTGAATGAGGCTGTGGGGAAGAATAAACACACACACAAATTACTAGAAAATGGCAAAAGCTTTTGGGAGCAGAGTCACAGCTTTTGCTTAACGTCAGTGAAATGACACCTGATTGGCTCTACCCACTCAGGCGTCTTTGCCCTTTTATTCACAGTAAAAGTAACAGTTTTACATCATAGATCATAAGACGCAAGCTATGGATAATATTCTGCTATCATCAGCAACTTCAACAATTCTAATAAAGTCTCTGTCTATTATAAGATTTATGCGACTGAGGAACTCTGCTTGGAGCTGGCCCACATTATCTCTGCATGACCAGGGGGTATGTAAGCTAAGGGTGTATATTATTCTCAGTTCCCTGTCATCTCCCTTATTTACATGATAGGCTAGATATGCTAGACAACTTCCTGCATCTGGACAGGACTTTCATTAATAAGCAAGATTAGACTTGTCAGTTCAGCAAGAAAAGCATTTGTTCAGTTTTTATCTTATTTTCCCATTCTAACATTTAACTCCTAACATTCCCTTCTGAAGCAGGGGTGGGAGGGTACCATTATTTTCATATATGTTCTCATTATCATCAGCATCTTCCAGCTTGGGCAGATATAGGTGATGATGGCAGAGACGACATGACCAGCAGGTGGAAGGGAGGAAGGGGAGATGCAAGACATAGAGGAGGGAGGGAGAGGGGATGAAAGTTAAAATGCAGGACATGGGGGGGTAGGGAAGTAGAGATGGTATAAAGCACTGAATACAGAGGGAGCAGGGAAGAAAAAAAAGGAGATGCTGAGCTATGGGGTAGGGCTTGAGGGGGGGGAGAGGCTGCACGACTGAAGGTTCACCTAGGACAGCGGTTCTCAAACCTGTCCTGGAGAAACCTCCAGCCAGTCAGGTTTTCAGGATATCCACAATGAATATTCATGAGAGACATTGGTATGCACCTTCTGCCCTGCATGCAAATCTCTTTCATGAATATTCATTGTGGATATCCTGAAAATCCGACTGGCTGGGGGTTCCCCCAGGACAAGTTTAGAATCACTGACCAAGGGTATCAGGTAGTCTTGGACTAGTTCTGATGCAGAAATAGAAAGTAGGACGATGTCAAAGGAGATTGGAATGTTCCGGGAGAGCAGGTAACTTGACATGACTACATATTTATAACTATTTCTCTTCTATGTGAGTAGGAGTCTTCATAGACTGGTAAGAGAGGATATAGTTGGGGACAGAAAGGAGCATGAAAGAGTGAGTCCCAGGGAGGAATTATCTACCAGACTCAGTAGGATACTGACATCTGATCATTATCCACTCCAGAAGTACCCTGTAGGGTAGGTACCACTATGGGTACTTTATAATCTGCTACTGCCTCAAAACATAGAGGGTATGTTCTATGCACAAACCAAAATAAATGGTCAGCTAAAAAAAAAAACCAACAAGTTTAGAGGCTCAGACTGCATTTCAGCTTCAGGCTTCTGAATGTCTACCACAGGTTTAGGCCATAGTAACAGCACCAATGAAACCAAGGGGCCGATATTAAGCTTGCAATAGCCAGCATTTTTAAAAATGCTGACCACTGTGGTTAAAATTACTCTGGGTATTCAGTATCTAGATATTGGCTGGTGATGAAAATCAAGTTTCATTGTTCATGGCTGTATTATCCAGTTGGCAGCAATATTCAGACCGCTAACCTGAGAGTGAAACTAACTTTATCCAGCTGGCTCTCTGGTATGTGGTCTAAATATGGATCTTAACCAGCTAACCTCAGTTCTGCCCAAGCTCTACCCACAGATCACCCTAACACAGTTCAGATAGTGCCAAGGTGGTCAGAGGAAATATTCAGCAGCACTGTCTATTAATCCCAGGATTCTACATACCGTGTCCAAATTTACACACACAAATTGGTAAATGAGCTTTGAACATCAATAATTAGGTGCTAGCAACCAATTATTGATGTTAACAATCTTAAAAACTTGTGCATGCATCTCACTGTGCACTGTTCCATAAAGCACAGTGCCTAATTTCAATCGCATGTACTTGAAAAAGGGGCGTGGCAAGGGCATTCCAAAAAACTGAGCATGGATTTATAGAATTTGCTCAAAGTGCGCCTAAGTTGGGCACCAGCATATACACCTGCTTTTAGCAGGCATAAATACGGAGCCTAAAAGATAGTGTGGGATCCGCATTGAACGTTATTCTATAAAGGGCACACTCCCTTTAAAGAATAGCTTTAAGCGTTCAATTTTTCAGCACTGGATTTTCAACCCCATTTGATCAATTCCCTCTTGGGTGCTACTGAATATCCCTTTTCCTGGCACTTACCAACTTAGTAGCACCTGCTTCATTTACTTAATATTCTTCCCACTAACTCAGAATTTTATTTTGAAAATCTGGGGTCCTCAAACACTATGGGTAACAATAAGTAGATGCTGACTTTACACCTTATTTTCTGTCTCTCTAATACATGCCAAAAAGTATATATTTTCAGTCTCTAGGGAATGGCAGTTTTCAATTGCATATTTACCTCAACAAATTCCTTTGAAATTTGCTCTTAGCCTGGGAAACAGCTTTAGTAACTCAGGCTCAGAGGGTATACATCTAAAACCCTGTAGCTCATTGAGGGGTCCTTTTACTAAAGTGCACTGAAAAGTGGCCTGCACTGGTGTAGATGTGTGTATTGGACATGCAGAGGTTCATTTTCCAGCGCACCTGCAAAAAAGGCCTTTTTTTGGCCAAAAATGGACGTCCAGCAAAATGAAAATTGGCATGCATCCATTTTGAGCCCGAGACCTTACCGCCCCCCCCCCCCCCATTGACTTTGCAGTAAGGTCTCATGCGTTAACTGGGCAGTAATTGTCAGCACGCGTACAATGCCGATTACTGCACAGTTAGCGCTGGGTGCTGGAAATTTTCCGGCGCATGTAGTGGGCTTGTGTAAAAAATGAAATTACCACCCAGGCCATGCAGTAGCCGGGCGGTAGTTCCAAATTGGCATGTGTTGGGCACGCTTAGGTGCCTATCAGGCTTATTTTCAAAAGAGAAGGGCGCCCATCTTTCGACACAAATCGGGAGATGGGCGTCCTTCTCCCAGGGTCGCCCAAATTGGCATAATCGAAAGCCGATTTTGGGCGTCCTCAACTGCTTTCCATTGCAGGGATGACCAAAGTTCACGGGGTGTGTTGGAAGTGTAGCGAAGGCAGGACTGGGGCGTGCCTAACACATGGGCATCCTCGACCAATAATGGAAAAAAGAAGGGCGTCCCTCATGAGCACTTGGGCGACTTTACTTGGTCCAATTTTTTTTTACGACCAAGCCTCAAAAAGGTGCCTGAATTGACCAGATGACCACCAGAGGGATGACCTCCCCTTACTCCCCCAGTGGTCACCAACCCCCTCCCACCCTAAAAAAACCTTCTAAAATATTTTTTTAAAAGCCTCAAATGTCATACCCAGCTCAATCAGAGCAGTATGCAGGTCCCTGGAGCAGTTTTAGTGGGTGCAGTGCACTTCAGGCAGGCAGACCCAGGCCCATCCCTCACTAACTGTTACACTTGTGGTGGTAAACGTGAGCCCTTCAAAACCCACCAGAAACCCACTGTACCCATATGTAGGTGTTCCCCTTCACCCATAAGGGCTATGGTAGTGGTGTACAGTTGTGAGGAGTAGGTTTTGGGGGGCTCAGCACACAAGTTAAGGGAGCTATGCAGCTGCGAGCAATTTGTGAAGTCCACTGCAGTGCCCCCTAGGGTGCCCTAGCATGTGAGGGGGACCAGTGCACTACGAATGCTGGCGCCTTCCATGACCAAATGGCTTGGATTTGGTCATTTCTGAGATGGGCGTCCTCGGTTTACATTATCGCCGAAAATTGGGGCCGATCATCTCTAAGGACGACCATCTCTAAGGTCGACCTAAATTTCTCGATTTGGGCGTCCCCGACCGTATTATCGAAATGAAAGATAGACACCAATCTTGTTTCGATAATACTGTTTCCCCACCCCTTCGCCGGGACATCCTGCAAGGATGTCCTCAGGAAAACTTGGACGCCCCTTTCGATTATGCCCCTCCATGTGGCTTAGTAAAAGGGCCCCTGATTTGTTACATTGACTATTATTTTAGTGGATGCTGCATGTGTCAATAGCTTCTATTGTCAAGGGTCTGTCCATCTGTCCATCCATACACATTCATTTTTTTGTGCATGAACAAAAAACACATAGGGACCTGAGAGGGAGGCCGAGTCCTGCTACTGGAGTCCCAGATGAGTCAGTAGCTAAAGTAAGCAGAAACAGTTGGATGGTAGAAAGACCAGGCCTCACCACTTGAAGAAATAGCACTGCTGGCAGTTGAAACCCACACCTCCATCAACTAGCAGCAGGGGCATAGCCACAAGTGGGCCTGGACGGGCCCAGGCCCAGCCACTTTCCCTCCAGGCCCGCCCACCCAACATCCCCTCGCCCGGGGTTTAAATCTTTTTTTACCTCCGTCGAAGCGGCCCTGTCATTGAAAGCCCTGCCCATCAAGCCTTCCCTTCATGAGTTCGTTCCCTCAGAGTCTCGCCTTCTGACGTCATTTCCTCTTTCCGCAAGGGCGGGACTCTGAGGGAATGAACTCATGAAGGGAAGGCTTGATGGGCAGGGCTTTCAATGTTGCGGCCACTTCGATGGAGGTAAAAAAAGATTTAAACCAGAGGCTGGCCCCGGTGTAAGTGTTCTTTCTGCTAGGAGGAGATCTTCTGCTAACGGGGCTTGTGGATCCCCTGCCAGCTCAGGTATTTCTTTTGGTTTTATTGGGGGGAGGAGAGAACCAGAGGAGGGCTGAGGAGAGCAGGAAAGCACTGCAGGGGGAGAAGGAGGGCAGGGAGAGCACTGGAGAGGGGCTGAGGAGGGAAGGGAAGAGATGAATTTTCAGGCCCACCTTCTTTGGGATCAGGCCCACCCTACATTTGCCAGCTGGCTATGCTCCTCCTGACTAACAGGACCAAGGCAGAGTAGCCACAGCCTGGGCATCTCTTGGATCTCGTCAGATACTTCTGATCTAGGTTTAATTTGTTTAGCCTTTTCTCATAGGGAAACCATTTCATTCCCATTTCTCCTTTTGGTCATTTTTCTCAGAACCTTTTTTAGTTCCTCCATCTGCTGTTTTTTTTTTTTTTTTGTTAGGTGAGGCAACCAAGACTGCACATAATATCCAAGGTGTTGTCACATCGTGTATCTGTGTAATAGAGTTATGATGCCCTCTATTTTATTCTCCATTCCTGTTAATATTTGGTAGCTTTCTCTTTGTACTGAAAAACACTTCACTTGATCTAGTAAAAAGGGAATATGGTGACACTGTGAGAGGCGGAGGAGCAGAATGGAAAAGAAAGCAAGAGAGAAGGGGAGAGGGTAATGAGGAAATTAATATGGAAAATCTGTGCTTCCTTTACCCCCTCCCACATATACATTTATACACAGACGCTCACCCATCCCTCCCTCTTCACACACCCATAATCACCCTTAATCCTTATGCTCTACACAGACAACCACCCTTCCACTTCTACCTATTCATACTTCTCTACCTACTTATATACACACCTCTCCACGGTCCATGTATGAATGTATTCATCTTACCTACATCCCACATAATACATACCATGTTCATACTACTGCCCACCATCTCATTTCCACCCTGACATACAAGCCTGCACCATTGATATGCAGGCCATATACCCTACACACAAATTCAACCCACACTTACATCCCCACAAACACCCCCCTCCCCCACACATATTCATACCTGCCCCCCACATAAATTCATATCCCCACCAAATATGAAGTCTCCACTTGTACCACACACACACCATGTCATAATACACCCTCTTATGATGCACACACTTCCCAGCTATTGCTTCAGTGACACACATACACACACCCCTCCCCACAGACATAAGCATGCCACAGTCATATATAAAAGCATATACTCTCAAAAACACTCATATATATTACCATAGGTCTCCCACTAAGCCATCTCTCTCCCATTCAATCTGTTCAAAATTCTGCTGCACGACTAATATTCCGCCAGTGTCACTATGCTCAAATTAGCCCTCTCAAGTCACTTCATTGGCTCCCTATCCATTTCCACATCACAGTTCAAACTCCTCTTATTGACTTACAAGTGCATTCACTCTGCAGCGCCTCAGTACCTCTCCACCATGATCTCTCCCTACACTCCTACCCGGGAACTCCGTCCACTGGGTAAATCTCTATTATTTGTACCCTTCTACTCCTGTGCTAACTTCAGAATCCATTCCTTTAATCTTGCTGCACTATCTGGCTGGAATAGATTTCCTGAGCTGGTACATCAATCTCCATCTCTGGCCATCTTCAAATCTAGGCTAAAAGCCCACCTTTTTGATGCTGCTTTTAACTCCCAACCCCTATTCGCTTGTATAGTACCCATGTCTGTTTTATCATTCTCACCTTAGTAATTGCCTTATCCCTTATGTGTCCTGTATGTCCTAATTAGATTGTAAAGCTCTGTCGAGCAGAGATTGTCTCTTCTTGTTATAGAAAATGATAAGTAGTAGTAGTAGTAGTAGTGGTGGTAGTACCATCAACTACACCCTCACTTTCTTGCTATCACCCTACGCTTTACTATGTTTCTCACGCAGATAAGCCTGATTCTGCCAATATTTATAACTTTATTACACCTGATTTATAAATTCCTTCAATTAACATTCATACCACCTTAAAAAAAGGGCACCAACGTGATTTACAGATATATGTTTCATTGATGTATATATTGTGTACACTATATTGTGTGTTTTACAGTAAGGTGGTCAAGAAGGGATGCTATATACATGCCAAGATTGTTATCATCGTGCACGTTCATTGTAACTATGTGATTTGCAGTCACGATGATTGGAGTTGAGAAACATTGCTTTATACAGAAGGAACATGCTTCCATACTTCACTATTTTTTGATGGTCATTCACCTTTCATTAAATAATCACATTGTACCTTGAAGTTTCTTCAACGAAAGTAGTTTTTATTTTACACTAGTAACGGAGGCCCGTTTCAAATCGGAAAGAAACGGGCGCTAGCAAGGCTCCCCTCCGTTCCTTTGTGTCTCGTGTGTCGTCGGCCCCCCTGCAGCCTCCGTGCGAGACAGTGCAGTACAACGGAACTTGGAGCTGAGAATGTGCTCCGCCCTCAACGTCATAACGTTTGACGTGAGGGCGGGGCCCACAGACTGTGATTTTTGTGTGGCTTCAGAGCTTCGAACTTACGAACCTGGCTTCAGTGACATCAGTGCAAATAGAACATTGAGGGTGAGTTTTATATATATAGATTATCTTGGAATTCATGTGTAACATGCTGTGCATATATAACATGCTACAACATGTTTTTTAATCATTTGATTTCTGCCACTACTGGACGTAAGATGTTACACTCCATACACCTTTGTTTGGACAGTTTGGCATCTGTTATTTTCCTATGTGAAAAGATTGTACTTTAATGTTAAGTTGTTCTTCTTTCCATGGTTCACTCATAGGTCGTGACCCTGCGGTACAAAATCTCACATTAGCAAGCCTTTGTTCTTTGCTTCTATGGACCTTATGCAATAAGGACACTTGGCTATTCTGTCTATGAAGACATTTTCTATTGAATAAGACCCTCTAAGTTATTTTAGTTACCATGGCAACCATAACTAACATCCCACATGTCTGTAGATATTATGTTGGGAGATCAAAGGGGTTATGACTTTTCTTTTTTAGCTCTATAATGATACTAGAAATGTAAATCCAAAGTGAGGTATATATTTTATATAGATCATTGTAAAGTTGTTTACAATGAAAACATATACTAATGATCTATATAAAATATATACCTCACTTTTAATGTCTGTGATTCAATATATTAATATGCATGGACTCAAATAAATCACAGATTCATCAGGTCAGAATAGTTGCAAATTAATAACTGCTCAAATTGCTTTTTTCCTGTTATAGACATACACTTTTTGTATGTTCTTATGGTCTAGAGATAAAGTGCACATTTTCAATTTCTATCTGTGGCTCATGATACAAGTTGTCATCTTTCATTGTGGTTGAATCTTACCAGCTGTTAATTGCGAGGATAATTTTATAGTGCATTTTCCATGTGAATAGCACGTTTTACACATGGGGAATGGGTATTATAAAACTGCATTGGTATACACGTGCATACAAGTACATGTGCTGACGAGAGAACATGTGCGTTTATACAGAATGTGCAAAGGCATTACCAGGAGCAGTGTTTGGACTGAACTGTGGCAGTCTATATACAGTGCTGAGATTTTGATCCATGTGCAAATGAATTAGATTGCAATTAATTTAAGTTAACAAATAATTAATGCAGTTAATTGGCAAAAATTCAAAATCTGTGCATGTATCTTTCTGTGTCCTATTCTATAACCTCGCACGTCTAAATAACCTAGTGTACAACTGAAAAGGGGACAACATCAGTGGAGTGACAAGTTGCACACAGGATTATAGAATAGCCCCATTTCCATATTAAAATGCCCAGAGTTGGGTGCCGGCATTTATATCTGGTTTCAGCTATTGTAAACACCAGCAGCAAACTTTTGGCATGGAAATGGACTTGAAGCACAATTCTATAAATGGCACTTAACCTGGAGCACTGTTTATAGAATAGTGCTCCTCGCCAATTTTTTCTGATGCCAAAATCTCAGCACCATTTATAGAATGACCCTATTGTTTATAAAATAGGTGCATAGCCATGTAAAAGGTCATTTTATAACACGCTGTAGGATAGGAAGTCCACGTACCTTCAGTAGCTGCCGCTTTCGCTTGCAATCTACCATGCTGCCTTTCTCCATACTTTGAGAAGGCAAATCTTGTTAGAGGAGTTCCCTCCATGATAACATCAAGGTTGGATTAGTGTAAAGCACTCTACATTGGTATGACTACAAAAGTTTTGCACCAGCTCCACTTGATTCAGAATGCCACAGCATGACTGACAGAAGGCTGTAAGCAATGTGATTGCACCACACTATTCCTGCAAAAATGTCACTGGCTACCACAGAGCTAAATTTAAAACTGTTGCTGATCTTCCAAGAACATCCATCACCACAACCTCTCCAAAGGAAATCATGTGATGTGATGCCTGCTCAGAAAGGCTGTACTTAAAACCAAGACTATCTCTACCTCAGGATGCAGGTGAAAAACTTGGCTCTTATCCCAAAGTTGGCCCAACTCCCCAAAAAAAAGGGAGTTAGTTCTTCTCCCAAAATGCATTTTGGGGTGGAAATGGGGCTATTCCATAATCCTGTGTGCAACTTTTAGGAATGCCCTTGCCACTCCCCTGGCCATGTCCCCTTTTGACTTTCAAAGAAGAAGCAACTACCTAGCTATTTACGAACAAGGTCTTACACCAGCTGCACATACTATAGCAGGACTTGATCTGTGAGATTTTCCTGTCAGTTCATGATGATGCCATGTTGTGAGACAGAGCAGGTTGTCAGTAAATATATTGATTTGTCTTCTGCAAAGCAAGCAACTAAGGCTATGGGGGGTATTCTGAGGTGGGAAATATCAGTGGGTGTTTTCTTGGCTCAGGGAGGGAGTTGTGTGGTGTCTGTCAGAGTGGGCAGATCACAGATGACAGAGGTGTGAGAGGTGTAGAGGTAGTTATGAGCCCTCCTGATGTAATTTCCTGTTTCCGTGAGGGTGGAACACTGAGAGTGAAGGGAAGGCTGGAAGTGAGCCTGCTGCTTTCACTGCCGCCGCAACTTGAGGTAAAATATGTTTTAAACGCTGAGCAGCAGGAAGGAAAGGAGGGCTGTTGTGGAAGAAGAGGGCAGGCAGGTCGGGCTGGGGTTGGAACTGAAACATCCAATACGTTCTGGTTGGGTGATGGGTCCTAAAACATTGGGGGTGCTCAAGCACCCACAGCACCCACGGAGTTGACGCCTATGGTTATGAGAGGCTGCCAGAGAGGACAGAGCAAAGTGATGAGGGAAGGCAGTGAGAGTTTTGACAGAGTTGAATTCACTGATATTTTATAATAGTTCCTGAAGAAAAGGAAAGGGAATCCACCCGTTAATACCCTTTTCCTTTCTCCTTGGTCAGAGGCATCAGGGTGCCAGAGATATATACATGGGAGGAAACGACAGAACTGGCTCTGCTGCGGGCATCTGTTAGAGACGATCCTCCCCCCTAATCCAGGAAATACTCTGAAGGGGGTGTTACAATAAAAATGCATCCCTCACAAATTTATTTTTACTTTGAAAACTTCATTGGCTTTTTCTAGGTTTAAGATATTTGATTTCTCATGAAAACAGTACAACAATCCTTCTTTTCCTACCAGCAGAGGGCGCTTTTGCTTCTCAGCACCCTCTTAGGATTGTTTAATGTATTTGCACTCTAGTTTTATCCTCACATAATTCATCTATCATGTCTTCATTTTCAAAAGAAGTGTATCTAAAGACTCTCTCTAGTACACTATTGTGAAACCTTTCTTTAGAGATGAATGTGTTAAAACACTATCATAATAGAAGAATGCAAAAATGTTCAATACCATTTATACTACATTTTAATGAACAGATTAGCAATACTTTTGTGTTTTAATTGGCTCATTTTAATTTTAATTCAAAAATCTACATTAATAGTCAAAACATACTATCATGAATAGGACTCCATGAATGTATATTGAGCAGCAATACAGGCACTTCACAAACATCCATAGTTGTTTTAGAATTGAGGGGCCCTTTTACAAGGTGGCTGCAAGCCCAACGCAGGCTTACCACTCACTAAAAGGGAAGACCCGATGGGCTACCGCAGCAGCTCGGCAGTAGTTCTCTCCCCCAGCAAGTGCCATTTCCAACACTGCAAAAATATTTCAATTTTTGTAGCACCGCTGTGTACCCGGCAGTAATCAGGCAGTGCCGCACGCTGCCCAGTTACTGCTTGGTTAGTGCGGGAGCCATTACTGCCACCTCACTGGGTGGCAGTAAGTGCTTCCCCCACAAAATGGTGTAAATCCTTGTGCGTAGATTTACATGCATTGGTCCATATTTTATAACACTACTACTTATCATTTCTAATGCGCTACTAGACATACGCAGCGCTGTACACTTGAACATGAAGAGACAGTACCTGCTCGACAGAGCTTACAATCTAATTAGGACAGACAAACAGGACAAACAAGAGATAAGGGAATATTAAAGTCAGAATGATAAAATAAGGGTTCTGAACAGGTGAATAAGGGTTAGGAGTTAAAAGCAGCATCAAAAAGGTGGGCTTTTAGCTTAGATTTGAAGACGGCCGGAGATGGAGATTGACGTACCGGCTCAGCAAGTCTATTCCAGGCATATGGTGCAGCAAGATAAAAGGAACAGAGTCTGGAGTTAGTAGTGGAGGAGAAGGATGCAGATAAGAGAGATTTACCCAGTGAACGGAGTTCCCGGGGAGGAATATAGGGAGAGATGATAGTGGAGAGGTACTGAGGAGCTGCAGAGGAGTTTGAACTGTGTGCAGAAACGGATAGGAAACCAGTGAAGTAACTTGAGGAGAGGGCTAATATGAGCATAACGACACTGGTGGAATATTAGTCGTGCCGCAGAATTTTGAACAGATTGAAGAGGAGAGAGATGGTTAAGTGGAAGACCTGTGAGAAGCAAGTTGCAATAGTCTAAGCGTGTGGATGAGGGTTCTGGTAGTATGCTGTATGCTCAAAAAGGAAAGGGCAAATTTTGGTGATATTATAGAGAAAGAAACGATAGGTTTTAGCAGTCTGCTGAATATGTGCAGAGAAGGAGAGGGAGGAGTCAAAGATGACCCCAAGGTAACGAGCTGATGAGACAGGAAAGATGAGAGTGTTACCCACAGAAATAGAGAATGGGGGAGGAGAAGAGGTTGGTTTAGGGGGAAAGATAAGAAGCTCAGTCTTGGTCATGAACACCTTAATGAGTTATTCTTTTTAAAGAATGTATTTATTTATTAGGCTTGATAAATAAGTAAAACCATGTAACACAAAACCCTCTGTAAACCAAATGTATATTCTCTTCTATTTCCAGTTTCCATGATAAATTGTAAGCCACATTGAGCCTGCAAAAAGGTGGGATAATGTGGGATACAAATGCAATAAATAAATAAATAAATAAATAAAGATTGTATTTATTGCATGTATTGTATTTTTTTGTTTCTTCTACTTTTAGCTATATGATTGTATCAGCATTTATTTGAATTATTTTATGTATATTTTTTATTCATTATTTATTATTCATTATTCATTTTTAAAATATTTTATATACTTTTAGACTCCTGACACAGGCTCTGTCACCAAAATGCGGTCCATGTTGAGTCATTTTGAAGAGTTGTATTATAGACCCCAGCCATTTTTTTGCACTCTGTTGTGTTTTTGCTTGCTTTTGCTCCCTGCAGAGTGTGTTCTCTTGTTTGTTGCTGTTCAAGGAGCCCTTTTACTAAAATGCATACGTGTCTACGTGTGCCCAATACATATCAATGGAGTTACCACCCGGCTACCCGTGGCTCTTGCAGTAATTTCATTTTTGGCGCACGTCCGAAAAATTATTTTCAGATGTGCGTATCAGACACGCATCAAGTGGCATTTGACATGCGTAGGTCATTACCACATGGTTACTATGTGAGACTTTACCACTAGGTCAATGGCTGCGGTAAGGTCTCAGACCCAAAATGGACGCTCACCAATTTTAATTTGGCCGCACGTCCATTTTCAGCAAACATTTTAAAAAGGCATTTTTTGCAAGCACGCTGAAAAATGGATCTGCGCACACCCAAAACATGTGCCTGCACTACCACAAGCCATTTTTCAGTGCACCTTAGTAAATGGACCCCCTAGAGATCTACCTGTACCAGAGATGGTTTTCAAGGGTGACAGCGCAGAAGAATTGAAAGAAATCTCAGTGAATCTGGGTGAAATATGTACTGAGCTAAATCAACAATTTAAAGAGTAATAAATCACCTGGACCAGATGGTATACATCCCAGAATACTGTCATTCAAATCATCTGTAGTACCTAGAGATTAAAGGGTGGCCAGTGTAATGCCTGTTTTTAAACAGCAATCCTGGGATGATCTGGGAAATTACAGAAGCCTGATGACAGTGCTGGGAAAAATGGTGGAAACTATTATAATGAATAAAATCACTGAACACATAGACAAATGTGGTTGAATGGAGCAGAGTCAACATGGATTCAGTCAAGGGAAGTCTTGCCTCACCTGTTTGCTTCATTTCTTTGAATGCATGAATAAAATGTGGATAAAGGTGAGCCAGTTAATGTAATATATCTAGATTTTCAGAAAGTGTTTGACAAAGTCCCTTATGAGAGACTCCTGAGAAAATTACAAACCCATGGGATAGGAGGCAATGTTCTGTTATAGATTTGGAACTGGTTGATGGATAGAAAACATGAGAGTAGGGTTAAATGGCCAATTCTCTCATTGGAGGAGGGTGAATAGTGGAGTGCCCAAGGGGTCTGTACTGGGGCTGGTGCTATTTAACATATTTATTAATGATCTGGAAATGCGAAAAATGAGTGAGGTGATTAAACTTAAAGACGGCACAAAGCTATTCAAAGTTGTTAAATTACTTGCGGATTGTGAAAAATTGCAGGAATTTATTATATTTATTATTTGTTTATGCATTCTTGTATCCCACTATTATCCAAAAACAAGTTTTGGTTCAAAGTGGCTTACAGTTTAAAGTTAGGTGAAGTTACAGTAGTGTTTTATTATGTGGAGCGGGCATCCATAGTTCATGTATTTATTTATTTATTTATTTATATAGTTTCTGAAGAGACAGATTTGAAGAAGAGTAGGTGGGAGCAGTTCTTGTGATTCGTTGTGGAGTTTTGGTGGTTTTTATTCATTTAGGGGCACTTTTACAGAGCGGCAGAAAACCGAATGTGGGCATACCGGGCACTCTTTCGGGACTACCGCCTACCCAACGCGGCCACTGGCGGTACTCTTGCCCTGAGCATGCGCCATTACCGGGGGAAAAAGAAACCCCCCCCCCGGAAATGGCTAGCGCAGCGGTAATCAGGCATCACCGTGCGCTGCTCAGTTACCACCAGATTAGGGCCGGGGCCCTTATCACCACCTCAATGGGTGGTGGTAAGGGCTCCCCACTGCATGACCACGCGGTGAGAGTTATCTCACCATGTGGCCATTTTTTGTCCAGGTTTGACTGGCTGCAGGAAAAAGGGCCCTGGTGCGCAAGAAAAATGTCCCCTTCTGCCAGTGCAGGGCCCCTTTCCCCATAGCTTAGTAAAAGAGCCCCAAAGTTTTATGGAAGGAGATAGTATTGGAAGTAGGCAGCAATATCTTTGCGTTTAGCTGTAGAATATTTTGAAGAGACAGGTTTTGATTTCCTTTCTGAACTGGAGGAGATTTGTGATGCTTCTTATGGTTTTTGGTCTCGAGTTCCACCATTTACTACTACTACTACTACTTATCATTTCTATAGCGCTACTAGACGTACGCATCGCTGTACACTTGAACATGAAGAGACAGTCCCTGCTCGACAGAGCTTACAATCTAATTAGGGCAAACAGAACAAACAGTATTCACAATGGAGAAGGGTAGTTAGTGGGGTTCCTCAGGGGTCTGTGCTAGGACCGCTGCTTTTTAATATATTTATAAATGATTTAGAGATGGGAGTATCTAGCGAGGTAATTAAATTTGTTGATGACACAAAGTTATTCAAAGTCGTTAACTCGCGACATGATTGTGAAAAATTACAAGAGGACCTTACGAGACTGGGAGACTGGGCGGCTAAATGGCAGATGACGTTTAATGTGAGCAAGTGCAAGGTGATGCATGTGGGAAAAAAGAACCTGAATTATAGCTACGTCATGCAAGGTTCCACGTTAGGAGTTACGGACCAAGAAAGGGATCTGGGTGTCGTCGTCGATAACACACTGAAACCTTCTGCTCAGTGTGCTGCTGCGGCTAGGAAAGCGAATAGAATGTTGGGTATTATTAGGAAAGGTATGGAAAACAGGTGTGAGGATGTTATAATGCCGTTGTATCGCTCCATGGTGCGACCGCACCTTGAGTATTGTGTTCAATTCTGGTCGCCGCATCTCAAGAAAGATGTAGTAGAATTGGAAAAGGTGCAGCGAAGGGCGACTAAAATGATAGCGGGCATGGGACGACTTCCCTATGAAGAAAGACTAAGGAGGCTAGGGCTATTCAGCTTGGAGAAGAGACGGCTGAGGGGAGACATGATAGAGGTATATAAAATAATGAGTGGAGTGGAACAGGTGGATGTGAAGTGTCTGTTCATGCTTTCCAAAAATACTAGGACTAGGGGACATGCGATTAAACTACAGTGTAGTAAATTTAAAACAAATCGGAGAAAATTTTTCTTCACCCAACGTGTAATTAAACTCTGGAATTCATTGCCGGAAAATGTGGTGAAGGCGGTTAGCTTAGCAGAGTTTAAAAAGGGGTTGGACGGTTTCCTAAAGGACAAGTCCATAAACCGCTACTAAACGGACTTGGAAAAATCCAAAATCCCAGGAATAACATGTATAGAATGTTTGTACGTTTGGGAAGCTTGCCAGGTGCCCTTGGCCTGGATTGGCTGCTGTCGTGGACAAGATGCTGGGCTCGATGGACCCTTTTTGGTCTTTTCCCAGTATGGCATTACTTATGTACTTAAGAGATAAGGGAATATTAAAGTCAGGATGATAAAATAAGGATTCATTTGGACCCTAGATAGCTATATCCTGCTGTGTAGATGACCTTAGGAAGTTGGAAGAGTGGTCATCCAAATGACAGATGCGATTGAATGTGGACAAGTGCAAAGTGATACATATTAGAGAATGACATGGGGGATGGGGAGCTGCGGTAAACCATAGTAATACATGGTAAAAGAAAAAAATCTGGCCCATTTACCATCTCCGTTCCTGCCTTCCACTTTCGCTCCCGCAGTAGCTCTACCTTATGCAGTAGCCAGCTGAACCAATACTGATCCCTACATGCTTGCTCCAGGACCTTCTCTGCTGGGTCCTGCCTTCTGATGTAACTTTCTATTTAGCAAAAACAGGAAGTTGCATTAGAAGATGGTTTCCAGCAGAGAGAAGGCCCAGGAGCAGGCCTGTGGAGATTGCTGTTGGCTCAGCTGGCTGCTGCTGCTACTACTACTACTACTATTTAGCATTTCTATAGCACTACAAGGCATATGCAGCGCTGTACAAACATAGAAGAAAGACAGTCCCTGCCCAAAGAGCTTACAATCTAATAGACAAAAAATAGAGAGCTACTGTGGTGGGAATGGGGGATTAAGTCAAAAGTGCCGGACCCACGAGGGGAGGGGGAAATGCGGGGGTGGGCTGCTGGACCCATGGAGAAGGAGGGGGCACTGGAAATTAGGGAGGAGGCTGCTGGACCCATAGGGGGAGCTGAAGAGAAGGGAGAAAGGCGCTGCTGGAACATTGGGGGAGAAAGGGCTGGATGGATGGAAGGGAGAGATAGAGACATTGGACCCATGGGGGGAAGGCTGGAGGAAAGGGAGAGAGAGGCGCTGGGCCTATGGGGGGGGGGGCTGGAGTAGGGAGAGAAACATTGGACATGTGGGATGGGGGCTGCTGGAGAGAAGGGACAGAGGTACTGGACCCTTGCCCGGCTGCTGGGGGGAAGGGCTATAGATGCTGGGCTGCAGGGTGGAAGGGAGAGAAGGGAGGGGAATGGACACAGAAGGGTAATGCCAGACGTGGGAGAGGGTATGTGAATGCAAAGAGAAGATGCTATACATAGGAGAAAATAGGAATGTAGAAGAGAGATGCTGGACTTGTGTGTGTGTGGGGGGGGGGGGGGGGCGGGGTGGCACAGGAGTGGTGCTGGACCCAGGTAGAGGGGATAGGGACATAGAGTGATGGTGATGAATGTGGGGAGATGGACACAGAGAAGATGCTGGACAGTGAAGTATA